>NC_083416.1:55721112-56346112 GCF_020745735.1 Hemiscyllium ocellatum
TCAGTCCCAACCCTTGAACTCAGTACCACCTTCCTAACCTGCAGTCTTCTTCCTGACCTCTCCACCCCACCCCCACTCCAGCCTGTCACCCTCACCTTATCACCCTCACCTTAACCTCCTTCCACTGATTGCATTTCCAACACCCCTCCCCCAAGTCCCTCCTCCCTACCTTTTATCTTAGCCTGCTTGGCACACTTTCCTCATTCCTGAAGAAGGGCTCATGCCCGAAACATCCATTCTCCTGCTCTTTGGATGTTGCCTGACCTGCTATGCTTTTCCAGCAATACATTTTCAGCTTTTACCATTACTTAGAAGAGAACCAACACACTCAGTTACAAAACCACGTTTCCCATTAAAACCTTAACATGATTAGGACCCCTGTTTCACATTTGTATATTGTTTCCACAAACACACAATTCCACTAATGAATTGTAGTCTTGTTATTGAAGTTCCCATGTTTATCTCCACTTGAATGAGATCTCTAACCATTACCAGCCTAGGATGAACTTTTCACTGTCTCCACTCAATTTTCTGAAGTCTAATGAAATTGACTCCCAACAAAAAGGCAACTCTTCAACTCTTTTAAACTTCCATAACTCTTGTTTCTTCAAATTATGTCATCACTAGCGTTCTACTTTGGTGGCTTCCAAACACCACACCTTCTCTTTTGCTGTCATAACACCACCTTAAGTCTGTTTTCTTTCCAAAATGTTTCTGTCTGTGAACATTGAGCCTGTGGTCTGTATGCAGCCAGCAAGTTGTTACTCCTTTGTGTCAAAGTGCTAAAATGTGCACTTCATGTACATCTTAAGTTTGATTTGACTTTGTATCCACTGTGAGTTGGTCACATGAGTCTCTGGGCAGATTTATTTAGGTCATTTTTCCCACTCCAAACTTCTCCATTTTACCATGGACAAGTTAAAACAGTCATCCCATAACCATTCCAGCATTCTGTATGTATGTTCCTCTCCTCTGTCTTGCAACTATTTCATGCTGTACTTGAGACATAAAAATTGCACTGTGTCCAAGTACAATAAAAATATTGGCAAGATGTGTAGTGAAGCAGTGTGTGGGGGGCAGAGGCAGGGTGTGGAATAAAGGGGCCCAGCAATGTTTCAGCTTTATCTTGTTCCCTAATGTTCTACTGAATATCACAGATGGAACATTATATTTAGAGAACCTTGTTGAAGTTTCCTGCTGCTTTAGCTGCTTATATAGTTGCCCACCAGTTTCACACCACTGTTTGCAATAATTGCTTTACTAATAAGCATAGCCAGGAAACCTTTCTGTATCTCCTTCTGGAGCTCCACAATGAATATAACAATTTTATCTGAGGGTACCAGGGCTGGGTAAAATTGCAGTGAAGACGTTTTAGGCTATAATGATTTCCTGATGTCTTTCAGTTATCCTTGATGTTTGCCTCCTTAACCAAATTATGCTAGAATCCCTCATCTTCAGTGATGTTTTCTCTGTGTAATTGAATCAGTGTGATGTCTTTGGTCAGTCAGTGATGCACATGTGATGTATAGTAACATCAGTAAGTATATAATTTAGTTTGTTAACAAACTTGAAGACATCTGCCTCAATAAAAATTTGACTCTGTGGGATTTTATGTGGGATAACATATAAAAAAAACACAAATCACGTCACTTCCCTTTTTTTTGCTCTCATATCATCCATCATTTTTGTGGGAGATTTTCCAATCTCCCAGTGTAACTGCACTGTACAACTGCAACTTTTCAAGTTACACATCAGCAATGCTGAAATCACATGACCACCAAACTGATTCGTGTTAACTGTGAAGACACATCATGAAATAATTCATTTTCACAACTTAAATAACAGCCAACAAATTTTCACATGAGTTTGTCAAAATGAGGTTTTGCTTTTCATATTCAGTGAAGCAGTAATTAGAAAGGGTGCAGAAATGATTTATCAGGGATTTATTATTATTTATTGGAACTAGATGGTTTGAATTATAAGGAGAGGCTGGATAAGCTGGGACTTATTACCCTGGAGTGTAGGAGGTTGAGGAGTGACCTTTATAGAGTTTTATAAAATGATGGGTGACATACATAGGGTGAATTGCAAAGGTGTTTTTCCCTAGGGTAGGGGAATTGAAAACTAGAGGGCATGGTTTAAAGGTGAGAGGGGAAAGATTTAACAGAGACTTGAGGGGCAACTTTTTCACACAGAGGGTGGTGTATTGATGGAATGAACTGTCAAAGGAGTTGGCAGATGCAAGTACAGTTACAACATTAAAAAGACATTTGGACAGGTACATAAATAGAAAATGTTTAGAGGGATATGGGCCAAACACCAACAAATGGGACTGGTTTTCTTTGGGAAACCTGTTGGCATGGACTAATTGGACTGAAGAGTCTGTTTCTATGCTCTATGACTCTGTGATTGTATTTGGAGATGTCCTCAGGAAGTTTCCTAGTTCAGGTTTTCTTTTTCACAAAGCTTGCTAATTGCAAATACTATTAGTGTGAAACAATAAAAGCAATTTATACATATCAGATTATTTTTGAGAGCAGTACGGTCTCTTAGCAACAGTGATAAATGGCGTTTAACATAGAAAATTAGTAAGGTATTAATTTCAGTCCTAAAATAATTACACAGCCAGCAGTATATCATTAAGCAAAGTTCACTAGGTCAAAAGATTTGACATGTGTCTCCAACGTTCAGCATCACTTCCCTATAAGCTGTCAACTATCAAGATAAATTGAATATTATGTTACAACTCTTTAATAAATGAATTGGTAAGTATACATTGAGCAAGGTAAGGCACAGTTAGAATCATAGTTCAAATTGTGTTCATTCCTGACACCATGATTATAAAAATGACATGCAAGCGTCAAAAATTGTTAGCCTAAGAAAAGCATTCTGAGGAATGCATTGATGCCACCGTGCTCATTCTTCCAAAGGCCATGATAAATGAATCCTGTTATTAATCCTCAGTCCATTTAATTTCATGATGACACAGGTTGAGTTGATGTCCTGCAAATTTTCATTCTGATCTCCACCAATTTTGAGAATACCTGGCTAATAGTACCTGTTATTAATCATTTCCAGTTGTTTATTTTCCTGGGTGTAATATGTATGCTGGACCTGTGTAAGTATTTTAGGTCAGCACTCGATATGAACAACAAATACAAATTTGTTTAAATGCAACTCGAAAGCAATCTGTTCCTGTGTCCTGTTCAGACACACCACCTTATAATGAAATTCAAAGTGAAATGTCTCATTCAAAATGAAATCATTGCAATGAAATCAACTTACGCCTCTTTTCCCACTCAACAATATTGACAGCTTGACGAAGATTTACCTTACAATCGGCCAGAAATACAGCCTACAGCAAACTAAAGCTTTGTTTTAAATTTGGGATAGATGTTACCCTTTGTGTAACAAATCAATTTTAAATGGTTGAGATAGATTTGCAGTAAGTGCCTGGCAAAGTGTTAGAATCAGCAAAAACAAAAATGGGAGCAGATGGGTAGAACAAAGAAATGGTGGATGTTTTTGTGCAGCAAGGTATTTTACCTGATGAGGCATCACATTGTTATTTCCCACAATATGAGAATTTAGGTGTGGGGATTGTGGTGGTAAAGAATACAGATATGTCCCACAACTAACTAATATATAAGAGCATCACATTCCTTGTATACCAAGGTATCTGTGATAACGTGAAGTTACAACAGTACAGTAGTTTGTCCGGCTTCACATCTTCTGAAATCAGATAGAGTTCAGACATTTTATACACTCAGGTCTCATGCTGTGATATACTGATGATACATTCTGCCCATGAGTCGCAACACAACAAGGAGTATTGAATGTATATGCAGGTGAGTTGAGCCAATGACCAGAAACAAGCATAGAGTCTAGCCCCATTCAAGACTACTGGATGCCTGAAAGGGCTTTATAGCCAGTGAAGTACTTTGGAAGTATTGTGACAATGTATAAAATGCAGCAGCCAATTTATGTGCAGCAAGCTCCCACAAGATCGATATAACAGCGACCAGATAATTTATTTCTGTATTGCTGAGATATAAGTATTGACCAGGGATAACTTCCTTTTTCTGGCAAATATTCACTGTGTGCTATGTGATTGTCTACATTCATCCCAACAAGCAGATCATGCTTCAATTTAATGTTTCATCTAAAGGATACTCCCTCAATAGAGCTCTGAAGTGTCTGCTTTGATTTTGTGTTCAAGCTGGAAGATGGACTTGAATCTAGAACCTTATAATTTTGAGGCAGAAGTGCCACCAACTGAACTATAGCTGCCAAAGATTGAATTTCATTGCATGTAATAAAAGAAGAGGTAGAGCCATCAAACATAACATAAAGCTAAGATTGAAGCTAGTCTTGACTGATTGTCACTCAGTGTATAATCTTGCTGAAGAATCTTAGAATCGTTGGGGAATATGGAGGTAGAAGTACATTGCTGTGCTGTCACATGAGAATATGAAGGAATGAAATTTCTGCTGGTAAAGTAGATAGATTTGGCTCTAGTGCTTATCTTGGCACCATAATATTGATTGTGCATGAGTGTGAAGGCTGCTTCATTGCGGCTGGAAAACTTTCACTCCAGCACCAGGCAATATTGTGGTCAAGTTAGAAATGGAATAAATGAATCAGACAGCTATTGCCGCATCCCAAAATTCAGCATTGAAATGTATAGTAAGTATAATCAGGACATAAAGTATGTAATTTCTGCTTCCTTTATAAATCAAAACACTGTGTTGCAAGGGAAGTAAACTGTGACAGATCACAGTTAATATAAGTAATCTGATCATAGACAACTTCTTATTGTCAGGACTCTTATCTTCCTGGTTAATGTATTTGTGTGCTGTATGTGCAAGATCATGATGTAATAAATTAAAATTGTCACTGTAAAAAAATCATCATTAAAATAAATTCCAAGTCTGATCTTCAGTCCTATATTTGTAAGGCAGCAATAGAAACATAACAATTTTCACTACATTATAGTAAATCCTCAATTTACTTTGTCCAATTTAACATCATATATTTAATGAGACTAGGTCCATATTTGGCATTTGGAATTTGCATTAATATTCTTTCATGGTGGACATGATGTGTGGTCACATAACTTGATCACTACTATTTTCGAGTGGCCTTTCCTGCTTGCCAATCATGCTCCCTGACTCTCCATCTCCCTCTTCCCAGTTTTCTATCTCCCTCTTGCTGACCACCTCTCCAGTTCTTTACAACCCTAAACTCAAAGCTGCTCACAGTCTGCCAATTGCTTCTTGTCTCTTGCCATTCATCCCCTGAAACCTTTCTCACAGTGAAAGGTCAAAAGAGAAGAAGCAAATAGGAGGGTCAAGAGCAGGTGACAGGACATAGAGAGGTATTGGTGCCATGATAATGGTAACTGGGTAGTAATCCAGAATCTGAGGTGAATGTTCTGGAAGCGTGGGTTAAAAATCCAGTGAGGCAGGTGGCAAGACTTGATTTTCAAAAATAATCTGAAATTAAAAGCCAGCCAGTGGTCAGCATGTAATCATTGTCAATTAACCCATCTGGTTCAGTAGAGTCCTTTAGGGAAGGAAATCTACCATCCTTACCTGGTCTGGCCTATGTGTGACTCCAGATCAAAAGCAATGTGGTTGACTCCTAACTGCCCTCTGAGCAATGAGGGATGGGGTTATAAATGCTGGTCTAGCCAGTAGAGTCCATATCTCAAATCAAAAAGAGTGAAAACAGCATATTTGTCAACTTTACAAATAACCATATTTGTTTATGCTTATGATAATTAAGCAACCTGTATAATGTTTAATGTGAAAGGTCTGATAGAACCTAGCTAAAGCTACAACAGGGAAGGATTCTTTTCTTCCAATGCTGTCTGTTAGTTTGTTTTTGACTAGTAGCACTGAATAATGCAATTGAGTGCTAGGTTCACTGACATCTGTCACGTTTCCTTCACTTTAAGACAGCCCACCCATCATGCAAGCACTCAGCAAACCAGGGCAGAAAGTTTCAGGTATTAATATTGTAGTATTTCAGGACATAGGCTCTATATTGATGTGAGATGCATCAATTCATCCATGTAATTATTGAAATATTAAAGGAATACATATATTAAACATATGAAATAATTTGAGGCCATCTACAATATGGTCCAGTTGGGTCTCAAACTCAAAGTACCATATTGCATTCAGTCACAACATTTTTGTCATCAGTCAATAATCTTTTCTGATTTTATATTTGAATGCTGCAGTGTGGTTGAGCAGAGACAATGTTTTACACTATGTCTCTGATTATTTTAAAGAATTACTTTAATTAGAACACGGTATGTCAGTCCTATGTATCTATGGTACAACCACAGTGAACAGCTAAAACACTAGACATCAGGAGTCTCCTTTTCTTTCATCCATTTGACATGCTGATGCTGCAAATTGGACTGTCTTTCTGACTGAGTGTTGCGAGCACAAGCTTATTCCACATCCTCTTGTATAATTCAAACATTATACATTATGAAACATCATACTTTGTGCAGAGCTATAGTGAATACAATCATGGGGAGTGGTGGAATCCATGTTGCTAATTTTGATTAACATATTGAATTACGACAATGAGGATGCTGATTTAGATTAGATTACTTACAGTGTGGAAACAGGCCCTTCGACTCAACAAGTCCACAGCGACCCGCCGAAGCGTAACCCACCCATACCCCTACATTTACCCCTTACCTAACACTATGGACAATTTAGCATGGCCAATTCACCTGACCCGCACATCTTTGGAATGTGGGAGGAAACTGGAGCACCCAGAGGAAACCCACGCAGACACGGGGAGAACGTGCAAACTCCACACAGTCAGTCGCCTGAGGCGGGAATTGAACCGGGTCTCTGGTGCTGTGAGGCAGCAGTGCTAGCAGTGTTATTTTGCCAAATGGAAACCAGGATGATAATTCTCAGCCTGGCTGCCAGAGGTCTCTGTCTATTGTCTCATGCATGGTTGCCCAATGAAGTTAGGTGAGAAGAATCAGGAGTAAACAAAATTGTTCAGAGCCCCACATTTGGTAGCAGGGGGGTGCAGGGTAAAATGAGGAAATGAATACTTATTCTGTCTACATAAATCTTGGAGCTGAACAGTTAGTATATCCTGAATTCCAACATTTCATCACATTTTCCACCTTCAGTCCACACCAATCTTTGGTCCCCTGCTTGACATTGCTCTTTTTAAGTCTTTTGTTTTCTTGTTGAAAAAGACTAACTGTTTAAAATTATGCATAACGTAAAAGATGAAGAAACATTAATCCCATAAAACATTCCGCTCACTTCATGTAGCATCTGTTTTTGTCTCTGTTGTATATGGGTCTGAAAGGGTTAACCCTGAAGTGCCATAAGAACCACCCACTACAGTGATGTAATATGGACTTGTGAGTGGAACAGATCAGGGCCTTAAAGCAATAGGATGTAACACCTGGTTTTCCTCCCATTCTTGATGATATTCGAATATATATCTCAATGCTAACGTGCAATAAGCTATTTGTTGTTAACTATAAGAGATTATTCTCGTGAAAACAGGAAGTATTATTTCTCAACCACACTAGTCCAGGCAGGGCATACTCAGAAGATGAGGGCAGCAACCTTCATCATAGGCAACAGCTTAAACAGTGAAGTCACCTGGCAAATCCGTACAATAGTCTGAGGGTTACAACCTTGACTAACACCATAATAGCACTCGAAAGCAGAGTATGTACGCAGGCCCTACACCTTAGGCTTAAATTTAACAACTGGCACAGTATTCATTAAAATAGCATCCACTACAACTAGCTTCAGAGAATATCTCCTGAGTCTTGAGCTAGAGATATCACATTTATTTGCAAACAACTAGTTAGCCTGTTCATCCATTGGAACAAAGTTATATTGATTCTTACATTGAATGCGAGTTATTAGAACTCAGGTAGATGCCTGGGATTGCTTAGCGGGATCATCATTTACTGGGATCAGTATTTAGTGAAGTTCCACTGAAAGCTGCTCTCAGGTTGGCCACAATGAAGGACAGGCCATTTGAATAGTTACCAAATAATTCAGATCTGTAACAGAAATATCTGGTTGTTGTCGCAGCAGTGCTGTACAGTGCCAGGTTGCTTTTTCAGGTATTCCTCAACCTCCACCAGAGTCTTTCTCTGGGACCAGCTGGAAGAAGATTTCAATAACATTCTGCTTTCTTCAGATGTTGATTGAGAAAAGCCGTCAACTGGGGGGAGCAAGTGATGCACTTCTCTTCCAGCTTTCTGCACTTCAATACTTTTGAAATTGTTTGTTATTTTGCTCCTAAACCATTCCTGTACTTGGCATTGTTCCAATGGCAGTACAGTAATGACTAAAACAGTGCTAAGAAATTGATGCAAAGAAAATGCTTTTTAAGTGGGGGCCTATTTGAGCTAAATTTCTGTGGTGTAATCACTGTTGGAACTCATTGCGATCAGTTTGGTATATCACCCTCCCATTTGGAAAGCCCTGTGCTGGCTTTTGCTATCCCTTTTGGATGATTATGGTAGCTGAATTTTAATTAGCCTAATCTATTCAACAGGCCATGGTGGTCATTTTGGTGTATCACACTTCACATCTGAAAGCTGCATTGTGGTTCCACAAAACCCATACACCTGTCTCTCTCTCTCTCTCTCTCTATATATATATATATAAATATATATATATCTCATGCACATATTTGTCCATTTAGAGTACAATTTTTTTCCCTCAGTGTTTTCAAGTTTTCCTATCTCCTAGTTAGCTGAATGCACCTTTGTTGGAAAGCTTGAAACTGTTGGTTTTTTTTGCAGCCTCATTCTCTCTTCACGTCCTTTTCAAGCCTTACTCTACCTTCCACCTCTCATCCTGCTTGATGTCTCCCTTGCAGCCTCCTTCTCCTTTCCATGCTCACTGTTGCAGTCGCTCTCTGTACCTTTACTTCCCCTCCCTCCCAGCCCCATATTGTCTCCCTCTTTCTCAGTTCTCATGAAGCCTCTATCTTTCTCACAGCCACCCCATTCTCACTGTCTTGTCCCAGCATTCGTTCCATTCCCCGATAGTATTATCATCTTCCATCATCATCATCGGCTCTCATATACTCACTCCTTCTCCCTGGTTCTCTTACCCTCTCTCCCTCCCAACTTCCTCCTCCCCAACAGCTCTAACTAGCAGCACTGCTGTCTGGACTGTTTGCTGCTCCTCTAGTCACAGGTTAAAATCATAGAATTGCACATTACAAAAGAGGCACTTCGGCCCATCAGGTCTATATCATCAAAAATACATGACTACCTACACCAGTCCCATTTGCCTGCACCAGGTCCATAGCCTTGAATTTATGATGTTTCATGCGCTCATCCAAGTACCTTTTATAGGATATGATGTTTCGCCTCTCAACTGCCCTCCCAGACAATGCATTCCAGACTCCCACGATCCTCTAGGTAGAAATGTTATTTTTTTCCCTTAAATCCCCTCTAAACCGCTTGCCTTTCATTAACTTTAAACTTGTGGCCCTTGTCATTGAATCTTTGACGAATGGTTTCCATTTACCCTGTCCATGCTTGTTATAATCTTATACTTCCCTATCAATTTCCTCATCAGCATTCTCTGCTCCAAAAATAAAAAAAATCCAAGCTTATCCAGCCTCTTTTTATAGCTGAAATGCTCCATCCCATTAACACCCCGGTGAATCCCCTTTGCATCTTCTCCAGTGTGATTACATCCTACCTTTGATGTGGTGACCAGAAATGCACACAGTACTGCAATACCTATTCAAAGTTCAGTACAGCTCCAACATGACCCCCCTGCTGTTACAAACTAAGCCATGAGTAATAAAAATGTGTCCTGTATACCTTCTTAACTACCCTATTAAACTGTCCTGACACCTTCAAAGATCTGCGGACAAACACCCAAAGATCCATCTAAGGTTCCGAGTGTCATCTTCCTTCTTCCAAAGTGCATCACCTCATATTTATCCATCTTATACTGATCTGCCCATCTGACCAATCTATTTCTATCCTCCTATAATCAAACACCTTCTTCATTGTGAGCAGCTCCGAGTGTCATCTGGAAACTTACTTAGCATTCCACCCACATTCTCATCTATGTTGTTTATATGGACAACAAACAAGAAGGGACCCAGCACTGGTCCCTGTGGTACACCAATCTCCAGTCACAGAAACAGACTTCTACCAACTCCTCCTGTCTGCTGTCAGTAAGCCAATTTTGAATCCAACTTGCCACGTACCCTGGATCCCACAAGCTCTTGCCTTCTTTATCAGTCTCCCATGTGGGACTTGTCAAAGGCCTTACTCAACCATTTAAACTATGTCAACCGCATTACCCTCATCAAACCACCTTTTTTGATGAGATTTGTTAGACTTGACAGTCCTCTGATGAATTTGCTTTATTAGTATTTTCTACTGATAGGTCTATTAGTAGATGAGGGAAGCAGCATGTAGTTGCAGGAGCAACATTTCACATGTCTTTGCATACTATTCATGGAGATGACTTGTCTCTGGTAACCGCATGACTAAATTTTCTAGGGCAATGTCCATAATGAGCATTAATTTCAGTTAGTTGATGCTGTACTGTTTTAACAAAAACAGAAGGTGCTAGTCAAAAACAGCAGATCTGGCAGCACCTGAAGAGAGAGAAACAGAGTTAATGTTTTGAGTCCACTAACTCCAAGGGACATTGCTGAGTTTCTCTAGTACTTTCTGTTTTTCTTTCCAATCTTCAGCATCCACTGTTTGTTTTATTTCGGGATTTGTTTCCTCAATTGCACCGTATTGAGATAAATACCCTTATGTCCCACAACATCATGTGTATTTTACAGTGCAAATGTTGCACATAAAAAATATTTCGCACATGACCAATAATAAAGCATGTAATATACAAGGTATGAGCTGCATTATA
The DNA here is from genome assembly GCF_020745735.1 of Hemiscyllium ocellatum. NCBI lineage: Eukaryota > Metazoa > Chordata > Chondrichthyes > Orectolobiformes > Hemiscylliidae > Hemiscyllium > Hemiscyllium ocellatum. Next base: position 55,732,038 of record NC_083416.1, read on the forward strand.
CAGGCTGATTGCACACAGCAACTTCTCACACATATCAAAACAGACTTGCTGATCATTATGTGAAAGTGAGGACTGTAGATGCCTAATATTAGAGTCAAGAGTGTGGTGCTGGAAAATTCCTGATGAAGGGCTTTTGCCCGAAATGTTGATTTTCCTGCTCCTCGGATGTTGCCTGTCTCGCTGATCATTATTAGATTAGATTAGATTCCCTGCAGTGTGGAAACAGGCCCTTTGGCCCAACGAGTCCACACCAACCCTCCAAAGACCAATCAACCCAGACCCATTCCCCTACATTTACCCCTGACTAATGCACCTAACACTACGGGCAATTTAGCATGACCATTTTGCAGAGAGATTTGGGCAGGAGATCCTCCTGCTCTCTGAAGAAGTGCAGAACAGCTTCCTGCAGTAACACAAGATACAGGGATGGTGCTGATTGAATATCACATCTGAAAGATGGCATCTCTGACAGTAACACACTCAGTATTGCATCGAAGAATCAACATCAGATAATAATGAGGCCTTGAGCAGAGCTCCAAACTCTGAAGTGGACATTGAAGCAGAGGAAGTGCTCTCTAGTCTGATGATTGTGAAGCAAATAAGTATAAAGAGGTTGCCTAGTCTCTTTGTTGAACAGCTAAGAGGCATATCCAGCCACAACGAGCTGGTAGAATTCAAATTTGGTGAATGGAATCTGAAAATGAAACTAGTGTACAGTAATATTGACCATGAAGCTATCATCGATTATCATAAAAGTGAAGGATATCTGTTTTCTTTGTCTGGCCTACATGTGACTTCAGACCCACAGCAATGTGATTGGTTTTGAACTGGCAGTTGAAGTGACTCAGAAAGCCGCTCAGTTCAAGACCAATTCGAGAAAGTGGAACAAGTAATGGCCTTGTCAGCAATGCCTACATCACAGGAAGTATAAAAGAAACTTAAAACTTAGCCAGGGTGGACTTTGTGTCGAGGGGAATATTGGTAGATCATAGAATCATGGAATCACACAAGCCCTACAGTGTGGAAATAGACCCCTCGGTTCAACAAGCCCACACCGACCCTCCAAAGGGTAACCCACCCAGGCCCATTGAAACTATTCATTCGTGGTATGCGGATGCTGCAAAAAAAATGAATGAGGAAGATTTTTTACAGCAATTGACATATTGCCATTGGGCCAGCTTTTTATTTCAGATTTTTATTGAATTCAGATTTCAATATCCACCTTGGTGGAATCCAAAATAGATGTACAAAATAGTTTCTATGAAAGGTTCACAACACCCAATAGTCAGTCCCTGCAGAGCTATTTCTACCAAAATAGCCTTGTCCTGTATAACATAATTGCTCAAAGGAATGTCTGTTCTTCTGAAGGGAAGAGAATCACCACTAATGTGTTTGACTAAGTCACATGCAAATGGATGCATCCTGATTATTACGATCAAGGACTCATCACCACAAGAAAATAAAGCAAAGAACTGCAGATGCAAAAGGTCTGAAGAACAAACACAAATTGCTGGGGAAATTCAACGGGTCTGGCAGCATCAGTGGAGAGAAAGCAGACTTAATATTTTGAGTCATTTCTGGAGAGGGGTTACAGGACTCAAAAGGCTAACTCTGCTTTCTCTCCCCAGATGCTGCCAGACCTATTGATTTTTTTGTGCTTCACAGCCTGGTCTCCTCAGGAGCGTAAATGTCTGTATATAAGGTGGCAGACAGATACCATTCAGTCCATAATTAAAGCCACACTGCTGAGACTCTGAATCCCGTACACACTGATGGTATTGTATATCAGAGCTCATACTTAAGGGTGACAGATCCAGGTTTTTGACTGAACCGTACCAATTTCCTGACTGAGACCTTCCTCTTGCATTCACTCTGAGGAGTGCTGAATGCATTTCTCCACAACATTGGCCAGCACACAGGGAGAGTTCATGTGGTTCAGACCCTGGGGCAATGTGAGGCTCTGACGAGATGTACTCTCCATTCACTTATAGAGTTTGCACTGTGTTAGGGATCTCAATCAAATATCCACAAAACTAATGCTGATTGGACAAATACTGTGCCCCAAAAGTTGACTCCAGTATCTCCCTGTTCCTTCCCACAGAAGCATCATTATCAATTTACTCCCAGATTCAAGGGGTCTGTGCTCAGTTATACATATTTCTGATACCTCCTCCTGCACTGTGGGGCTATGCTGTGCCAACAACTCTACACTGCTGCTATTGGAGTTGGCAGATTGTGAGCTAGTTTGACATAATTCTGCCATCTCCATGTTACCTATTTCTGATAGTCAAATGATGGTCTAGCCCACGGAAAGAGTGAGGCAAAAAGAAGTTATTGCAATATCATCCTTGTGCACATACACACACTCTGACACACTCTCACACGCAAACACAAAGACACTACTACCTTAACTATTACTCATAGTGCCCTTATCACACCCTTCTATTCTCTTTCATACCAACTTCCGCCTTTGCCCAGAGAACTGACAGCATGTTTACCACCATGTGTCAATGTACACTTTCCATGACCTTTATCACTTGTTACTGGCAATTCACCAACACCAACACACAGCTGCTTTGGTACACTGGCAACCTCCATAGCCATTTGATTGATTGGCAAAGCTGATCCATGCCTGTCGGGTCCTTTTCCTCCTGTTAGCCTGCAAATACAACTGTGTAAACCTGATATATAGTGTGTGCAGTGACCCATTCTCTCCGTGTCTGTGCATGACAGTGCTCTTTTGCATCTGTTCTGTGCACATCCACATGAACTGCTTACACCTGCATACCTGAGGCAGAGGTATGTGCCACATCTTACAACTGAACTTGTGTATCTAGATGAATGAGGCTGCTCACTTTGCCAGAACACAGCGTTTCTCTCAAGTGTTTCCAGCACTAAATTTTGAAAGCTGGTGATCTCCTACTGTGGTCATTGAAGCTGCAATTTATACCAACTCTTTTGATTGCAATGGTCAGCAGAGTATAGGCCTGATTTCCTCTTCCACTACCACTTGAAAGCTCTGATTTCTTCCTTCTGCTGCAGTTACTCTCTGTGACATTCATACGAGAAAATATGGTGAACAATTCAGACTGCATTACACTTGTTCACTTTGATTTTTAGAATACCTTCAGTGTGGAAGTAAGCCATTTAGCCCATGAAGTCCACACCAACCACAGAAGAGCATCCCACCCAGACCCCTCCCCTATCCCTGTAACCTTGCATTTCCCATGGCCAATCCACCTAACCTGCACATCTTTGGACTGTGGGAGGAAACCTGGAGGAAACCCACACAGACACGGGAGACCGTGCAAACTCCATATAAACAGTCGCTCAAATGGGTCCCGAGCACTGTGAGGCAGCAGTGCTTACTATTGAGCTACCGTGCTGCCCCAGTTTTGAATATTAACATGCACTAACCATGTTCTTTATTTCATCAATGAATACACTTAGTAGTGTCCTGGAAAGAATAGTTTTGCACATTTATGTTGTGCTGCCACTCCAACGTAGCATGTTGTGTTTTAGAAGCACTGACAAATCTACTCTAGATTTACTCCTCCTTAGTCACATGACAGTGTTATAACATGAAAATGCACTGATGTGAGGGACCTGGACAAAAGCAAATTGTGTGGGCGCATTACAGTAAATTGCCCAAGAGTCTAAGTAGAGGGGATAGTGAGCATGGCACTGTTTATTACTATTCTAGCAAGTCTTGGCAATTAACTACTCCTCTGTGCAATACGTGAGCCAGGTGGTAGTGGCAATGTAATGCCATCTCCATGGCTATGTCTTGAGAATCCACATTCTGCTTTCATTGCTTCAATACAGTACCTTGTACCCCTTGAATCAGCAAAAACAATGAACATTCTCCCATACAAAAGCCCACCATAGGTCATCATTCCAGGGCAGCTAACAGTTGGACAACTCTTCCATAATTCTTAATAAGTCATGGCGTGTCCAACAAAACATTTGCCATGGACATCTAACCTCTCAAATGGGCCTTTCTGAAGCCCTGCATTTTAAAATGTTTTTTTGCCTCTTAACTACCACCCCCGTATCCTAGCCAACATTCTGTACACTCTTTTGAAACCCATTAACACAAGTTAATTACTCGACCACCCCCAACAAAAACAAAGCTTTAAAGGAAATTAACTCCTATTATTCCCATGGTTGTCAATGCACTCTGGCACTTATGGTGCTTACTAATCACAGAAAGCATCAAGGATATCTGTAGATTCTACATACTCCTACTCCAGAGACACCTGGCATGGGGGTAAGCAAGGAAGAGAGAGAGGCAATCATGTTTAGTGACCCTATCCTCTATCTACTGCCAGGAGCTTTTAATAGCACCTAGGCTAGGCCCAGGAATAGATTCCCTGACTGCGCTGGGTGGCCAATCATTATGAGGTGGAGCTGAAGTACATCCAACAATTGATTATTCTTCAGTTTAAAAAAAAGTGCAATCTATGTGTACATGGCACTCAGCTTCCTCAAGATTTCAAAGAGTACATGTAAGACCCACTTTTTTCCTCTTTCCACACATTATGGCAGCCCGACCTCCACCCCTTCAGTATTTAGGGGTTCACTCACTTCAAATTCTAGCCTGCACGCTCCTACCCCAGACTGAATTTCTGACAGGCAGATGTTCTTGAAAGTCAGGTCCTCAGAACTGGGGATCCTCCCAGCATTATGATACCCCACTCAGCCTTTGTGATTACATATTGCATTCTAAATCTGTCACTATGTTTCTCATAGTGCTTCTTAATCTGTTCCTGTCTAACATGGTTCTCTAACACTACCCAACTGCTTTATTTTTTTTAACCTCCTTCCTTCCTTTCTATTTGTGTCTGCTGGTACCCATCTCCTTATTAATTTAGCTTAAGTTCTTACTAATCCAGTAATGAACCTTATCATTAAAAAAAAGGTCCTACTCCTACTAAGATGCAAACCTTCCCTTTTGCCGAGGTGCCTTGTGCTCCACAATAGTCCCAGTACCCAGTGAATCTGCAGCTCTTCTTTCTGCTCCATTTCCTAATCTTGGTGTTGAACTTTCCTATACCCAGTGTCAAGTCTTGCTAGCATGTGGCCCTGAGAATAATCCAGAGACTATTCAGATTTTAACTTCAGATTTCTGTTATCTAACTTCCTTCCTCGCTCCTGACAATTCTCAACAATGATGCATAATATTGCCTTCATAACAAAAGAACGCTTGATGTTGCCTGTAACAGACGGCTTATTTTGACAACTTATTGACAGTTGTCATCACTTGTCTTCATGGAGTTGCTATCGAGATAGTGAGGCTTAAACAGGAATGTATGTATCACAGAACGTTCTATCCATTAAATCAAATTCTTCCATGTTATGGTACTCACTTTAATTTGGTGCATAAGGTGGTACATAAACTTATGAAACCACTTTCAAGTAGATGTAATATTTAATGTGCCTCAGGTAGGTAGGAATGATAGTTTACAGCCGTAAAATAGGTTTGTTCGCTTTTGTTTTGCATTTATTGGAGTATAAAGGTAAAGAGGTTTTTCTCTAAATATGCAGGGTTTTGGCAAGGCTATATTGGTGATGTGGTGGCTCAGTGGTTAGCACTGTTGCCTCACAGCACTAGGAACTTGGGTTCAATTCCTGCCTCAGGCAACTGTCTGTGTAGTTTGCACATCCTCCCTGTGTCTGCGTGAGTTTCCTTCAGGTGCTCTGGTTTTCTCCCACAATCCAAAGATGTGCCAGTCAGGTGAATTGGCCATGCTAAATTGCCCATAGTGTTAGGTGCATTAGTCAGGGATAAATGTAGGGTATGGGCATGGGCCTGGTTTGGTTACTCTTCAGAGGGTCAGTGTAGACTTGTTGGGCTGAAGGGCCTGTTTCCATACTGTAGGGAATCTAATCTAATCGATCCAGAGACCCTATGTGTAATTTTGGTTTCTTTAAAGTAAACAGATGCAGTGACTTCCACAACTGCTAGTCGTCTCAAAGTATTTTGCAACAAATGAAGTGGATTGCTGTCCCCATTGCAATGTATGCTACATAAGGAAGGACATATTTGCCCTCGATGAAATTAAATAGAGGTTAGTTAGGTAAAGGTAAAGTCCTACCAAACTATAGGGATGCTCTCTCATTTAGAGAGAGAGGACTGAATGGTAGCTTAACCTGAGGGTTGCCACACCTCAGACAAGGATGGATGTTGAGAATGAGAATCCTTCATCCTCTGCCAGTATGGGAGTTGAACCCACATTGTTGGTCCTGATCTACATTGAAAACCAGCCGTCCAACCAACTCACCTCAGAGGTTGTCTCGACTTGTTCCTGGAATGAGGGATTTTTCTGTTGGCATGGGATTAAGTAATTAAACCTATAATCCCTGAAGTTTAGAAGAATGAGAGGTGATCCAATAGAAGCATATGAAATCCTTAAGCAACTCAAAAGGGTAGGCGGTGAGAAAATGCTCCCCCTGGTCATGAACCTTAAGTGGGGATCACAATCTCAGAAAGAGAGTCAACAAGTTAGCACTTAGAAGGTGACATTTCTCTTCTTCCTAAGAGTTGTGAATCTTTGAAAATCTCATCATACAGTCAAGACAAATCACAGGGTACTGTAGAAATTAAGGGATGTGGAGATAATGTGAAAGTGGAGTTGAGATAGAAGGTCAGCTGTGATTTTATTGAATGGTTTGGGGATGTGGTGGGTGAGTTCTTAATTTTTATGTTTTGTTTGACCTTGTGGGTAAAAAATTTGTCCTGTAAAGAAAATGGGTCCTGAGGAATTAAGTTGTTGTTACTCACTCAACTATTATTGGTGCCATTTTGTTTCATATCTTGGTTGCTGTATTTCCGAGTTTCACATAACCCGCCCTCGCTGACATTCTCCTCTGTCTACTCCCTATCAAGATTTACATCACATTCTGACAATTTTCTTCTTCATTCATATTGAGCTTATATGTTAGCCATCTAATTGCTAATTCTACTTTAAGAGCAATCCAGTTTTCAATTTTTCAGAATTGCTTTCACCTCCTCCTTGGCATGTTTTCTGTACCTCTCATGTACCAATTACTCATTCACCTCATGGCTTTGTCCACTGAGCAAGATAGTAATAAACTTCCCCCAGGAATTCTGCCACTAGGCAGGTAGAAGTCCCAAATTATTTCATTTCTTGAAGATGCTAAGTCTGAGTTTGCAGCCTTTTCAAGCTTTATTGAACTACAAATGTGACACTGGATAAAAATTTATAATATATAAATAATTGTTCGTGATGTTCAATTCTCAGCATCCCCGAAAGATCATGAATCTAACTATACTTTTTAAGGCTCCACAAATCTGTTGTGGACTACTGGGTGACCATGCTTAACCTCTGACCTCAGTTATCCTACATCGATTCTGGATCAGTGGTGCTGGAAGAGAACAGCAGTTCAGGCAGCATCCAAAGTGCAGCGAAATCAACGTTTCGGGCAAAAGCCCTTCGTCAGGAATAAAGGCAGTGAGCCTGAAGCGTGGAGAGATAAGCTAGAGGAGGGCGGGGGTGGGGAGAAAGTAGCATAGAGTACAATGGGTGAGTGGGGGAGGGGATGAAGGTGATAAGTCAGGGAGGAGAGGGTGGAGTGGATAGGTGGAAAAGGAGCTAGGCAGGTCGGACAAGTCCGGACAAGTCATGGGGACAGTGCTGAGCTGGAAGTTTGGAACTAGGCTGAGGTAGGGGAAGGGGAAATGAAGAAACTATTGAAGTCCACATTGATGCCCTGGTGTTGAAGTGTTCCGAGGCTGAAGATGAGGTGTTCTTCCTCCAGGCGTCTGGTGGTGAGGGAGCGGCGGTGAAGGAGGCCCAGGACCTCCGTGTCCTCGGCAGAATGGGAGGGGGAGTTGAAATGTTGGGCCACGGGGCAGTGTGGTTGATTGGTGCGGGTGTTCCGGAGATGTTCCCTAAAGCGCTTTGCTAGGAGGCACTCAGTCTGCCCAATGTAGAGGAGACCGCATCGGGAGCAACGAATTAAATAAATGATATTAGTGGATGTGCAGATGGATGTGGAAGGCTCCTTTAGGGCCTTGGATAGAGATGAGGGAGGAGGTGTGGGCACAGGTTTTACAGTTCCTGCAGTGGCAGGGGAAAGTGCCAGGATGGGAGGGTGGGTTGTAGGGGGGCGTGGACCTGATCAGGTAGTCACGGAGGGAACAGTCTTTGTGGAAGGTGGAAAGGGGTGGGGAGGGAAATATATCCCTAGTGGTGGGATCTTTTTGGAGGTGGCGAAATTGTTGGCGGATGATTTGGTTTATGCGAAGGTTTGTGGGGTGGAATTTGAGCACCAGGGGCTTTCTGTCCTTGTTACTGTTGGAGGGGTGGGGTCTGAGGGCGGAGGTGCGGGATATGGACGAGATGCATTGGAGGGCACCTTTAACCACATGGGAAGGGAAATTGCGGTCTCTAAAGAAGGAGGCCATCTGGTGTGTTCTGTGGTGGAACTGGTCCTCCTGGGAGCAGATACGGCGGAGGCGGAGGAATTGGGAATACGGGATAGCATTTTTGCAGGAGGTAGAGTGGGAAGAGGTATAATCCAGGTAGCTGTGGGAGTCGGTGGGTTTGTAAAAAATGTCAGTGTCAAGTCGGTCGTCATTAATGGAGATGGAGAAGTCCAGAAAGGGGAGGGAGGTGTTAGAGATGGTCCAGGTAAATTTAAGGTCAGGGTGGAATGTGTTGGTGAAGTTGATGAATTGCTCAACCTCCTCGTGGGAGCACGAGGTGGCACCAATGCAGTCATCAATGTAGCGGAGGAAGAGGTGGGGAGTGGTGCCGGTGTAATTACGGAAGATCAACTGTTCTACGTAGCCAACAAAAAGACAGGCATAACTGGGGCCCATACATGTGCCCATGGCTACCCCTTTGGCCTGGAGAAAGTGGGAGGATTCAAAGGAGAAATTGTTAAGGGTGAGGACCAGTTCGGCCAAACGAATGAGAGTGTCGGTGGAGGGGTACTGTTGGGGACGTCGGGAGAGGAAAAAATGGAGGGCTTGGAGGCCCTGGTCATGGCGGATGGAGGTGTAGAGGGATTGGATATCCATGGTGAAGATGAAACGTTGGGTGCCGGGGAAATGGAAGTCTTGGAGAAGATGGAGGGCATGGGTGGTGTCTTGAACGTATGTGGGGAGTTCCTGGATTAAGGGGGATAGAACAGTGTCGAGGTAGGTAGAGATGAGTTCAGTGGGGCAGGAGCATGCTGAGACAATGGGTCGGCCAGGGTGGTCAGGGTGGTGGATCTTGGGAAGGCAGTAGAACCGGGCAGTGCGGGGTTCCCGGACTTGAGGTTGGAAGCTGTGAGTGGGAGATCTCCTGAGGTGATGAGGTTCTGTATGGTCTGGGCGATGATGGTTTGGTGTTGGGGGAGTGGGGTCATGGTTGAGGGGGCAGTACGAAGAGGTGTCCTCGAGTTGGCATTTGGCTTCAGCGGTATAGAGGTCAGTGCGCCAGACAACCACTACGCCACCTTTATCCGCTGGCTTAATGGTGAGGTTGGGATTGGAGCAGAGGGATTGGAGGGCTGCACGTTGTGAGGGTGAGAGGTTGAAGTGGGGGAGGGGGGTAGACAGGTTGAGGTGGTTAATGTCCCGGTGGCAGTTGCAAATGAAGAGGTCGAGGGCAGGTAATAGGCCAGCGCGGGGTGTCCAGATGGATTCAGTGTGTTGGAGGTGGGCAAAGGGGTCCTCGGAAGGTGGGCGGGAATCCTGATTGTGAAAGTAAGCTCGGAAACGGAGGTGACGGAAGAATTGTTCGACGTCAGGCGTGTATTAAATTCATTGATGCATGGGCGGAGGGGGATGAAGTTGAGTCGTTTGCTGAGGACTGATCGTTTGCCCTCAGTGAGGGGGAGGTCTGGTGGGATGGTGAAAACTCGGCAGGGCTGGGAGCTGGGATCTGGTGTGGGTGTGGAGCTGGGAGTGGGGTCGGAGCCAATAACTGGAGTGGGTGTGATGGTGGGTGGAATGGGGGTGGAGTCATGAGCAGGGGTAGTGTTCCCCTCAGGGTTCTTGGGGTGGGGATAGTGACAGTGGGGTCTGTGGGAGGCGTGTCAGCAGAATGCAGATGAGTGGTGCTGGTGGGGATGGAGGTTTTATCCTACATTGATAATATGATAGGGAAACTGGGCAGGAAAACATGAATGGCATTGGGTGCTTTTGGTCCCTGACAAGTTGCTTGATAAGCTCCCATTTACACTAAGCCTATATAGCATTTCCCTTAAGAGCAGAGGCTCCATTGCTAAAGGCAATTTGCAATGATCAAACGGTCAGATGAAATGGTCAGAATTCTCCCCCCACCCCGTGACCTTATGTATATCCCACAAATGCAACATCAGCACTTCATTATTGCTGTAAAGCTCTTGCTTTGGGATTTCACAAATATCACTTAATAGTTTTGACAAGACCTTTGTTCAACTAAAACTTAGATATGGCTGAGTGGAAAGAGAGTTCATTTCTGCCAAATTGAAATTGTAGTGTAAAGTAATGCCAGGTTGGATGAGCTAACAATTGCAATGATGAAAGGCAGGAGCAGAGGTTGGACAAGAAAGGAATTTTTGCTGAAAGATTTTGAACAGTTAGAAGAAAAATTAAAAAGTAGAACCTCCAAGTTAATAACCTTTATGTTTCTTCCTGAGTCATAGGCAAAATGTATTTTTTTTTCTTTTCCCTTAGAGGGTGATGGGAATATGGAACTCTCTGCCTATAAAGGCTAATAGAGATAGCAACCCTTATAATAGTTAAGAACTATTGCAATGCTAAGGCATACAAGGTAATGGGCCAAGAGCTAAAAAAAAGTAAGATTACAATAGTTTAGTGATTGTTTATGACCAGCACAGACTTGATGGATCAAAGGACCTTTTACTGTGCTGGAGACCACTATCAACTCTGAGTCATACTGACATTGGAGACAAGGTTCACTAAGCTGATACTGAGTAAGGAAGGATTGTCTTATGAGGAGAGGATAAGTAGCTTGGGAACTTGAAAGAGTAGATGCAGAGAGGTGATTCCTCTTGTTGCAGAAAGGCAAAATCTTGAAATAAGAGGTTGCACACTTAATTCTGGATTAGTGGTGCTGGAAGAGCACAGCAGTTCGGGCAGCATCCGAGGAGCAGTAAAATCGACGTTTCGGGCCAAAGCCCTTCATCAGGAATAAAGGCAGAGAGGCTGAAGCATGGAGAGATAAGCTAGAGAAGGGACTTAAGACAGAGTTGGGAAAGTAATGTTCCAAAACGTGGTGTTTTCCAGATTTTGTGGGAGATTGGAAGGTGTTTCAATAATGTAACTGTGTTGGGGAGGAACAGTGAAGGCTCTGGAAGGGATCAGCAAACTCTATATCAATAGCATCAGCTATCCTTATGATCGCACTCAAAGTGATTGCCAATTTAACACTTAAACAATGTATTAAATGCTACATAGTTTTAGTCGAAGCAAAAAAGGAACAGGCATGCCATTCCCTGTCATTTAAAGCTAAAGCTTGTTCCTTTTTACAAAGATAGATTGTTCTATGATTAAAAAGCAAAAGATAAATGTTCAGATCATTTTGTACCGCTATAATGATAATTGTTCACTTGTCATGATTAATCTTGAAGATAAAAAAAATCGAAAATGCATTGTTTTCACAATCAATGCTGCCATTCCACAACACAAAGACCTTTTAGCAGAAACAAGTGATATTTATCTCTAATTTATGCAGTGTCTATCCCAGTTCATTTCAATTAGTTTCTCCACCAAATTTTGACAAAATTCAGGATTTAAGGGATTAAAAAAGTACTTTTGACTTCAAACTGTCTTTGTGTTTAAAAGTTAGTGATAGTTCACATAAAATCTTTGAAACCAGTGTTCAATATAAATTGATTAAAAAAAACACATAGTAGTTTAACCAATTGTAGGTTTCAAATACTAATATTTTGATTAGTATTCAAGATGTTTGAGACCATTCTGCCTCTGCTTCAAGTCCATGCCAAAGACTGGAACATAAAATGTAGTCTGACACTTCAGTGCAATACTCAGAAAGCATTGTATATTTGAAAATGTTGGTCACCAAAAAACCAATGTCACTGTTTTCAAGAAGAACAGAGGCATTCTGGCCAATATTTATCCATCAGCGATTTGATTCATGGTGTCACCTATACCCAAGTACAGCGAAAAGCTTTATTTTGGAAACAGTACAGTCAGATCATAACAAACAAGGATGTACTGATCATTGGGTGATAGAACGAGGAATACAAGACAATGACTGCACAGGAGGTGCACAAAATCAAAGTCAATGTTAGTTTGAGATTAGAGAGGTTCATTAATAACAACAGGGGAGAAGCTGTTCTTGAATCTATTGGTGCATATGTTCAAGTTTCTGTATCCCCTGCCTGGTGGGAAAGGTTGGATGAGTGTATAACTGGATGGGAGGAGTCTTTGATGATGTTGGCAGCCTTTCCCCGACAACAGAAAATGTAGGTGGAGTCCATGAATGGGAAGTTGCCTTCCATGATGGTCTGGGCTGTGCAAACAATGTTCTGTAATTTCTAAAGGTCTTGGACATAGTAGTTGCTATACCAAGCCATTATGCGCCCAGATAGAATGCTTTCTATGCATCTGAGAATGTTAGTGAGGGTCCTTATGGACATGCTGAATTTCCAAAACCTATTGAGGAAGAAGAGGCATTGTTGTGCCTTCTTGACTGTTTCATCTCCGTGGGACGTCCAAGGTAGATTGTTGGTTATTGTCAGTCCTAGGGACTTGACACTCTCAACCGTTTCCACCTCAGCTCTGTTAATGTAGATAGATTAGATTAGATTAGACTTGATTAGATTAGACTTACAGTGTGGAATCAGGCCCTTCGGCCCAACAAGTCCACACCGACCCGCCGAAGCGCAACCCACCCATACCCCTACATTTACCCCTTACCTAACACGACGGGCAATTTAGCATGGCCAGTTCACCTGACCCACACATCTTTGGACTGTGGGAGGAAACCGGAGCACCCGGAGGAAACCCACGCAGACACGGGGAGAACGTGCAAACTCCACACAGTCTGTCGCCTGAGTCGGGAATTGAACCCGGGTCTCAGGCACTGTGAGGCAGCAGTGCTAACCACTAATAGGGGCATATCCTCTTCCTTTCTTCCTGAAGTCACTGATCAGTTCTTCTGTTTTGCCGACATTGAAAGAGAGTGAGATTGCTTTCATTGCACCATGACACCAAGTACTCTAGATCCTTCCTGTATTCTGACTCATTGTTATTTGATATCCGGCCTACAACAGTGGTGTTGTTAGTAAACTTGTAGATGGTGTTCATACAAAATTTGGCCACACAGTCATGATGTACAGGGAGTACAATAGGGGGCCGAGTACCCATTCATGCGGGGCGCCAGTGCTGAGGATTATTGTGGAGGAGAGGCTGTTGTCTCCTGTCACTGATTGCAATCTATGGGTTAGAAAACTGAAGCTGAGGATCCAGTTGCAGAGGGCAAAACCGAGATCTAGGTCTATGAGCCCTGAAATGAGTTTGATACTGATTATAGTGTTGAGGGCAGAGCTACAGTTGATAACTACAAGCTTAATATAGGTATTTTTATTATCCAGGTGTTCAAGGGAAGAGTGTAGGACAAAGGAAATGGCATCCACTGTGGAGCGTTTTGCCAGTAGGCAAGTTGCAGGGGATTGACACACACTGGGAAGTTACAGTTGGTATGGAACATGACTAAACTCTCAATATGCTTTATGATTATGGAGGTCAGAGCCACTGGGTGGTATTTGTTGATTATCTGCTCGTATCACATTGCTGTACGATCTTATTGTGTGCAAATTGATCGTAGTGCTTTCAACATGACAATTGTGACTTCACTTCAAAAATACTTAACTAACTATTAAATGTTTTAGAACATCCTGAAGCCATAAAATAATATTTTATTGTCATGATGCTCAATCCATTATTTCAAATTTACACTCTCATGAAAAGATTGAGACTAGGAGCAGATGAATGCAAAAATATGTGTTCATTTGCACAAATCTCTGAAAGCCAATGCATTTGTAGAAAAAAATCGAACAAATTTCAAACACTAGGGGGTATAGGTTTAAGGTGAAGGGGAACCTTTAAAGGAGATATTTGAGGCACATTTTTGACTTGCAGAGAGTGGTAGGCGATTGGAATGAGCTGCCAGTGGAGATGGCAGAAACAGATACAATAGCAACATTTCAGAAGCATTTAGACAGACACATGAACCAGCATGGAACTGAGGGAGACTGATCATGGTCAATTAGATGGGATTAGTTTAAAATGGCATCATGATTGGAACAGACACGGTGGGCCAAAGGGCCTACTCCTGTGCTGTACTGCTCTATGTTCTAAGATTCCCCGATCTAAAGGGGATTGGAATACAAAAGTAAGGCAGTGAACTTTCAAAGATTTTTTGTCAGAATACAACTGAAATCTGCATTTCCATTATAATACTGAACATCAGGAGAGGTACAGGTCTTAGAAGGGGTATCACAGATTCACCAGAATGTTACCAGGTCTTGAAGAAATAAATTATAAGGACAGGTTGCATAAATTTAGTTTATAGTCCCTTGAGTTTAGGAGAGTCAAGGAGGAATCTAAACGAGGTCATTAAAATGATAAAGTGATCTATAAGAGTAGATAAGTCATTCCCTCTGGAGGAGAATTGAAAATAATGGCGAGCAATCTTAAAGATAGAGGTTGGCCATTTAGAAGTAAAATCAAAAGTTACTTTTATTTTTACACAAAAAAAGTTGTGGAAATTTGGATTGTCTCTGCTAAAATGGTGTGGATATTAGGCCACTGAAATCTTTAAGATGGAGCTTGATGAACGTTTGTTAAGTGAAGGTATCAATGATTATGGAGCAAAGAGAATTAAAGTACAGATCAGCCTTAATCTCATTGAAAAGCAGAAAAGGCTCCAGGGATTGAATGGCCTACTCCTGTTCTTATGTTTCAGTTTCCCTGATAGTTTTAATTATTAATCTGGAGATTTAAAAAAGTGGGTCATTACACTTAACGCACTTTATTATAATTACACTTAACTTAATAGCTTTGAATGTACATGTTTAAACAGACAGTTCACAACTTTTAAATAAATGAAATAAGTAAATGTCCTCAATGAGTTTAAGAAGAACATGATGGTGAATAACAACTTGAAAGGATTTTTATCAAATCCAATTCTCACTGGAACACTCAGATCATCAATACATCTAATTGGCATTATTTGAAATAGAAAAACTTGTCAGCTTGTCACCTTTCTTGCTATGTTTCCTTAGGCACATGTAACCTTTTAACAGATTTATTTAATTAATTAAATCATAATCCAATTTAATTAGAGTTAACATTTTTTAAAATTTGAAATTATAATTTTATTATGACAGAAAAGAACCATGAAACCCCCAGGCACAATTTTGGAAGGGTGAGAATCCTATCTGTCCTATTATAAATTCTGGGAAGGGATATTTGACTGATTAATTAGGTGCCTTATGACTGCAAGACCAGTCCAGCAAAGTGGTCAACATTTGTTCCGTTGGGGATATCCCCAGACACTTCAGACTGAAGAAAGGAATTGGTTAGACAGTTCTTCCAGAAGAACCATTGTCCTTGTGGAATAAGATTATCAATTCCTTAAACCTGCATTTGAACCTTTACTAGGTTTCCTCTGGAAAATGTTTGAAAAAAAGACTGGCTCTGTCCATAAACGTTGGAGCAGCAGTAGGCCATTGAGCTCATTGAGTTTACTTCACCATTCAATGAGATCATAGATTATCTGATATGCCTTTTCCCTATTTATCCCCACCTCCTTGATTCCCTTACTGATTTAAAATCTCTCAACCTGAAATATACTTAGATTAAAACTTGATAGACAGCTCTTTGCAGTAAAGAACTGCACAGATTTATTATCCTGCATGAAAAGAAATTCCTCCTCATCTCTGTCTTAAGTGTAACACTGTGTTTTGGAACATTACTTTCCCAACTTGAGACAGATTGTCCTAAAAGTTACCTCAGCATCTGTCAAATCTCAGGCAATAATTGTCTGATGCTCAGCCTGCTTAAGTGTTGGCTGAGACATACTGATCAGAATTGGAAATCACATTATCAATCCTGATTACACATTTTTTAAAAATGTTCATTCTATGATTGTAATTTTTCTGAGTGATCTTCTGGTGGAGCCTTCTTCAGAATGGCTCAGTGCAGGAATCCTTGGAAGAAGCTGCTCAGAAAAACTGTGTAGATGCTAGGTGTCCTTTTTATGGGACTAACTGCCTTGTTCCAGCAAGTTAAGCACTTAAATGTCCTTTGTTGAAAAGCAACAAAGCATGTATGAGAAGGAAGTAGAGTGGGAAGAGTAAGTGGGTAAGAGTGTACGGTTGGTAAGGTGTGGATAATGAGGTTGAGTGGGTAAGGGAGTAGGGTGGGTTTGAAGGTAAAGTGAAAGAAGTAAAGAGTTTGGATAGCAGGTTGATAAGATAGGGGAGATAGGGTATTCATGTTGGAAGGAAAGTCAGCTCAGGTCAGGGGCCAGTCTCATGGGTTGGATGAGTCAAAGGGTGAGTTGGGAGTAACTGAGTGATTAGGGATTAGATGTGTAGTTTCCAATGAATTAGAATGAAATTGTTTCTTTCTACTACTTCATGGATCACTACTCAGGGATAGAAGTCATCACTGTTCAAAATTGCTGACTCAGACTTAGCACTGGGGACATTTTTGGAGGGTTCGAGGAGCCAGGGAATAGCCATTTGTAAGTTCAAATTTCCTCGGTATTTCTCAGTGTTCTGGGACTTCCAAGAGGTCATGTAGCACATCCAAGGTGAGATGTCTGGTCCAATCATCCAGAGGCCAGAATATTATCATTAGTTTTGAAAAAGAGCCAGGAGTGTTTCCTAGAGAGAATAATATAACATAGTTTTCAGTAATCTTAAATTTGGTTAATTAGGGTTAATTGCACAACAGAACATTTCATTCAAAGATAACTATAGTTTTTCTGTTACAAATTAAGATATAGAATCCCTTCAGGATTTAACACTTCACTGTTTAACACAGGAAACCCACTCCTCCTCTCTTCTGCTTTTAGGAAATCTGTGCCATTTTTGCTGGCAGTTGGAAATTGGTCTTCAGTAGTTGCAATGTAAATTCAGCCTACTGAAAGTGAACAAATTACAGGTGATTAGTGGAGGCCAACATTGTGGTTCAATATTGGGTCATGAATGAGATTCATCCTGCAGTTATTCTGTATTATCATCATACCTGGGAATGCTTAACATGACTTATACTAGGAATGTGCTGTATTCTGCAGTAGTGATGCCTGTCACGTTAATGAGGACAAAAATATAGTGCATGTGTACATTAAGATGGTTATTCTTAAACTTTTGAATTTGACCCTGAGTTTATGGATGGAGAGATGTATAGAATTATTTAATTGTTTCGCTATTGCATATGTTGTCTCAGTAAGGCATATAAACAGAATATAGGAGCAGAGGTAGCCCATATGAGCCTTACCCATCATTTATTATGATCATGGCTGGTCATCCAACTCACTTCCTTCTTCCTGATTTTTGATTCCTTTAGCCCTAAGACTTATACCTAACTCCTTCTTGAAAACATTTACTGTTTTACCACAACCATTTTCTGTGGCAGAGAATTCCACAGGCTGACGAATCTCTGGGCGATGAAATTCTTCTTCATCTCAATCTTAAATGGCTTACCCCTTATCCTTAAACATGACCTCTGGTTCTGGGCTCCCTGGTCATCAGAAACATCCTTCTTGTATTTACCCTTATGAATAAGCTGGAGTCCAGCTGAGGTCCCTGTGGTAGCTCACCACTTACTGCCTGACACTTGGAAAAAGACCAATTTATTCTGAGCCAGCCAGCCATCCAGAATAAAGGCAAAGACCGTGCATGTGAAATGAGCAAGGATGCTCAGAATAAATGTGTCGGATTCTACAGAATAAACTTCTTCGTTGACAATGTCTTCCAAAAGACATAACAACTGTGTTGAATGCAGCGTGATTGAACATTCCAAATGGTTGTCTGGCAACAGAAGATTTTGCTTGTTCAAAATAATGCTGTTTATCTATCAAACTTCAATATTCTATCTTGAATGTTCTTTGTTTATATCATAAAGCTTAACATCAGAGACAAATGTATTTTTGTTTGACTATCTCTATTGCCTAGATTGCTTCTGATTGTAACGCATTTTTTGTGCGATTACCTATGTCTCATCCAATGTGATCTTCAAGTTAAATCTTGCCTGAAGTTGTTATTTCTCTATGTTCTATGTCAGTGCCTTCCTGCAAGCAGTTTCCTTCTGATCTATATTGTTACATTTCATGTCAGGAAATAAATGCAATAATTTTTTGCCTATCCCTATTCTCTGTTTCCTTTTAAGTAACTGACATTTTATCTAAGATCATATATGATCCTTTTATTTAGTGCCTAACAGGAAAGACAGTAGAGCAACAATGGCAGGTGTCTCTGGGTATAATTGAGGACACAGTACAGGGGTTCATCCCAAAGAAAAAATAGTTTATCTGGGGGTGGGTGGGGGAGCGGGAAGAGTGGGATTACACAGCCATGGCTGACAAAGGAAGTCAGGAAATGTATCAAAGAAAAAGAGAGAGCCTATAAAGTGGCCAAGAGCACTGGGAAATCGGAAGATTGGGAAGGCTACAAAAACAAACAGAGGATAACAAAGAGAGAAATAAGGAAAGAGAAGATTAAATACCAAGGTAATCTAGCCAGTAATATTAGAAATGATAGCAGAAGTTTCTTTCATACATAAGAAATAAGAGACAAAAGTAGACATTGGGCTACTCCAAATTGATGCTGGAAGGCTAGCAATGAGAAATAAGAAAATAGCTGAATAGCTGAAGAGCTTAATAAGTTCTTTACATCAGTCTTCACAGTAGAACTCATGAGTAATATTCCAACAATTAAGGAGAGTCAGGGGGCAGAGTGAATATGATAGCCACTACAAAAGAGAAAGCGCTAGAAAAGCTCAAAGGTCTAAAAATGGACAAATCTCCTGGCCCCACTGGACTACATCCTAGAGTTCTGAGAGAAGTGGCTGAAGGAATAGTGGAGGCACGGACTGTGATCTTTCAAAAGTCACTGGAGTCAGGGAAAGTCCCAGATGATTGGAAATCGCTGTTGTAACCCCATTGTTCAAGAAAGGATCAAGATAAAAAATGGACAATTATAGACTGATTAGTCTAACCTCAGTTGTAGGTAAAATTCTAGAATCCACCATTAAGGATGCGATTTCTAAGTTCTTGGAAGTGCAGGGTCGGATTAGAACAAGTCAACATGGATTTAGTAAGTTTACAAGTAGTTTTTAATGAAAGATCTAAATCCCGGAATCTGAAACATCCATTCCTGACCCTGCTCTATCCATGCCTCTGAAATGGCCACAACGTCGAAGTTCCAGGTACCTATCCATGCTGCAAGCTCACCTCCTTATTTCGGATACTTCTGGCATTGAAGTAGACACATTTCAAAATCAGCTTGCTGTCTGCCAGCACACTCCTGTGACCGTGAAATCCTGTCCATGCCCTCCCTACTTTCATCATCCTTGTGCACTGGAACTGCACCTTAGTTTCCCATCCCCCTCTTGAGTTAATTTAATTTGTCCACCCGAGCCCAACATTGGCTCCTCCACATCATATTGCCTCCTTAATAGTTTCTAGCATTTTTCCTGTTCCAGATATGAGGCTGACTCGGCTATAGTTTCCACCTTGCTGGTTCTCTTCTGTCTTGAACAGAGGTGTTACATTAAAGATTTCTAATCCACTAGGACCTTGCCAGAATCCAGGGAAATTTGAAAGATTCCAAACAATGCACTCACTATCTCTGCAGCCACTTCTTTTAAGCCACTAGGATGAACTTCTTCAGTTCTCAGGGGTCTTGCCCACCTTTGTTCTAATAGTTACCCTGATAGCAGGTAGAAGGAAGAAATACAATTAAATTAATAAGGGCATGGTGGTTCAGTGGTTAGTACTGCTGCCTCATAGCGCCAGGGTCCCAGGTTCGATCCCAGTCTTGGGCGAATCTCTATGTGGAGTTTGCACATTCTCCCCGTGTCTGCGTGGGTTTCCTCCGGGTGCTCCGGTTTCCTCCCACAGTCCAAAGATGTGCAGGTCGGGTGAATTGGCCATGCTAAATTACCCATAGTTGTTCATTACATTAGTCAGAGGGGGTGGGTTAGCCTTCGGAGGGTTGGTGTGGACTTGTTGGGCTGAGGGGCCTGTTACCACACTGTAGGGAGTCTAATCTAAGTATCAACAGGAATACCAAAAGTTTAGTGGGGAAGTGAGAAGCAAAGAGGAACTATGAAGAAAGACTCACTGTTCACATAAAGTGAAATCCTAAAGCTCTGTTTGGGATACAAACAGTAACAGAGTGGTTAAAGGAGGAGTAAGGCTAATGAGAGACCAAACGGAGATTTGCACATGGAGGCAGAGAACATGCTTGAGGCGTTAAACAAATGTCATCCATCTGTCTTTGCAAAAGTTGAGGGTGCTGCCCAGACCACGGTGACAAAGGAGGAAATTCTATCACTAGAAGACTGTCACCTCGAAATTAATAAGGAAGAAGTATTGGATAGATTGCTAACACTTAAAGTTGGCAGGGACCAGAAGAGATGCATGCAAAGATTTTGAAAGAAGTGAGTGTAGAAATTGCGGGGGCACTGGCCATAATCGTGCAATCTTCCTTCCCTGTGTAAGGGAGAGGTGCCAGAAAAGTGGAACATTCTGAAGATGACATCAAGAAAGGATAATCCAAGCAACTATACACTAGCACGTATAACTTTGGCAATTGTGAAACAAGTATTCGGGGTAGAATTAGCAACTACATGGATAAAGATGTGTTGACTCAAAAAAGTTGGCACAGAATTCTAAAGAGAAATTAATGTTCAACTAATTTGCTCGAGTTTTTTTTGAAGTGGAATAGTGATGCT
Source organism: Hemiscyllium ocellatum (assembly GCF_020745735.1). Taxonomy (NCBI): domain Eukaryota; kingdom Metazoa; phylum Chordata; class Chondrichthyes; order Orectolobiformes; family Hemiscylliidae; genus Hemiscyllium; species Hemiscyllium ocellatum. The sequence goes on from NC_083416.1 coordinate 55,752,994, forward strand.
GCCCCTTTAACAAGATTATTTTGTCTTTGGTTTCTTCAAGCGGGGTTGTCACGGCAGTTGTGCCAAAATGGTGAACAGAAACTGCTTCAAACACCAATCAGAGGAGGCCTTTAGGATTTTTTAAAATGGTTCTACAGTGAAAGGGAAATTAGCCAATTCTCCCCTTCAGGTTTTTTTTTCTAAATAGGCTTAGTTTTAGCAGGTAGACAGAAACTGCTGGTGATCCAGAGAAGTAGCTACAGTGAAAAGAAGTTCCAGGCTTCAGATGCTTCTTGCCTGAACTTTCTCTCTGAAATCTCTCCTGCCTGTAAGAACCTGGGTTTGAATTTACCTTTTGCCAAGGGGTGTGTTCATAGGATGTTGCGGGGATTGGAACAGCTCCTTTGTTAAGTTGCATTAATAAGTCGGTTGAGTTTTCAAATAAGTTCTGTTTTCTTTTTTTCATGTTTCAACCATAGTGCTTAAATAAATTCTGTTTTGGATGTAGGTTTGCTTGCTGAGCTGGAAGATTCATTTTCAGACGTTTCGTCTCCTTACCATATAACATCTTCAGTGAGCCTCCAGATGAAGCACTGCTGGTGTTTCCTGCTTTTTATTTATATGTTTGGGTTTCCTCGGGTTGGTGATGTCATTCCCGGTGGTGACGTCATTTCCTTTTCTTTTTCTCAGGGGGTAGTAAATGGGATCCAAGTCAATGTGGTTGTTAATAGAGATCTGGTTGGAATGCCATGCTTCTAGGAATGTGTTGGCCCAGTCAAAGTGGTGTCTTTCCTCATCAGTAAGGACAACACATCCATCCTAGAACAAGCCAAACAGAGACACACATGACACATTGAATTGGATCCCATTTATATTCCCCTAAGAAAAAGAACAGGAAATTACTGCACCATAGGAAATGATGTCACCACAGAAAATGACATTGTTAACCCAAGGAAACCCAAACATATAAATAGAAAGCAGGAAACACCAGCAGTGCTTCATTTGGAGGCTCACTGAAGGTGTTACCTAGTATGGTGACAAAAAAGGCTGACAATTAACCTTCCAGCTCAGCGAACAAGCCTACACCCAGAACTCAACCTGAGCTACAAATCATCTCAAAACTTTATAAAATATGTTTTGCTTAAAGCCAAGTGATTTGACCAGCTACATCCCTCCTAGAATACCCACTTTACATCTGCCTCTAAAATAAGAGAAACAGTGTCTGGGTTGCCTTCTTGAAGTGTTTTGAGGGGGTCTGGCCTGGTCCATAGTAGCGGTACCACAATGGGTCATTGAGCATAGTGACCCTATAGCATAGAAAAAGGCAGTTCAACTTATTGTGTCCATGCTGGATAAAAACAATCTCCTAACTATTCTCATCCTATTTTACAATATTTGGCACATAGCCTTGTATGCTTTGGCATCACAAATGTACATCTAAATGCTTCTTAAATATTATAAGAGTTTCTGCCTCTACCTCTCTGACGAGCAGTGAGTTCCAGATTCTCACCATCCTCTGGGTGAAATAAATTTTCCGAACACCTCCTCTGACTAAATCTTCTATCCATTACTTTAAATCTATGGCCTCTGGGATTTGATCCCTCTATCATAGGAAGATGTTTCTTCCTGTCTATGCGCTTCATAATTTTATACTTTCAATCTTGTACCCTCTCAATCTCCTGTATAATACATACACTGATTATCACTAGGGAAAAATGGCTTGGGAAACTAATGGGGCTAATGACCAATAGATCGAAGGGGGTAATACTGTTAGTGTGGAAGACATGCTTTTACAGAAGATGCTTGATACAGTGCCACACAACAGGCTTGTGAGGAAAGTTATAGGTCATGTTATAAAAGTGACAGTAATGATGTGAATACATAATTAGCTGAGTGATCAAAAACAGAGTAATTGTCAATGGATATACTTCAGGAAGGTTTGTGATGGAGATTTGCAAGGGTTGTTGTTAGGAGCCTTGGTTTTTCTGCTACGTGCTAATGATATTGCGTGTAGAGTGCAGGGGAAGATGTCAAAGTTTGCAGATGACAGTAAACTTGGAATAATTGTCAACTGTGAGAAAACTAGGGCAGAACTCAAGGACATTGACAAGTTGGAGGAGTGGACAGATAGGCGCCAGATGAGGTTAAATGCAGAGAAATCTGATGTCATAGAGTCTTAAAGTTATTCAGCATGGAAACAGACCCTTTGTTCCAATCCATATTGACCAGGTATCTTAAACTCATCCAGTTCCATTTGCCAGCATTTGGCTGATATTTCTCTGAAACCCTTCCCGTTCATCCAAATGCCTTTTAAATGTTGAAATTGTATCTCCATTGCAACCTCCTCTGACAGCTTGTTCCATTCATGTACCACCCTCTGCCTGAAAAAGTTGCCCCTCAGATCCATTTTAAATCTTTACCCTCTCACCTTAAACCTATGCCCTTTAGTTTTGGACTCCCCAATCTGGGCACTTTGGCCGGATAAACATTGAAAGAAAATATAAAATAAGGGGTACAACTCAAGGGGTCGGAAACAGAGAGACCTGGGTGTATTTGTGCATAGATCATTGAAAGTGGCAGGACTTGTGGAGAGAGCAGTTTGGGATAAAGGATACAGTGTTGTCAGTTTAATGAACAGGGATGTGGAGAACATGAGCAAGGAGATGATGTTAAACATATCCAAAACACTTATTTGATAGACTTCAGCAGGAGTATTGTGTATGGCTGTGGATGCTACATTATAAGAAAGAGATTAATACTTTGGAGAAAATGCAGAAGTGATTTACAAAAATGGTGTCAGCAAGGAGAAGCCTCAGTTATGAGGATAAATTGAAGAAGACTTTTGTTATTGGAGACAGAAAGGCTGAGGGATGATTTGATAGAAGTTTTCAAAATTATGAGCAGCTAGATAGGGTAGATGGAGAGAAGCTGTTCCCATTCATGAAAAAAAAGTGTGAGATGGCCTTAACTTAATGTTGCAAACAAAGCAAGGGTGATATGAGAAAAGACATATGCACACAGCGGGTAGTTTGAGCATGGAATGTGCTCCTGAAAATGGAGTGGAGGCAAGTTCAATTAAAGTATTTAAGAGGACAAAGGATGATTATTTGGCTAGAAATTGTGTTCAGCGTTATGAGGGCAAGGTGGAGATTGGCACTTGACAATAGTTCCAACATAGACATGATGAGCTGAATCCCTTCTTCTGTGCCATAACAATTTTGTGATCCTGAGTTCTGCTATTACCTTTTGTTTTGGTTTCTTCCTGATCATCATTATCATTGAGTCCCCTCTTTAAGGCAGATCTTAAGCAATTAATTGCTGAACCACAGCTATATATATATATATATATATATGCAGTCATTCTTCGTATGGATAGAGTGAGGAGGCAGGCCCTAAGTTTATCTGCTGTATGAAAGGGGATAAAGCTTGCACTTTGCATTTCATTGAATCAAATACTAACTGTATGTACATATGAATGAGCCAACACAGCAAACTGTTCCTCCTCCTTTCTGCTGTCAGTCCACAAGTTACCAGATCAGTTGTACTCAGATTCACAATGTGCTGTGGACCTGAATTCACAACATATTTCTTCAAGCATTTTGTTGGTTTCAATGAGATTGCCTCCCATTTTTCAATACTCAGCACAACATATTTCTTTAAGATTTTGTAGGCTCCATTGATAACACCAGAGTGCTGCTGCTCCTTTATGAGCTCTCTTAGCTCTTCAGGCTTGGCAATGGCAGTACCAGGAAGATGTATTCTCACAGCTGCAGGCCCTCTCTTGTCAGAAGCGATCCTATTTGGAAGTGACTTTGTTGACTCCTAATTGCAATGGGTTTTGGGCAGTATTAGAGGCACTGCTGCTAGAAGGAGAGCCCCAGGCCATGTCTCTCTGTGACATGCAAAGAATGAATTGTGGGTAATGCTTGTAATCTAAAGAGCAAAATAGAACTGGTATGACTGTTATTGTTGCGAACAGTACATTGAAAATTCATCAGGGTAAATCTGTCTCTTCACCATCTGTGCTGTAATTGAACTGTATGAGTTGCTCACCTCCTGATTTTCATTTAAGTGAGGTAAATAGCTCATCTGTTCTCGAATGGCCAAGTGTTCCCTCCACAAGATTACTCCAGGCAATGAAGATAATAATCTATTTTGTCAGGGCATTGTGTTAGTGCTATCCTTTTGTGGGAAAAAAGCTGCTCGAGACTCCGATTTAGTGAATTCAACAACAGCTCTTATCATGCTGAGGGCATCAACACTAGTTCTATATGGCTGCTCCCTGAGCTCAAGCACGTCGAAAATATTCACATCCAGTCGTTAACTTGATGGACTTCCAGCAAATTGCCAATAGCTGGGAAAGGTTGAAATTTAGCAACCAAGAATTGTTTTTGATCAACTTTTGTTGCTGAAAGTTGCTTAACAGTGAAAATACTTACTCCTTAGCTTCAGGTGTGGTTTAAGAAACTTGGGGCCGAGAGCATCAAGAATACTCGAGATTTACCTGTAAACCCACACTTTAGACCTCAATTTGCTAACCAATTATGAATAAGACAATATGGCCAGTATTTAGAATCAGTAATTTCCTGCTTTACGTTCTATCCTGCCTCATAATTTATTTCAAATATGTATGTTCTCAGTTTAATGCCAACCAGCATATTTATACTAATGTAATATATATTGGTTAGAGAAGGCACAGATAAATGCATCATTTTTGACTGATTTGAGTAATTATTGTCAGAGCGAAGAATACAATGTTAAGACTGCACAGAAGGTGCAAAAAGAGTGAGATCAACATTAAATTTAAAATTTGAGAGGTCTATTCAAAAATCTACTAACAGTGGTGAAGAAGTGTTCTTGAATCTGTTGGTACATGTATTTAAGCTTTTGTATCTTCTGCTGGACAGAAGAGGTTAGAAGAGAGTATAACTAGGGTGAGAGGTGTCTTTGATTATGTTGCCTGTCTTCCCAAGATAGCAAGAAATGTAGATGGACGAAACACCAAGTAAATTATGCCCAATTTTACTTCACAATTGAATTTACTTACCTTCAAAATAATGGGCAATACAGGAGGTCAAGGAAGAAATCAATTAAGGTTACTGTCACATTTCTTGAAACTCAGACCAAACCACAAGGATGATGTACAGAGTTCAGTTGGATTTTCTCCAAGAAATTTTCTCTCACAGCAGTGGCTGTAAGATCATAGGGCTCCATAGTTGACTGAGGCACCTGTTTGCACACCTCTGCAGGCACACATGTTAATCTTCCCTTTCACCTCCAACCATGTGCAAATGTGTGGTTTCTTCAATGCAATAGATACCTATCAATTGCTGTTGATGGTCACTCTTTGTGAAGGTTAATATATAATTTGATGTCCTCTCACTAAACACACCACCATAATTAAAATGTAAATCTTGTCACCTGTCCATGGTTGCTGGCTTGATAACATTACTTCAGGAAGTTTTGTGGCACAGTTGGTAGGTGTCTCTTCCTCTGAGCCAAATGTCCCAGTTCCAAACACTACAACTTGATGACAAGGGAATGTCCATTCATAATGTGATTCAACAGGTTAAGTCTCAACCAACAAAATCTGCCAACACATGCAATGGATAGCAGTAAGAGCAGGACAGAGTCCTGGTCAGGTCTGTGATGGAAAGGAAGTTGGAACTCTACCATTATCGGTCATGCTACAACATGCATGCAAGAGTGTATGTTGCCACAGCATCTCTGGCACATTTCGAGCTGGGGAAAGGTTGTGTCAGTTAGCAAAATTGGCTCCATTGCTGGTACAGATCAGATTAGAGCCAACAGTGCAGGGTTTGATCCCCATATTAGTTGAGGTGGATTTGGTACCTGCCACCTTGCCTTGCACCATGGTGCTGTGTGTCAGACCAGTCTCTGAGCAGAAAGCTGAAGAACAGGATGAACATAACTCTCTTGCCTTTTTTAAACATCTGGTTGTCTATGGAAGACCAACTCATATTAAATATAATGATTTTGTTGTTTGTGCAAAATTGTCAGCCTTTGCCAACATTGCTCCACTGAAACTGACAGCAAGCTCAAGCTTCTCCTTATTTGGAATAATGCAGAAGTCTAGTAAAAGCTGACAAATTCTCCTGTAGACATACCATATTGAGCTCACTGCAGAGTGCAATCTCAAGCAATCAGTGAATTGATGAAAACTTCCATTTTTACGCTGCAGGTTTTGTTTTGAAACATTGAATAAGCCACACCCTGCTTAGGGAGATTAGTCTGAAATTTTAATGGTGTACTTTATTGCTATTTTGCACCTTCACTGAACTTGGAAAAACTAGTTTTATAATGCCACGAATATTTGATTTTAAAAAGCATTATTTTAAAAGTTTTCTTTAATTTCATTCAGATAGAAGCTAAGTATATTTATCAAAGAACAGGTATTTATTTTTTCTCCCGAAAATTTAAGTTATAAATGAAGGAATTCACCTTCTGTTAACTTCCTGGATTGCATTGCTGGCTGTGAGAATGCTGCATTATGTTTGACTATTTGCTCCCCTTCTGATGGAGATACCCTTGTCTCAGTCAAATTTCTGTCAAGAAAGAGGAAATCCATATGACAGAGATTGCCAGATTTTTGTGGAAGCTTTCTTTTGTAGAGGTCAGCAGGGAGCACCTTTCCTTTCCTGATGACTGAAAATCCATCTCTAGGTCTCTTGGCAAATGTATTACAAGGAATGGAATTAATTCATTTGAACATTCTAAGAACATGCTTGTTTTAACCTTCAGTCTATATTGAGTTAGCTGAGCTCAGCTGAAATGTTCGTTGGACACTATAATTAGCTTTCATGCTGCAGGGCTCAGAAAGGGGAAACAATGAGCCAGAAGTCTGCTATTTATTGATCTCCCCAACACATTGACCAGAGTGGCTAGGGTCAGAGTTTCAGCCCCAAAGGGAGAGGATTCCCTCACAACATGTCATTAACATAGCCCTCCAGTATTCTGTACTGCAGGTAGAAAGGACAAATGAAACGACACAGTAACTTCGTAACACCTTCATAGAATCTGTCAAAACCATGTTGCTTTGATATCTGCCATGCTGTAAAGATTGAATAAGGGTTATTTGATCAGAATGATTTTTTGAAAAATTGAAAATTCATATTTAAAAATGGGAATCAGGTAACATTTAAAATTCAGGTATATATTATTTTTAAAAATGATATTATTTGAAACATTTAAAATTTCTGAAAAGTCATGTCAAGAAAGCATCCAAATGAATATGTATTAAAAGTCATATGATTGTTGTTAAATTCACTTGGACATTTTAAAAAAAACTGTTGTTAGTTTCAGTAAACAACTTGTACCTGACAGACCTTTTATAAATTCCCTTTAGATGCCTTCTCCTAAAATATTCATAAAATGTGAGTGGGTCTCAGTGTCTCTAAATTCCAGCTCAAAATCTTTTGGTCAGGACTATTCAGTGTTAGTGGACAGTCGATGTGATTTCTGACAACTACAATCTCTCGTTTTAATCAGTAACTGATGGAGCACAATTGCAAAGATTGGCACAGTGCACCTTCCATACTTATTCATAAAAGTACACAACTCATGCAGTTTCTCAGCTTCTCCATCATGCAGTAACAGTGAACAGTGAATGTTTTGCCTTCATAACCTATGAAGACTTCAATCTACTGCATGAGGAGAGCAAGTTTTGCTATCACCTTGGAATTATATCCCCTTAAGAGCTAAACATATCCAGTATTGTCACATGACCACAGTCTCTCATGCATAGTAGTATTCGAAACATATCCTGCCTAGAGATTACTCTATGCTGTATGTATTAGTTTAGCTGCAAATAAACCCACAAGAGGTCTTCAAATAAACAAAATCAACATGCCTCATTTGTGTTTGATTCAGAAAACATAAGAATATTATCACACCTGGGACCTTTTTTAAGAAAATTAGAAACCAGAAATAAGAGCTTGAAGGCCAAGGAGAACAGCTGCAAACAAATATAAGGGCAATCCAGAGATTCCCACAATACAGAACACAGAAGAAAATAAGATTTCTTTGCAAATTGTGCTTATCGCTGAGTTGATTAGGATAGTGCAGGGAACTAATTAAAATCCACCGTTTCAACGGGATATTTTATACTAGAAAATAACCATCTGAAGTCAGTTGAACTCTGTTATATGACAAAGTATACAATAGTCCCTCCCGTACCCACGGGGGATACATTCCAAGATCTACCGCAGATGCCCGTAATCACGGATAGTAAGGAACCCATTCATTTATATGGGAAATATACCTCCATGGCAGCCTCCTGGTTCCGGGTTCTGAAATGTTCCATGTAATATTTTCTGACCATGGCAAACCATGGATAACTGAAACCACGGGTGCCAATTTCGCAGAGACGGCGGTCGCGCCGTACGTAAATTCAGGCGGCACAGTAACTCAATGAATAGCACTGCTGCTTCACAGTGCCAGGTACCTGAGTTCAATTCCACCCTACGTTAACTGTCTGTGTGAAGGTTACATATTACCCCCCACCCCACCCCACCCCCCCCCCCTCCACACCATCACCACCCTCCTCTTTCCACCAACACCCCATGTCTGTTTGGGTTTCTTCCACGTGGTTTGGTTTCCTCCTACATTTCAAAAATGTGCAGGTCAAGTGGATTGGCTGTGCTAAATTCCCCACAGTGTCCAAGAACATGTAAGTTAAATGGATTGGGCATAGGAAATGGGAGTTACAGGGATTGTGCAGGAAGTTTGGTCTGGGTGTGATGGCGTTCAGAGGGTGCTGCGGACTTGATGGATGAAATGACTGCTTCCATACTGTGAAGTTTAAACAATGGAAAACCACAATGGGCTAGTATTCAGTTAGGATGCAGATAGCCTGCCATCATGTGACAACATCCTGGGACTCTTCTTTAGCATGCTGAGCTTCTAAAAGGGACATAACTTCAAGGTGATAAAACAAAATTAGCTGATGTCAGAATTAAATCAAACTGTGACACTTTCTTTCCATAGCCTAATGCACTTTAACACTTATCAAATCGATACTGGGAACCACCCATGCTTCAGCATCCGGGAATGTCGGAGGCAAACTATGGGAAAGAAGTTATTTGTAACAAAGGCAATTCATTCCAGGAACATGGCTAAATGATGTCCAATTTGAATTTTAAATGTCAATAAGTTATTAGAATTGCTGCCAATGGTGAGATTCTGGAAAAAAAATGAGTATGAACAGCAATGGAATAAATTATGTTTTAACTAAAGTGACAATTCAAGGAGGAGCCAGTGCAGGTTGGTATTTTAGAATTTTAGAGAGGCATGTTCAGAGGAACAAAGGTAATGCTGCTCAGATTGTGTTAATACAAATTTTATGATGGAGGAAAGAGAGTGACTGGAGGCTAGGATTGATTTTCAGGCGACAGTATTTCTCTTCGACTCTCAGAGTGTTAAGTGCATTAGAAACGACTTCCTGATTTTAGTGAAGTACTAAAGCTCTGTCAATATTTAAGAATCATGAAATGGAAAAATAACTTTTTGTTTTAAAATGGGGGGATTGATCTTATGGTTGCAGCTTAGGAAAGAGCATAAAATGATTTGTCACTTAATTCCTCTTAATGTGTATGCTTCTGAGCAGAAGATTCAATTCTTCACATTGATCCATCTTACCAAATGCATGAATCACTTAATGTGATGTATGTACGTTATTCAGTGAAAGACATTTAGTTTGGATGTGTGCAAAGCAGCCAGGATGATTCCTGCGAAGGATGATTCCTGTGTGCAATACAAAATAAAATAAAATTAAAATCAAATTTTCCAAATACACTTAGCCAAATTTTGCAGACAAGTAACAAATTATATTTAAAAGTTATAACTTTAACAGCAAATGCTTAAAAGTAATACCCAAGAGAAGAGAAAGTGCCATTAGGAAGGCAATCTGTAGTAAACTAATAATATGAAACTGCATTCAAAGTTTCAAACTGAAAAACAGAGGCACAGGAGGAAGCCATTCAGCTTAAAGTTTGGGAGAAGATTTGTAGCTCGGGTGCTCGTTGTTGTGGTTCTGTTCGCCGAGCTGGGAATTTGTGTTGCAGACGTTTCGTTCCCTGTCTAGGTGACATCCTCAGTGCTTAGGAGCCTCCTGTGAAGCGCTTATGTGATGTTTCCTCTGGCATTTGTAGTGGTTTGAATCTGCCGCTTCCAGTTATCAGTTCCAGCTGTCCGCTGCAGTGGCCGATATATTGGGTTCAGGTCGATGTGCTTGTTGATTGAATCTGTGGATGAGTGCCATGCCTCTAGGAATTCCCTGGCTGTTATTTGTTTGGCTTGTCCTATAATAGTAGTGTTGTCCCAGTCGAACTCATGTTGCTTGTCGTCTGAGTGTGTGGCTACGAAGGATAGCTGGTCATGTCGTTTCATGGCTAGTTGGTGTTCATGGATGCGGATCGTTAGCTGTCTTCCTGTTTGTCCTATGTAGTGTTTTGTGCAGTCCTTGCACGGGATTTTGTACACTACATTAGCTCATGCTGGGTATCGGGTCTTTCGTCCTGGTGAGTTGTTGTCTGAGAGTGGCTGTTAGTTTGTGTGCTGTTATGAGTCCTAGTGGTTGCAGTAGTCTGGCTGTCAGTTCAGAAATGTTTTTGATGTATGGTAGTGTGGCTAGTCCTTTGGGTTGTGGCATGTCCTCATTCCATTGTCTTTCCCTAAGGCATCTGTTGATGAAATTGCGGGGTTATCCGTTTTTGGTGAATACATTGTGGAGGTGTTCTTCTTCCTCTTTTTGCAGTTCTGGTGTGCTGCAGTGTGTTGTGGCCCTTGTGAACAGTGTCTTGATGCAACTTCTTTTGTGTGTGTTAGGGTGGTTGCTTTCGTAGTTTAGGACTTGGTCTGTGTGTGTGGCTTTCCTGTATACATTTGTGGTGAATTCTCTGTTCGGTGTTCTCTGTACCATCACATCTAGGAATGGGAGTTGGATCTCCTTTTCTTCCTCTCTAGTGAATCGGACTCCTGTGAGTGTGGAGTTGATGATCTGGTGTGTGTTCTCTATTTCTGTGTTTTTAATGATTACAAAGGAATCATCCACATATCTGACTCAGAGTTTGGGTTGAATTTGCAGTAAGACTGTTTGTTCTAACCTTTGCATTACCGCTTCTGCTATGAGTCCAGAGATGGGTGAGTCCATGGGTGTGCCATTGATTTGTTCATATATTTGGCTGTTGAATGTGAAGTGTGTTGTGAGGCACAGGTCCAGTAGTTTGAGTATGCAGTCTTTGTTGATAGGTTCCCCGTCTTGTTGTCTGTTCTGTATGTCCAGCAGGTTGGCTATTGTTTCTCTGGCTAGGGTTTTGTCGATAGAGGTGAACAGTGCCATTATATCGAATGAGACCATAGTTTCTTCCTTGTCTATGTGTATATTTCCGATGATGTTCAAGAATTCCTATGTTGACTGTATGGAGTGTCTGGATCCGCTGATCAGGTGTTTCAGTTTCTGCTTTAGTTCTTTAGCCAGTTTGTGTGATGGTGTCCCTGGTAGTGATACTATGGGTCTGAGTGGGATGTCTGGTTTGTGCACTTTAGGTAGTCCATAGAATCTGGGGGTGTTGTTGCTTTCAGGTTTCATTCTCTGTGGGTCAAACCTGGTTATCTGTCCGTTTTTTTGTGGGTTCCTTAGTGTGTTGTTTATACTATTGATGAGCAGAACACCAACAGAGAAAAGCCAGGGAATTCCTAGAGGCACTCATCCACAGATTCAATAAATAAGCACATCGACCTGGACCCAATATACCGACCACTGCAACGGACAGTTGGAACTGATAACCGGAAGCGGCAGATACAAATCACTATAAATGCCGGAGGAAACATCACAGAAGCGCTTCCCAGGAGGCTCCCAAGCACTAAGGATGTCACCTAGACAGGGGACGAAACGTCTGCAACACAAATTCCCAGATCGGCGAACAGAACCACAACAAGTAGCCATTCAGCCTTTGTGTCTTTTCCATTATATAATGATCATCATTGTCCTGACCCCTTTTTAGCTGTGTTGGCTCTGAATTCCTTTTTTATCTTAGGTGAGTAAAATGCTATCAATCTCAAACTTGAAAATTTTAATTGAACAAGCATCTACCATCTTTTGGCATAAACTTCTACTTCTACATTACTTTTCTGCGAACAGTGTTTCATTCCTAAATTGCCTCACTTTAATGTGTTCCCTTGTGCTAGACTAGATTACTTACAGTGTGGAAACAGGCATTTCGGCCCAACAAGTCCACACCAACCCTTCAAAGAGCAACCCACCCATACCCATTCCCCTTCATTTACCCCTTCACCTAACACTACGGGCAATTTAGCATGGCCAATTCACCTAACCTTCACATTTTTGGACTGTGGGAGGAAACCTGGAGGAAACCCACGCAGACACGGGGAGAATGTGCAAACTCCATACAGACAGTTGCCTGAGGCAGGAATTGAACCGGGTCTCTGGCGCTGTGGGGCAGCAGTGCTAACCACTGTGCCACCGTGCTGCCCACATGCTAGAATGTGTTACCTGTGGAAAATGCATGTCTCCATCTACTTTACTAATTTCTTACAAATATCATAATCACCTGTAGACCTCCTACATTCCAAGGAGTATAACCTACTTTATGTAATGTTGATTCATAATCAAACCCTTGGAGAATTTGGATGAATTTGTGTTGCATATTATTCAAAATGATAGAAACATCCAATATCTTTTCTAAGGGCCACTGCGCAGAATGGTACACTGTACTCCAGGTGTGATGGAATCAGGACTTTACATGGTTGCTGTAGAATTCATCTCCTCCAAATTTCAGTTGAGAATGTGGTGCTGGAAAAGCACAGCAGGTCAGGCAGCATCCGAGGAGCAGAAGAATCGATGTTTCTGGCATCAGCTCTTCATCAGGAATGAGGCTTGTGGGCTGGGGTTGGGCGGGGTGGGGGGTGGCGGTGGAGGTAGACCCCAAAGTGTCCATTCTCCTGCTTCTTGGATGCTGCCTGACCTGCTGTGCTTTTCCAGCACCCGCATGCTCTCGACTGATCTCCAGCATCTGCAGTCCTCACTTTCTCCTCCAAATTCTAGCCTTGTAATTATAAAGACCAATTGTCAGCAAGCATTTTTGATTTTTTTTTAAATGTAATTATATTATTTTAAATGAACAGTGCACATCACAGAACTCCTCTGTCCCCAATTTGTTGGGTCCAAAATGAATAGCATCATATTCGTCTATATTGAAATCTATCTAATATGGTTTAACCTGTTTACTTCATCTATCAGTGTGTTGCAACATCATGCCACTTCTATAATATTGACTATACGTCAAATCTTTGTGTCCTCAGCAACCCTGCATATATTGCTGGAAAAACTCAGCAGGTCTGGCAGGATCTGTGGAGACAAAGCAGAGCTAATGCTTTCTTCAGTTTTGAGAAAAGGTCACTCGACCCAAAACAGTGACTCCGCTTTGGCTCCACAGATGTTGCCAGACCCGCGGAGTTTTTCCAGCAATCTCAGCCTATGTTTCTGATTATTCCAGCATTTGCAGTTCTTTGTTTTTTATGGATATTTCATTTTCTATTGTGTTATCTAAATTAGTTATAATCATAAGTGGTAGTGACAAATCAAGTCAGAGACGTTTTCCCCAGGTACAACAGAGTGTTACAAGGGGACATAAATTTGAGGTGAAGGGTGGAAGGTATAGGGGGATGTCAGGGGTAGGTTCTTTACCCAGAGAATGGTGGGGGCATGGAATGTGCTGCCTGTGGGAGTGGCAGAGGCAGAATCATTGGTGACCTTTAAGTGGCAATTGGATAGGTACATGGGTAGGTGCTTAAGCTAGGACAAATGTTCAGCACAACATCGTGGGCCGAATGGCCTGTTCTGTGCTGTATTGTTCTATGTTCTAAAATAAAAATGCTAGGGAGTTTGGAATTCAACTCAAGCAAAACTAAACATTGAGTACGCTTAGAAAACAGAATGGTGGCAAATAGCCAAATTTAAGGGCACTCGCTCAGAATGCATGCAGCATTCAAAACAAGGTAGAAAATCTAAAGGCATAAATAGAGGTATACAGGGTCAAATCACATTGCTACTTTAGAAATTAAACAAATAAACACCAGGACCGTGAACAGAATACTCAAGGAGGTTTGCAAAGACAAACAGGAAAGAAAAGGAAGTGAAGTTCTCCTGACAGTAAGACACCAGAAATTACATTAGTCAAAGAGTATCTCAGATCAGTAGAATAATGTGTGGAATCTGTTCAGATGAAACAAGAAAGAGCAGCAAACTTGGTTGGAGACATTTATCAGCCACCAAATAGCAGTGGGGCACTTTGATTTTCAGAAGGCTTTTACTTAAAATCCCCTACAAAAGGCTGGATGGAAAAAATAAAGCACATGGGGATAGATGGTAATGTACTAGCATGGATTAATGGTTGGCTAATAGACAGAGAACAGTGCGCAAGAGTAAATGGGTCATTTTTGTTTTGGCAGGCATTGACAGTGGGGGACAGAAACAATCAGTACTTGGGACCAAATTATTCACAATATATATCAATGATTTCATGTGGGGGCTAAATGTAATATTTCCAAATTTGTGGATACAAAACTAAGTTGGAATGTACACAATGAGGAAGATGTAAAGCAGCCTCAGGGGATTTGGGCAGGCTTAATGAATGGGCAAGAAATAGCAGGTAGAATATAATGAGGAAAAATGTGAGGTTATCCACTTTAGTAAGAAGAAATTATGAAATTCCTCTATAATTGAAACAAGAGTTCACTTCTCTGTACAAAGATCCTCTTGCAGTTATGGCTAACATTCCATTCGCCATCCTAAAGGCCTGCTAGAAGCTTGATTAGACTGCTCCTGCAGTCCTGTGTCTCCTTATCTTAGGAAAGATACTATTGCCATAGATTGTGTTGAATAAAGATTCATCACACTTGTTCCTGGGACATTGGAACTGTGATATGAAGAGAAATTAGCAACCTGGGCCCCTATTCTCCAGGGTTTTGGAGAATGAGAGATGGTCACATAGAAATTTACGAAATACTTAAAGGGTTATTCAGGGTAATGTTATGGATGCAGCCACACCACTCAAAACACTCTTAAGCAGGCAACCCAGACCAGAACCTTGAATTTGTTTCGGTAAGTGTACAGTGAAAATTACCCTCAGTAAGTTAGCTGAGTTGACTACTAGGTTTTAAAACCGACAAAAAGAAATTTATAAAATTACACAACAAAACATAAAGAACACAATAAAGAACCCCTACAGAACTCAGACTATACAAACCAGACTTAATTATGCTGTTCTAAATATACACAACAGTCCCAATAAGCAAACCCTCTTAAAAAAAAGTAAAAATGGAACAAATGCTTCTAGATTGAAGTTGGGCGGGCAGAAGGAGAAAGAGAAAGAGCCTGTTTCCACACAGCTGAACTCCTAACTAGTTCTGGATTGAATTGCTCAGCTAGAGAGCTGACCACTCTCCTTTCATTATACAGGTCACTTCTAAAACATGACCACTTAGGCCTGAAGTCTCTTCTGTTTACATATAAACAAAAGGCCTCTCAAAATCCTTTTCATCTCTGGACCAAACTAGTCACCCCAGGACCAGGAGCTGTTTATGACCCCTCTGAAAAAAAATCAAGGACACAGCATCCTTGAGAAAACAAACTTTTCAGAAACAAACTGGTAGGTAGTCTAAAACACACATATACACTATACTGACTATATACATGCACAACTGCACACACACATGCATAACACACACTATAAACATGCACAACCACATGTAAATTCAGGCCAGAGCACACCCATCACCAAACGCCTCTGTATCTCATTTGAGTCTCGATAACGCATCAGCAATCACATTTTTGCGACCTGCCACATGTGCAATCATGACAAATTGAATGGCTGCAACAACAAGCTCCTTCTAAACAGTCTGGCATTTTTGTCCTTAAATTTTTCCACAAATGTCAATGGGTTATGATCAATGTATACCATCGTCTCAGGTGCATTGCTGGTAATATAAACACTGAAACGTTGTAATGCCAACACCAAGCTTAAAGTCTCTTTCTCAGCCGCTGAATATTTCTGTGGATGAATGTTCAACTTTCTGACAAGTACCGGATGGGTCTTTGTAATCCCTCATCATCCTCCTGCAGGAGCACCGCACCGACACCCACACCACTGGCATCGATAGCAACCTTGAAAGGCTTCATGTAATCTGGTGTGTCTAATACTGGGGCAGTGATTAACGCAGTGTTTAGGCTCTCAAATGCCTTTTGACAGTCCGCTGTCCACTGAAACGTTTTGCCTTTTGTTTAACAATTTGGTGAGTGGAGCAGCCACACTGCTAAAGTTCAGCACAAACCTTTGGTAAAATCCACTCAATCCCAGGAACTGTAGTACAGCTTTTTTTGTCAATGGTGCAGGAAATACCCCAATTACTTTTGTTTTCGAATCCTGTGGGGCCATTTGTCCATGTCCAATAACATGGCCCAGGAAGGTGACTTGGGCTTTCGCAAATTCACTTTTAGCTCAGTTTACCACCAAGCCTGCCTTCCGAAGTCAATTGAATAAGTTTGATAAATGCTGTAAATGTTCCTTTCAAGAATGACGAAAAAATCACTGGGTTATCAATGCAAACAACAGAATTGGGTAACCTGGCAATGATCTTATTGGTTTGTCTCTGAAACGTGGCTGGAGATCTTTTCATACCAAATGGCATGTCTTTGAACAGATATAGTCCATTTGGCATTACAAAAGCTGAAATTGCTTTTGCTTACTCTGACAGAAGTACTTGCCAGTTTTTGTCCTTAAATTCCACAAATACCAATGGGTCCAACTTCAAAATGTAAGTTGCTTGTCCCAGGAGTTTGCACATTCTCCCCATCTCTGCGTCGGTTTCTTCTGGGTGCTTTGGTTTCCTCCCACAGTCCAAAAATGTGCAGGTTAGGTGAATTGGCCTGGATAAATTGCCCGTAGTGTTAGGTGCAGGGGTAAATGTAGGAGAATGGATCTGGATGGGTTGCTCTTCAGAGGGTCTGTGTGGACTTGCTGGGCCGAAGGGCCTGTTACCACACTGTAGGGAATCTAATCTAATCTATCACTTTTTTGACACAGACTTCCAACGGTGGAATTGGATATGCATCCGTCTTTGTAGTGGTGTTGACTTTGCGATAGTCCGCACATAACCATTAGGTAGCATCTGGCTTTGGTACCATGATGATGGGTGAGCTCCAATCACTGTAACTCACTTCGATTATGCCATCTTGGAGCATGAGCTCTATCTCCTTCTGAACCTGTGCCAACTTTAGAGGGTTATGCCTTTAAGGATGTTGCTTAGTCAGAACAGCATTTCCTATCTCTACATCATACACAATTAGGTTAGTACTTCCCAGTTTATTTCAGCATATCTCCCCACGTGATAGTAATAACTCTTTCAGGTCTTTTGGTTTTCTTGTGGAAAGTAACTTAATACTTTATCCCAATTTTTGACAACTTCCTCATTGTCCAATTTGATTTGTGGAATGTCCAATTCAGAATCCTCTACTTGGTTCTTCCTTCTGTGCTGTAATCATGAACACCTTTTCCTCTTGTTTTCCTTCCCTCCCAAAATACTTTTTGAGCATATTCACATCACACGCTCTATGAGACTTCTTCCTGTCTGGAATCCTTATCAAATAGTCCACCTCACTCAATTTCTTCTCGATTTGATAAAGTCCACTGAACCTTGCTTTTAAAGGCTCACCTATTACTGGAAGTAACACCGATACCTGATCCCCAATTGCAAAATTGTGAATTTGTGATTTCTTATCTGCTTCCTGTTTCATTGTATGCTGTGATACTTTTAAATGCTGCCTAGCCAACTCTCCATCTCTATTTAAGCATTCTCTAAAATTTGACACATAGTCAAAATGGGTGGTCTTTGAATTCTGACTCATTAATTTCTTATTACTCAACTTTAACAGTCCTCTTACTTCATATCAGAAATTAATTCAAATGGACTGAATTTGTTTGATTCATTCGGTGCACCTTTGATCACAACAAGTACAACCAAAACTCCCTTATCCCAGTCATCTGGAAAATCCTGGCCATAAGGCCTCAACATAGTCTTTAGTGTTTGATGCCATCTCCCTAATGCTCCCTGTGATTCTGGATGGTACACAGAAAGTTTGAATTGCTTTATTTTGAAGTTATCCATAACCTCTTTGAACAGTTTGGATGTGAAGTTTGATTCTTGATCTGACTGGATCTTTATTGTTTGTCCATATCTAGTAAAAAGTTTAAGTAATTCATCTACAACCCCCTTTTAGCTGTAATGTTGTGTAATGGGATTGCCTCTGGAAATCTAGTCGACACATACAATTATTGTTAATAAATACTAATTCCCACTTTTTATTTGAGGTAGGGGACCTAACAATCAATCAAGTGTCTTGTGAAAAGTTCTGCAAATGCTGGAATAGGTATTAAAGGTGCAGGTTTTATTACTGCCTGTGGTTTTCCAATTCTACTATTTGTCATTTACATAAATGATTTGGATGCGAGCATAAGAGGCACAGTTAGTAAGTTTACAGATGACACCAAAATTGGAGGTGCAGTGGACAGCGAAGAGGGTTACCTCAGATTACAACAGGATCTTGACCTGATGGGCCAATGGGCTGAGAAGTGGCAGATGGAGTTTAATTCAGATAAATGCGAGGTGCTGCATTTTGGGAAAGCAAATCTTAGCAGGACTTATACACTTAATGGTAAGGTCCTAGGGAGTGTTGCTGACCAAAGAGACCTTGGAGTGCAGGTTCATAGCTCCTTGAAAGTAGAGTCGTAGGTAGATAGGATAGTGAAGAAGGCGTTTGGTATGCTTTCCTTTATTGGTCAGAGTATTGAGTACAGGAGTTGGGAGGTCATGTTGCAGCTGTACAGGACATTGGTTGGGCCACTGTTGGAATATTGTGTGCAATTATGGTCTCCTTCCTATCGGAAAGATGTTATGAAACTTGAAAGGGTTCAGAAAAGATTTACGAGGATGTTGCCAGGGTTGGAGGATCTGAGCTACAGGGAGAGTCTGAACAGGCTGGGGCTGTCTTCCCTGGAGCGTCAGAGGCTGAGGGGTGACCTTATAGAGGTTTACAAAATTATGAGGGGCATGGATAGGATAAATATACAAAGTATTTTCCCTGGGGTCGTGGAGTCCAGAACTAGAGGGCATAGCTTTAGGGTGAGAGGGGAAAGATATAAAAGAGACCAAAGGGCAAATGTTTCACACAGAGAGTGGTACATGTATGGAATGAGCTGCCAGAAGATGTGGTGGAGGCTGGTACAATTGCAACATTTAAGAGGCATTTGGATGGGTATATGAATAGGAAGGGTTTGGACGGATATGTGCTGGATGCTGGCAGGTGGGACTAGATTGGGTTGGGATA
The DNA here is from genome assembly GCF_020745735.1 of Hemiscyllium ocellatum. Classification (NCBI taxonomy): domain Eukaryota; kingdom Metazoa; phylum Chordata; class Chondrichthyes; order Orectolobiformes; family Hemiscylliidae; genus Hemiscyllium; species Hemiscyllium ocellatum. The sequence goes on from NC_083416.1 coordinate 55,772,396, forward strand.
TCTGGTCAGTGTGGAAGAGTTGGACTGAAGGGTCTGTTTCCATGCTGTGCACCTCTATGACTGTATGGTTATTGAGTGTAGAACTAAGGGAGTACAAATTAAAGATAAGAGGGAATGTCACTCAATTCTCAAGTGAGGGGATTTTTTTTTTACTTAGAGAATTGCAAACCTTTGGAATTCTGTCCTTCAGACAGATGTGCAGGGTCAGTCTTCAAATATCTTTAAGTAGAGATGGTAGATTTCTGATTACCCATGGTGTATGGAATTATGGGAATGGGGCAGGGAAAAAGGCATCGAAGTTTTCAATCAGCCATGATCGTATTGTGTACATTTCTGGTCACAGCATTGTAAGAAGGAAAGGTTCAGAAAAGATTTACTAGGATGTTGCCTGGTATGGAGGGAAGGTCTTGCGAGGAAATACTGAGGGAACTGAGGCTGTTTTCGTTGGAGAGAAGAAGGTAGCAAGGTAACTTAATCGAGACTGAAGATAATCAGAGGGTTAAACAGAGTGGACAGTGATAGCCTTTTTCCTCGGATGGTAAAGGCTAACACTTCACATCTCAGGAACCTATCTACCATCCAAATGTGGAAGTGGCCAATCTAACTTCAAATTGTCTGGCGATGTATTTATAAGTATAGGCTTGGGACTTAGAAATTTTTGATATCAATTTACAACCCTCTTTGAAAAATTCAACTCATTAAGTCTATCATTTTTGACTCCTTTCTTAATTAGAGCTGAAATTATCCATTGCAATACATTTTCTTCACTGTTCCATTATGTCTCATATCGGAGTGAATGCCAGAAACTTGCCTCATTTCGCTCCTCAATAAAGTATACATGAACACCAGAAGATTGTGTTAATTAATAACTTGTGGTGGACAAGTTGTTCCTGTTTATTCCAGATTGCTGGGAGTAAATATTTCCTCTCTCTCGCCACACCACAGTTAGATATTGTTTATTACATGATGATAATAGGTGCAATTAACATTAATTAGTTATACATAATCACAAGAGTCGAAATCATACAAACCTACCTCAATGAGGACCTTGTGCAATACTCATTACTTCTTCACTCAAAGGCATTGTGTCATCATTAGATTGGGTGGAACTAATGTAACTCTTTCAAAACCATTATCTTAAATAATAGATCTCACCTCTCATATTATGTACCTGTTCCTTATTTTCTTTTTGCTACTTTTTTCAGACTTCATCCCTCTTTTCAATTTTGCTGTTGAAAGTACACTGTTGCCGAGCTTGGAGTATACTTGTTTCTCTTAATCATTGTTTTTTGGACTTTACGTTAGATACAGGTCAGATAGGGTTTAATGGATGTTTTCAACATTAAGGTAGGACACCAATTTTGCTCCCTAATCAGCGATCTCAAGTAGACACATTGCAACACTTATTCCATACATATTTACTCACAACAGATTGCTGAATCCCATACATAATGTATTACATATTGGACATGACAACCATTTTAAATTCACTCATTTTCATCTAAAATTCTTGAGTCCTGTAACAGCACTTGAATTGCTTTTATATTGCAATTGATAGGGGATTACAATGCAAAATGCTAACAGTGCATTTTCTGGCTGTGCATCTGTAGGAGTGCTTTACACTGACTTTTAAAGATTTCTTGTTGGAGTGCAATGCAGCAGAATCTTCAAGATATCATGGACAGACCCCAAGACTAACTTTCTGTGTCTAGTGTGTTCTCACTGGAAAATCCAAGGCTGGAGTAAAATGGACACACAAAAGTTGATTTTTAGCCACCTTATTATTTAGATCTTCAGGAATTACTTCTAAAACAGATCCTTGGCTGACAGACTCTTCGATGTTTTTGCATTCTGCTCAATGAATTATTCTCAGAGGGATCATCATCTTTTGCATCATCTTAAATGACTATACTACATGACTGAATGCTGTGGGTCCTAATCCCACTATGGGGACTTGTTCCGAAAATCTATGCAGACACTCCAGTCTGGAAGCACTTTCTGAGGTGCAGTCTTTCAAATGAGATGTTTAAACAGAGGTCCAGTGTCCCCTCAATACCACACAGGGATGTGGGGTGAGGTTTTTTTGTGTGCTTAAGCACTGGAATGGAAGTTCAATCCAGAATCTTGGGGTTCAGGGGCAAGACTGCAACCAACAGTTAACATAGAGTGCAATTTTGGGGTCAAAGAATTTTTCAGCTTATGTTTCTCCTTAAGTAGAAAATAAAATTTCATAGCTGACCTTGGAGAGACCTCGTTATCGGAAGTACTCTCGGCTCGGAGTTTCAGAGCTTGAAGCAGCTAAGTGTTGCGGGGTGCGTGGGCAAAGAGATAGTGAAACGAGAGAAGTCTAAAGCTGGTACACTTGAGAAGAGGAGTAAGTCAAACAGTCGGAGCAGACATGAGCACTGCAGAGAACTAGGTAAGACAGATAAATTAAACTGCATTTATTTTGAGTACAAAAGGCTTGACAGGTAAGGCAAGTGAACTTAGGGTATGGTTGGGAACATGGGACTGGAATATCACAACTATTACAGAAATATGATTCAGGGAAGAGCAGGACTGGCAGCTTAATGATGTTAATGACTGGCTAATAGATGTTATAGGAAGGATAGGCTGGGGCTATTTTCCCTGGTGCGTTGGAGGCTGTGGGGTGACCTTAAAAACGTTCATAAAATAATGAGGAGCATGGATAGGGTGAATAGCCAAGATCTTTTTTCCCAGAGTAGGGGAATACAAAACTAGAGGGCATATGTTTGAGGTGAAAGGAGAAAGATTTAAAAGGGGCCTAACTTTTGCACACAGAGGGTGGTGCGTGTATAAAATGAGCTGCCAGAGAAATGGTGGAGGCTGGTACAATAACAACATTTAAAAGGCATCTGGATGGGTATGAATAGGAAGAGTTATGATGGTAATAGGTGTAGATTAATTTAGGATATCTGATCGACGTGGATGTGTTGGACAAAGGGTTTGTTCCCGTGACTCTATAAAACAAATCACCATGACAGTGCTAAAGTAAATTATGATTGAAACAAAATAAATTCATTAATTGTTAAACTTCTGATTGACAATCTAATGCATTTTAAAACATCCAAATGAAAATTCTAGTTGTTGGGTTTTAAAGAGTTAACTGGCGTCTCATCTGATCTAGAGGAAGATGACTTTTTGTATTCCAGTGATTAGACTAAGTCACCATAAATAATGTTTAAACTTCAGCTGGTAGAAATATTGGCATATAAATGCCAGATGATGCTCATCTTGAACAAGAGAAAACCTATGGTATTGCCCCTTGAGTGCTGTAGTAAAGACACATGTAAACATAAAGAATTATGACAGGAGGAGCCTATTTACACATGCTCTGCCATGCAATAAGATCATGACTGATCTGACTGTAACCTCAGCTCATTCCTGCCTGCCCTGATTTCATCTAATGAGGAACTGGAGATGATGGAGATCACAGTGGAGAATGCATGTACTCTTGACACTGACCTGCAGTCCTCACTTTTTCCGAATTGATTCTAAACTTACTGTGAAGCCTCTTCCAAGGATGCCTACCTTGACAAAGTTCTCCTCCTCTCTCTCCAAGGATCTCAGTTAGTCACTCTCTCACTGCACCCCCAAGTCATCTCCTTTGCCCTGATGCTCTTCGTGAAGCAGACGCGCTACCACAGCCACATCCTCTTCCTCAGTCCCTGCCTATGGAACCAAATGATCCCACATGGACTCCAGACTACATTCAGACCAGCACAATTTGAACCTGAACAGGACAACCATTACCTATTACAAATCTAAAACCTCCAAAAACAGTTCTCCTTCCAGAGCCTCAGCTCCACGCTCACAGCCATGTGCCACCACCTACTCTGTCTATAGTCATCCCTGCCCCAGCTCAGGGCCACACTCTCCAGATCTGCAAAGGACCTTTGCTGTTTTACCCTGATTTCATCCCCCTACTTACAATGAGTCTATGCACCTCTGCCTCGTGATATTCACTGCTTCTTGAGAAAGAGTTCTAAAGATACTCAACTCTCTGTAAGAAAAAAATATTTCCTCACCACTCTCTTAAACAGGTGACCCTGAATTTTAAATATTGACCACTAATTCTAGATTTTCTTAGATTATAGCACAAGTAAGTCTCCTTTCCACATCTACCCTGTCAAGTTCTCTTAGGTTCTTAGAGATTCCATTCAAGCTTATAATCTCCAGCAGAAACAAGACTAGTCTGTTTAAATTTTCCTCATAAGACAATGCACCCATTCCCAGAATTAATCAACTAAACATACCACAAAGTCTCGTACCATTGACAACCTTGAAGTCAACATTGACCAAATTGGATCAGCAATATCAATACCACTTTCACCACTTTTGAGTTCCAGAAATCCACCAAACTCTGCATGATGAAAATCTTCCATTATCCCCTCTAATCCTACTGCTCCTTGTCTTAAATCTATGCCTCATGGAATTGACTCCTTTTCTAAGGGAAGGCATTTATTCCTGTTGACAGGGGCAGCATGGTGGCACAGTTGTTTAACACTGCTGCCTCAGCACCAGGGACCTGGGTTGGATTCCAGCCTCAGGCGATTGTCTGTGTGGAGTTTGCATATTGTCCACGTGTCTGTGTGAGTTTCCATTGGATGCTGTGGTTTCCTCCCACGGTCCAAAAACATGCAGCTGAAGTGGATTGGCAATGCTAAATTGTCCTTAATGTTCAGGGTTTTCTAGGCTAGGTTGACAGTCAAGGGAAATGCAAGGTTACATGAATAGGGTCTGGATGGGATGCCTTTGGAGGGGTGGTAACACTCAATGGGCCAAATGGCCTCTCTCTTCACCATAGGGATTCTATGATAGTATCTATGTCCCTCATAATTGTATTGATCCTCAGGTTCCCCCTAACCTTCTCTACTCTACGGAAAACAAAAAGCTAAAAATCTCCAGCCTGGGCAAAATCAAAACAAATTTCTGCACCCTCTCTCATGCACTCACATCTTTCCTACAGTGTAGTGACCAGAACTACTCTCGGTACCCCAGCAGTAGACTAACCAACATCCTATCCTGCTCCATCATCCCAGCTTTTTGTGGTGCATTCTGAGCCTCTCCATGGAAGGTCAAAATCACAAATGCAGCAGTACCTCCCAAAAGCAAAGCCTCTAGGTAGCTTGGCACTCATCAGGCACAGGTGACTTCATGACCTCAGGCATTTGGCAAAAATGGGTGACTGGCATACCGATTTGCTGCATAGCAAAGCAGCTGGAGACAGAAGACCAGGAAGATTGCTTGTGTTTCAAGAATGGTTTCAAAGACTGGTTCAAATATCGATTCTTGCACTTAGGAGACACTAGTTGATGACATGGGAATTGACAAATCACTTTTAGGCAGGTGTGCATCATCACGATGATCAGTGACTTCAACAGCTTAACAGCAAATGATAGCACCGAAAACAGGAACTTAGAAAGATGCCTGATAATGGATTCAAGAATGGCACTTCCCTCTCACAGGTTGGTCTCTTGAGCCATGAGCAGGTTTACCACAAGATTCTACCTTATACCACAGTGGATTTGATTTCTTGCGAGTCAATGATGTGATGTATGGGAAAGAATGCTACTGCAACCAACAAAGCCAAAATGATCCCCAAGGATTGAGATAATAAATATGAAGGATTGGCCTACCCCAGTCCATGAGAAAGACATTACTTAGATCCTGGTGGTGCACTGCAGAGTTAATAACTATCCATTATGATAAATCTTCCAGTTCCCACCAAGCATCTTACTGAACAGCTTCAAGGACACTATATCCTAACACTTTTATTTAACTTTTCATCTGTGTTAGGGCTACAATTTACATTGAAGCAGTTGCAAAACATCATTGATACCATAAATGCAAATTAGCACCATTGCTCTTGAACTCCCAGCTGTAAATGGTGACATTATTTGCTCCATTAGATTATATTAATGGCGGAGCAATTTGTTATGGGGCTGAGCCCCTTACGAGACAGCTCTTTTCTGATTTAGGTTCAAAGGCTTTGCTTGGCAGCTGTTGTTGAATATAAATGAAGACTTATGAATAAAAATTAAAGTACATGTGGCATGTAAATGAAAATACTGTCTGCTGTTAGGCGAAAATGGCTGGAAGTGATTGTAATGTACTGTTAGAATGTTTAAACCAACTCGTTTAAATGTAGAAACTGCTGTCTGTGTGATTGTGACTTGTAGACAACCAGCAACTCTGTGCTGGCTACCTCATACATGCCAACTTAGAACATGTGAATAAGCTGATAAGTAGCTTAAAGTAGATGAAAGTGACAGGATTACCTGTCCCTTTTACAACACGTTAGGGCTTTCCTTCCATTAATTCCAGTGGTAGAAAACCAGACAGATCCTGTTACCAATTCTCCACAGCAGAGTTTTCTTTCCATATTCAGGCAAGGCAATACTCAACTTTGGTGTTAAAATTAAAGCTTAGCCTATAGCCCCATGGGAGGGCTCTTCCCTCAAGGGATAGGACAAGGCAATAATGATGATGAAATAAAATGAGAATGAAAAACACCCTGATTCTCAACATTGAGAAAAACGTTTCTGATTTATTTCCCCCCAAGCAGTAAATGGCGACTTCAGAATTTCACCATTAAGGGCTGCCATGCTAATTACATTCCAATAACCGCCGCCCCCCCCCACCCCAGCACCCTATTATTGTGCCACTTCCAATTCTCCTCTCTTTCAGCAAGAAACCAGAGGATGCCAGCTCCTCAGGTGTAAATCAGAGTGGGTACCTGGTGGCAGCAGCTCCCTGAATGCTTGTCCTGGAATCCTGCAGTCGATTTTTCAGAATGATATCTTTGCATGCTCCATGTGCCCCATGATCCTCCTTGACACTTTGTCTTTACAAGTTGGCAACTGCAAACCATCAGGTTCACCACTTCATCATGCTTTGTTTCAGACTAATTCACATACTTTACTGTAGAACTCGGGGGTACCTAGGACCGTTGTACTTCTGCCAGGTCTGATTGCATTGGGACAGCCATGCATCCACATAGGATGTATCTGATGGCTCTAAGCTTGCTTTCTTATTGCTCGCTCTCTTCACTTTATGTTGCTTTCTTCACACACATTTATAATGCTCAGTTATATGCTACCAACTTCTGTGGCTGGCATTGTTTTTAGTGCAGAGGGAAAAACAGGCAACTTGTGACAATGGAGCAGTCATGGTACAGGTGTGAATATGTCACTGGAGTGCAGTACTATGCTACCTCAACATCAGTCCTGTAACTTGTGCTAGCAATTTACTTGGCAAGCATGTACTTCAAGCAAGTAGTGTTGTTAAAAGCTCTTCAATTTTGTTATATTTTCTGCTTTTTCCTTTTAAAATAAAACCCATGGTGGAGGTTACTCGATTTGTTATGCTTCCTGACTGAATACCTGAAATTATTAAGCTCCTGAGTGCAGAATGATGAATCAGCTCCTCATGGTTATTCACCCACCCCTTGGTTGATCATATGAAATTAATTTAAAATAGAACACCTCCCCTGTGGAACTTTTCTCCCAGACCCACATGAACTTATACCTTACAAGGAGCCATTTTAACCAGGCTTTCTTGCATTGCGAAACGTGTGAGTTTATTAATAACTAACCTTGAGATGAAATAGTAACACAAAACGCATACACACAGAGTAGAAGTAAGGGATAAGTCCAAAGATATAACATTTTTAAAAAAACAATCTATCTCCAAATTATTTGTGAAGAGTGGAGAAGGTGATATTGCTGCCATTATTTGATGCAATACTCTCAGGACTCTAGTCCACACATTAGATTTCAAGCTCACAATAGTTTCGCCTTTGCCTATCCTGCTTCTTACCTACTCAAGAGTTTGTATCGAGTTGTCAAGCCTGATCTCCCCTTCATGAAGCCATACTGATGCTGCTTGATGTTATGATGCATTTCCAAATGCACTGGTATTATATCCTTTTGAAACACTCTAAAACTTTCCCAGGAGCAGGCTTTAAGCTAACTGACCTATAGTTAGCTTAAAGCCTGACATTTTGTCTTCCTCACTTTTTTTGAATGAGGGCATTAATTATTACATATAAAACAGAATTATTATTTGTTCTGGAAACTTTAATAACCTCCCTTGAGCCCTCCTCCTCTTTAACTTTTTCCATAATTTTCCATGCTCCCTCCTTCCCTAGTACCGGTACCAATGTCCCATAAGTTCAAGTCCCACCACAGCAGATGATGGAATTTGAATTCATTTTTTAAAAAATCTGGAATTAAGAATTTACCAATGACCATGAGGCAGTTGTCGATTGTTGCAAAAAACCCATCTGGTTCACTAATGTCCTTTAAGGAAGGGAAATGTGCCATCCAAACCTGGTCTGGCCCACATGTGACTCCAGACCCACAGAAAGTTAACTACCCTCTTGGTAATGAGGGATGAGAAATAAATGCTGGCCTAGGTGGTAATACCCTCATCTCATGAATAAGTAAAAATGATGGCAAGAAGATTTCCACGGTTTGAAGTCCTAGCAGAGACTCTGTAGCCCAAGGGGAGATTATGCTGCTGAGTAGAAAAGTGATCATGAGGTTGTCTCAGAATAGAGGCATTCTTTCATTAATTTCAGAAAATAGCTAGTAAATAGACACTAAGCTGTGGGACCATTGGGCTTGATGAAGATTTGTTTGGATGTGGACTTAGCCTTTCACTCCGCTATAGATCTTCCTGCTCTGATGACACCCCGCCCCTCCTGACTTCCACTGAGAATTCTCTTTTTTGTGAGCTGCTGTGCTGTCCACATGGTGCTAGGAGGGTGGGAAAATATTCACACTGTCACAAAATGGTCTTTAAATGGATCCTTATTGGCTGCACGTCTCTGAAGTGAGTAGCAGATGCTAACCTCAGCCGATGGGAATGTGTTGGAATACTATCCTAATGTGTCCCCTTTCCCCACCAATTTTTTACTCCCCTTCCTACCTCTAACCAGTCTATCCTCTGTGTTAAATTGCAAAATCAAGTTATATTGTGTAGCTTGGATTTTGATAGAGTTTAAAACCATAGTTTAATTAATTGCAAGAGCTACATGAATACTGAACTTACACATGTCACAAAAACTGTAGGATTGATCAAGGGTCCATCAGCAGTAGACTCACCAACTTTAAGGGCACTTAAATGGTCATTGGATAGTCATAGGGACAAAAATGGAATAGTGTAGGTTAGATGGGCTTCAGATTGGTTTCAGAGGTCAGCGCAACATCAAGGGCCAAAGGGCCTGTGCTGCGCTGTAATGTTCTACTTTCTAATATTAGCTAATGGCTACAGTGAGCTGTTAGAACTGATTGTCATCCAGAACTAGCAAAATTAACTAAGCTTTGTTTCTAAAAGGTGTGAAGGTATAAAGGTAAGTTTGCCATAGTCTTACCAGACTAAAGGGCTGCTCTCTCATTGAAGAGATAACTGGTAGTGACTTAACCTGAGAATCACCATGGCTTAGGTGAGATAAGAGGATGAGCAGAGTCCTTTATGATAACGTCATGTAGATGTTGAATGCACGTGATTTTAGTCAGATCATAGATATGCTCATAAATATGTTTATTGTAACCATCTGGGCTCAGACAGTGACCAGTCAAATGAAATATGATAAGGCCAACCACCTCAAGAATGTGCCAAGAGTATGAGACCATCAAAATTTGAAAAAGCGGAATCCTGGTGCAGGCATTGTTGTTTAATTTACCCGCGCTTCTTTGTTTCAATGCATGTAGACATAAAACCTTACTGCCACATTCAATGTGCTTGTTACTGCCAGCACAACTGAGTGAAGGTCACAAACTCATGAGCAGTCAGCATGAGCACAATCTGTATCAGCACCTTTTAAAGCAAAGCACATTTGAGCTGCAGCTGGTGCTGGAATTGATTGCACATTTGATTTTGACTTGAAAAAAATATAGAAACATGGCACAGAGTGTTTCCACAATTCTCCAATGTGGTGCTGGACAGGAGACCAATAAGAGAAGAGAGGACCAAAAGGTCCCCATACATATACAGGTTGGTAGTAACCGCACATTGCCCTGTAAATCAGTGCAACATTCTCGCCCCCAAAGGCTCTGGATGTAGCTTTGAAAGAATTTCAACAGCCTTACATGAACGATCAAGGTCAATGAATGTATCTTCAAATGTCATTCCAACCATCTGCTGCACTAACCACAGAGACCCCTTAGTGCAACAAACCCTATCTCTCAGCCAGCAACAGTCTCCATCAATTAGACCTTAACAGAATATTCATGACTTCAGCTCACCCTCACAAATTTAGTACTGCAACAAGTTTCACTGTTTTCACACACTACCAGCTGTATAACCATGATAAACACATCCCTCTCTCATGTAGAACAAGGTGGCACACAACTGAAGGCAGCAGGAAAGAATGAGCAGGATACAGATGTGGCTGTGGGTCTTCACCCAGACTGAGGAGACAGTGGAGCTGAATTGACTGAGGCTATGGTGATGCTGGAAAAGCACAATCAGTCAGGCAGCATACAAGCAGCAGGAGAATTGACATTTCGGGGAAGGGCTTATGCCTAAAATGTTGATTCTCCTACTCCTTGGATGCTACCTGACTGGCTGTGCTTTTCCAGCATCACGCTCTCGACACTGATCTCCAACATCTGCAGTATTCACTTTCTCCCGAGCTTCTGGTGATGCTGAAGGTGATGGTGATGTATTCATATAAAACCCTTTTACTCACATCTCATGCACCCATCTCTCATTATTTCTCTAATTTCCCAAGTAGCATACTTTCCACCAACCATCTTTTTCTCTCTGAACATGCTAGAGCTGCCTCCTGCTTCAGCCTCTGAGGATCCTGACACTAAGAGGTTTATAGTCACAATAATGTTTAGAGTCACTACAGTGCCATCTTCTCCCTCTGTGAGCAGCTTGTCCACTTCTTTGCCTCCATCATGCTGCAGGCCATAAGGGAATATTAACTCTAAAATCCACGAATGGTGTAAGTGATCTGAATAGAGCCCTTGAATTGAGAGCCAAGGCCTTCACGAGGTGCAGCACCATGCCCTGTAAACTTCATCAACTTTAACTAAAAGTAGAAATAATCAGCCAGCAGAAATCTATCAGGAGTAAACATGAAAGTAGTTGGTGATCCTATTGAATAGCACTCATAGTGGTGATAGGGCTGGTTAATTGTCCTTTTGAACTGCTGAAATCATGTTCAGCTGTGTGCAGTTGAGAAGTCATTAATTGGAGAAACTAACCATGGGTTATTTGGTGATGGAAAATAAAATGTTCAATTGTGTGTAAGAGCACGTCTGGATTTAAGAAAAGTATAGAATTGCAGAAATTAGGGTTCTTGTGTTGCAGTAGTTGAGTGGGTTCAGATCCCACCTGTTCCTGAGGTATATAATAACATCTCTGAAAAACTTGATTAGGAAATATAAAATTGCAAAAATGATGCTCAAAACGCCACTGGTCCAGTCAAAACAGTATTACTGACTGATTCACTCTCTGATACCCTGTCCACATCCACGGCATGGTTCGAAAGCTCTCACCAATATTCTCACAAAATGATATTTAGTTCAGCATGCAACAGGAATTTATATATGGACACAAAATGGTGCCCATAATTTCATGAAAAATAGATAGTAACAGAGCCAAATTTTGAGGCTTCTGTCTTAAAAACAGGGCAAGTGACAAGAATAGAGACCTTGGAAAAAGTGAGGAGAGAGAGCTGCATCCACTTTACCTTCAGCAGAAAACAGGCTGAGACTCCAGGATATTCCATGGCATTCAGGAAATTACGGACCTGATTTGGTTTTGCTGCATAGAAATTCTACACACACATGTTTAGCAAGTAAAAAATAAGTGCGGACAAGGAAGCTAAACTTGTGTTTTAGAGAGAGGTACATTAAATCTTTGAATGATTAGCTCACAAAAGGGGATAAATGTGCACTCATGCATAAACACGTACAATCCTTTATTATTTACAAAGCTAAGTCAGCTGTTTGTGAAGTACTTTTGACAGCCTTTCAGCTCACTAGAGCGATTACAAGCCATTTCCTTCTGCATGAATTGGAACCCAGCTGCTGCTGAGCAGTAATGGAGCTAATGGCGCAGCACTCAGTGAATTGCATGTCTGCCTGGTGTTTCTTTACTTTAATTTAAAGTTCATGGTTTCAGATCTGTGCATCGTCTTAATTCCAACCGGAGAATCGAGCATTGTCCGGTCATGCACTCAGTATAACCCCCATCTCGCTGAATTATGAATGAGACAACAGTATTACTGCTCATTGACTGTCACTGTGAGTTTGAAGTACCTGACAACCTGAATTTTATTCGCTTTTGTAGTCTAATCATTTAGATTGCAATGTGAAGCAGTGGCATTTTTGAGCTGGCTACCTGTATTTATGCTGTTAACTCTACTTTCCTTGATTTTGTGACAGCATCAAGAGAGCTTTGCTCTTCTGCCTTGTGCTGAACCTGATCTGAGTGATGCTGACATTGGCATCAGCAAAGGAATCTGTTCCATACTGAAAAGATGAGAACTGTACTTTTAATAGTGGCAAAAGAAATGCTCTTTACATTTAACTTTTATTAATATACATTCTAATTTTTAAAAATTCATTCATGGGATGTGGGTGTTGCTGGCTAGACTGTTATTGCCTATTCCTAATGGCACCCGAGGGCAGTAAAAAGTCAATCACATTGGTTTGGATCTGGAGTCACATGTAAACCAGACCAGGTAGGGACAGCAGTTTCCTTCCCTAAAGGACATGAGTCAACCAGATGGGTTTTTTCCGACACCAGTCAATGGATTCATGGTGCTCATTGAACTCTTCATTCCTGGTTTTTATTGAATATAAATTCCACCATCTTCCATGACGAGATTTGAATCGTGGTTCCCAGAACAATACCAGGGTCTCTAGATTAATAGTTTAGTGTTGATCCCATTAGGCCATCATCTCCTCCTATGGGAGGATAGATCATGAGAAGCAATGTTCGACATTCAAAAAAAGATGTGTCACTGGCTTGGAGAGGATATACTGATCTTGCATTCAAAATGGAACTGTGAGGATGAAGGCAGCCGAATTGGAGATCATCTCTGGAAAATATTTCCCTCAGTTTTGCTCCTGGGAAGTGAAGGCTTTGCACCGCCATTTTATCCTGTCATCAGGCCTTGAAGCCTGCAGCAAAATTCTGTTTTCTGTCTCTCTACTTAAAACCAAATTGAAAGCTCAGGCTGTAGGTAGATGATTGATGATTAGATGGAGTTTTCTAAATGTACTATGCAATGTTAACAAGTTAATTTATACTTGAAAAGAAATGTAAATCAGCTGCACACTTTCAAAATTTTAATGGGTATTTTAACAGTAATTAGAAATACTTCATCGCTGCACATGCACTTCTTAATTACAACTGGACTCCCATTGTTTATCAGTTGAGAAACTTAGACTGTGAAGGAGTGAGTCTCTTGATGATTGCTGCTTTGCCCGTTCCCCTGCAGTAGTGATAACATAGAGTTTGATTCTTTAAACGCTGATTATCTCTTGGTTGAAGGTCCAAAAGGTTTCACAACCATATGTAATTTATTCTTCATTTCTATATCTGAGTTGCTCATTAGTGACATATGAGTACATTGTATCAGTAACAGCGATCTTTTTTGCCTTTATTTTCTCTGTTAGGGATGAATGAATGAATAAAATAAAATTTGAAATATAATTCTTCATTTTTGGAGTTCTCTGCCTGGTGAATCAAGGGGTAGTTAAAATGTAGGCTTCATATGATGCCTTAGGAATTTTTTTTTAATTTGCTTAGAGTCATATAGCTGTACAGCATGGAAGAAGATCCTTTGGTCCAACTTGTCCATGCCGACCAGTGATCCATCTTCCAACACTTGGCCCATATCCCTCTTAACCCTTCCTATTCACATGCCCATTCAGAAACCTTTTAAATGTTGTAATTGCACCAGCTGCCACCACTACCTCTGGCAGTTCATTCCCGACACACCACACCCTGCGTGAAAAAGTTGCCCCTTAGGTACCTTTTAAATCTTTCCCCTCTCACTTTAAACCTATGCTCTCTAGTTTTGAACTACACCTGCCTCCCCCGTATCCTGGGGAAAAGACTTTGTCTATTCACCTTATCCATGACCCTCATGATTTTATAAACTTCTATAAGGTCACTCCTCAGCCTGCAATGCTCCAGGGAAAACAGATGCAGCCTATTCAGCCTCTTGCTATAGCTCAAACCCTCCAAACCTGACAACATCCTTGTAAATCTTTTCTGAACCCTTTCAAGTTTCACAACATGCTTCCTACTGCAGGCAGACCAGAATTGCCCACAGTATTCCAAAAGTGGCCTCACCAATGTCGTGTGCAGCCACAACATAGCCTCCAAACTCCTATACTCAGTTCACTTATGGGGATATGAGCATCACTGGTTTGGCTGGCATTTGTTATTCATCTATAATTTCACTTGAAATGATGGTGGTGAGCTGCCCTCCTTACCTGCTGTAGTCCATGAGGTGCAGGTACATCCACACTGCTCCATGGACTCTGTGGGTCTCTCCACAAATGTGGCCAGAACCTTGTGAACTTCTCCAGTGTTCACTGTGTTTGTTTCAGCTCTCCAAAGTATTTTGCTTTTACAGCTCAGATATTGACTTGCTGACTAACTTGGGATGATGGCTGCTAACAGCCCATCCCTTCGCCATTCCTCATTCTCCCATTTTTTCTTTAGCACCTGATTTGCCTGCATGGTCTCTGTTCATTCTCCAAACCAGGCTATACTTCATGTAGGAAGGCCTGTTCATGTCAGGGGGCAGCGGGCTATGGAAATACCTTGAAGTCAGCAAAAATCCCTGCCGCACCTGAATTATCCACTCCTTGGGGACTTCTTTCACTTCAAATAGCTCTGGTTAACAACAAGCACTTATAAAATCATACCATTAGATACAAGAATCAATTAGCAAATAATGTTGGTAGTTGATTTTCCCTTTAAGTAACACGTGCAGAAGATCGGGGCTATCACTACTGTAAATATGGTTTTCAGCAGAGTTAAGGTGAAGAGAGGGCATTAGCTGAAGAAAACCAGCACATTGCAGGCATCAAGTTAGTTAAATTAGCATTGCACAACAATTGACATCATGATTTGCCATTTCTGTGTATTTTTGGCAGACATTACTGGGTACGCAGTAATTCTGTCACCAATATGCCATCTGGCATGATAGGTACCACAACTGTGCACACATCTGCAGCACCATTTTGGACCCCTCAAGTGTATTTGTAGCTTTGTAGAAAGAAATGCAAGCAATTCAATTCCTCGTCTCGTGATGTTCGTAGTGGACAGACAAATCAATGGCCATGATTTCAAAAGCAAACAAGACAAGTTGAATTCAATAAATCTGGTGGGCTAGCAGCAGAAAGCTGCTGAATATTTTATAACAATCCAGCTGGTTCATAAATGTCTTTCAGAAAAGGAGAGATGTATGGTTTACTTTACATGTGACTATAGCCTCAATTAGTCCAATTGCCACTTCATGAGAAAGCATACCAATCTGTCTGATTGCCTGGCAACAGATAACAATGTCTTTGTCAGAGCTGACCACATCTTAAGAACAAATTAAAAACTAATAAAAGAGTACTGTGCTCACTGATTATGTTTATATTTTTTTCATTTTGGGAAGGCATTTTGTAACCACGTATCAGGATGAACTTGGCAGAGTTTCAATATATTTCCTACTGTGTTTTGGTGCATAGGTCAGAACATTTCCTAATTCAGTGCTAATTGGAAATCTCTCTCACAATTGCCATAGTTGGAAACAAATCAAATGACAGATGAATACATTTGAGATGGCTCCTTTGAGATTAATGTGATGTGTATTGCAGAGGTTGTATTGAAAGATGTTTGTTTGCTGATGGCTAAACTGTATGTGATTAAAGGAAACTTGAAGGAAAGACTGCTTCAAAAGAGTGGGAATATGTTCCATTCTCAACCATCATGTTAGAGTCATAGAGATAGAAACAGACCTTTTGGTCCAACACATCCATGCCGACCAGGTAATCTAAATTAATCTAGTCCCATTTGCCAGCATTTGGCCCATATCTCTCTAAACTCTTCCTACTCATTTACCCATCCAGATGCCTTTTAAATGTTGCAATTGTACCAGCCTCCACCACTTCCTTTGGCAATTCATCCTACACATGCACCACCCTCTATGTGAAAATGTTGCCCCTTAGATCCCTTTTAAATCTTTCTCCTCTCAACTCAAACTTATGCTCTCTGGTTTTCGACTCCCCTACCCTGGCGAAAAGGCCTTGACTATTCACTGTAATTTTGTAAACTTCTAGCTGGACAATCATAAAAAATTCCCAAAAAGACAGAAAAAGATGGTTTAAGCAATATCTGAATGTTGGTTGGTAAGGATTCAAGTCACATTCTCATAATTCATCACTGTTGCAGCTCATTGTTGACATCAAGTTCTCTTGAATGGCCTTTACTTCGCAATTTGGGGTAAAATATTATTTCGATACCATCATTTCACTCATGTGCAGCATGACGTGAAAATTAAAGGCTATGATTTTGAGAGGTTTTGATCCCTGTAAAATTGAAACTTCAAGTTATGCATTAGAGTTGTGCTTAAAAATATTACTGACTGACAGAAAGTTGCTGCACTATTTACAGCCAATAGTTCTGGCTCCAATGATTTTTTAACTTTCTAAATAATTTCTCTAACAATGTTAATCCTTGCTTAAATCATTGAAATCAAAGTAAAATACCAGCCAGAGTACTTTGTTAAATTGACAAACGTATGTTAGTAATATAGGTGCCTGTTGAATAACTGGCAACCTGATTATGTATTATTTACAGCTCAAAAAAATAGGCCATTCCACCACTTTTATCTCATCCTATTGGAATATCTTTATATTCCTTTCTTCCTCATGTACTTAACTTTCCTCATGTACTTATCGAACTTCTCTATAAGTGGATCTGACCAGAGGAACTAGTCTAAACATATTCTTCATTCCTGATATCTTCAACCATTCAGTTCGGGTCTCATCCTTGAAAACTAATATTGTACTTTTGTCTGTATGCCTCATGGAGTGCTGTGTCTTGGAAATGCCCTGTCTTTGAAGCAGTAGCCCTAAGTTCAAGCCACACTCCTAGGACTTCTTGATATTAGAAGAAGCATTGATGATGTGGTTCAATAGCTTGATAATAATCCTGTTAATCCTACTAACATTTCCTCTCTATTCCAAAAATGAAAAATGTGTGTGTGTGGTTACAAATCAAACAGAACCTTCTATGTTCTTTTTGTAACACAGACACCAGAATTGAATACAAGATTCCAAGTGTGAACCAACCAAGGTGCTATGAATAATTAATCTAATGTCTCTTTTTCACTTATTTTCCTGTAGAATTGAACATGAATACTTTGTTCGCATTAGTTATTTGCATTGCTACGTTTAATGATTTGTGAATGTACCTACAGATCCATTTTCTCTCTACTCTATTGAGTCTTATTTTTGACGATAGATAGTTTCCTCATTTCTCCTATCAAAACGCATTACCTCACATAAAAACCGAAAGGACTGTGGATGCTGCAAATCAGAAACAAAAACTGAAGTTGCTGGAAAAGCTCAGCAGGTCTTGCAGCATCTGTGCAGAGAAATCAAAGTTAATGTTTCAGATCCCGTGTTCTGAGGAACGTTACCAAACCTGAAGTATTAACTTTGATTGCTCTTCACAGATGTTACCAGAGCTTTTTCAACAATTTCTGTTCTTGTACATTACCTCACACTTGCCCCTATTGAAAAATGTGAAATTTTGTTAAAATCTCTTTATATTTTATTACAATGTTGCTCAGTATTAACCATATCCTCTAATTTATTGTCATCCACAAATTTTGATGTATATTTGAAAATGCCACTTCACCTTGAGTGGAAGTAAGTGTCACAAGACATGATCTTATGAAATAAAAACCATATTCATTCCAAGAAGACGATGCTTTTTTTGTGCAAGAAGATTAACAAACATTTATTCTTTGACTAAAATCATAAGACAAATGATCAAATATTTCTCAAATTACTTTTCATGCAGCCAGTACCCTATAACCACATAATATCTATGGAGCACTTAGTACAGAGGTATGGGAAATATTCAAATCCCATCATCTAAAAAGAGAACTACCCAACTAATGAGCTTACTGTTTAACTGTTTCTACCTGTTCTACTACCATGGAAATGGAAGGAAGAGAAGTGGTAAATCGAGTCCAAGTTAAAAACCTGAATTACTGAACAATTAAGATCAACAGTGATGCTGCAAGCAACACAATGGGAAGAGTCTGGAACAGAAAATTTAATTGAAACTCTGCAGCTATAAGAATTAATGAGAATTTTAATGTGGCAATGGAAATACACTGTTATAGTAATGATGGTGATGAAAAAAGTCACCCTGAAGAGGGTTAAATAAAACTGAACATGAAGAAGTAGATATAAGATGGATTTCTGTTGAAATCATACTAGCTAAGTGATCTAAAATCATCCCACTCACCATGGCTCTAAATGTAGACATTTAAACATATTACATATAAATGTTCTTGCAAATGGTAACTGTCTCTTTGATCATTGTTCATTTCACTTTTGTTAATACTCTTTTGAGAATTGGACAGATCATCATGTTAGCTACAGGCAGTACAGATGCTGAGGGAATAAAGAAAATAACAAAGGATGGTAATTGATTTATTTTACAACAAATACTTGAGAATAAAATGAAAGGCTTTATCCTGGAGTGTGTCGTAATGAATATCAGAAAACTAATTAGATCATCTTTATTCAGAGCTCATAATGATAGTGAAGACGGAAAAATGAGTGGTGTAGAGATCACATTTAGCATCTGCCAAATTATGGAGTTGGGTGACAACAAAAGAACAATGTAATCCATCCGCTCCAACTCATTCTTTTAAATAATTGCTACACCCTGCAATGCCGCTAAATGGGAGTGTTATTCCTCCCCATATACAAGATACATTTCTGGAACTATTTGATGATTAAATCACATGATTGTAGCAGTCTGATTTTGATGGGAGTGAAATGTCTGATATATTTTTTTCAAATGAACAGACCAATTTCCACAATCTGTAATGGTGTAACTGGACAAATGCTCAATTTAGTCCAGTAAAACCCAGTGACATAATGGCAGTGCAACTGAGGTTCTGGCTGACAGTCAACATAAAAAGGTAATATTTGGATGAGGGGCCAACTTTCCTTCTGGGTTTGGGAAAACCAGACCATCTCAGTTCCACAGGTCACCAAGTGTGTTCACTTTTAGGAGAATTCTTTTGCACATTTTGTGAGCCACTATGGAGTGCATGAGGAGTATGGATGTGGAGGTGGGCTGGTTAGGAGGACAGTTTTGAAAATGGCAGTCCAGCTCCAGCATAATTGGAAATCGCCTCCAGCACATCTTCACCTCCACAATTTCCCCCCTCCCCCACTCTGATTTCCCCATATCTCCTCTCATTTCCATTTCCAAGCAGAGCTCCTATCAATCAATCCCATTTCTCTAGCTTCAGAAGCAGGTTACATTTTTGAAACAATCAGATCTGTAAGTAAAATTAAATCAAAGTACACAAGTTATTGAAATGGTAAACTGTATTAAAGTTGGGTAAGAACAATGACTGCAGATGCTGGAAACCAGAGTCTAGATTCAGCCCTGTCTTCTTGACCTGCAATCTTCTTCCCAACCGCTCTGCCCCCACCCCCTCTCTGGCCTATCACCCTCGCCTTAACTTCCTTCCACTTATCTCATTCCCTATGCCCCTCCCCCAAGTCCCTCCTCCCTACCTTTTATCTTAGCCTGCTTGGCACACCTTCCTCATTCCTGAATGCCCGAAACGTTGATTATCCGGCTCCTTGGATGCTCCCCGACCTGCTGCGCTTTTCCAGCAACACATTTTTCAGCTCTGATCTCCAGCATCTACAGTCCTCACTTTCATCTAGATTAGAGTGGTGCTGGAAAAGCACAGCAGTTCAGGCAGCATCCGAGGAGCAGTAAAATCGACGTTTCGGGCAAAAGCCCTTCATCAGGAATACAGTGTTATAAATTAGTCTGAACTGAGCCAGGATGATGTAGTGAGGATGGTGCTTAGCCAATGCCATCTTGCATGATAAAAGCAAATTACTGCGGATGCTGGCATCTGAAACCAAAAGAGAAAATGCTGGAAAATCTCAGTAGGTCTGGAAGCATCTTTAAGGAGAGAAAAGAGCTGATGTTTCAAGTCTAACTGACCCTTTGTCAAAGCTAGTCAGCTTTGACAAAGGGTCAGTTAGACTCAAAACGTCAGCTCTTTTCTCTCCTTACAGATGCTGCCAGACCTGCTGAGATTTTCCAGCATTTTCTGTTTTGGTGCCATCTTGCATGAACTGAGCATACAGGCAGTTGTTGTTCTCATTGTGCCTCCGAACTATCTTGTCAATACCCACATCCCTTGTGTGCTTTTAATGCTCTGCATCACCAGACAAAAATGATATGTGGAAAATAATCCAATTTGAAATGCAGACCCTGACTGTGCTGAGAGTGTTAGAGTGTTGGAGTGTGTGGGGCTGGTGCAATATGTTGTTGACAGCAATGTATTCCTGAACTGCAAACAAACTGGAGAAAAATAGTGCAAGGATAGAAGTGCAATGGACAGTTGGATTTCCTCCAAAGCAAAACTAAACGTGTAGTTATTTCCTCAATGAAATGTCCCTCGAGTTCAGACAAGCTCAAACCTCAGGATTACATTGTTGTCAACAGCATAGCTGTACGAACCCCATGCACTCCAACACTCTAATACTCTCACCACTCCAATACTGCACTATGGTACTCATTGACACTGGATATTGCAATATTGCTGACAAACTGCTTTAAGCATAGGGTCAGGTCACATCTCAGGGCTCTTAGATGCCTTCTTAGCAGTCCAGAATTCAATACAAGCTGACTGAAATTATTTTGATTAAGAGCAAACAAAATGATGTTTTTAGCCATGTCAGAAAAGGACGCTCATTCATTCACAAATGCAAATAGGAGATGTGATGCTTATTGCTCCCTTTTGTATCTTTAGCTTGTAGTTGAGGCAGACAAAACTAGGGGTTATTGCCTCTGGGAAAGCTGACACTAAGAAGCATGGAATGAAAAAGAGAGATTATTACTGACCTAAATCACCGCCCATCCTATTCTAGAATCACTGACCTTTCCAACTCTGACCTCCAGGAAGTTCCACAAACTCCCTCTTTCTCAGCTACAGGCCGAACCTCCTAAGCCACAGTTCAACTTCCAATCATACTCCAAAGCACACTCCAATGATGCTTTTTTCCAAATTCTTAACTGAAACTGTTGAGTTTGACTTTGTAGACTTTAAAATCTGGTTGAGGCTGTAGAATTTTAAATTTTAATTACTGTAACTAAGATAACAATATTTTGTCTGCAAAATGAAACCAAATCCTTTTTACAAGGTGCTTTTGAAACTCATAAATAACAATTCATTCAGTTTTAATCATATGAAGGAAAATGTTGATGTTGGGCTTGTTTAATTAGTCAGTTACATCTGAATTCATGTTCATTACAGAGAATGCGCTGAGACCTAATGATCCTGTACTCGGGTCTGTGTTCTGCCAGTGAGGTCTTTTTACCCAGGGGATTTCTGTTCACTTTCAGACCAGCTCTGGCTGCCAGTTCTGGCTGAAGATTTGGCAGATGCATATATTGTTAATAACCTTGAGAATGAGAATGCAAGGGAAAAAAAAGCCCTGGGAATATAAATATCTTGATTCAGACACAAATATCAATTATTAAAGGAAGTGAAATTTTACCATTATTCCTCCCAGGATTTGTACCCCTTATAGTCCCTACTTCTACACTGACATTGAAGTTCATTGTTGATGGAATAAAATTTGTGGGTCAATTTTAATCTTACACATTCAAAGGAAAATGTATTTGGGACTCTCTGGTTTTAAGACAGGATTTCCCTGTTCATGGATTTTTTTTTGCCTTCAGATTATGCTATAAATATTTACTTGTATGCTGATTTTTGCTAAGCCTAATGGCTGGTAGCTGAGTGCCTGCAAAAACTGAGACAGTCAGTATTGCTCGGTTGTTAAATCATGTGAACCATCATCACTGTCTCAACATTCACTTGGGATGACAAGATTGCAATCAGAGTTGGAACCTTTCGTTTAGTTTTCCGCTTCCTAACCTGAAACACTGGGGCCAATTGTATGAACACTTCATGTCATGCTGGCTGAGATCAGTGAACTCAGATCAAACCATGGATCATTTGTTCTGTTCTGTGTGCCTCTGCTACACTCTGCCTTGACCAACAGAGATACCAGATAAATATAAGAACTAATTCATGCTGGTTCCACTGGTGACTATAATGTTCTAACAATGCCATATATTAATGTTGCCTGCAGTATGTCAGGTTACCATTCAGGCACACTGGAAATACTTGGACCCAGATCTCACATTTTCTGTGAAGTCGCAACCACCATTGATTGCTGTTCCATCGTGCTCCAACATTTTGGCCCGCAACACTTCTCCACATGTCTGCCCGGGTCTTCCACTCCCATCTTCTTCAGAAACACACAGGGTAGTCCAAGAAGTGCTCCATAATTTTGAAGTAGCAACAGGGGCAAGAAAGGTCATACTTTTGTTTTATGGCACTGTCTGCTCTATGGTAAGTTTAAATGCCCACTGCAAATGCTCATGGGGTTGAATGGATGAATGAATGAGTAGGTTGTAGTGTAGAAGGATCATAAGTGGCTAAATACTTAGTGAGGTTGAGATATGTGAAAACTTTATTTGGCTGACAGTGGCTGAGGTGGCAGGTGCGAATGGGGCGAAGTGGGTCAGTTTGTTATCTGGCATGTGGCTGGTGGGTAGGGAAACATTTGGTTTAGGTAGTAAGTGGTGGGCTGGTAAGTGGGTTGGAATCAGGTATTCGTAGACAACTGGGAGGGTAGCAGATGGATGAGGTGGGTTGTAGCAAACACAGAAAATGCTACAGAAACTCAGCAGGTCTGGGACTATCACTGGAGAGAAAATCAGAGCTCATGTTTCGAGTAGACTAGGTCTCTTCATCAAAAATAGCAAGGTGGGTTGTGGGTGAGTGGGTAGATGAATCAGGGTGGTTTGTTCAGGTTAGAAGGAGTTGTCAGGTCAAATATGAGTCAAGTTGGGTTAGGGGGACAGTCAGGTAATGTTAGCTAGTCAAGAGTGGAGTTGGGTCAGAATAGGATAGGCCATCAGGTTGGGTTGGGAGTAGTTGGGAATCAGGCGGATAATAAGGGGACTCGAAGGGAATTTGAGGGCATCACAGTGCCTCATCAATTGAAGAGTTACCCAGGTTAGACACTTTTTTTTTGTCTAACATTCCTGGATAACTATCCAGGTATGCAAATCAGAATGTCCCAGTCTCCAATTCTAACTCAGGAGAGGACATTTTTTGAAAAGTTCTGGAAACAATGTAATTGGCCATTGGAAGTTTTAGACTTTCCAGGCAATTCCTATAGAGGTCTGTACATAAGGATTTTGCAGAGTTCTGACTTGAATCTTGGGTCATGATTCCAAGCTCTGATACTGAAGAGACTCAGAAATCTGGGTGTGAGTCCGACTAAATGAGACAAAGGCTGTCAACAAAATTACAAAACTGGTGAAGCCCATCAATGTTAGTGCTTCAGTTCTGAATCTTCTCTATGGACAAAGAGGGTTTGGGCTTGTTGAACTGGGGTTTGTTTTCTTGTTTACTTTTTGTTTTTATTGCTCGTGTTGTACAAGAGTCTGAAAGGGTTAATATAGAGAAGTGCCTCAAATACCACATCAATGAAAATGTCATATGGACTTACAGGCAAAACAGTTTAGGATCCTAAGGAAGTTAGAGCTAACTTCCAGATCCTCCTCATAGTCTCTGTAACAGTGTCTATTGTATCAATGGAACCTGCAACTAGTCGCTACGATACAATAATCTACTTCGTGTTCCAAGAGCTTCTTCTGGTTAGACCAGTTTCCTTTACCACAGTCAACCAACCAGTCTCTTAAACACATACAAATACAGGATGGTTGCAGGGAGGTGAGTCAGGAAATTGCATGGGCTCTGACACAAATTCTCTCTCGCTGCGGGGGTAGTGCCTGAGGACTAGAGGATGTCTGATGTGGTTCCACTTTTCAAGAAGGGTGCTAGAGATGAATCAGGAAATTACAGATGGTGAGTCTCACATCAGTGGTAGGGAAACTATTGGAGAAAACTTTAAAGGAGAGAATGATTATCCACTTGGAATGGCATGGGTTAATTAGGGATCATCAGCATGGCTTTGTCAGAGGCAAGTCATGCCTAATTTTGTTAGAAATTTTCAAAATATGATCATATGCATGGATGAGGGAAATTCAGTTGATGTTGTTTCCATGCATTTTCACAAAGCTTTTGACAAGGTCCCATATGGGATACTGATTGAGAAGATTAAAACATGATACAATTTGGGGAAACTTGGTTAGGTGGATCGGAAGTTGGCTTAGAAATAGGACACCAAACGGCATGGTAGAGCAGAGAAGCTTGAAGGGGCCATGATTGAGGTATATGAGAGCTTCTTCATCTCTACCATGCCCCCTCAGCCTTGTCTGTTATAAAGAAAACAATCCAAGTCTATCTAGTCTACCTTACAGCTCAATTTCCCCATAAGGTGTACAGACAGGATGAATAGAAAGCAGCTGTTCCCCTTGGTTGAAGGGTCAATCATGAGGGGGCATAGTTTTAGGGTAGGGGGCAGGAGATTCAGAGAGGATTTGAGAAAAAAACGTTTTCACTCAGAGGGTGGTTGAATCTGGAATGCACTGCCTGGGAAAGTAGCGGAGGCCATAATCCTTATAATCATTAAAAAATATTTGGATGAATACTTGAAATATGCTAACATTCAAGGATATGGGACGTGTGCAGGATGTTGGGATTAGCGTGTCTTTAGTGGTGGTTACATCAGCGCAGACTTGATAGACCAAAGGGCCTTTTCTTCATTGTATTGCTCAATAACTGTAAAACTCGATGAATTTCTTCAGCCAGAGCTGTGGAGACCAAGTCATCAAGTGTAATTAAGGCAGAGATCAATAAGTTCTTGATTAGTAAGAGGATGAAGGATTATTGGAAGAAGGCAGGAGGATGGGGGTTGAGAAACATATTAGCTGTGATCAAATGGTGAAGTACACTCTGGGCCAAATGGCCTAATTCTGCTCCTACATCTTATGCTCTTATAACTGGATTGATGTTGCCTAAGGCAATGTTACTTAGGATCCTTAAAACTAGTAGGGAGGAAAATGTTGCTTCCACCATTTACTAAGTCAATTGTCTTAACATAATTGAAATTGTTCCTTTACAATGGATTGTAATATCTCTGTGAGTACAGAGTAAAGCTGACAGATCTAGAATTTTTCTGTTCCCAGATCTTACCATGTGAGAAATAGAAAAGAATGTATTTTCTACTCAAATTCTGTCTTTTCTCAATAATAAGACATTAAAAACAATCAACCTTTGTTTCCTGAAGCACTGTTCTTTAGGATGCTTTCAATATTGCCTTGGTTTTTTATGAATATTCTTGCATTTTCAGATATAATGACCATCTTATTCTCGGATTTCCACTCTATCTCTAATTGCCAAATACCTTTGTTTTCTAAAATACAAAATTACTGCAAAAAGTAATTGGACCTTGCTTTAAGTTACTTACGTTCATAGGTCATATATTTTCTCGAAGTTGTCATGTCCTGTAAGGTGCCCTAAAATTATTTTAATTGTCGCACTAATTTATATTGTGTTTTTGTTAGAAGTTCTCACCTTTTCAAATATCTCAGCTTCCTTGCTATGCATCTTTTACAGCATTCATACAGCTTATAATATTTGAATTCCATTTTCTTTCAGCAGGGGTTTGATCATTGACCATCTATTCCTACTTGGTAAAGTTATTTTCACCAACACATGCATAAAATATTCAGTTTTATTTGGCATTTCCTCTTGATATGGTTACCAAACTGACTGTTTCTCTTCAACTCTCATGGCTTTAAAACTCAGTGGTGCAATCATTTACTTGAACTGTTTGATATATAGGTTGTTCTGATATAACAAACATTTTGTCAATGTGAACTGGCTACAATACAATTAACAAATTGTGGATAACACATTCTTTCTATTGAATGGTTATAGTGATTTTCTATTAGCAATCTTCTACAGTGCCATTTTCTATATCAGTTTTCCATAGCTTGATTTTCTATAACGCGAGGTTGCAGATGAATGCAACTGTTGTGTTATACCAGAATGCCGTGTAAACAGAAAACTGTTCTTGAATTCCTTTTGGACGCAAGAAGGCAAGTGAGTGAAACATCAGTGTAACATTATAATATACTCTGCTCAATCTCCCACCTTGCTAGAGACTTCTAATAGATAATCTTGCAATCCTATCATCAAAGACTATTGAGGAATTTTTGGTCTTCCTGTTATTTTTAAAAGAATGTAATCCTTTATTGAACTTTCTTGGACAGGTCAGTGATAATAAACATTAGTTCAAGAAACTGTCTTTCAGCCAAAGGCTTTTCCATTTTCCATTTTATAAATTATATCCTATTATTTAACCTCTCACAGTGTAATTCAGAATTGGCACTCAATATTCTCCACAGATAGCCAAACAATTTTCTATGTATTATCTAAATATGTATTATCTCTCAAAGGACAATCTATAATTATGGGTGACTTTAGTCTACGTATATGTTGGAAAAATTAAATTAGTAACAATGCAATAGAGGAAGAATTGCTGGAGTGGAAATAAATGTTTTCTGTACCATTGAGGAACCAACTAGTGAGTGTCCTAGACTGTGCATTGTGCAATGAGAAATGAATCATTGAATAGAAGGATTGAATTCTTCATCAAGTTGGAGAGTGACATAGTTAATTCTGAGATTAGGATCCTGATTCTAAATAGAGGAAATGCTGATGGTATGAGGCGTGAGTTGGTTAACTAGATTATGGAATGTTACTGAGAGGATGGCAGTGGATAGGCAGTGGTAAACATTCAAAGAGCATATGCGTAAACTGCAAGAATTGCTCATTCCTGTCCGGTGCAAAACTAAATTGGAAAAGGTGGCCAAACCATGACTTAGAAAGGAAATTAGCGATTGTATTAGATTCAAGGAAGAGGCACACCAATTGAGCAAAAAATTAACAGAATTGAGAAGAGGGAGCAATTTACAATTTAGTGACAGAGCACAACAGAAATGCTAGAAAAGGGAAAATAGAGTACAGAACTAAAAGTGTGGGTAGCATACAAACTGACTATAAACTTTCTATAGTCATGTGAATATACAAAGAATGGTGAAGAGAAATCTAAGTCCTTACAGTCAGAAACAGGGAAATTTATAATGGAGAAGCAAAGAAATGGCTGACCAACTATATACCTACTTTGGCCCTGTGTTCACAACGTAGAACACAAGTAACATGCCAGAACTGTTGAGGAACACAGGGCTTAATGAGATGAAGGTACTCATGGAAATCATGCTATTAAGGAAATAGTGTTGGGAAAATGATGGGATTGAAGGCTAATAAATCCCCTGGGCCTGATAATCTATATCCTAGAGTACTTAAAGAAACGTCCCTCAAAAAAAAGATCCATTGGTGGTCATCTTCCAAGATTCTATAGACACTGCAAAAATTCTTGGAGATTGGAGGGTAGCTAATGCAGCCCTCTACTTAAAATGGGAGGTAGAGAGAAAACCAGAAATTGTTGACCTGTCAGCCTAATGTTGACTATGGAGAAATTACTGGAGTCCATTATTAAAGATTTAATAGCAAACCACTTAGAAAACAGTTGCAGGATCAGAGAGTATCAGCATGGATTTGTGAAAAGGTAATCATGCTTGACAAATGTATTGCAATTCTTCGAAAAAGTAACAAATAGAATTGATGAGGGAGAGCCAGTGGATGTGAGTTATTTAGGTTTTCAGAAAGCTTTTGAAGTATTCTCACATAAAAGATAAGCAGCTAAAACTGAAACATATTGCGGTGGTTTGAAAATTGGCTGGTGGACAGAAAACAGTAAGTAAGAACAAATGTGCCCTTTCCTGAATGGCAGACAGTGAGTAGTGGGATGCCACAGGAATCAGTACTTGGGCCCCAGCTGTTTACAATGTATATTAGTGATTTAGATGACAGAACTAAATGTAATATCTCCAAATTTGCAATGATACAAAATTGGGTGGAAGGCTGAGCTGTGAGGAGGATACAGAGATGCTCCAGTGCAATTTGGACAGTTACATAAGTGGGCAAATGCAAGGCAGATGCAATATAATGTGGATGAATGCAAGGTAATCCACATTCATAGCAAAAACAAAAAAGCAGATTTTTATCTAAATGGCCATAAATTGAGAGGGGCAAATATGCAACAAGACCTGGGTGTCCTCATATATCCGTTGTTGAAGCTAGGCATGCAGATGCAGCAAGCTGTAAAGAATGCAAAAAAGATGTTGGCGTTCAGAGGGGGAGGACTTGAATACGGGATACCTTGCTGCAATTATACAGAGCATCGGTGAGATCACACTTGGAATGTTGTGTGCAGATTTGGCCTCCTTTTTCTGAGGAAGCATGCTCTTGCTATGGAGAGAGTGCAGTGAAAGTTTGCCAGACGGATTCCTGGATGGCCGATGCTGACATATGAGGAGAGGTTGAATCAATTAGGAATAAAGTCATTGGACTTCAAATAATAAGGGGGATGTATCACAGAAATTAAAAACATTCTAAGAGGACTAGACTGGGGAGATATCGGAAGATGTTCTTAATGGCAGGGGAGTCCAGAACTAGGGTCGCAGTCTCACGAAACAGGGTAAACTATTTAGGACTAAGATGAGGAGAAATTTCTTCACCAAGTGAACGATGAGCCACAGAAATCAGTTGAGGCCAAAACATTGTATGATTTCAAAAAGGAGTTGGTTTAAGCACTTAGTCTCAAAGAATCAAAGGATAAGGGACGAAAGGAGGGAACAGGCCATGACTTGGATGATCAGCCACGAGCACAATAAATGGCCTACTCCTGCTCCTGTTTTCTATGTTTCTCACATCTCATTATGTGGCCATTCCCTGCTGCCCTGCACATAAAAAAAAATTCTAGTTAATTCCCCAGTCTCACTCAAGGGCCATTATGTTTCATTGACTGTTTGATCATAGTCAATACTGATTTCAAAAATCTGTAAGCCCATTCTCAACCAGATATTAGTTCAGCTCATTTTAACAGGTATGCATCATTAACTGCAAATGATGGAAGGCTCTCCTACTTATTCATCACTCTGTGGAGTGGAAATTCTTCTAATTAACCTAATTTCAGACTTGCTAATTTTAAGCTTATATTTTCTTGTTACATATTCGAATCCGTGTTTATACTTACATCATCTGTACCTCAGCATTTTAAACATGTGTATCATGACCCATGTATTCCCCTATCTCTTCCAGTTGATACTCTGTAATGAAAACAAATTGAGTTTTGTAAATCTGCCCTTGACATTTGAAGACTAGACCTGGTGTCATCCTCGTCCTTTATCTTTATCAGTGTTCCTCTGAAGATAGCGTACACAATTAATATTGCAAATAGAGTTGCGCCAATGAATAACAACATGTCTTGTTATCGAATGCCTCAAGACACATCCTAATGCTTGATTACCTTTGTTGATTATAGCTTTCAGTTCTATTCATAGACTTCCTTTTGTGACCTAGTAAGAAAAGCATCAGTTGCCTGGATAGCAGATCATATAATTGTATCACTATCAGGTTATAATTGTCTCACTAACTTTGACTAGTTGTCATGTACAGTCATTGATCTGAGACATTAACTTTGGGTGGAATGTAATGCCCTCCCCCCTGGTGAGTTTGGTGCTGAGTGGGGGCATTTAGTCAAGTTGAAGGGCTGCAGTTGACCACCGCACCATTTCCCATCTCAGCTCTGGTTTGGTCCATGGAGGAAAAGCCTTTGGATGGCATTCCTTTCTTGCCAGCAATTTCGCATTTTATATCAGTAAGGAAAAGCAGCAGTCAAATTGATTTTATTTTATTTATTGTAGTCACATATACCTAAACACAGTAAAAAGCTTTGTTTTGTTGAGCAGTACAGGCAGCACATAGCAACCAAGGACATACAGATCATTGGGTGCTTAGGGCAATTCATACAAGGTTACAACTGCATCAAAAGTGTGCAAAGTAAGATTAACATGAACAAGATCAGCATTATTTGAAGTTAGAATGGACCAATCAGCAATCTAGTAACAGCAAGGAAGAAACTATTCTCGAGCCGGCTCATGCATGTGTTCAAGCTTCTGTATTTTCTGCCTGATGCAAGAGGTTGGAAGAGAGTATTACTGGGCCGGAGGGGTTTTTGATTATGTAGACAGCCTTTCCACAGCAATGGGAAGTGTAGTTGGAGACCATGGTTGGGAGGTTGGCTTCTGTGATGGTCAGGGCTGTGCACACAACTTTCTGTAGCTTCTTACAGTTCTGAGCAGAGCAGTTGGTTTACCAGGCTATTATGCACCTGGATAGAATGCCTTCTATGGTGCATCTGTAAAAGTTGGTCAGGGTCCTTATGGACACGCTGAATTGCCTGAGGAAGAAGTGGCATTGTGCCTTCTTGACTGTCGCATCTACTTGGGAGGTCTAGGATGGATTGTTCGTTATCATCACTCTGGGGAACTTGATGTTCTTGACTTTTTCCACCTCAGCTTCACTGATGTAGACAGGGGCCTGTCTTCTCTCTTTTCCTCCTGAAGTCAATGACCAGTTCTTTTGTCTCATAACAATAAGGCAATGACCAGATAATCTGTTTTTGAGGATTAAGTATTAGGATGTGGGGAGGACTGTCAAAGTCATGCCACCTGAGAGGGCAGAATCTGGCCTCAACATAGGGCTTAAGCCAAAAGCAAATACTACATTCTGGTGAAAGTCTGAATTGTGTCTCTCAAATGTCTAGGATGGGGCCTGAACACGCAAACTTCTAATTCGGGTAAGATTGTTCTCATTGAACCACGTTTGACAGTTATACTTAACCTGTGTAAGAAATGTTTAATCCAGAAGAGAACTTTATGTCTGTTGAAGTTTCATTCCTCAGTATTATAGCCCAACATTTTTCAGCAACCAAAGTTACTTGTATACATATAGTTTACAATGAAAAGTACCAGTCTCCATCAGACACTGGACATTTTGGAAATTGTGTGAAAGTTTTCAAAGCTTTCCACACGGAGGTTTAACTTCATAATGTCTTTTTTCCTATAGTGTATTATGGCCAAGATGGTCTGCATGGAGCTTGTGAAAAGAACTATTGTGGCCGTGGGCAACAGTGTATCATCAGTAAAGAGACTGAGCTGCCAGAGTGTGTGTGTATACATCAGTGCAAGCCCAATTACATACCTGTTTGTGGCTCTGATGGGAAGTTTTATGAAAATCACTGTGAACTGCACCGTGCTGCCTGCCAACAGAGGAAGAGAATCCACATTGTAGACAACAAAGAGTGTTTCTTCCACGGTAAGTCACTGTGTACCAAAATCATGAAGTTGAATGGTAGATTGTCATTGTTCAATGTTTCCTTTTATTCATTCTGAAAAATAGATGTAACCTGCCCTTGGAACTTGATTAAAAACTACTAAAACTGAGTAGTCCAGCAGAATTTGTGCAGATATTTTCTCAAATTGTATAATTGCTATGAAGCAACATTCGATGGCGATGCCAACAGCCTTATGGAAATGAAAACAATGCTTGAAGTAAATAATCATCTTGAGTTTACAACAACATTGGTTGATAATGCAAGAGTTCATCATATTTTTACAAAGTAGGACATATCAGTGGCAAAATCAGAATCATTTATTTTATCTGTTTGACTAAAAGCCATAGAATCGCGGTTAGCACTGCTGCCTCACAGCGCCTGAGACCCGGGTTCAATTCCTGACTCAGGCGACTGACTGTGTGGAGTTTGCACGTTCTCCCCGTGTCTGCGTGGCTTTCCTCCGCGTGCTCCAGTTTCCTCCCACAGTCCAAAGATGTGCGGGTCAGGTGAATTGGCCATGCTAAATTGCCCGTAGTGTTAGGTAAGGGGTAAATGTAGGGGTATGGGTGGGTTGTGCTTCAGTGGGTCGGTGTGGACTTGTTGGGCCGAAGGGCCTGTTTCCACACTGTAAGTAATCTAATCTAATCACATTTGTTTCATGGTACCTTCATAACATTGCTTCCCATAATGTGGTATGGTAATTTTGATCAATTTTGCTTATTCTTAAATTTTGTTCCATGAGCCTGTCCCCATCAGCAGCTGGGATTAAATAATTCCGAAAATCTTTTTGAACAGAGTTTTTATTGTTCAGAGAAGGGTAAACTTTCACTATGTGGCCATGCCTTAAAACAATATGTGAAGGGGCTGGACTCAATCCATTAAGGGCTTATTTTTGAAATTTAGGACAACTGAAATTTAACAAAAAGCAAAACACATTGTCTGCTGGAAATGCATTAATACAATTTTAATCTCTCACCCAGCAATTTTTTTTTAAAGCTGTGAAGGATCAAAAAAGCACAGTTATGGGTTAAATGGAAGTAGAAACAAATACTAAATGGCATTGTACCTAAAATATGCAAATCTGAGCACTTTTCAGATGAAGTCAATCTTCTCTGTCAAGCAGTTCAAACTCAGTGAAAAGCACATCAAAGATGTTGGAAATATGAAAGTAAAACAGAAATTGCTGTAAATATGCAGCAATTCAATCAGCAGAAGTGACAACAGGTGGCACATCTTACTGCCATTGAGCATGTTGTTGACTCACTTATCTCAACCAACTGAAAAGCACAGTTGTGAGTGTGTCATGATGTTGAGTCTGCTAGATGGATAAATCCAGTGTTGACCATGGTCCAACATCCTTCCTATTTGTCTGTGCTAGAATGCAATACTGGCAGTTGTGCAATTCAGTTTGGAAGATTTCACGAAGTTCAGATAACGATTAATCTTAAATTGTACTGCTGTTATCATGCTGAATTGTAGGTACTGTTGCACGTGTTGGTAGAGTTTCTTTTCAGTTTTGATGCTAACGTAACAGGAGTGAACTTCTCTCTGAAACCAAATCCCAGGAATTTTCCTAGATGAAGCACAATGATTCATTCATGTAAAATACTTGACACCACAGAGAACACGTCAGCAAAGGAAGGGACCATTAAAAGCATGTGGCCGCTTAAAGCTAAACGGATACAAGTGGTGGTAAAAGTTATTACAATCTTTTCTAAGGCTATCAATGTGTTGAAAATATTGATGCAGCTGATTTGAAACCTCAGCAGCTGTGGGCATGAATCAAAGATTCAAAACTATTGAACATTTAATCCACTCTCTTGTCTACACAAAATCTGTCCTGGTCATAAAAGGTTTGTGAAATAACATCTTATTTTGCAGGCTTTTCAAAGTCTGTACAGCACAAGTGATTCTGGTAAAACATATTGAAGCAAGAAAGAGAACTTGTGTGCAAGTAATGGAGCAGCGCAGTTTGGCAGCTGCCAGAGTGTATGTGCTGTAGTAAGTGTTGGTTGTGAGAAAGATCCCTTGTGTGGCACTCCAGTGTGATCTTCTCAGTCATTAGCAGTGCACTGCATACTCAACATTGTGTACCTTAAGTGTTGTACCTAGAAATGAAAAAAATACAAAGAAAGTAACTATATGTATTAAAAAAAACTGCCGAAGGCAAATCCAAACGGTAATTTGCAATATATATGACCCATAAAATGTTGTGCTTAAACTAGTTCTATGTTTAATGTTGGCCCATATAGCTTTTAGTAAGACTAGAATGAACCCACATTTGATTCCCGACAACAACTTGACACTTCACGGAAGCACTATGGAAACGGATGGTGTCAGGCCACTTAAAGAAATATTAGGTCAGATGATCTAATTAGTAAGTTTGAAAGGTGATGGCCTAGTCATTCTTATCGCTGGACTGTTAATCCAGAGACCCAGATAATGTCCTGGGGACCCAGGTTCAAATCCTGCCACGGGTCATAGAATTTTAATTCAGTAAAGATCTGGAATTAAGGGTCTAATGATAACCAGGAATCCATTGTCAGTTATTGCAAAAATCCATCTGTTCACATTAGTTTAAAGGACTAATGTCCTTTAGGGAGGGAAACTGCCTTTCTTACCTCATCCGGCCTATGTCTGACTCCAGACCCACAGCAATGTTAGCTCTAAACTGACCTCTGGCCAATTAGGGATGGGCAATAAATGCTGGTCCAGCCAGGGATGCCCACATCTCGTGAATGAATAAAGTAGTGTCCTAGAGGAGGAATAGGAAGCACAAGGGTGGAGAGTGTTAGGTAAGAATTCTCTTGCTTGTGATTTAGGTATGGTATGTCATAGCCACCAATGGTAGAATGGTTTTGACAGGAAGTGAATAAGAATCAGAATTAGAGCAACATGGATGTTCTGGAGAAATGTGGAGTGGAAAGACATTACAAAAGAATTGCCGAAACTGCGGAGGAATTTGAAAACGAGGATGAGAATTTTTAAATCAAAACACTGTTTGACAGCACTGTCCTAATGTAGGACAGTGAGCAAAGGACTGATAGGACATGAGATTTGCATAGAATTAAAGATGTTTTGGAGTTTGGATGACCTCATGTTTACACATGGTAGAATATGAGAAGCCATTGTGCTGGAAAAGTGATATAGAGAGTTAGTGAAAGCCTGGATTAGGACTTCAGCAGTATAAGAGCTAGACAGAGGTAAAATTGAATGATATCAGGAGATGGAAATAGACTGTCTTATTTATGGCATGCATATTAAATCAGATCCTCACCTCAGAATTTCATGTCACATGAAGGTTGCAAACAAACTGGTTTGATCTCATAATGTTGCCAGGGAAACCATTCAAGACTAACCTAATAGGTACATCATTGGTTTGTCCATGGTATTAATATGCAGCACAGAAGCTCAGCCACAGTTTCTGATCCTCTGATGTAGTGGAATATTCCCAGTCCCTGGATGATGCTGTGAATGTGAGAAAGCTGGCAAAATCACATCAAATGGCTAGCAGTGGGCTTCTTGAAGTTGAGAATGGAAATTCCCAATTTCTAACCAAGTATTGAACAGGAAACCAAAATTCTCATCAGTAAGTGGCAAGAGATCTATTTTCATGCATTTGCAAGAAAAATATTCTTATCATTGCTTCATCTCACTTCATACGGCTTTTCATTCTCTCATCGACTGGATAGAAACTATATGACAATTCCAAACTTGAAAGTCAGAGTGATAAACTGGTAACTTCAGCTAGCTCCTTGGTTCTCTAGCCCTCCATCTTGAACACAAGTCAACAACATCTCTGGACATGCTTCATGGACAGTGGCTCTACATGACCTATCCATTGGGACCTCCAGGCAAAGCAGAGTGTGGGATATTTGACAGGCACTGTGAAGGACATCTACAGATTGCCAGCACTGAACTAGATGCATAGTTAGGCTTTAGGGCTGGCCCTGTCACTGGGACTCATGGAGGTCTGGCACTGACTAGTACTTCCACCTGTGACACATGAGAGAATACGATGACGTGAGCCCCATGGGGGAAGAGGCATAGCCAATGAGGTGAGTTTGGTAAAATGGCATGATTAAACTGGCTAGAGCTGGTGGAAAGAATCCCTCCAGGAAATTCACCAAAACCTAAACCTTGTAAGTTCTAGTAAAACAAATTCATCCCCTAGTATTTGTTGTGGTTCTGTGCCATAAACATTAATCAATGGAAAATATATCGCACAATCTCAATTTTAGTTAACACTTCCATACTCAAGACACAGACATCTATATGAAGCTGTAACAGTCTATTGGTCAGATGTTCAAACTTCAAAATAAGAACTGGCTCTTGAGTTCTATTTGTTTTGAGTTAAGTCTTTCTTTTCCTCGAGACTAAAGTGACATATGTTGCAATATTGTGCTTACGTAAGTCAATTATT
Source organism: Hemiscyllium ocellatum (assembly GCF_020745735.1). Lineage (NCBI taxonomy): Eukaryota > Metazoa > Chordata > Chondrichthyes > Orectolobiformes > Hemiscylliidae > Hemiscyllium > Hemiscyllium ocellatum. Next base: position 55,808,387 of record NC_083416.1, read on the forward strand.
GTCTTCATATCACATACATATTTTATAAGATACTGAATTAAACAAGAAAACTATCTTAGAAGTTCTGCAGGCATTCTAGTTTTTGTGCATGCCAAATTAGGAAAATAAAACCAACAAAAATCCATTTGATTTCTTTTGGATCAGAAAGAGTTGGAAAGTGTCTAATGTAACATTCTCAGAACAAACATTCTGTCAAATTTGTTAAAGAAATCTTTGAGATCAACTTCCCCCCTACATTTTAGTCTGTGCTGCGCATACCTCCAAGGTCTGTGCTTGGCGGTGACCTTTGCAGTGTTGAAAAATGTGATGCTGGAAAAACACAGCAGGCCAGGCAGCATCTGAGGAGCAGGAGAATCGATGTTTCGGGCATAAGCCCTTCTTCAGGAATTCTGGCTTATGCCTGAAATGTCGATTCTCCTGCTCCTTGGATGCTCCCTGGCCTGCTGTGTTTTTCCAGCATCACATTTTTCAACTCTGGTCTCCAGCATTTGCAGTCCTCACTTTCTCCTAGGTGACCTTTGCAGTGTCAGCAAAAGCAAGGCCCGATGGTATTATCATTGGATTGTTAATCTAGAGACCCAGCTAATATTCTAGAAACTGGTTTTGAATGGCACCATGCCAGGTGGTAGAAGTTGAATTCAATAATTATCTGGAATTAAGAGTCTAATGATGACTATGAATCCATTGTTGAGTGTGGGGGAAAAGAAACGATCTGGCTCACTCATGTCCTTTAGGGAAGGAAACTGCCATCCTTAAATGGTCTGACCTGCATATGACTCCAAGCTGACAGTAATGTGGTTGGCTCATTACTGCTTTCTAAGCAATTAGGGATGTGTAATAAATGCTGGCCTAGCCAGAAGTACCCTTATCATGTGAATGAATAAAAAGAGCGTGCCAAGCCTCCATAGATTATATAATCCCTACAGTGCAGAAAGAGGCCATCTAGTCTGCATCAATCCTTCAAAGAGCATCTCACCCAGACCCACCATTCACCAGGTAATCCAGGACTGGAGATTTAGGGAAAGTTTGGTATACTGAGCACACAATGCTTCATGGATGGCCCAGCTGTTGAAATGGTCAATCCTGATTGAAGTTGCTGGTGCGCCCTTCAAACCAACACCCTGCTGTTGTCTCACTGAAGCCTGACTGACTGGACTGGTAAGTCTGCCCCACTCCTCTGTGGGCAGCTGTGGGCCTTCATGTGTACTAGTGGTGGCTACCACTCTGGATTGCAGTGCTGGGATTGTTGACCCTCTGCTTAGCTAGCAAGCCTCAGAGTTTTCAAAAGCAGAGCAACTTTGATATCAGGCATTTAATGTGTAAACCCATTGATTCTGCTGGAAGCGGCTGTGGTAGCATTGCCACCAGCTTTCTGGCTAATGGATGGGGCTACCAAAAAGGCCCTGAAATTCAGCCCAAAATGTCATAGCTCACTTCATGCACCTGCTAAATTGATGAAACCATGCAATTCTGTCGGACACGCGAAATATTGAAGGAATATCTAGGCTAAAGCGTGTTTCCAACTTGTTTCAAAACATGAGTGTGAGATTACAAAAATGCCCTCTCTTATCAGTTTGTAGATGCCTTGAATGTCATTAATATCAAATGTAGTATATGTTACCTATTTATTGAGATGAAATTGAAATATTAAACATTTGAAGTGGGGCACGGTCATATGTTTGTACTCTTGGGAAGGCTGTGGTGGGTTTGAGAGTGAAATATCTCTAAGAAGGAATGAAAATTGTTTGTAGTAAAAAGGAGCAGGGTTTGTATTAATTACTGATTTTCTGCCACCTATTGTCATAGCAAATGGCATTTAACCATTATAATCATCCTGTATCCAGGACCAAGTTATGATCAAATTAAGAATATTCATACAGCCTTTCAGAAATCTGCAGAACATTGGAGTCATTAGTGACTCAGAGGGAGGGAAGCAATTTCTCTTAAGGGCTTATCATGTACCTTGACCATGAAATGTAAATTACACTCCAAGGTTTAGATCACACTGAGAAAACTGACCTCACAAATTACATGTAATCTAGTTGCTTTGGACTCACACATGGCTCCATGTGGTAATTACAAGACAATTTGTTGAAGACAAATGCATATTGTAACATTAACATGTTTCATACGAATGTTGCAGGTTCACAGTGATTTCTTTCCAATCCAATCTAATTAATTAATTCTCCATTAATCAGTTGAATCTCCATTAATTTCAAGCAATAAATACTGCAGCTGGCCATCAGAAGTGATTATTTGTGAAAGGTAAATGCTTTGTGAGATTTTCACTTGTATTTTTCTCAGTAAGTTTAGCATCTGTATGGCTTAACATCAGTAAAAGCAGATGGCTTTAACCCAGGCTTCCATGATTAAATGGTGTTTACTTAAAGTAGTTTAATGGAGCCAACTATTTCCTCATCTTCAGCCTCAATCAGAACAGGAATCCCTGAGACTAAGAAAACCATATTGTAGAGGCCAGAGAGGCGTTATTGAGAAATCAAGAAAGTAATATGAGAATCGGCCATTCCAACTAACCAACTGTTCTGAAAAAGGGCCATTGGACCCAAAACGTTTAATTCTGCTTTCTCTCTCCAGATGCTGCCAGACTTGCTAAATTTATCCACCAATTTTTGTTTCAGATTTCCAGCATCTGCAGTTCTTTGGTTTTTTAAAAACTATTCCCCATATTCTGCGCATGATAAGATATCCTGATCACTTGTTCTTACATATGTCTACCCTCACCCACCAACTAATCTTCTCTTGAATGTTAATATTGTAACTTCCCTAATAATTAACTAGGAGAAAGAGTTCTACAATGTGACAACTCTCCTTGTAAAAACATTTCTCTTGTTCTCAGATTTAAATAAGACATTGGCCTGTAATCTGCAAAGGTGGAGGCCATAGTTTATGGATTTTTTTTTAATTGCAGATGTATCAGAGACTGATCTGCTATATCTTGTGATCAGAATGGCTTTTTTTTCCAATTGAGCACAAGAAACTAAAAAGACATTTCCAGGGAAACAATGACTTTATCTACAGAAGTCCTTCAAATACCATAATGAAGAAGAACCTAGATTGATTGTTAAAAGAGGAGAAAGTGAGGACTGCAGATGCTGGAGATCAGAGCTGAAAATGTGTTGCTGGAAATGCGCAGCAGGTCAGGCAGCATCCAAGGAACAGGAGAATCGACGTTTCAGGAATAAGCCCTTCTTCAGGAAAAGAAGGGCTTATGAAGAAGGGCTTATGCCCGAAACGTCGATTCTCCTGTTCCTTGGATGCTGCCTGACCTGCTGCGCATTTCCAGCAACACATTCTCAGCTCTGATTGTTAAAAGAGTAAGGTCTCACAGACTGTTGAGTAGGTGTGCATAGGCCAGACATTATTAACCAAACAGGAAACTCAACTGCACACTGACATTATGTCAGAAGGCTGTGCTTTGACTATTGAGAAATGGTGCCAATTGCCAGCTGACGACTTGTAGTTCACAATTTTGAGAAACCCATCAGTGACTTGAATGTTTCTCAATCCAGAATCTTTATGGCATCAGATTCCTCCAGGTGATGTTATTCACATCAATGTTGTCACTGGATTAAGAAGAAGGGAGCATCTTAAATAATCTCACTCTCAGTAGACTCCAGAAATTAACAGGGTAAGTAATCAACCTTTTATCAACAGAACAGATTTTCCCTGTTACAGGGTCCTCTTGTTTATAATTGTGCAAGGTAAGGTGTTGGATGTAAATCCCTTCAATAATGTAAACTTGAAGTGTTTCCATTCAATCAATGTGCAAATAATGTGTACAGTCATTAAATTTGCACACTATGAAGCTGTCCTGACTTATTTATATTTTGTCGATTGATTATGCCTTCAATAAGGAGCTGAAGCATTATGCCAGGTTGTTTGAATGCAGTTCACACTCATGGGGTGGGGGGATACAGATATAAATCGGCAGATGAAACAGTTTGTAATTTGTGTTGTTATTCAATTGAGAAAATGAAAGCCTCACTTAAGATGCTTTGACAGATCTGACAGGGATGCATAGTACACCTTCTAAAAGATATCAACAAGAATTGTGACCTGCTACATGTTGTTCCACTATACCATTCACAAAAGGCATAATACTTCTCAGAGTAGCATGAAGGAGGCTGCAAAGGCAATATATATTAGTCAGCTCCAATTTCACATGTGATGGAATGTAAGGAGATCTGATAATAAAAGATTGTAATGGCTTCTTACAGTGTCATCAGTCCCTGCTATTACCAACTTATTCCTGTCAGTTTGCCCCTTTTAAATCTCTCACTGCTTCATCTGTGTTGGTCTTGGAGAGCTGAAGTGCTTTCTCTTCATCTACATTTGAAGCCCTGATTGTTGCCATTTCGACCTTTAAAATAGCTGTGGATTATCAGAAAACCTTTTCTTTGCAAGGAGAGTGAAAAAAAATCACTCCGTTGGCATAAAATTTAAGATCACAGTGAGAATGATTTCAGTTTCAGGCTAGCAGCAATTACTTCTCTTTGGAGTATAGCATGTCCACAGTTTGTTTGAGATATTTGAATGCTGAGCAAGAACATCATGGGGTGGGGGGGGGGGGGGTTGGGGGGGTGGAGCGGAGGAGGGTGGCAGGTTGTGATGTATGAAGTTTCCTGAGAATATTAACTGTCATGTTTATTTTTGTCACTTGCACTGCAGAGGTGTCAGATTTTGAGTGTTCTTGCAGACTGCGCGTTTGTACTGCTGGCTCCATTTACCATGGCCAGCCATATGAGATCATTAAATAGTTTATAGCACCGCACGATCACGCATGGGGTGATGGAGATGAAACCGACTGGGTAAGCTACCTGCATACTCATGTGCACATATTAAAAGATTAGAGCAAAGCCCACTTTTTAAAAAGATGAATGACTGCAGATGTATGATCCTGACATCACTAATAATATTGCAGCTTGTAACTGAGAGGAGGAGGAATTTGTTCAGCTAGAAGATAGCTAATCTGTGGAACTCATTGCTACAAAAGGCTGCAGAGGCCAAGTTATTGCATGTATTTAAGACAGAGATAAATAACTTCTTGATCAGTAAGGGGTTCAAGGGTTATGGGGAGAAGACAGAAATATGGAGTTGAGAAACATATCCATGATTGAATGGTGGAGCACACTCAATTAGCCAAATGGCCTAATTCTGCTCCTTGTATCATGTGGTCCGAGATTTTCAAACAAAGGTTTCTCTGTTTCATTCAGATTTCCAGATTTTTGAGAAATTCAAACAAACTTAGAGTGAAGAACCAACTCTGAAATGATCAGCTTGACATGTGACAATATTAGGACTTTAAGAGACATACATTGACCTATTTTTTTAATGAAGAAAATTTGAGATAGAGGGATTGTGCAGTCTGGTCAAGGCCAATAAAGTAAACAGCTTGTGAAAACTTTTTAAAAAAAGTTTGAACAATGGAAGCAGCCTGAATGGGTGGGGTCAAACTCCCACAGAATGAAAATTTTTAGTTGTAGCTTTCCACAGTTGCTGGGGTCTTGAAGCTGGATGTGGAAACTCTCATTCCTTTTTCTATTGTGGCTAAAAGCTGGTTTTCTGTTCCTGCTGCTGGAATTGTATTTGAGACCATCAATTTTACTGAATTTGCCTTTGCCAAGAATGTGTTTATGGGATGTTACTGTATTTGAAGTTAATTAGTAGTTAACATATTTTTATATATTGTTAAACATTTTGATAGAGGTACAGTTAAACAAATTCTTTTATTTTCATTTTGTTTGTATTTTAACTGTAGTGTGAAAATAAAGTGTGTTTTGCTTAAAGTTGAGTAATTTGACCAGTTGAATTGCATCTGGAATGCCGTGACTTATATTTACCATTAGAATAAGAAAAAGTTTGGGTCTTCGCTATCATCTTAATATATTTTGAGGGGATTTGGTATGGTCTACCACAATATCACATCTTCATTTTTGTTTTGAGAATAAACTACGGCAATTCTTTTCAGAATCAATTATTGTCAGGGAACATTATCGTCGAGCTGCGATTACATGGTGCTGCATTATGGCATTTTTAAAATAACTTACTTCACAGGGATGTGGATGTCATTGTTTAGGCAACATTTATTACCACACCTAATTACCTGAGGGAAGGCAGTGGTGATCACTTTTTTGAACTGCGGCAATCCGTGTGGTGGAGGTGTGCCAACAATACTGCTGGAAAGAGAGCTCCAGGATTTTGACCAACAACAGTGAAGGAACGATAACATACTTTCAAGTCTGGAGGGTATATCATTTGGAGGGAAACTTGCAGGTTGTTGTATTCCTATGCCTCTGCTGCCCTTGTCCTCCTAGTTGATAGAGACCATGCATTTAGAAGATACATTTGAAGGAACTTTGTTGAGTTGCTACACTTCATCTTATAGATGGTGCATACCGCTGGCAGCATCCATTGGTGGAAGGATTGATTGGGATGCCATTCAAGCAGGCTGCTTTGTCCTGGACAATGTCAGACTTCTTCAGTGATGTTGAACTTAATACTTGTCCAGGCAGATGGAGAGTGTTTCATCAAACTCCTTGATTGTAGATAGTGGAGATACTCAAAAAAGAAACAAAGTTGATAAATGAAGTACTTACTGCATGAGTCCTTGAAATCAGCTTTCTGAAATGAATACTTGGAATATTTTTTAGATTGTGTGGTTTTCAGGAGAAAATGTAATACTTAGTTTTTTTTTACTTGCATTTATCTATTACTTTATTGAAGGTAAGATGAAATATGATAGGTATAAAAAAGTTAATAAGAAAACGTATTAAAAAATGAATGCCTTTTTCTGTTGTTCTAGTATGAAGTGATTGCTTACCTCATTTCCCATAAACCCAAGATAAAATTGGATCGATTTTTGACTGTTACGATCTTGTAACAAAATAACTCAAACTATTTAAATCATCAAAATGTTGAGGCATTTGTTGGACATTCTTTGTGTCTTTTATAATCAACCTTGATATCTTTGGGGCAGTACCGCCGCTTAGCGGATGGCACTGCTGCCTCACAGCTCCAGGGAGCCGGGTTCAATTCCAGCCTCGGTCGACTGTCTGTGTGGAGTTTGCACATTCTCTTGTGTCTGGGTGGGTTTCCTCCCACAATCTAAAGATGTGCAGGTCAGGTGAATTGGCTGTGATAAATTGCCCTTAATGTTCATGGATATGTAGGTTAAGTGCATTAGTCTGGGGTAAATACAGGATAGGGAAATGAGTTTGGGTGGGTTACGCTTTGGAGGGTCGGTGTGGACTTGTTGGGCTGAAAGGCCTGGTTCTACACTATAGGAATTCTGTGATCTTTCACCCCATTAATAATGTTTGCAGTATAGTAATGTCCTGTGATGTACCTTGATCTGAACATCACATCAACACATTACATAAACAGAATATTGTATGACTGAGTGAATCTGGACAGAAGAGAAGACAATTTGTGAGTGGGAACTGTCGCCGCTTGGAACATTTTCCTAAAATGTGAAAACACAACAAAAGATAAAATATGAGCATGCCTGCCTAGTAGTAACCAGAGACTACTTATGACATGTTGATTGTGATAATCAATTTTGCTTATCAAAATGAGCATTCCCACAACATTGTCTGAGAAAAGAAATTCAATTGGTAGCAGTGTGAACAGTAATGAAACAGAACAAAACAAACCTAAAATGACACTTATTGAAAAAATTTTCCCTTTGGAGCATCACACATAATGATAACCAGATTACATTGAAGTCACAAAATTGATCAAAAAGAGGTGGTTTTCTTATATTAAGAAAAAAAGTAAAAAGTCAGAGAAAAATAGGAAGGATAAAAAGAGAAATGAATGAGATATGCAGAAAGATTGAACCAAAGGTAAGCAGAAAAATAAAATGCCACAGCCAGAAACATGTAAGTGTGTGAGATGTACAGAAAATATTAACAAAGTGAAACTTTTTAAACGCTACTATTTCATGAGAAGTACCACATGAGGCACTTGTGTATTCTCAAAGGGAAAAGAGACCAGCGGAGTGAACAATATGGCAAAATGTATATTTTATTTTCATGTTGAGTATTTTCTTGCCACTGTCAGTATTAGGCTCTCCTGGGTAAGGTTAGATACCAGAGAAACGCAAGCTGTACTGCTCTTTGTGAATAAGAAGTCCAATTTAGGGACATTCTGAGCAGTGAGGGCTCTGTCACTATTCTCATCAGGAGCTCGATTGAAAGCTGTCAAATGCATTCCAAAAAGCATTTATTCAGCTGCAGTGAAAAAATAACTTTTATTTCAGAGTGTGGGGCAATTTTGAGCAAAGGCTCTGGTGTGAAAAAACATACAGCGAACATGACACTACCTAGGACTTTGTATTCACATTTTTGATGCATTACAGGAGGAAGAACATTGCTTGTTAAATGTATAATTCTGAATGTTTTCTTCACAGAAGTGCTGAATGCTTTGGGGAAGGAAAGATGGGAGAAACACCAATATCTCAATCACAAAAACAATGCAGCTTCTACATAGTTATTACATAATCCTATTTAAAGCTACAGGATATATAATACTAAATTATTATTTGTTTGTCCAAATATAATTTGGAACAGTTTTTTCTGAAATTTTTCACTGATTAAAATCAGATAGTTAACAAATGAACTGTTAAATTGACCCTTCACTATAAAGATTTGTAACAATCCTCATAATGGGTCATATCAAAATATTCTTGGATGGGAGGAGACATACAAGGGCATAGTTCCACTGTTCATTCTAAGACTACTTGTCACTCTTCAATGATGAATAAAATGAACAAATAACTACACCAGTAGTGGACAACCTGCTCACAGGCTTCCGTCAATATTGTTAAAAATCTGTAAAGTGGAAGTTATCTATCCTGTTTATCGCCTTCACACTTATTCATTAACCCCGATCAAGAAACAATGTGAAGGAGGCATGGGAACCTCTTCAAAGTAGGTAATCATTACTGTCTATATATAAGCAAATTAGTGTTGGTGGTTTTAATTAGATTTATCATCCACACTAAATAATGATTAGTAAAATAGATGCACAATATAGCATCATTTAAAAAAAATACAAGTTATGAATAAAAGTTATGTTATGTTACAAGGTTCTGAGGAAATTGAGAAGTCTCTGGTATTTGCATGTAGATACGTTCTCTTGGATGGAAGTGCTATTTGTATCTTATTTCATGCTTAGAAATTCTAAACTCTGCCACAAAATTAAATTTAATGCAAGTCGGAAGGTAAACTAGCAGTTTGTTATAAATGGAGTGGCTCAGACTATCATTAATAAATATTTTCAATTTCATGTATAATTTCACGCTGCAGTATATTGTATGGTAAAGTTGACCATAAGGTTTTCAATAACCTTTCCTTATTGTTGAGTTCCTTGCGCGTGTAAGAGGTAAGACTGAAGATGATCATATTTTGCACGCAGTTAATTTTTCGTGAATTCCTGTTGAAATAAATTCAAGATACGATAATTCTGCCATCCAAAACCTGTTTCATTCCATTTCATTGCTGCTTAAATATGTTACAGAATTGTACAATAGAGTTGTTCCCTTCTTGACGGCTATGTGCAATTTTATTCCAGTATCTTGTTCACAATTCCCCCTAACAGCCAAGTGTTCAATGTTAGGCAATGGTGGCAGGACACCAGCACTTTTTTCTCTATCTGAAAAAGAATTATTTTGGACTTGAAGTATTAACTTTATTTTTGTCTACATTTACTACCAGATCAGCTCAGTTTCTTCAACATTCTCTGTATTTGTTTAAAACTTCTCGTGAAGCAACTTCACAGAGGCCAGTGTCCTGAAACCAAGTCACCCTTTATCTACATCTAGAGAGTCCTAGATACTGATACAGCTCCCCTCAGAGGCAGCTTTCAGAGTCAACAGAACCTCTGACCCTCCCGGTTATATCTGTCAGCCAGGGCTCCCAAATTGAACCAGATTAACAGCCCCAATCAGGGAACCCATGTTCTGTGAGGTCCATCTGGCTGACCTCATTACATTTGGCATCTCCAATATTTAGCTTTTACACATTTACTCTTTTATTTGATTTTAACTTTAACTTCATGAACATTAAGCTTTGAGAGATAGTGGTCAAAATTATTGCTTCAGTTTTATGGTTGATTTATTTTGCGATCAGCCCTCTGCACCGCACAAATTCTTGTTCAAAGTCAAGCTGAGCCTTTTATCAAGCATCCTTGTGTAGTGCTTGGAACAGCAATTAGACCCCTTGTGTCTTTTGACCATTTTAGGACCACTTGCCTTTGTTGCACTTGTTCAGCATTGGAAGTGGCCTCCAACACACACAGGCTTGAGTTGAGGCAGCTCCACTGTCATCAGCTCCTCCTCTGCTATGCTCCCAAACATATACTCATCTCCCTCACCCCCTCAAATTGTCCTGATCCTCACTGTTGTGAGCCAGGTTCCATAAAATTTGTTCCTGCAAAAGGGTAAATTGTCAATGGAAGGGTTCCAGGCCAGCAAACTGCCTAGGTTAATCTGATGAGTCATAAGCCACTGGCCTTCTAGTTTGAGACAAATTTGTGACCTCATCACCCTTAGCAAAATAGGAATGTAGATGTTAGCTAAAGATTCTTGATGACATTCTGTTTCTTTTTCTGCACAAACTACCATACCCTATTTAATGTCAGCAATCTCTGCAGTGAAGTGCTCCAATCAATAGTCAACTTTGCTGCTTAGCAACCATACTAATGATGGACCTGAAGAAGAAAAACACATGCCCTGGGACATCAGATTTGGCAGCACTTCATCACATGTGCCATTACTCACTCATCCACTTGCATGCATCAGGCCACAGACACTTGCAACAGGGGAAATAGTAAATAAACTCTAGAAATGTGCTGATAACCAGGAGCAGCCGTCGTGTTTCCAGTGCCTTGCTTTCCTTAGGAAAAGAGATTACATTATCATATCTAGATAACCAGGTGGCAACTATTGTATGCTTTACAGCATGTTTGGCCATTACTCCAGATGTGTTTATGGAAGTTTGGAATGATCCTGCAATAATGAACTTAAGGGTATTGGTAACCTTATTAACCATCACAGAGCAGTGGTGTAGGTTGGCTGTATGTCTGGTTGTAGCATGTGACATACCTCTGTAACGGCTTCTCTTTGGAAGTCTCTCAACAGGCCCTATAGCTCGATTAAGAGCACATAACACAATATCTCCCTGCATGGTCAACTGAGGGGGTATATTGCAAGCAGCACTATCATCCTCCACTGCTACCTTGTCAACTTGAGGCTGGTGTGCTGTTTCCTTGTAGGAAGAATATGGTGTAATGGGAATATCACTGGACTAGTAATCCAGAGGCTCAGAATAGAGCTCCAGGGACAAGGATTTAACTCACACCATGGAATTTAAATTCAGTTAGTAAAACTTGGAATTGAAAGATTACCTTAACCATGGCAACCATCATTAATTGTTGAAAAAACTTGTCCATTACACTAACATCTTTAGCGAAGGAAATCTGCCATTCTTCCCTAGCCTGATCTACATGTGAAGCCAAATGCACAGTTATGTAGTTGAGTCTGACTGTCCTCCAAAATATTGCAGCAAACCTTTGTCCAAGGGCAAATAGGAATATATAACAAATGCTGGCCTTGCCAGGGATGGCCACATAACATGAGAGATTTGATTTTACAAAAAAACAAAGCTAAAAGTGAATTTCTGATTGAAGGATCATTGCACCTGATTGAAAGGGGACTTGGTTGAACAAGAGCAATGTTTGCTCTTTAGCATATAGCATAAAGGCAAATGGGAAAACACCCAGCACCAACAACACCAAAAATGATTGTGAAATTAGCTTTTAATTACAGCTGTAAATGTTCACTGTTAGCTCTGTTACTTGTCTTCTGACATTTCCTTGGTGCCCAGAAACAATTGTAATTATTTAACCTCTACTTTGTTTAATTGTCCCATACAATACCTGCTCAGCTTCCTCTTCTGTTAAAATCTCACTCAAAATTTGCACAATCCCTACCACTATTACTTTCTTATCAACTTCTTATTCCCACAACCAATGTTGCACATTGTCACTTCCCATGACTTAGTAATTTAATTGTACAAAAGGAACTTTATGATTTGCATACTATTACAACACAGAGTAAACCCTCTGCTAATTTAAATCCGACACACAGAGAAGCTCGCCTTGCGCCAAAGTCTGTTAAATTTCGAGAGGCAAAGAACTATTCCAGAGGTTACTATTTAAAGTAAAAATTAACAATTTTATTCTTTAATTCCAACAGAGAATATTAAACTAACAACTATTTACACCTCCTTTCTCTTAAACCTATCTTTTACCTCCCCACTCTACAATACTGATAAAAACGCCAATTAAGATTTACAAAAAATTCAAATTTCAGCCAGCTGTCGAACCTTCTCTTTGTATCTTCCTCTGTAGATTTACCTCTGCCATCTTTTCTTCAGTATTTTGCTTCAGAGCTCTTTCATGTGAGTGGTACCTTTTAGGGAGCTATTTGGCTAGCAGACAATGCTTGTGGGTTTTCTTGGCAGTTCTCCCCCTAACTGTTCAAATTATCTGATTTTATACCCCAAAACATCGGATCATTTAATTGGTTTGATGTCCTCCTAAACAGTACAAATTTGATTGGAGTTTGGTATCTGGGACATAATTTAAACTGATAGGCTGAATTTGAATTTGTTTTTTGTTCCGTAGCAACACAGTACCAGCTATTTGTGTCAACCAGATGTTACATTTTTACCTTTTTCAGGACACTCTGTGCTTTCAGTCAGTCCTTGCTGGCTTCCTTTCTCTCCAAAAGGGACAGTACACCTCTATACCTTCATCACAATAGGATGGTGCAAGATTTTAGCATGCAGGGACAGCAAACAATTAAGAAGTCAAGTGAAATGTTAGCTTTATTGTAATGGAGCTAGATTTTAAAAAGTAAGAACTCTCATTACAACAACACAGGGTGGAGTTGCAGCTTAGAATATTACATACTGTTTGTTTTCCTGGCAGTTCAGCAAAGGTTCAATAGATTAATTCCAGAGACGAAAAGGTTTTCTTATGAGCAAATTTTCAGCACATTGGGCCTATACTCATTGGAATTCAGAAGAATGGAAAGTGATCTTGTTGAAGCAGATAGCATTCTGACAGATTTGATTGAGCAGATGTGAATAAATGTTTCAGTTCTGGATAAGAGCTCTTCCATTTCAAACTAAGATCAAAAGAAATATTTTCTCTCAGAGGGTTGTTAATATTTGAAATTTTCTACTTGAAAGAGCACAGGTGACTCGTCATTGTAAAACTCAGCACTGAATATATTAATGTTTTTAACCTACAAGGGAGTTGAGCATTATGTGGGACATGCATGGACGTAGGCTTTAGGCCATAGCCATATCATCCATGATCTTATTGAAAGAGAGGAGCAGGTCCATGTGCTCAAGAGTTAATCCTTCTACTTTTTATTTTGTTATGTTATTACATTCTTCCACAGAGTTCAATTTATGCTCTCTGCAATGACATCAGTTCCAAATCCTGTTAAGTGGAGCTCAGTATTTTCATATTTCATTCTGGTATTATCATGAAAAGAAACAATGAGTTACTCGTGTTGCACCCATCGGTTACTGAAGTAGAACATCACAAATACATTTTAGGAAAGACTCTTTACAACATCAATTTGAAAGAGGAGCTTAACACAACATTTCAAGGATTATAATGTCTACTGTGATCAAAAATCAATTCAGGAGCATATAAGTATACTAACTGTGGCTTGCATATAACTTCAAAGGTTTTCATGCAGCATGTTTTATGTTTGTATGTATTGTTTGACATGTTGTGTTTTAAGCATGCCAGAATTTGGAATAGATTTTAACTTGATCCTTAGCAAATAATACTCAAACTTTTATACAACTCATTCTGAAATGCTGCGGCAATTTTACAGGATTATGTTTAATTTGTGATTATTTTTGTTTATGTATATAAACTGGCACCACAACATTTTGACAGGGATGTGGAGGTCATTCAGAATTCTATAACCCAGTTTCTAAGCACTCCTTATTGAAGAAACTGCGCATTCCCTCTGGCTGTACTTCATTTGAGGTGGAGGTCAATAACTTGGCTGCACTGGAGGGAATTAATTTGTATTCACCTGCAAAATGGCCAGAGGAATATTAAAATGCAGAAGTGGCTAATTTTGACTGCACTCAAATATAGATGCCAATCTTCAGTTAGCAGTTCAAAGTTCATATCCACTAACTCCAACTGACTGACTTCCTTTATTCCACTTGTGTTCAAAAGGCCTTCTAGTTTTAAGGATTGAGGTGTTTTGGTTAATAAACACTGGAAACTGTAAAACATGATTTTCTAGTTTGTCTAACAAATCACGTTTCATTTTCAAATGCTTAGGCCTGTTTAAGTTGCAATAATTCTGAGACTTAGTTGATGAGTAGGTTAGATGATGAGGTATAAAATCACAGAACCAAGATCTGAGTTTTGACTCCCAGTTTAACTGGCTGTAATCTTTATCAGATTGACAGTTAATAGTAGTTTTACTATCTTATCTCCATGTAGCAAGAACTGATTTTTGTTAAGGTTTGTGGTATTTGTTTCTGTAAATCTTGCTTATGTTACTGCATTACCTCAGTGAAATATTTTCTTTGTGGTTACTCGCAAAGGAAGATTTCATGTCATCTCAAGGGTATCATTGACTGATTTCAGAATTTCAGTGAAATGTTGCATACTCTGCATAATGCATGACTAATGCTCATAGTCTTTGATAAGCCAGTGCACCTGATTTGTAGGATGTTTAACTATCTGAATTCAATACCTTCACATTCAAAAATCACTAGACTGCATATATGTGTTCTAATACAAATAGCAAAACCTTTGTAGACCATAAGCCTGTGAGGAACATCTTATGCATATTTGTAGATTTTTTAAAAACTCTGGTAATTGAAAATATGAGCATAGTAAAAGTCTGATTAAATGCAAGGCTAGGAATTAGTGTAAACATGCATATCAAATTCTTCTGTACTTTAATGAATATATAAGCACATTTAAAATGTGCACGTCAACATTTGGAATTCTAATAACAAGCTTGCTCACAGTAATTTTGGGCCCCTATTTTTGCACTTCATTGTGCTTCACAGATTGTTTCATTGAAGAGCTTTTGGGAAACTATTCGAGGTGAATCTAAATTAGATTACAAGAATTAGAGAAATAAGGAATAGTTAGATGAGATTAGTTGTTTTCTAATGGGCTCTGTGAAGATCTGGATCCTTGGCGATAATTTGATGGGCCCCGGGAACAAATGAGCAGACTAGTGAATGCTGTAAAATTGGGCAGCATGTATTGGCAATTTTACCAACAATGCGGTGATGTCAAGAGTCTCATCTACCTATTTGTTAATGGACTTTTATTATTGGCAGTAGGAGGCTAGTATCAAATATCCAACAAGGCCCTCCCTCAAGATCTTTCCTCTCCCGGCTACTGGACCATATATCATGCCTCAGCCAACCCAAACCCCTTCTACTTCCTGTCAGAGCCTGCCAGCCTGGTCTGTATGGGGGACTGGACATAGCTGAACACCTCATCTCCATTACAACTTACTTTCCTTTGGAAGTGATACAGTCCTGGCAATGGACACGGTTATCAGTGGCACTGCTGTGCCCAGAATTCTGTTGGGCATTTGATTGGTCAGTAACTCTTGAAGCAGGATGGTTGAGACAGAGGGCCAATTCATGCCAATTCAGGGCCCGTGGGTGTTGGTACACCCCTGCTACTCCCCAACCTTTTGTAAAGTGCAGCCTTCAGCATGGATACATGGATGCTGATCAGTCGGGATATATACAACAGTGGAAGGGTTGTAGATTTTAAACCAAAATATATGCTGTTGCCTTCTGTAAGTGAGGAAAGCCAATTATCTATCCCTTTCAAGTTATTATTACCTTTAAAAGAAAGCTTACCTTTCTATAACAAATTTTATGACCTTGGGAGAGTGAAAACCACTTTGTAGCAAAACATTTTTTAAAAAAAGTGTACTTTCTATTCTAATCTAGGATCAATGGCTGCCAATTTGTATAGGACAAGATCCCACAGAGAGCAGTGTAACAATAAATAGATAATCTGGTTTTTGTGATGTTTGGTGTTAGATAAATGTTATCTAGAACACTGGGCAGAGGTTTATTGCTCTTTGAAGTAATGCCATTTGATCTTTTATACGTACTCCAATTGCAAGTGGGTCTTTGCTTAAACATCTTATCTGAAGGAATTTTATTGAGGCTCATTAATATTAACATCTCAAGAACTCCGGTGGCTACATCCTTATAAGAGTTCAAAGTCAAATGAATCAGCAAATACTAAAAAAATGATTTTGGGTGATACACAGGATAGAATATCTTTATTCTATTCACCGGGAAATGATCAGTTGATCGAGGTGGAATCTGTATTTGGGCATTAGTGAGACAATGTTTTGACCACAATGCATGACTACCAGTAGGCTTGGCTTTTATCAGGATCTTGGGTAAAATCCAGGTCTTTCTTGAGCATGAAATTGGCAACTCATTCTAAGAACATGCTGGAAGTCGTGGAGATGGGTAGGTGGGTGGATTTATCAGCATGAGAGGATTCCACCAATTTTCAAATTTGTATGATTCATATCATACCATGATTTATGCCATCATCAAACAAAGCCAACACAATGTATTCTAGGAGACCCTTTGGGCCTCACAATTATGTGCAAACACAATTAAGTGAATTTATTTATCGAATATTAAACAAAATACCCTATTGACAACATTATAATTGTCTTGGCTGGCCATGCATGTTGTCCAGTCTGACCAAAGCCCCTGGCTTGACTTATTCTGTTTCCTATATTCAGTAGCAAAAGCAAACAAAGTTTGGCAAAGAAGCAATGAAAACAAGCAGGAGAGATCTGATCATTCTAAGGCATGAGTTCCTAAAAGCTTATTGAATGAAATCTTCTCATGGGTTTATCTGTTGAAATTATCATGTATAATTTCTAGCTCAGGCTTGTCCAGCAGGCAGCCCACAGGCCACATTATGCCCTGCTAAGGGATCCTCTTTGGCCCACAAGTGTTTGTCAAATTACGCGGAAAGTTTTAAAAGCATCTGCTTCTCCAATAAGAGATAGCTTCTCTCCTGCACTGATCACCAAATGTACTGTAGAAATAATCTGTTATTGGAGGAGAAGTGCAATACAAACAATTGTTAAAATTCCTTCCGAGGATGTGGACATCACTGGCCAGAGCAGCATTTGATGTACACCTCTTAAGTACCCTTGAGATTGGTCGAGGTGATCTGCCTTTTTGAACCATAGCAGTCTTTGGTATGCAAAGGCACATACTACTGTTCAGGGGGGAGTTCCAGGATTTTGACCCATTGACAGTGAAGGCATGGTGATAAAGTTGCAAGTCAGGATGGTGTACAGCTTGGAGCGGAACCTGCAGGTGGAATACCTGCTGTCCTTGTCCTTCGAAATGACATAGAGACCACTGGTTTGGAAGATATTGTAAAAGGAGAAAACAAAAACCCATAAAACTGTGAATGCTGAAAATCAGAAACAAAAACAGAAATTGCTAGAAACACTCAGCAAATTTGGCTGCATCTGTCCAGAGAAAGCAGTATTAATGTTTTGGGTCCAGTGACCCTTCCTCAAAACTGATGATAGCAGGGAAAATGTGCTATGTATGCTAAAGAAAGGGTGGAAGGAGGTTGGAGGAGTAAATGATAGGTGGAGATGGAGCACAGAGACAGAACAGACAAAGGAACAGGTAAAGGTCAGCTTGGGGGAATGAATGGCTTTTTATGGGGATCATTAATGGCTATCAATGGTTTGTTTGTGTGGGGATTGGGATAAGAACATGGGAGAAGATGTTCGGGTCATAAAATTATTGAACTCAGTATTGAATTCTGAAGACTACAGGGTTTCCAAGTGGAAAATGAGCTTTGTTTTTCCAGCTTGTGCTGAGCATCATTGGAGTACTGCAGCAAGGCAGAGTCAAATGTTGGCCAGAGACCATGGTGCAAGCAACTGGAAGCTGGGGATCATTTTTAGATTAGATTAGACTTACGGTGTGGAAACAGGCCCTTCGGCCCAACAAGTCCACACCGACCCGCCGAAGCGCAACCCACCCATACCCCTACATTTACCCCTTACCTAACATTACGGGCAATTCAGCTTGGCCAATTCACCTGACCCGCACATCTTTGTGACTGTGGGAGGAAACCGGAGCACCCAGAGGAAACCCACGCAGACACGGGGAGAACGTGCAAACTCCACACAGTCAGTCGCCTGAGTCGGGAATTGAACCCGGGTCTACAGGCGCTGTGAGGCAGCAGTGCTAACCACTGTACCACCGTGCCGCCCACTAATTTGTGGACACAGTGTAAGTATTCAGTAAGCAGTTATTAAGCTTCATCTTCCCATTGTAGAAGAGACCACATTGTGAGCCATAGAATGCAGTAGGTCAGATTGAGTGAAGTGCAGGTAAATTGCTGCTTCACCTGGAAGATGTGTTTGGGGCCTCGGATAATGAGGAGGGAGGAAGTAAATGGGCAGCTGATACTCTGTCTGTGGTTGCAGGGGAAGGTACCATGGATTTCTGGGGATGTGTTGGGAGTGAAGGAGGAGTGGACCAGGATGTCCAGGAGGGAACAGTCTCTGAGGAAGGCTGACAAGGAAGGGCAAAGGAATATGTGTCTGGTGATGGCTTCTTGTGGGGGAGGTGGTAGAAACAATAACTAAAGATCATTTGGATGTGGATGCTGGTGGGGTGGTAGATGATAATGCTGTATTGTGAAAGCAACCTTGCTGAGTTGTGGCAGTGCATCTTAAAGATTGCATCTTGCAGAGTGTCGGTGGTGGATGAAGTGAATGTCGAAGGAACCAGTTCCCAATAATTCAGATTGTGTTGTCCTGGATAGTATCAAGCTTCTTGAGAGTATTCCATCACACTCCTGATATATGACTTGTAGATAGTGGAAAGGCTTTGAGGAGTCAGGAGATGATTTAATTGCCTCAAGTCTCTGACTTGTTCTTGGAGCCACAACAATCACATGGATGCTCCAGTACAGTTTGTGGTGAGTGGTAACATCCAGGATGTTGATAGAGAGGATTAAGTAATGGTGATACCAATGAATATCAAAGAGAGATGAAAATAGATTTTCTGTTGTTGAAGATTATCATTTCCTGTCACTTGGGTGGTGCCAAAGTTACTTTCTATTTACTGATCAATCCTAAATGGAGACCAGCAATTACTGCATATGGACATGGACTGCTTCAGTCTGAGCAGTGGCAGTCTGATGGGGAAGGAGATAAGAGTTGGATGTGCTGAAAATAGGGTGGTCTGGGAGTGCTGTCTGAGGAGATCAGTGAGTGACTCACTGACTTGCATACTGACCCAGCACCGCACCTCCCCTCCCCTCCCCCCCCCAACCCATGCACCCCCCCCCCCCCCCACACTGCCCCACTCCTAAGTCCTGCACTCACTCACTCACTCAACACACCCAGTTACTCATTGGTTGACTGCTGAAATAGCTGGGCAGGTGGATGGTGGTTGACTGTTCAGGACTTTGTGAGTCAGATGGATAACTGTCTGGGGGCTTGCAATGTGAGTGGGGGTCCAGATGTGATGGCATTAGTGAGTGAAACTGAGCTGGATAGAAACACGGCTTTCTCCCCTCCTCCTCCCTTTTCCCCAGTCCTCCTCCATTAGACCATTAGAAATAGGAACAAGTGTAGGCCATTTGGTCCCCTTGACCCTGCTCTGCCATTCAATAGGATCATGGCTGATCTCACATTCATCATGTCCACTTATCTGTATTCTCTCCATAACCTTGGATTCCCCCATTGATGAAAAATCTATCCATCTCAGCCTTAAGTATATACCAGAACATAGCCCCCACAGCTGTCTGCGGCAAAAAGTTCCAAAGTTTCTCAACACTGAGAGAAGAAATTCCTCTCATCTGTCTTTATTCTGAGACTATGCCTTCTGATCTGAGACTCTCCCATGAAGAGACACATCCTTTCAGCATTTACCCTGTCAAGCCTCTTAGAAGTCCTCTATGATTTAATGAGATCACCTCTCATCCTTCTAAACTCGAGTGCATAAAGTCCCAACCTGTTTAGTTTATAAGTTAATCCCTCCATACCAGGAGATCATCCTTGTGAACCTTGTCTGCACTGCCACCAATGATTCTTTCTTGAAATAAGGTGGCCAAAACTACTCACAGTACTCGCCAGCACTTTGTACAGCCACAGCAAGATTATCCATTGTGACTGTGTGCTAGCTTCGTGTTTCATGTATAAATACCCCAAGTCCCTTTGTGTAGCAGTTTTCTACATTTATACTTCATTTAAATAATATTCTGTTCTTTGGTTTCCTCCTTCCAAAAAGAACAGCTTCACATTTTTTTCACCTAACACTGTATTTGGAAATATTTTGCCCTCTGACTTAACCTAACATTCTCTCTCTCTGTAAATGGTTTGTATTGCTCTTGCAATGTGCCTTTCCACCTATTTTTGTGCTGCCTGCAATTTTGGCTACAGTACATTTTCGTGCAGGATACTAATATACATTGTAAACGGTTGTGGTCCCAACACCGATCCCCGTGGAACCGCACTGGTCACAACCTGAAAAATAACCCCTTATCCCTACTGCTTGTTTCCTGTCCATTTGCCAATTCTCTATCCATGCCAATATACTACCTCCAATACCATGGGCTCTTGTATTATGACAATCCTTTGTGAAGTACTTTGTCAAACACTTTCTGCTGCAAATACAGCACATCTACTGGTTATTCTCAACTCAGTCTGGTTGAGACTTCCTCAAAAATTTCTAATAAATTAATTAGATGCAAATTTCCTTTCATGAAGCTGTGTGACTCTGCTTGATCATATTATGATTTTCCCAATGTTCTGCTATTACTATACTTCCCTTCCACCCACCCATCACCATGATCAAACTCTGTGCACAAGGTAGATTAGCAGAGAAGGCTGAAAAGCAACTCACATCCAACCCACACCTACAGTTCAGAGTTGCCTATCTAAAGGAAAGCAGAGTCAATGGTAGTTAAACCCATCCCCTTACCTCCTCACCAGTCTCCATCCCCTTCCCTAATGATCAGGACTTAGGTCTAATCGTTTTCCCTCTCTCTCCATAGCTCTGTTCCTGAATGAAAAGGCAAAAGAAAATTGGTTACTCTGCTGCTTGATGCTTCTTGATTTTTTTTGTTTTTAAAGTAATTATTTATTTAACCCAAAAGGCAGGAGCAGTAAAACTGGCAAATGTCACCTTCTGGTCCAATTCATTTTGTATACTTAAAAATGAAAACCAGTATGAATAGTTTGTTCATTCAAGTATGTTCATTTATTGCTTAGGAATTGTTTTTGTCTGAAATGCATATTTACTGTAGTTGAGAACATTCCTGTCTGAAATTTGCCCACTAACACCAGACCCCACCTCTCCACTATCTCAGTATTTGAAATGCTGTTCTCTACTTGAAAAGGCTGGGCCATCATCTTTTAGCTCTTTCTGAACAACTGTAATGGAGCACATTTTAAAGTACAATTTTGGTTAATTGTAAACACTGAATAGGAAATCTTCTTATCTGCTGCCCATTATAATTTTTTTGGGGTGATTCATGCTTAGATTAATGCCAAAAGAAGGAAAATGTTTCATTGTCAAACAGTGAAACACCTCAACTTGATTAACAAACAATTCATCAAGAAAGCAGGAAATTTATTACAGTCTGATGGCTCCAGTAATGGTCCATTTGATCTCTGGTTAGAATACCCAGTTCTAAATCCCAGCCTCTCTGTGCATGTTTCATCATTAATCAGCTGTGATCCTGGAGATTAACGGTAATGCAATACCTCCCTATGAGGAATGATAGAAGCAGCCTCCATGAACTTGTGCCAACTATTTGGATGGCTGCGTCAATCACAAAATATGGGATTTGTCTAACTGCACTGAACAGCATCAGAATGAAAATTGAACAAACCAAGTTGCACATTCTTTTCTTAATATGTTCCTTTCCTGTATCTTTGCCATTGTGTTGACTTCTCATTAAGATTAGTTTCCACAGACACAGGCAAACAGATATTTGATTTGATTTATTTATTGTCATGTGTATCTTGTTACAAAATACATAGAAAACTGTTGAGTGGTGTTACCACTCTTTGGCTCCATCTTAAAACACAGAAAACTAAACCAAAACATAGAATATAAAGGCAGAAAAATGAAGAAATAAGTAGTATCCAACCTTAAAGTTCTTCTTGTTAAATGCTCCACCATGGGCCATGAGGTTGGTGGCCAGGCATGACCCCCCTCCACCACACGCTGCCACTGGATTGAAAGTTGCCATCTTGCCTCCACCTACACCCTTGCCACTATGGTGAGTTCTCGCTGGACCTCACCAATGCATATGCTGCCAATGCAGTAGTGTACCGTAGCGGTCCAAACATGCCTCTACCACCACCTCCATGAATCCACGCTGGATGCAGACACCACCAGGAACCCATACTCACCTCTGCAGCAGCAGCTGTGAGTAGATGCTAGGACCACCTCATTAGATTTTTTTCTAGATTACTTACAGTGTGGAAACAGGCCCTTCGGCCCAACAAGTCCACACCGACCCGCAACCCACCCACACCCCTACATTTACCCCCTACCTAACACTATGGACAATTTAGCATGGCCAATTTACCTGACCTGCACATCTTTGGAATGTGGGAGGAAACCGGAGCACCCAGAGGAAACCCACGCAGACACGGGGAGAACGTGCAAACTCCACACAGTCAGTCGCCTGAGGCGGGAATTGAACCCGGGTCTCTGGCGCTGTGAGGCAGCAGTGCTAACCACTGTGCCACCGTGCCGCATTGATGCAGAAATTGTCAAGAATCCAAATTCACCCAACATCACCATCAGGGGTCTGCACTGCTGAGCCCATATTTCACTTGTGGGCACAGATAGGTCGTCAAACCATTTGATGATGAGGCATTGCTGGCAAACCCAATGTTGTTCTCACCTTCCCACCTTTTGCAGCAAAAGACAGCTGGACAGTAGTACAGATTATCAGACCCTCTTTGTTTATCTTTCTCACTCAAGCCGACTGAAGTCAAATGTAACGTCCAGCTCTTAGAGCAAGGTGAGATTTGATCAATTGTTACAGTATTGAGAGCATATTTGAAATCGTCCTAATCTACGTGGCTCAGCTATTTCCTTTTTCAGATCAACTATCTTAATGGAAATGTTCTCAGACGTTCAGTTGTGTGGCCTGTCTGATGCATTATCAGATATGTCAGGTTTAAAAAATGGTCAGATCAGTTACTGAAATATCAGATTAAAGTTTGGCTTCAGTAACCATTACTGAATTAAATGGGGATATTCTCCAGTGCATTCCAGAGAACTTCTTAAAAATCCTTAACAATAAGGATGTACTAACCTGTGTTGAGGCTCAAAAGTATAATTATAACAGAAAAGTATATTGTTTCCCCAAGAGTGAACTTTTGATTAGATTCCAGTGATTAATTTATACTCAATAGGCAAAAAATCTTTTTGCCTTGTAACATAAATAAAAGAAAGTAAGTGAGAGGTCAACTATGTTTACCAACTTTGGCCAACATTTATTCCATTTATATATACACTATTGAACTGTCCACCCTTGTGCTTTCCCTCATTGCCTGTCTTTGTGTCCTTTTGCTTGTCTTGGTATTTTTCATACTGCTTTCACTGTACAGGTCACTCTGCTATAATGTGACAGTTGCATTCCTCCGCAACCTCATGCTATAGAACATTGCGGTATGGAAAACTGCTATAGAAATGTGTGCCATTGAAGATTGCTATCGAAAATTGCTATATCTGTTCAGTAGAAAGGTCGTGTTACCAAATAGCGCCCCCAATTTGTCAATTACATTATTGCCAATTTGTATTAACAAAATGCACATTATATCAGAATGATCTGTATAGCTGATAGAATGCTGCTGTCTTTCAATGGGAAAGACTGCAAATGACTTGCAGGATGCCTCCAACCAACTCCAAGCCTTGAATGCTAGCTTTGGGCTGCATCACATTCGCACGTGCAACAGCAGTCTGGGCTAACAGGCTGACTGAGAGGCAACAGCAAGTGTGCCAATGTAGTGAGAGTAATGAGAACACGAATGCTAGTGTATAGGAGGCTTACGTACCATAGAGCCATTGTCTTGGCATGCTGCCTCAGCATTCCTAACCATCTGCTCGAGGACAGATTTCTAGGCTTCTATAAAAGCCTGTAAACCTCTTTGAGCACTGGTATGCTCAGCCATGATGGCAGCATTGTGAGCCAGCCTGGTAACAAGCAGGGCTTGCATGGCAACAAACAGAGAACTCATGTTTCCATTCTGAGTTTCCATTCTGAGTTTCCAATGCGATGCAGGCACTATTTGGCTTCTGCTTGTGCTGTCATGGAAATTGAGATACCAGCTATCAGAAAGAGCATCCCTGCTGGTTCAGCAAGCGTTAGCATGGAGATGACCACCGCTTCCAAGCTGGAAAGACCTGCAATACTGACATCCCATGATTGAATGGAAAAAAAAAGAGGGGTGTGTACACATACTATTTGCAGCTTGTTCTTCACACCAACATATCAGATTGCAAGATGAGTTTTAAGTGTAGTTTGAGAAAGGGTGCAATGCAGATAAATATTATCATCCCAAGTGGTTTCAAGATGCTGCTTCCAAAGACTCAGTGATTGTCGGTCTAATAATTTGGAGCACTCACTGCACCAAAGGGCTGAGGACACAAATCAATGCTCCTTAGTAGTCTGTCATTCCATTGCATTCCATTATACACCATCTTTATTGGCACAATAGCTCAGTGGTTAGCACTGCTGCCTCACAACACCATGGACCCAAGTTCGCTTCCAGACTCAGATGACTGTGTGTGTGGAGTTTGCACATTTTCCCCATATCTGCGAGAGTTTCCTGCATGTGCTTCTGATTCCTCTCACAATCCAAAGATATGCAGGTCAGATGAATTCGCCATGCTAAATTGCCAATAGCGTTCAGGGATATATAGGTCAGGTGCATTATTCAGGGGTAAATATAGGGTAATAGTGGAGGGGAATGGATCTGAGTGGGTTATGCTTCGGAGCCAAATGGGCCAAATGGCCTGTTTCCACACTGTAGAGATCTATGGTCTAAGTGATAGGAAATAGCATCAGTGAGTATGTCACAATATACTGGAATGATGTGTCTTCATTTCTGGAAGTTTGTATTAATTAAATGATATGGATGTAAGGCATGTTGCAGAACTGGATTTGTTTGGGTAAAGTACAGCACGCAAAAGTACAGCATAAGTCATGATTTCTGTAGATTATTAATGAGGTACAATTGCAACATTTGAGAGGCATTTGGATAGGTATATGAATAGGAAGAGTTTAGAGGGATATGGGCCAGGTGCTGGAAGGTGGGACTAGATTGGGCTGGGATATCTGGTCGGCATGGTTGAGTTGGACCGAAGGGTCTGTTTCCGTGCTGTACATCTCTAAGACTCTATTGTTAATCTTCTTAAATCTGTGTTTACTGAATTACTGGCTGTCCTGCCAAGAGAAATGCTTTATCCTTACTTATTCTTCCCACTCAAAGTGGACCTACCTGAAGCACTGGCTGTAAATAGTGCTGTGAAGAAGGCATATGGTGTACTGGCTTTTATTGGTAGAGGAATTGAGTTCTGGAGTCCTGAGGTCATGTTGCAGTTGTATAAGACTCCGGTGCGGCCGCATCTGGAGTATTGTGTGCAGTTTTGATCGCCATACTATAGGAAGGATGTGGAGGCACTGGAACTGGTGCAGAGGAGGTTTACCAGGATGTTACCTGGTATGGTAGGAAGATCGTATGAGGAAAGGCTGAGGCACTTGGAGCTGTTTTCATTGGAGAAAAGAAGGTTTAGGGGTGACTTAATAGAGGTGTACAAGATGATTAGGGGTTTAGATAGAGTTGACCATGAGAACCTTTTTCCACGTATGGAGTCAGATATTACGAGGGGGCATAGCTTTAAATTAAGGGGTGGTAGGTATAGGACAGATGTTAGGGGTAGATTCTTTACTCAGCGAGTCATGAGTTCATGGAATGCCCTGCCAGTAACAGTGGTGGACTCTCCCTCTTTATGGGCATTTAAACGGGCATTGGATAGGCATATGGAGGAAAGTGGGCTAGTGTAGGTTAGGTGGGCTTGGATCAGTGCAACATCGAGGGCCGAAGGGCCTGTACTGTGCTGTATTTTTCTATGTTCTATGTTCTAAATCAATGAAGAAGAAACCGACTTATGGAAGAGGCAGTAAGTACTAGCACATTGTTCACAGTAATAAGAAGTCTTGGAGAAGACTTGCCTACATTGCTTCTGGGGCTTTATGTTTCAAGACTGTAGTCCCTTCTGATGCAATTAAATTGAAGAGATATACTTGGCAAGGTGCTTTGAATTTCAATATCCCTGTTGAATTTTTGCATTATTCTCTAAACTTTGTGTTTTAAACTCGAGCTATCTTGGCCACTTGAGAGTTTCTTGACTTGTCAACACCTTTATAAAACAGCAATCTTACAGATGGTCTGAACAAGCTGCTGTGTACACAGCAGAGAATAAAGGATGGTAAAGTGTGTTACGAGGCTGCAACATAGTAGAAGGTTCAAACTGAATTATAAATTAAAGAGCAAAACTCAAGCAGTTTACACAGGTATTACCCAAATATGTGACAGTCTGATGACACATTCTTTTGACAGTTTTCTGTTAAAATAGCTACAACTGATTTTTTTTTTGCAGTTTTATAGTAATCACCCATAATGATTAGAAAGCTTGTCTATCTATACGCAGGAAAAGATAGGAGAGTGTCTAAAACACGATAATGGTAGAGCATTGGTATAGCAGGTTGAACACTTATGCATATTGTTTAATTTACATGTATGGAAATGAAGCTAATTGAGGGAAATCTATTTCCACATAGAAAGAAAGTACCAATTACCAAGTAACATCTGCCTCAAAATGAGTCAATTACCATTTCTAGAATTGACAAATTGCCACAAATACACACAACCTACACTCTTAATGAGGTGGTCAGGAGGTTAAGATAATGGATCACTAATCCATTGTGCTTCTTCAGAAATAAGTTTGAATCTAAAGTCGTCCAAAAAGTTAATTCAACTAATTTTTGGCCCAAAGGAAGGTTCAGCTCTCTGTTTCCCTTTGCACAGATGCTGCCAGACCTGCTAACAGGTTCTGACTTTAAACAAACATAAGCACTTCTCTTGCAAATGTACAATTTACATTCTAGAAAAAAAACCCTGTCTGTGATTCACCTCCAGCAGGAATTGATGAGGTGTGGGTGTGTTTGCTTACAATTCAACATGCAGTAAGTTTTTGATCTTAGTTAAATTTCAAAATGAGGCTGTTTGAACTCCTCAGCAAAGGGAGAGAGTGAAATTTGAAGAGGGAACTGCTCATTTAGCACAGCAAGATTGGCAAAAAGCCTGACAAAATGCCATGTGCCTTTCTTATTAAAATAATTCTAACAGGAGTTCGCTATAGCACAAGTCATAATTAGCAACATTTGTCATCAAGGTAAAATAAAAGTTACTCCTTTAAAATACACCTAAATGCAATTAAATTTGAGCACAATTCAATTTCAATTTACCTTTCCCATTCATCAGTTATAAATTAAATATAATAGTCTTGAGGCTTACCTCCTGCTATCTAAATTGTTAATGAAAGGATATTCTGGAGTGATTAAGACAAAATGTATGCCTGTTTCAAAATAGATTGCTTGTTATTGTTATCTAAGGATGCAGTTGAAATTAAATTTATTGGGATGAAAAATTGATTCATGTACATATTCTAACTGTGATTATAATTTCTGTGTAGGCTTTGTTCATATATGAGAGGTGATTTTTAATCTTTAATTATCTGGTGAGAAATGAGTAAGAGCAAAGTAGTCTCCATTTTACACCATGCTTCAGTTTCTTTTTTATCGATTTTAATGAAATAAAGTTCAGGAGGTAGTGTCATACAGCACAGAAACAGACCCTTCAGCTCACCTTGTCCATATCAGCCACGTTTCCTAAACTGACCTAGTCCTATTTGCCTGTGTTTAGCCCATATCCCTCTAAATCTTTCCCTATCGATGTACCTGTCCAAACGTCTTTTAAATGTTGTAATTGTACCCACCTCTACTACTTCCTCTGGAGTTCATTCCATACACGCACCACTGTCTGTGTGAAAAAGAGCCCCTCGTGTCTCTTTTAAACCTTTTTCCTCTCACCTTAAACCTATGCCCACTCGTTTTGGACTCCCCCATCCAAGGGAAAAGACCTTGACTCTTCACCTTATCTATGCCCCTCATGATTTTATAAACCTGAGCTCACTCCTCAGCCTCCTATGCTCCACGGAAAGCAACCCCAGCCCATTCAGCCTCTCCTTTTAATTCAAACCTTCCAGTCTCAGTAACATCCTTTTAAATCTTTGTTTTACATCCTTTTCAGTTTAATAACATCCTTCCTATAGCAGGACAACCAGAATTGTACGCAGCAAAATAGATAGCATATTCATGGGCGGCACGGTGGCACAGTGGTTAGCACTGCTGCCTCACAGCGCCTGTAGACCCGGGTTCAATTCCCGACTCAGGCGACTGACTGTGTGGAGTTTGCACGTTCTCCCCGTGTCTGCGTGGGTTTCCTCCGGGTGCTCCGGTTTCCTCCCACAGTCACAAAGATGTGCTGGTCAGGTGAATTGGCCAAGCTAAATTGCCCATAGTGTTAGGTAAGGGGTAAATGTAGGGGTATGGGTGGGTTGCGCTTCGGCGGGTCGGTGTGGACTTGTTGGGCCGAAGGGCCTGTTTCCACACTGTAAGTCTAATCTAATATTCAATGTCGCCATTGTTTTTCCCATTACTGAAATTAAAGGAACCTGTTCTTTCACATTAAGCCTTGACTGATTTTATTGATCAGTTCCTAGACTTTTAGATTTTTCCTTCTCAGCTCTTGTTCCATGTAGGCAGATATATCTGACTTTCCAGAATGCATGAAGTGGATTAGCATTGATGTTCTGGGCAGGACTATTGAGCGCTAATTCCCAACAGAAAGAGAATTGCCCCAAATGTTACTCAGGGCTAAGTAGGACTCAACTTAAACCATTGCCTCTGAGCCCACTGAGATCTAATAGCAGCCCAGGGATTTAATGGAATCTACTTGAGTCTTCCCGTCCTGTAAAGTCAGCCCAGCAATCCAACTCAGGTTTCTCATTAGTCTATCAGGACTTCTTCATTCTTCTTCATTGCCTGATTGCGAGACTCAGTGGTGGGAAGGGGGCGGGACCTTGGTGGTGGTAGCCGGAGTTGGGGGTAAATGATGAAACTAGGAGAAAGTGAGGACTGCAGATGCTGAAGTACCAGAGGTGAAAAATGTGGTACTGGAAAAACACAGCAAGCCAGGCAGCATCCGAGGAGCAGGAGAATCGACATTTCGGGCATAAGCCCTTCTTCAGGAATCCTGAAGAAGAGCTTATGCCCGAAATGTCGATTCTCCTGCTCCTCGGATGCTGCCTGGCTTGCTGTGTTTTTCCAGTACCACATTTTTCATCTCTGGTACTTCAGCATCTGCAGTCCTCACTTTCTCCTAGTTGATCTTAACTTTCTGCAAATCCTCTTGCAAGGATGCCTACCTTGAAGAAGCTCTTCTCCCTCTATAAGGATCTCAGTGAGTCCCTCCCTCACTGCACCCCCCCAGGTCATCTCTTTTAAAAAGAAGATAAATGATGAAAGCCATTCCTTTTCCCTCACACCCATATTAGCTATGAGCAGAGATTAGATAAACTTGGTTTGTTTTCACTTGTATATCAGAGGCTGAAGGATGCCCTGATGGAAGTTTATAAAGTTGAGAGGCATGAATAACATTGATAGTCAGAGTCTTTTTCCCAGGGTAGAAATGTCAATTACTAGGGGTCATAGGATGAAGGTAGAATAGCGAAAGCATGTAGGAGGTGTGAGAGGTATTTTGTTTTACACGGAGTGTGGTAAATGCCGACAATGTGCTCTCAGAGGAGATGGTAGAAGCAGATATAATAGCAATGTTTAAGAGGATACTTGAACAGGCAGAAAATAAAGGGATGTGGCTTGCTTGGAGGCAAAAGATATTTAGTTTAGAAAGGCAACATGTGTCAGCACAGACTTGGTGGGCCTATTTCTGTGCTGTACCCATTCTTTATTCTTTGTAACACCACAACCTCTCTCGTTGCAACCGTCATTCTGCCTGCTCCCCTGTCTCTGGCATTCCAAATGAAACACAGATTCTTACAGGCAGGAGGGAACAACATCCAAAGAGATTTCAGAGAGAAAGTCAGTCAGGAATCATTTACTGAAGCTTGCAAATTTTTCAGACTCCAGCATCTTGTTTCTGCCGCAGCTAAACCAAACTTGAAAAAACCTAAACCAGGAGAACTGGTCACTCCCCTGCCACTGTTAAACTAAGCTCTTCCAAGACCCCTCGGCACCTCTGTCTTTATGAGCTGTTTTTAACAAAATCATTTTGTTAAAGTGACAACATTGTTCCAAAACGTAGTGCTCAAGTTATCCTGGGTTTGTAGCCATATGTCTGTGGTTCAGCAATCTTGTTATGGAGTATCAGACACTTCACAAAAAAGGAAATTGTGCTACCCTTGCTATTTTTATATAACAATTAAAGATTGGAGATATTTAAGTCATGTCACCAGAGAAAGGAACTCAATTAGCCTAAGACATTAGCCTTTATCTGTCAATTAAGATGTGTGACATGTAATGATCCTAAATTTCTGTTTACAACAGTTACTTTGGAAATAGTCTTCAGCATTCTGTAACAATAGAGATATTAACAAACAGCAGTTTAAAAAGTTAATCAAAAACTCTGACCAGATAGTTTTTCGATTCTGACTGCATTGTTAATTGCATTGTGTTGAGTTGGTGGGTATTGTCTGAAGTTTCGAAAGCACATATAAATAGGCACTTACCAGATCTCTGGTGGTTTTGGGTTAAAAGGTGTAAGTTGCAAAGGAGAATTTAAATGCTTTTGGTCAGAATCAGGGCAAACACTTTCTAGTCAAGTGTTTTATTTCGACCAACCACATACCATTAAATTCTCCAACATTCTGTCTGATTCTTCTCTATTTTAGCATTTGTTTTTAGTCAGGCACATCTGAAGCAGGTGGGAACTAGACTGGAATCTTCTGGCTTAGAGGCAGGGATAACATGACTGTGCCACACAACCCTCCTACTATTAGATTAGATTACTTACAGCATGGAAACAGTCCACACCAACCCATTGAAGCGCAACCCACCCAGACCCATTCCCCTACATTTACCCCTTCACCTAACACTATGGGCAATTTAGCATGGCCAATCCACCTAACCTGCACATTTTTGGATTGTGGGTGTAAACTGGAGCACCTGGAGGAAACCCACGTAGTCACAGGGAGAATGTGCAAACTCCACACAGAGAGTCTCCTGAGGCGGGAATTGAACCCGGGTCTCTGGCGCTGTGAGGCAGCAGTGCTAACCACTGTGCCACCATGCCGCCATTACTATACTTTTTAATACAATTAAGTAATATGTTAACAATACCTGTTTGCATTATTGACTTTAAATCTGAGATGTTTAGTGCCCTATTAAGAGAGTTAGATATTAACAGTGTATGTAGCATGTTTGCTCAGTGGTTAGCACTGCTGCCTCACAGTTCCATGGACCTGGTTCAATTCCAGCCTGAGCAACTGTCTGTATGGAGTTTGTACATTCTCCCCATTTCTGCATGGATTTCCTCTGGGTGCTTCAATTTCCCCCCACAGTCCAAAAATGTGCAGGTCAGGTGAATTGGCCATGCTAAATTTCCCATGGTGTTCAGGGATGTGTAGGTTAGGTGATTTCAGGATAAATGTAGAGAAATGGGAATGATTGGGTGGGTTACTCTTTGGAGGGCTAGCGTGGACTTGTTGGGCCAGAGGGCCTGTTTCCACACTGTAGGGAATCTATGCTTATAATGTTTAACTCCACAAAGAAACATAAGAATTGATATAGATTAGCACCAATTTGAGCTTTCTCTGGCTGACTAACATGGAAGCAGAAAATAATGTGTCAAAGTTATGGCTATAATGGATTAAATCTGAAAATGCTTTCTAAGCTTTGGTAGCCCTTCAACACTAGAAGATACCACAATCAGTCCAGGATTCTTATGTACATTTGAATTTAGTTTTTCAGATATGGTGTATTATAAAAGATAAGATACTAGAGAATGAAAAAGCCCTGCACAATAATTGGTCATGATGATGAGAACACAATGGGAACTTCAGTTTAACATTTCATCCAAAGGATAGCACATGCCGCAATGTAATATTCCATCAGAACTTAGACATTGATGATATCAAGTGGGGCTTGAGTCTGTGACTCACTGACTTATGCC
Organism: Hemiscyllium ocellatum; assembly: GCF_020745735.1. NCBI lineage: Eukaryota > Metazoa > Chordata > Chondrichthyes > Orectolobiformes > Hemiscylliidae > Hemiscyllium > Hemiscyllium ocellatum. The sequence continues at coordinate 55,840,851 of NC_083416.1, forward strand.
AGAGCAGTACCACAGAATCTGAAATGCATTGCTCAACTCAGTCTTTTTATTTTCTTAAGTATTGGTAAATCTTAACAAAAGGAAAAGTATTCTATTGAACCATACTTATTTTGATGGACTGTAAAAAGACATTTAGAAGTGGCTGCTATTTCTCCAATGTTCCTGTAATGTTTTACTTTTAAAATGCACACAAAAACACAGGTATCTGCCTGTGTTAAAGTTTGAATGGATCTCCTGCACAACAATTAGATGAGGCTGTGGAGAAATAAAACAAAGGGGCCAAAAGCAAGATACTGAAAAAGAAGAAAATACAGCCAGCAATAAAGTTGCACTGCTGGTCGCAGCCGAGGAACCTGCAAGAAAAGGTCTAATCATTCCTAATTATGTTGGACTTGACGTATAATCATGATTGCTTGAGAGCTGCTGTAGCTTAATATTTTATTTTCAGTAACAGTTTTATTGACCCATATCTCCTATAATATATTATGTTGCAATATTGATGAGCAGTGCATCTCTGAAGAATATCATCAAGTATCCCATATTGAAAAATGATACACAGTTTTCTATAATGGTCGCCAGAGGCACACCCCAGTCTCACTCATATTTCCCTACAGACTGACAGGCTATTTCAAAGTGAATAGAAAATATTCTGGGTGGGGGGTGATGCAATTTGGGACTGGGAGTGGAATAGATGCTGCATGTACATCGATTGCAACAAAGAGACTACAAGATATTTATGTAAGAAGGACCAAATCGTGAAAGGTTCTTTCATAGTTGAGTGCCTAAAGGCCAAATATTCTGAAGTATGCTATAAATAACATACTTTATTGTATTGGATAGTGATGGTGATGCTGCATAAATTTCAAAAGCAATTTGGCTTTTAGAAGCATCTAGAGATAAGGAGTATATCAGAGCAATTTTCAGTTATTTTTAAAGGGGTATCACATTTTTTTTTAATTTGGTGCATTTATTTTGTAGAAATGTTACCACAACAAAATCAACAGCCAAATCTCCACTCTTGCCAAAAAATAAGGAGTATGTTCAGAAAAATGCTCTTCTTCTAATCCTGTAATGACTAATAAGATGTTTTGTTTGATTTATTAATACTGGTGTTCGCAACTTACTACTTTGAAATCTATAGAAATATATTTGCTCTCAGGACACTCATCTCAATGATTCTTATTGACTGGGAATGTTCACCAAGTCAACAGACTTACATCTTTTCACTGCAGTAGAGAACAATTGAGTAACATGTACACTGCTTCCCTGTAGGTGGTCTTGTGGAGGGCACTGTCAATAGAATGTGATTGGCAGCATTCCTGACACCTATCTATGGTTGTATAAAGTAATGGTTCTGAAAGCGTTGATGTTTGAGATTGGGTGAAGTTCAGGCAATCTGATGATATCATATGAACTTGGGTGGGAAAAAGACAGAACATTGTCAGAACGTGAAGGTTGAAGACCCATGTTCATAGATCTTTTCGTAGTGTTGGAAGCAATGGTTAACTTTGTAATGTAACTTGTACTTGATTGCTGTCATGCAGCAATCATCCTGTTTCAGACAAGTGCCTCTCCTCAATATTGGCTTTCCTGTACCACTGTAAACTAAGTAAGTCCTTAGACCTGGCCAATGAAAGATGATAATGATAGCAGTGTTGGACATTGTTGCTTCATACTGTAAAGTAACAAGGATAAAGATTACAGTGAATCCAAGAGCTGAGAATTCTCTTGCATCCAGGAGTTGTGATGGACATTTACAGTTTTAAAGGTTTTGTACGATGGCAGGACTGATGTACAAAGGGAGACTGGATTGGTTAAAGCTATATTCACTGGAGTTTAGAAAAATAGGAGAAATCTATAAAATTCCAACAGGATTCAACAGGATAAATGCAAGAAGGATCCTCCCAATGTTTAGGGAGATTCAAATCAGGGGTCAGAGCCAAAGATAAATTGCATAAAGAAGGCCATTTAGGACTGAGATGTTGCAGCTGTTTTGAACTTTAATTAGGCCACATTTGAAATTTTGTGTACAGTTCTGCTTGCTCCACTAACAGAAGGATGTGGAGGCTTTGGACAGGTTACAGAAAAGATTTACCAGGCTGTTGTCTGGATTGGAGATTATTAGCTGTGAGAAGATAGAGGTAGCAGCAGATTCAATATCAACATTTAAAAGACATCTTGACTGATACGTGAATAAGCAGGGAATAGAGACTGTGCAACCCCATACGTGGATGTTATTGCATGTGATCACTTGTTCATCTCTGTCACCCAGGCGGTTGGGTACTATGTAACCCATGAGCTATGTTTTCGGTTGTGGGCTGGTGCTGGAATTGGCAATCAATCCACCATGTATAAGTAAGTCACTTAAGGGTGAATGGAGGTAGCAACATGCTCAGTTAAACCTGATAATAAAATGCCCATGGCTGCATGAACAAAAGCAGGAAGGAAGGGAGGCACATCATTTAGGAGATTAAATTGGTTCAAGGCCCCCCCACTCAAAATGCCACCCTACTCTGTCCTCCTCAGCAGCTGACAACTGACCCTGGAACGCACCACTCCTTCTGTATCTCTCTCTCTCTCCCTCCCACTCTCTTTCTTTCTTTCTTTCTCTGTCTCTGTCTCTGTCCCACTCTCTCTCTTCCCGCCTTCAACCCAACTTCCTGGGCTGTATAATCTCTCGTCATCATGAAATCCCAGGACCTATCTTGTCAGTGGTGTTTCTCTTCAGACTCCTTCCTGCCTTATCCACTACTTCCAGGCTGTAAGCATCCAATAGACAGGACTTCCCCTTGAGAGAGATGGGGAAGCCCCGCTGTTATCCAATTTAACCAATCCACAGCACGGTATGCCTGTAGGACAAGCTTACAAATAACAAGGCTGCAGTCCAGCCAACTTTCCTTCTGATTCCTGCCCTGTATATTACTTTCCAAATAGCATCTGGATGATGCAGCACTGTCATGGATTCATTTCCTTCTCCTCTCTTTACTATCAATCAAGTTATCTGACATCGTTGTAAATACAAACTAATATTTCTTCTGCTGAAAATGCCAATGTATTTTTGATTTATACTGTAATTCTGTGTCTATGGGTCAGTCATTTACCAACAGGCCTACAGACTTCAATAGTTCTACCATATATCCTTCTGGTACTCAGGTATGTAATTCAAGATGAGTGAAATATTAGCAAGATTTACACAATGTTAATAACTCTTCAAATGATCATGGAGAACATCAGCTTTTAGTTTCAGCCAAACAAAACATTTCACATCCTTTGACAGTTTGTTTTCTTATCCAGTTTCGGATCCTTTCTGTGTAAAATGGGCACAACATTATTTTTTATTCTTATTATTTTCATGAGGTAAATAGATTATACAGTATGTTTCACAGCTTAGAGAAAATGTAAAGTTATCTATTTGTTTTGTCAAGACTTAAAACATGCGAACAGCAAAAAAGAGAACTTGAATTCTTGAGACAACATTTACAATCTCAGGATGATTCCCCACACAACTTCCAGAGATCATTCAGCCCCTTCAGCCTTTCCATCATTCAATGAGATCATGACTGATTTGTAGCCTAACTCCACACATGTGCCTTTGGCCTATATTCCTTAATGCCTTTGCTTAACAAAAAATTACATATCTTAGATTTCAAATTAACATCTGATTCTGCACCAATTGTCATTTTGGGAAAAGAGCTCTAAACCTGTACTACCATTTGTATATAGAAGTGTTCCAAACATCTTCCTGAATGGTCTAGCCCTAAGTTTTAGACTATGTTACCTAGTTCAATTATCTCCAACCAGTGAAAATCATTTATCTATATCTATCCAGCCTTTTTATGGTTATTATCTTAAAGATTTAAATCATATCAGTTGCTGAGGTCGACTAGACAGATGGTCTGTATTGGGACTTTGTCACTCCATCCAAAATCTAAAAAAGAAGAATGAAACATAAGGACTGTCTCCAACCTTCAGTTTTCACCATCCCTTCACCCCCGTTACACAAACTTCACATAAACTATGGCTTTTAACCCCCTAAAATGCCTGCATGTCAACCTAAGATGCATTTACTAGCCATAATAAAGAATGGCATAAGAATGATATTGTGTAGAATAACTAAAAGTGACTAAACAAAACTGAATTAAATATTCTGAAAAATTGACCAAGTGTCAAGTTTAAGAAGTTTCATGGAGGTTTTCCCTCAGTGAGCCCTAGAGCATTTCTCAAGCATATTTATTCTGCTTACCTCATTAAGGATGCACGATGCCACAATGTCATTACTCTTATCATGCAATCAACAGCAATGAAATGTTCACTAACTCCACAAGCTTCTGGCATTCACGCCACATGCACCATTTTTAGGACCTTCCTGTGCACCATGTCAAATACTGTCAACTTGGTCTGAACTATTCACCCGGGTTCAAGCAGTGTCCATTGGTCTGGAGCAATATGCAGCATGCCTGGAAGAATATTAATTGCCTTTTGCACTCTGCAAGGATAAATGCCATCTTTTTCTCTCTGCTTTTTCACATCACTCTAATCCTGCCTTTACATGTGCCTCGCACTAAGATTCATGGTCTGCCAATCACCGTATTGCATGCAAAGTCTTCCTCAATGATTCTCACCCAACCATCTCCTCAAACAACTAACCCTTCCTGCCCTCTGCACTTCCTACTCAGGACACCTCATCATCTTTCCTGACTGAAGATGGGCCAACCCCTGAATGGTCATAGTCCCCCTTCCTTGTTTGTTATTATCAAACATGACAAGATGCCTGGTTATCAGTATGGACTAACAAGCAAGTCAGAGATGCTGTGAATGTTCAAAAAATGAGTGCGCACAAAGAAAGTAAGATAAAAGCCTTCAGCTGCACCACATTCTGATGTTTGAAATGAGTGCTTGTCTCTACATATCAGGCAAACTGGCGGCATCAGTGCAATAAAAGGTGGCAATGAACTCTGACGTTCAGCCTTGAAGTACTGGATTGTGTTATAAATGAATCCCAAATGTGCCTTGATGTGGTGAAGCTTTGCTGATGCCAGTCTCTGTGGACAGATGGTGCAGGTGGTCACTGTCCTGAAATGTTGAAGAATGTTGGTTGAGGTGCTGGTCTGGAGAAGTTGCCAGTGAGCTACAGTCACCAGGTACCCATTCAGACTTTCATGTCGGGAATGATCACCGTTTAGTTTCTGTCCATTGCCTTGGAAAGTAGCAAATAGCATTTAAATGAGGTGAAATTAAGTAGTAATGAGATGTTAATGATGCAAATTGGCCCCTTGTCACTCAATAGTGAGATTCTCATCTCGCTTTTAAAGCCTCAGATGGAAAATCAGATTTTATTTTCTTGATGTCAAGCATTTCACTTTTCTTGCGGCTTGAACCTATATGAAATGCAAAGTTCAAGTTTTTATTCTAACCCACATTTAAAATGTCCCGATGCTTTGTTTTATTTCTATCATTTCCATCTGGATTGCATTAATATATCTAAAGCAGAAACTCTACCCCCATTGTAATGTGTCAGGATTTAAAGTCATTCCCAATGATGTTCCATAAATAAGCTGAAGCACACACAATGAGACCACATTGTGGTTTAAGAATTAGTGCATCCGTGTTTGCTACTTTCAGTGCAAAGATCCTCTCATTTTAGAACATTTTAAACATTGTATTAAAGTTTCCAAGGACGGTATTGCAGTTAAGAAAGTTGCTGTGGCCTGTTGCAGAACGTTGTTGATAGAGAGCATGGTCTGGGCATATCAGATGCAGAGTTCTTAAGTTAACATTCTTGTTTCAAGAAACAGAATATCAGGCACTGCATTCCTGTTTAACATTGACAATACTTAATCTGGCAATCATCCCTTTTGACCTGACAAGAGATATTGGCTGGAATTTTGAGTACCATGGTCCCTGTTCACCTTGTTAAAAAGTTGCAGGTTGGAGGAAGGACCCATTCATAATGCCACTGGCTGCCTTGCAGTAGCTTAATCCTGGGAACAATATTAACCGCTCTAAGCCAAGATGCTGACCCCTTTCCCATGAGAAAATTGTACCTTAAGAGAGTTGCCAACCACTTGGATTGACCAGCATCTCCATAGTTCCAGCCAGCAGTCCCTGGAATCACAGGCAGCTTAAGCTCTGAGAAGCTTTGGTAAGTGTAGGGTTGATGATCTAGATGAAATGATGGGGAGTGGAGACTAGTTCAAGAGGTCAAGAAGTAGGGTTGAAGATACAATTACTTTCTCTCTGCCACAAACTATCTGCTTTAGAGGCATTTTCTTAAGTATCCTCCCAAGCTACACAGATATCCTCATGGTACTGGGTAAGCATGCTAGAGGTTGTGTGATAAAAAGCCTGATTCTAACCACTAGTACTGTTTGGTACAATGGAAAAACTATGGTTTGGGAAAAATTATCACAAACTGCATGTGCAGCAGTAATACCTTGGCTGATTCTCTCAAAGAGTGATCAGGTGGTAGTTTCTATGCAATTTATAACAGAAATGTTCCTGAAATCTATGTCTTCAGAACAGATCAATGAAAATGAGACATCCTATGTGGGACAAAACTACATTGATAAAAAGTGAAAAAAAGCAACAGATCAAAGGAAATCTTTTGTACAGAATCTTTTTCATTGCATAATCTCCTTTGGCGTGCTCATTTAATGAAATAAAGCTAGAAGTTAAATAGATTCCAGATATATATCACTTAAGTATTGACAACCATTAATTGGCAACAGAGTTAGACATTTATAGAGTAAAAAAAAATCATGAGGTACCCAATGAGCATTCTTTAGTGTAATCTGTTTACTGGAATCAGACATTCTACAATAGATTTTACTTATATTGCAAGACAAATGCTATGAATTTTCAAATCAGTAATCTATTGCTTTTTCTGACCAGCCCATTTTTTTCCCATTCTTGTCAAGATTCAACTGTTGTGTTTTGTAGGCAGTGAATCATATAAATGAAAGAAAAATTAGGGGAACGTAAAATGAATGATCTCTTGCCTTTTTTCCAAAGAAAAAGACTTTTTAAATCGCTATAAACTTATTTTGTGGAGAGTGCATTTAGTTTATTTCAGTGTACTTTAGTTGCAGTTCTTCATTTCAGTGAACTGTCACTGGTTTATTTTCATTAACAAAAAGATGAAAAAGTGGGAATTTAATTTTTTTGGTATTCATCACTCCAGAAATGTTAACAGAGAATTATTTCTCCTGAGCTTAAATGAATTTTTCCTTTGTCCCAGAAAACCTCAGTCAATCGTCATGCTTGCTTTTAAATCTCTGCCTCTCCTCTCCCTATCTCTGTAATCTCATTCAGTCCACAATTCTTAGTGATCTTTAAGTTCCTCCATTGGCAATGAATGCTGTCAGAGCTCCCTCTCTGATCCTCTCTATCTCTCTTTTAAAAAGTTGCCTAAAACCTCCATTTTCACCAAACTTTTGGTCGTTGTCCTAAAGTCTCCTAAGTTGCTTGTTATCAAATTTTGTTTGATAACATACCTTCTGAAACACATTGGTTTGTGTATCATGTTAAAGGCACAATATAAATGTGAGGTATTTTTGTCATGTTGATGATTTGACTATACGCAGCTTACATTTTCAAGTGTTCATTTTCTCCTTTCTTCTTTAAAATCCTTATAATTAAGTTCATTACAGAGTCATCAAAATTGGCAGATTGCATTTAAACTTTGGTTTTATTGTATGAAAGTTGGTTTAAACCAAATAACTAACTCACAACATGGCCATTATATTTATTGCATGATTTTATGTAAATTCCCAAGCTGTCTTTTTTATTGGTAGATCATCCTATCTGTGTCTCACTCATCTCTTTCTGCCATATCCCTGCAACTCCTTTGAATCTATACCATGCTGTTTCCTTCTCTTGAACTATGTGTACGACACTAAGAAAAAGAATTACATAAATTATTTCATGATATCACCTATACTATCTCTATCATTAATGATTATATTACCCATTGCTAACTTAATTATCACAGAGATCCTGCCATTATAAAGATGTCAGAATTGCAAGAAGATTCAGGAAATGAAGCAACTATTAAAATGTTCACAACTAAAATAATGTGCGATTACTATTCAAGACTGTAATTTATGCTTGGCAACTTTTTCAAACGAGTTACATTTCCGGTCATGAGAATTAAGGTGCTGTGAATTTGCATAACACTGTCACAAATAACATACATCTACAGGGACAAGATAAAGTAGGGTGCAAAAACACCAGGTTAATTTAATAAGGTAATCAACAGAGCACATTTGCAAGTGAACATCACTTGTCAGTTTGATACCAAGTTTTCCCTGTACATCCAATTAAAAATAATGTCATCATTTATCTTAGTATTCAGGGTGTTGCTCTTGTCTTGTTGTTACAAAGTGTATTCTTCTTGGTTCTTCCAATCCATTTTGCTTGGATTTTCAGCTGACAAAGAGAAATAGAAAGGATGCCACTTACTAGATTAGCATGCAAGTTCTGTATTAGGCCGAGGCAATTTATCTTGCTGAAGGATTGGTCTTGCTTCACAAACTAATATCCAAGTGCATCCCTCTCTCAAAATATAAACATACCAGAGCACTTTGTTGCCTTTTAACATGCTACAGAAAGAGAACAGATTTAATTAATTTCTTGTAAATTGAAAGTCTGAAGGATAAATTGTTCTGTGATATGAATAGAATTTTAAAGTTATGATCTTTAGTTGAGCTTCCAGCTGTGAAGGAGAAGGAATTTCACCTATGCTCAGTAGTAATCCTGTCTTGACCTAGATTTAAACAGCAACCAAAATGTAACTGACCTTGAAGTAGTTCAATCTAACCTTTTGGATGATGTCCATACTGCACTTCATTTTGATTCTGCTATGTTGTAATGTATGAAAAAGTATCTTGAACATTCTTTCTCTGAAAATAATTTTTACCCTAGTTTTCTTTTAAAGAATTGCATCATAACTATTATAGGATTGAATCAAAGTTCAAACTGAAAATAAGGGTGAGAATTTCAACTTGTACTAATTCCTAGCAAGAAATAGGTGACACACACCAATTGTATAACAAAGATGTACAAGATAGATGCATACGAAACTGGACCTCAGGCCCCACTTTCATTGAATTAATAAACTACAAAGGTCAATGAGTTACCCAGAAGGAACCTACTAGTTGGAGCCTGACCAATTCTGGTTGCCTCCATTACCTAGCTAAACACACTTTCTCCTCATTCCTTCTCAGCAGTGAAATCATGAGTGGCCTTCAGTGTCTGTTAGACAGGTGATAGGTATTGTACCATTAAATATAATTAACATTTAGCTCAGTCAATCCTGATACAACAATGCATGTAGATTACAAAAGAAATTTAGTTTTAATTTACAGTAGAGCTCAAGTATCAACAAAATATGGGCATGGCAACAGTAATACTTACGATGCGTTCTTTCTGAACATTCCTCATTATTTATTCACTGCTCCATCTGACAATTTTTCTTTCTGATTTAACAATGAATGTGCTTGCAGAAAATGGTGATGATTGTTCTGAAGTTTTATATTCACATTCTATTATAATCAAACTAGTTATAATTACACTTAACGCTCTTCTGTCTACATAATGAATTTATTGCATGCAATGTTTCTCAGCTTGTTACTTCAAACGAATACTATATCACAGGGTTTACTCTGCGCACAGTGTGCAAATATAGTACAGCTTTAACTTCCTCCAAGTCATGACAATACATATATTTTCCTTAGACAGCAAAATGTTGGACAAATTAATACTCTACATAAGAGCATAATTGAGTATGTTGGTGTTTGAATTCAAATTTTGCTGAATATGTTTGATTAAATGACACTGTATGCAATCTGGGCATATGGTGATAAAGATTGAGCTTTAATTGTGTATCAGGCAAAGCACCACTTCCTTTTTATTAACTAATGGTCAAAATAAAGAATCGTCAAGCATTCACCCTCAATGAGGAGAGGCAACTCAAAAAGCCACTCCACCCCACCATAAGCCACTACCAAGAAACTTTTTTCCAGACAATTCAGAGATGCCAAGCCCCTTTCTCCTCTCCTATAGCAATTCAAAGAGCAATGAGCCCGCATCTGGGCGGGAGACAATTGGCAACCTTTGGTTTACGGTCACCAGAGGACCACCACCCAGTTTTCCAATACAATGGGATCAATAGCATCCACGCTGTAGGAAGAATAGAAAGGTGTAAAAATGATTACAAGGTTGTTACCGAGACTTGAAGGTTTGCATTGCAATGAATGGCTGGATAGTCAGGGACTTTTTGCAAGTAGTAGTCACTGTCTGCATCTAAGTTGCCTTTGTAGTTGCACCAAGGACTCTAGCGTCAGTAATCTCCATATGAGATCTGTCAGCATATCACCCCTAGAGAATATCAGAAGATAATTCAATGTTATTCCAGGAATTCCTGAGCCCTCACATCCATCACAGTGAAGCTAGATGCAATGCCCTCATATCGTGTGGCATGGAGTCTTTCTAAGGTGGGCTATAAGGTCCATGTAAGGGGCATGGTTACTTGAGGCAACAACTTTTAAAGGTCATTCTTAAACAATAAATGACTGCCTGATGTGTAAATTAATGGATGCGTTATTTCTGCGCTCAAATTCCTAAAAATATATTCAGCTGCCAAAGGGAAAAGCAGTATTTTACTCTGCACATAGTGTCAGCCATTTTGTGTAGTTATTGTACAGTTGACTGTCAGTCCAATATGACAAAGCTTCAATATTGTTCTTGTGTGAGTTTCAGGCTTTATATTTGATGCACTACTTTTCTTCCACATTTCATAGTCCCATTCATACTTCCATTTACAGTATTGTCCCTATGGCACAATAACCTTTAATCTTCTATGCAACCCCACCCCTTCCTGCCATTTCCTTTTAACTTCTTTATGTAATTAGTACTGTGCTTTCTTTATCCCCGGTGCTAATGAGTCCCGTGCGCTTGTTGGTTCTACACATTTCCCAAGTCTTGGGTAAAATTAGCATGGTTTGTTTGAATCCCAAACTTCCAGAGCTCCCAGTCCCCTCCTGTTCACTGAGGTCCCAATCCCCTCTTTCATAGGAACATAGGAGTAGGAGTAGGCCATTATGCACCTTTAACCTCCTTTCCCTTTCTAAATAATGGAAAAAGTGAGGACTGCAGATGCTGGAGGGTCAGAGTCGAGAGTGTGGCGCTGGTAAAGCACAGCAGGTAAGGCAGCACCAGAGGGTCAGGAGAGTCGACACACCCTCACACTCCCTTGTCCCAACCACTTCAAATCTCTTCAATTGGCTTAAAAAAAATTAAATTTTCTGCTTTTCTTAATTGACCTGACATCTTAATTCTGTTTCTCTCCAGAGATACTACCTACCTACTAAGTTCTTTCAACTAAAATAAAAACACTTGTTGTAAGTGCTGAGGAAATTCAGCAGGTCTGAAAGCATTCACAGAGAGAGAAAAACAGAGTTAAACATCTGGTCTAGTATGACTTCTTCAGAACTGAAAGGAGGTGGAAAATTATGGCTTTTCTGAGGGAGACAGAAGGATTGCTCCTCCTCCCCCTCTATCACAAGAATAAAACCCATAACTTGCTAGCTCCTTAAAGTTGTGAAGAAAAGTCATACAGGGCTCAAAACACTGACTCCTGTTCATCTCTTCACAGATGCTGCCAGATTTTCTGGGTTTCTCCAGCATTTTCAGTTTTTCTTAAAGTTCATCCAGCATTTTTTTAAAAAAAAGTTTTTATTTTAAACTGTGTACTTTTCCTGGAAAAGATTTGATAATCAAACTAAAAAATAGTTGGTAGAGGATATGCAGGAACAGGATAGGCTTTTTTTAACAGCCAATATACAACAACATCTTTGGGTCCACAGCACTGTCCAACCAGTGACAGTCTAGAACCTCTGCACAGATGTTCCCTCTACCTGCATTCTGCATGAATTGGCTGGAATTTTGCTTTGGCTTGCAGTCAATGTGTTGGTTGGTCACTGTTTCAACTGAATCTTTTTTCTTAAAAAAGCATGAAACATACTGCCAGCTTTAAATTTTAAGTTTGGCAGTTTTGAAACAGCAATTAAAGGCTGCACAGATTGTAACCATTAAATAATTTAAATCCTCACCTGAGATAAATGTTAATACAGGTCATCAGGAATCCTGTCATGTCCCTTGTGTCTGCAGTGCTTGGGTATAAATGCCAAGCATTATTTGTTATTTGGATAACATCTCAATATGTGAATAAGCATAATGTGTGGCTCCTTCCATTTCAATCATAAATTTTAATGAATGGAGAAAGGGATAATGATCTCATTTAGCTGTGTCCTACTTTTCCACACAAAAGCACTGTTATAACCTGAGGGAAAATATAGTCACTAACATCTATTCTGATTTGGTTTTGAAATGCAGTAGCACATTGATAAATCTATAAAATATTCTCTAAATGTAAATAGGATCAAGTATCATTTTTTTTTGTTGACAGTATTTCATCCAGCTAGCCATTTTCTGCAGGAAGTAGAATTTTTGTTGCATGCAACTAAATCACAATATGTTTATTTTTAATCTCCCAGTTTGATTATGAACAGATATGAATCTATACTTAGGAAATTGTCCAAAGCATGCTTATGTAACACCATATCTACAAACCTGGTGAGCAGGTTGTATGTATAGAGGTTATAAAATTGCTCACAGGTTAACTAAGTAACAGAATTCAAGAATGTGGTGCATATTTTGGTTGCATTAACACCTGTTCTTACTTTGGAGACTCGTTGTCCTGCTGAATCTAATCATAATTGCAGAGCAGAATCTTATAGCACCATGAGAAATCGGATGAGAACTTTTTTCATGATGGGAGCAACAAATCCCATTTTCCAACAGAGTTCCAGATATTGAGATGCCATCTTAACTTGGGAGTGGCAAAATGCTTGACTGGGATTATCACTCATTATCGCCCTCATTAACACTAAATACCATCTCATTAATGTGCAGTATCCAATTCTACAAAATACAAGATATTGAGAATTCCCAACATGAAAGTTAGAGCAGGTACCTGGTGACGCTAGCTCACCACCTGCTCCATCTTGGACGCCCAGTACCAACACCTCAGGGCACATTCCTGACTAACAGTTGCATGGTGACCTTTTCCCCACAAGTCTGCATATTGCTTCTATTTAAGTAATGCTCTCTTAAATGCTCGAATTGAAACTATGTCCACCACTCTGCCAGACAGTGCATTCCTCCAACCTCAGACAATTCATGTTGTGATGCTAGTCCTTTGGTATTACATCTAATGAGCATTTATGTATATATAGTATTGCTTCTGCTATCACAAAACTTCTGGATTCAGCACACACTACATGCAGGCAAACATCCTGAAGTTATGGTCTGTCATTCATGTTTCTACCTCAGGCCGTGCTGAGGGCATCTCCTCCCCAGAGACAACTGGTCATAAATTCTCTAGCTCCTGATGACAGGCTGGAAGTTGGACAGACTGGCAAAATGGTTCAGGGAATTGTCGGAACCATATTTGATATCTTCCTATTGCCAAGCTGCAGAGCTGGCAAATGTGCTACATGTTGGGAGCACTGATGAGCCAATTAAAGACCCCCTCCTGCCGCATGATCATTTTACCATTGGTAGGGGCATCAGCCATCACATGGGAAAACAATCTCATGAAACCTTGCAGGTCAGGCAACATCCAAGGAACAGGAAATTCGACGTTTCGGGCATAAGCCCTTCATCAGGAATCCTAATGAAGGGCTTATGCCCGAAATGTCGAATTTCCTGTTCCTTAGATGCTGCCTGACCTGCTGCGCTTTTCCAGCAACACATTTTCAGCTCTGATCTCCAGCATCTGCAGACCTCACTTTCTCCTCATGAAACCTGGCAACCTGTTAATGAGCCTTGGGTAGGGGCCATCCTTTTTGAGCATTCCATTACCCATTTAGGGACCCTCACCATCCAATGGCAGTATTCACTTCTGTGGCGACAGCGTTGGCTTCCCTCAGCAACACCAACCCCAAATAAACACTGGGGTCTGCTTGCCTCACTGTAGCCCCATCCTGATCCCATTTGCCAGTTTTCAAGGGTGCCTGGCTATCTGTACACTCTCAGCCTTCACCTGCAACATCAGCACTGACCACAGATAGTGATGGCAATGCTGAGGTCGTTAAGGTGCCACACCAGTGATAAGCAGCACCATTTGGTTGGGCTGCTGAGCTCAATAGGAATACCATCCATGATGGTAGCCACTAAATTCGCCATCACCAAGAGTATGCCTCTCCTAGTCCCATGACTGGTTAAAGAGTGGTATTCTCCAACTCTGAGCCCTCATGGTCAGACTTCATGTAAAAGTTCAACCACCTCATCAGAGGTCAAGCTTGTTCAGTGAAAGTATAACTGGGTTTTTAATTGCAATCTAAGTAACATCTAATGCTGAACAATTAACTTTAAAAAATGGACACAAATATTTGTTGTTAAATGTCTCCATTAAGATTAATTCATTTTTTAAAAAATTCCTCACGGGACATTGCTGGTAAGGCTGAAATTTGGTGCCTGTCCATAATAACCCTTGATCTGATTGGCTTGTTCAATATTTTCAGAGGGTAATTAAGAGACAGTCACATTGCTATGGGACTGAAGTCATATGCAGGCTAGACTAGGTAAGACTGGCAGATTTCCTTCCCTAACAGGCATGAGTGAAACAGATAGGTATTTATGACAATCGACAATAGTTACCTAGTTGCCATTAGACTATTTTCTTTTAAAGCTTGGATTCTACTGAGGAATTTGAAACCATATCTCCAGAATACCTGAGCCTCTGGATGATAAGTACACTGACATTACCACTACATTATTGCTTTTCACTTGACTTTAAAAGGAAAAGTTTTTTTCAATTACTTTTTAAAAGTTATCTTGATATAAATTCACCCATTTGAATGTCCCAACCTTTCTTATGTTCTGTGTAAACATTTTCAAAAGTGATTTGGTTATTGATACTTTTCCTGGTTAACTATCTCCAAAAATTCCTTAATGTGATTGCCTATTTGGTCAGTTTTATAGCCTCACTGCAACTCAATGCTAGAAATCCTCTTTAAAGAAAAATCATGATGAAAAAGTTACAAGTCTCACCACGTGGATCAGCATATCCCTCAGTGAGGCTTCAAGGTCAACAAGTACCCTGCCAACTGCAAAATCCAGATCAGTATGTCGCAGACCCAAAACACCTTAACATAATGTATTGTGCATCCTGGACCATTTGGAATGTGCCACATCCTTTGCTGTCCACTGTGAAATACAGAATCAAAAAGTGTGGAAAAACATAGCAGGACAGGCAATATCCAAGGAGGAGGAGAATCGACATTTTGGGCATAAGTCCTTTATAAGGAATAGGGGAAGGGTTGCAAAGGGTGCTGAGAGATAAATAGGAGAGTGGGTGAGGTAGCTGGGAAGGTTATAGGTCGATGCAGGTGAGGGGTGATGGTGATAGGTCGGTGGAGAGGGTGTAGCGGATAGGTGGGATGGAAAATGGACAGGTAGAATACCATCTGCAGTCCTCACATTCTCCTAGTCACTATGAAATATAGCACAATCAAATCTTTATTTGGGCTAAAATGAAGTAGAATTTATTTGCATGTCAGAAAATGCACAGCAGCCGTTAGATGCAGTATGATATTATTGATACAGAAGTTAGAAATCAATAAAAGTAGAATCAATTCACAAAGAGTTTAAGCTCTATTATTTATAAACATCATGGTCCAATGAGACTCGTAGAGGAATTATTCAAGATTTACACAATTCAATGGTTTTGTAATGGGCAAAAGCTCTGCCTCCTGCACAAAGTTTGACTGTCAATTAGGCTCACCTAGAGATTCTGAAGTATTTAACCAGTGTAGATATCACTAAATAAAGAGCTGTCAAAATAAAGACCCTTCAAACAGGCAAATTGAAAGATCGAATGGCATATCACTCTTAATAACTCTAAGACAGGTTTTATCAATATGTTTGTCTCACTGCCAATCCCTTATCACCGGGACTGCACAGCATTGCCAATAAAAGATTTTACACTGCCAATGGAACAACATTTTACACATCTCACTCCTCTTTGATAACCATTTTGCAATCTGTATCCTCTTATAAAATTTCCATAACTCATTATTTTGTTTTCTGTTAGAGGGCTGCTTCAGTTCAACCCTGACTTTCAGTCCTCAAACAACTACTTAAGTGTATAACACTAAACACCTTTCTTTAACTTGTGACTCCACATCTCTATATAATTTATGCTATCTTAGTATGTTTTTCTAATTTTCCTTTTATTTACTCTATTGACTTACAAAACAAATCAGTCTGTAATGATTTCCAAAGGCAAGCAAGCAAATGTATGCCCCTAAGCTTCACTCAATTTGCTGACAAGGTGATGGAAGCTTGTCAAGAGAAACTCTGTTTCAGTTCTGGAAAATATCCAAGCCAACTCCTACATCAGAAATACATTTAATATAAGTTTTGTAATCAGAGAAATTTCTTACACTAATCCATTGCACTGGAAACTGTAAAAAATTACATTTTCAAGGATTCCTGCGATTTTTCAATTTCCCTTGTCTCCAAGGAGCCTGGAATTTGATTGCCTGAACAACAAACCAATCACCTGCTGTGACTGTCACAAAGCAAGCTTTCACAAAGATAACAGATGAGGGAGGTGATTTAAGCCAGCTGGAATATCCTTCCATGGAAACCAACATTCATCATAAGTCACAAAGATTCTCTGATTCTTTCTTTCTTTACGTAGAAGAAAGTAGTTCATTTTTTTTACACTGTTGTGAATTTGATTTGTAAATTCAGCACTTTTGTGATCATGGTGTGTGGATTTTCTTTTTTAATGTAAAACTCATGCTGATCTGCTTCACTAGGTGATTTGAATGAGCTGAAGAGACATAAGTAATTAGTTAACGTCTGCTGTTAGGCACTGAGAGATATCAAGCAAAGACCTCACATCACATATATGAGGTTTAGCCATTATTTTCTATAATGTGTAATTTATCTGATACCTAAAGTTACATGAAATATCTTCAAGATTAAATAGTACAGCAATCATTGATCAAATATAATTGAATACAGAGTAGCAAATGAATAAAATGCAAGGTTACATCAAATGTATCACCAGAGTTTTGTCTTGCTCCAGTTTCTATGCTTTTGTATTCCTTGGCACATTCTATCATTTGGGCAAGTTAAGACTCAAACATGAAAAATAGTGTTTGAATGAGTTTTTGGAATCCTACTGCTGCTTATGAAAACATTTCCCAGTATGAGCCTTTGGGAAAAGAAAGGTAAGAAATACAACAGTGCAAACTGAAGAGAACGATAGTATGCATTTTACATAACGAATTTATGACTGAAAGTCTTTCAGAGTAGCTGTACTCTATGGTCAAACTTTCTTCTGCACAGGAACAATTTTTTTAGAAAAATGTTTATTAATAAGTGTTCTATTTAAAGACACATTTTAATGTCTCAAATTTTAATTGGATTATTATCTATGTAATTCTGCCAATCGTGAATAGATTCAACTCTTTTTCAGTCTAATGGTTATCGTAACCAAATTAAAGCAGTGCTTTTTTCAAACCATACCGAGCAGACATTTTAATTTGTATGCAAAAATGCTGGTGTGAACCACATTGGAGACTGTCATTCCATCCTTTGGGAATAGCATGAAAACAGAAATGTCAAACAATTTTTATTTTCTCCAAACAAAACAGAACACCAAGCATCTATTTTGATGTGACACATTAATAATACGGAAATATCAACTTAACACTCAGTTTAAATTTCAAAAGAACCATTCATCATTGGTCCATGAAATGTGCTGAAAACTACTGATACTCCATAAATGAGATTTGAAACAATTGTAGCACAGCCTTTTTTTTTAAATTACTGCTGGCTGGATATGGATCATTGCATTGACAGTCATCCACCATTTACAGTATGAGATGAGGCAATACTGTAATTCCCAAATACAGACATGTACTCTGCTTGGACAGTAAAGATGTACATCAAAGGTTCAACACTGATGCTGCAGTAATACGCTTGAAATAATTCAAAATTAATACCTGCATTCATTAAGTATTTATGGACATGATGAACATTTGAATTCTTTTGTATCTTTCTACTCATTCTAATAGTGCATCTTAATGTTCAGCCTTTTTTTTAACAGTCAGAGATACACCATTCTAAGTAGGATATTAAATAATTTTCAGTTATACATTCCTTTCAGGTGAAAGAATACAACAGGAAAAGTGGTCCAAATATGGTTAACAAAATAAGTTATTATATCCAAAGAGGAGACCTATAAAGTTGTTAGTAAAAATTAGAAAATCCAGGAACTAGTAGCAGTTTATAATTCAGCAAAGGAGAGCCAAAGGATTGATTAAGCAGGGAAAATAGTGAATAAGAGAGACCTAACAAAATATTAAAGCAAACTGTAGGAGCTTCTATAAGTATCTAAAATGCAAAAGATTAGTAAAGATAAATATAGGCCGTTTGCAGTCTGAAATGGAGGCAATATTAATGGAGAACAGGAAAATGGAAGAACAACTCTCCAACGATTTCAGTGCCGACTTCACAGAAGAAGAGACAAAAATAACTTGCCAGTAGAGCTGCAAAGGAAAAATGAAGGAGCCTAAGAAAAAGTGCCAGAGAAGTTAATGTGACTGAAAGCTAATAAATTTCCAGCGCTTGATAATCTACATCCCATTGTATCAAAGGAGGTGCTGATGGAAATAGTGAATGCATGGGTTTACATCTTCCAAACGTCTGTAGATTCTGAAACCGTCCTGGCAGATTGGAGGGTGGCAAAGCTAACACCATTATTTACAAAAGGGAAAGAAGGAGAAAGCTATGAATTAACTACCAGTTAGTCTGACAACAGACAAAATGCTGGAGTCTATTCTAAAGGATGCAATACGTTAGCAAAACATTTAGAAGAAATCAATGGGATTACATAGAGTCAACTTTGATTTATGAAAGGAAAATTGTTTGACAACTTATTGATGTTTTTGAGGAAATAACTGATAGAATAGATGAGGAATAATGAGTGGTGGTGTTTTATTTAGATTTTGAAAAATCCTCTCACAGAATAGGTTAGTATGCAAACTGAAAGCACATGGGATTGGGGGTAATCTGGCACAGATTTAGAATTGATTAGATAATAAGAAACAGAGTAAGAATAAATAGATTTTTTTCATAGTGGAAGGCGGTGATAAGTCAGCTACTGCAGACACCTGAGTTTGGAGCCCAGCTATTCACAAAATATATCAATTATTTCGATGAAGGAGTCAAACATAAAATTTCCAAGTTTGCTGGTGATCCCAAATTAAGTGGATAATAAGCTGTGAGGACATAAGGAACCTTCAAGGTGATATGGAGAAATTAAGTAGTGAGTGGGTGAAACATGGCAGATGCAGGACAAAATGGATAAATGGCGAGTTTTTCACTTTAATAGGAAAAACGATATAGCAGAATTTTATTTAAATGGTGACAATTTGAGAAATGTACAGGATGACTTTGTGCACTAGTTACTTAAAGCAAGTATGCAGATGCAACAAGCTGTTAGTAAGGCAAATGGCATATTGGCCTTCATACTAAGAGTTTGAGTACAGCAGCAAGGAAGTCTTACTGCAGCTGTATAGGCCTTAGTAAGACTACGCTTGGAGTATTGTGTACAGTTTTGATCATCTTAACTAAGAGAAAATAGACTTGCAATAGAGGGAGTGCAGTGAAGGTTCACCAGACTGATTCCTGTGATGGTACTGGAGATCACAGCTGAAAACGTGTTGCTGGTTAAAGCACAGCAGGTTAGGCAGCATCCAAGGAATAGGAAATTCGACGTTTCGGGCATAAGCCCTTCATCAGGAATGAGGAGAGTGTGCCAAGCAGGCTAAGATAAAAGGTAGGGAGGAGGGACTTGGGGGAGGGGCGATGGAGATGTGATAGGTGGAAGGGACCTGGGGGGTGCAGCGAGAGAGAGACTCACTGAAATCCTTGTAGAGGAAGGAAGAGAGCTTCTTCAAGGAAGGCATCCTTGCAAGAGGATTTGCAGTAGGTTAAAATCTTCGGGTAAAAAATGAGGTCTGCAGATGCTGGAGATCACAGCTGAAAATGTGTTGCTGGTCTACAAGGATTTCAGTGAGTATCTCTCTCGCTGCACCCCCCAGGTCCCTTCCACCTATCACATCTCCATCACCCCTCCCCCAAGTCCCTCCTCCCTACCTTTTATCTTAGCCTGCTTGGCACACTCACCTCATTCCTGATGAAGGGCTTATGCCCGAAACGTCGAATTTCCTATTCCTTGGATGCTGCCTAACCTGCTGTGCTTTAACCAGCAACACATTTTCAGCTGATTCCTGTGATGGTAAGTTTTCTGTACAAGGAGAGATTGAGTTCCTGGACCTGTATTCAATGGAGTTCAGAGGAATGTGAGGGGATCTCATCAAAATGAATAAAATTTTCACAGGGCTGGACACAGTGGATGCTTTGATGATGTTTCACGAGTCCAAAACATCCAGAATAAGAGGCCTGAGATGAGGAGACATTTATTCAATCAGAGGGTGGTGAACCTATGGACTTCTCTACCACAGAAACTGTGGAGATCAAGTAATTGATTATGGTTAAGAAATAAATTGTGAGATTTCCAGTAGTTAAAAATGTTGAGAGGTATGGGGAGAGTGTTGGTAGTAAGACATTGAGATGCAGGATCAGTAATGATCATGTTGAATGGTAGTGTGGACTAATTGAGCCAATTGGCCTACTCATGCTCCTATGTATTGTGTTTCAACATCTTCTATGCTCTAATGGCTTTGGAGGAAAGATTTGAATTGTCATGTTTCAAATTTATTATGATTACATATCATAAAAAAAATGAAAAAGATTTCAGCGGGTCACAGAGCCTCCATTAAAAGCAGATGTCAAGGGTGAAATACAATTGTACGTGTGTGACCTACCAGATATTGGCTTTTGACATGCTTTGACAGAAGTTCAAACTCATTTCCGAATTTACCAGAAAATCTATTAATGGGTAACAAAATGTGTTCTGAAAGTGACCATTAATTGCAAGCCTAACCTTTTAATTTCATTCTATAACATTTCTAATAGATTTCACAACTGTTAAAATCTGGCTTGCTAACAATTTGTGGATATAAAGGGCATGATTTTAACCCTATGTAACTGAATAGGTTTTGGGGAAGATAACATCACACCAATTCTTCTACATGCATAATTAGGCACAAACAAGTCTGTGTATGTAGTCTGCCGAGTCTGATGTATGTGCCAAAATTTCGATTTTGGACCCCATAAATAGAGGCATTAAATACAATTGAAAATGTGGTGCTGGTTAAAGCACAGCAGGTTAGGCAGCATCCAAGGAATAGGAAATTCGATGTTTCGGGCATAAGCCCTTCATCAGGAATCACAAGTTTATGCCTGAAACGTCGAATTTCCTATTCCTTGGATGCTGCCTAACCTGCTGTGCTTTAACCAGCAACACATTTTCAGCTGTGATCTACAGCATCTGCAGACCTCATTTTTTACCCGCATTAAATACAATAGCCAGGAAATTATCATGGGCCATATAATGTTCTGGTGGGGCCAATGTCGCACTTTAGGAGCAATGCAAACATCTTTGAGACAGTGCAGAGGGGATTTACCACAATAGTTCCATGGGCGGGGGTGTTGAGTTAGAACCTGAGATTGGAAAGGCAGGGTGTTATTCACTTTGAAGCAAAGAAAACTGAGGAGATATTGGTGAACAAGATTATGTCAAGCTTAGTCCATGTACACAAATAAAAAACTATTTCCATGAACTTATGAGAAGAACTAAGAGGAAACAGGTTTATGATTTTAGGCAAGAGATGAAAAGAAAGTGTGACAAAGAATGTTCTTCCACAGTAAGTACCATATAGGTTGTAGAAGTGAAAACAATTAATGATTTCAAAAAGGAATTGGATACACACATGGGAAATGAATATTCATGATACTGGGAAATGAGTCTGACTGGATTGTTCTGAGGGAGCCAGTATGGATTCAGTGGGCCAAATGGCATCCTTCAGTGCTGTCACCAACTGAGTAGAATTTAGTTGAATGCCAGGGTGTACTGCTGAAGATCCTGTTTTTAAGGGAAATACCGAAACATATTGTATCCCTTAGGAACTCAACAGAACATTATTGCTTGTTAAATGCCTTTTTGACAGTCCACCTTGCCTCATTGGTATTCAGTTTGTATGTTGTGGTTCTGTTCGACGAGTTGGGAGTTTTTGTTGCAAACGTTTCGTCCCCTTTCTAGGTGACATCTTCAGTGCTTGGGAGCCTCCTGTGAAGGCTTCACAGGAGGCTGCCAAGCACTGAAGATGTCACCTAGAAAGGGGACGAAACGTTTGCAACAAAAACTCCCAGCTCGGCGACCAGAACCACAGCAACGAGCACCCGAGCTACAAATCTTCTCACAAACTTTGAATTCAGTTTGTATCTTAACAAACTCAAACAAGCTAGATATTGAGAAAACTCAACATAGAAACCAGAGTCAATACCTGGTCAATTCAGATAGGTAAAAACAATGACTGCAAATGCTGGAAACCAAAGTCTAGATTAGAGTGGTGCTGGAAAAGCACAGCAGTTCAGGCAGCATCTGAGGAGCAATAAAATCAATTTTTCGGGCAAAAGCCCTTCATCAGGAATACAGGCAGAGAGCCTGAAGGGTGGAGAGATAAGTGAAAGGAGGGGGGGGGTGGGGAGAAAGTAGCATAGAAAACAATAGGTGAGTGGGGGAGGGGATGAAGGTGATCGGTGGAAAAGAAGATAGGCAGGTAGGACAAGTCATGGGAACAGTGCTGAGCTGGACGTTTGGAACTGGGGTGAGTTGGGGGAAGGGGAAATGAAGAAACTGTTGAAGTCCACATTGATGCCCTGGGGTTGAAGTGTTCTGAGGCGGAAGATGAGGCATTTTTCTTCCAGGCGTCTGGTGGTGAGGGAGCGGCGGTGAAGGAGGTCCAGGACCTCCATGTCCTTGGCAGAGTGGGAGGGGGAGTTGAAATGTTAGGCCACAGGGCGGTGTGGTTGATTGGTGTGAGTGTCCCAGAGATGTTCCCTAAAGTGGTCTGCAAGGAGGTGTACAGTCTCCCCAATGTAGAGGAGACCGCATCGGGAGCAACTAATTAAATAAATGATATTAGTGGATGTGCAGATGGATGTGGAAGGCTCCTTTAGGGCCTTGGATGGAGGTGAGGGAGGAGGTGTGGCCGCAGGTTTTTCAGTTCCTGCGGTGGCAGGGGAAAGTGCCAGGATGGGAGGGTGGGTTGTAGGGGGGTGTAGACCTGACCAGGTAGTCATGGAGGGAACGGTCTTTGTGGAACGTGGAAAGTGGTGGAGAGGGAAATATATCCCTGGTGGTGGGGTCCGTTTGGAGGTGGCGGAAATGTCGGTGGATGATTTGGTTTATGCAAAAGTTGGTAGGGTGGAAGGTGAGCACCAGGGGCGTTCTGTCCTTGTTATGGTTGGAGGGGTGGGGTCTGAGGGCGGAGGTACGGGATGTGGACAAGATGCATTGGAGGGCATCTTTAACCATGTGGGAAGGGAAATTGCGGTCTCTAAAGAAGGAGGCCATCTGATGTGTTCTATGGTGGAACTGGTCCTCCTGGGAGCAGATACGGTGGAGGTGGAGGAATTGGGAATATGGGATGGCATTTTGCAGGAGGAAGGGTGGGAAGAGGTATAATCCAGGTAGCTGTGGGAGTCGGTGGGTTTGTAAAAAATGTCAGTGTCAAGTCGATCGTCATTAATGGGGATGGAGAGGTCCAGGAAGGGGAGGGAGGTGTCAGAGATGGTCCAGGTAAATTTAAGGTCAGGGTGGAATGTGTTGGTGAAGTTGATGAATTGCTCAACCTCCTCACGGGAGCACGAGGTGGCGCCAATACAGTCATCAATGTAGTGGAGGAAGAGGTGGGGAGTGGTGCCGGTGTAATTACGGAAGATCAACTGTTCTACATAGCCAACAAAGAGACAGGCATAGCTGGGGCCCACAGGAGTGCCCACGGCTACACCTTTGGTCTGGAGGAAGTGGGAGGATTTGAAGGAGAAATTGTTGAGGGTGAAGACCAGTCGGCCAGAAGAATGAGAGTGTCGGCAGAAGGGTACTGTTGGGTACGTTGGGAGAGGAAGAAACGGAGGGCTTGGAGGCCCTGGTCATGGCAGATGGAGGTGTAGAGGGATTGGATATCCATGGTGAAGATGAGGTGTTGGCCGGGGAAATGAAAGTCTTGGAGGAGGTGGAAGGCGTGGGTGGTGTCTCGAACATATGTGGGGAGTTCCTGGACAAGGGGGCATAGGACAGTATTGATGTAAGTAGAAATGAGTTCAGTGGGGAGGGAGCATGCTGAGACAATGAGTCGGCCAGGGTGGTCAGGCTTGTGGATCTTGGGAAGTAGGTAGAACTGGACAGTGCGGGTTTCCAGACTATGAGATTAGAAGCTGTAGGTGGGAGATCTCCTGAGATGATGAGGTTCTGTATGGTCTGAGAGATGATGGTTTGGTGGAGGGGAGTGAGGTCATGGCTGAGGGGGCAGTAGGAAGAGGTGTCCTTGAGTTGGCATTTGGCTTCAGCGGTGCAGGGGTCAGTGTGCCAGACTACCACTGCGCCCCCTTTACCTGCTGGCTTGATGGTGAGGTCGGGATTGGAGCAGAGGGATTGGAGGGCTGCGCATTGTGAGGGTGAGAGGTTGGAGTGGGGGAGGGGGGTAGACAGGTTGAGGTGGTAAATGTTCCGTCGGCAGTTGGAAATAAAGAGGTCAAGGGCGGGTAATAGGCCAGCGCGGGGTGTCCAGGTGGATGGAGTGTGTTGGAGGCGGGCGAAGATGTCCTCGGAAGGTGAGCGGGAGTCCTGATTGTGAAAGTAAGCTCGGAGGTGGAGGCGGCGGAAGAAGTGTTTGACATCATGGCGTGTATTAAATTCATTGATGCGTGGGCGGAGGGGGATGAAGGTGAGTCCTTTGCTGAGGACTGATCGTTTGACCTCAGCAAGGGGGAGGTCAGGGGGGATGGTGAAAACTCAGCAGGGCTGGGAGCTGGGATCTGGTGTGGGTGTGGAGCTGGGAGTGGGAGCGGAGCCGGTAACTGAAGTGGGTGTGGTGGTAGGGGAATAGGGATAGAGTCATGAACAGGGGTGGTGTTCCCCTCAGGATTCTAGGGGGCGGGAATGGTGACAGTGTGATCTGTGGGGAGCATGTCAGCAGAATGCAGGTGAGTGGCGGTGGGGGCGGAAGTGATGGCAAACATGGCAGTGGGGGGTGGGCGGAAGTCACTGAGCATGTGGCATCAGCGATGATGTGAGGGGCGGAAGTGATGTCACGTGTGGTGCATGAGGAATTGTGAGGAGCGGAAGTGGCTGTGAAAGTGGCCATGATGGCGGGGGGGGGGGGTGGGAAGTGACATCCCACCTGTTCAATTCAGCTTATTGCCTGCTCCAAAGGACTTCCATGTTAGGCACTGGGTACCGCCTTCCCAGGGAATGTGGCATGGACACACCATGTTCATAGATACTGGCATCTTTTATGTGCCAGTCTCTGAGACTCTCAGATCCACTCATTGTACACTTCTGCACTTCGATGTGTCACCTTGGTAACTATCATGATAATGCAGCAGTGAGGGCACTGTATGCTCAGGGAGATACACCCAGCTGATGGACTGGGCCAGGCTACATCTCAGAGCTTACTGAACTTACTGAACTTACTCAGAACTCACTGTCAAAATTCTCACTCTGCACTATTTGGACACTCAAAGCATCATGATTTGCATTGCCTTTCTGCACATTGCCCCTCCAGTCGGACACACCAGGTTCATTTTTTCTGTCTTGTTTTGTGGTTTAGCATAGTCACAAATACAGTCCTCAGTCAAGTCGAGGGAGATTGCTTTCACTCAGGACGCCCTGACACGGTAAATCAAGGACCATTCCAATACTAATCCAGGGGTTTGAACACAGTCTGTCACTCGAGGTGGTTAGAGTCAGTATGTTCTCTCAGTACTGCTTTATATTTCTTGTTGTGAAGAGAATGGAAGAGGAAACAAAGGCTTTGGGATTTTTACTCAAAACTTTTCTTAGACTCAATATCTCAGCTCACTGCCACAGGCTAATTTCACTCTCTCCCTCCATCCACTGCCCAACCTCATGGTAAATCATGTGGCTCCCTGCCATTCAATGAAATTATGGCTGAACTGACAATCCGCAACTCTAACATTCCAGTTTTTGTCCTTTAACCCTTGATTTCCGGATCAAAATTCTGTCTGGCTCAGTCTTGCATACACTTAATGACATATCTACAACAGCACTCGGTGCTCAAGAATTCTACAGATTCACTAGCCTCTAAGAGAGGAAATTCCTCTTACTGAGCAGAAAAATCTAATTGGTAGTTGTAATAGTATATTTTCTCTTACTGATTATATATCACACGCCCTTGTGTGATTAACCTACATTATAGAAAGTGGTGAAAGAGGTTATTAACTGTCGCTGTTCATTCAACAGGAAATGAACAAGTGAACTGAAGCACTGGTGAGGTAGCTACATGTTTGCACAATGCTTAACCTTTGTAAGGTGCTTTTGGTTGGTCATTCTAATCAGTCAAGTATTGCAAGTGACATGTAAGCAAGCAGAAAGGACTATATGTCACAAATTGAGAAAGCAAATTAATCACTCAGGAGCAGCAGGAGCTTCAGGTGGATAATAGTATGCTTGGTGTCTGCTCTAGATACTTTAAATTGACAAATTCCATTTATTTTATTCAGTAATGGGATGTGAGTATCACTACCAGCCCAGTATTTATTGACCATCCTAATTGTCCTTGAGAAGCTGGGTGGGAGATATACCCATAATGTTGTTAGGAAATGAGTTCCAGATTTTGACCCAGCAACAGAGAAGGAACAGTGAAATATTTCCAAGTCAGAATAGTGTATGGGCTTCGTTGGGACCTTTCAGGTGGTGGTGTTCCAATGAATCTGCTGTCCTTTTCCTTCTAGGTGGGAGAGTTTATGGGTTAGAAGATACTGTTGGCAAAGACTTGATGAGTTTCTATAGTGTATATTTTGTAGATGGTACAGACTGATGCTACCCTGTGAAGGCGTAGGTTGAGGTGGAAATAAACTGGGCTGCTTTGTCTTGGATAGTGTTGAGCTTTCTGAGTGTATTTGGGGCCTCAATCATTTGGGGAAATGTAGAATGTCATGTGGATGATGAACATGCATTGGAAAAGCAGGAAGCTACTTGCTACAGAATTAGGGGAGGCGGTCGTATAGTGGTAATGTCACTGGACTAGTAATCCAGAACCTTACGTTAATATTCTGGGGATTTGAATCCTACCGCCCAAGATATCAAAATTTTAATTCAGTAAAATAGTCTGGAAATAAAAGCCAACCTACCAGTGATCATATAATCACTGTGAGTTGTTGTAAAAAAACCAACTAATTCAAAGTTTGTGAGAAGACTTGTAGCTCGGGTGCTCATTGTTGTGGTTCTTTTGGCTGAGCTGGGAATTTGTGTTGCAGACGTTTCGTCCCCTGTCTAGGTGACATCCTCAGTGCTTGGGAGCCTCCTGTGAAGTGCTTCTGTGATCTTTCCTCTGGCATTTGTAGTGGTTTGAATCTGCTGCTTCTGGTAGTCAGTTCCAGCTGTCTGCTGCAGTGGCTGGTATATTGGGTCCAGGCCGATGTGCTTATTGATTGAATCTGTGGATGAGTGCCATGCCTCTAGGAATTCCCTGGCTGTTCCCTGTTTGGCTTGTCCTATAATAGTAGTGTTGTCCCAGTCGAATTCATGTTGCTTGTCATCTGCATGTGTGGCTACTAAGGATAGCTGGTCGTGTCGTTTCGTGGGTAGT
This sequence comes from Hemiscyllium ocellatum, assembly GCF_020745735.1. Classification (NCBI taxonomy): domain Eukaryota; kingdom Metazoa; phylum Chordata; class Chondrichthyes; order Orectolobiformes; family Hemiscylliidae; genus Hemiscyllium; species Hemiscyllium ocellatum. Next base: position 55,868,735 of record NC_083416.1, read on the forward strand.
TGGTGTTCATGGATGCAGATTGTCAGCTGTCTTCCTGTTTGTCCTGCATGAGCAAAACATGAGATGACAAGCAACATGAATTCGACTGGAACACCACTACTATTATAGGACAAGCCAAACAGAGAATAGCCAGGGAATTCCTAGAAGCATGGCACTCATCCACAGATTCAATCAATAAGCACATCGACCTGGACCCAATATACTGGCCACTGCAGCGGACAGCTGGAACTGACAACCGGAAGCAGCAGATTCAAGCCACTACAAATGCCGGAGGAAAGATCACAGAAGGGCTTCACAGGAAGCTTCCAAGTACTGAGGATGTCACCTAGACAGGGGACGAAACATCTGCAACACAAATTCCCAGCTCGGCGAACAGAACCACAACAACCCAACTAGCTCACTACATCCCTTTTAAAGAGGGAAATCTGCCATCCTTACCTGGTCTGGCCTATATGTGACACTGGACCCACAAGAATGTGGCTGACTTTTAACTACCCTCTGGCTCTCGAGGTAATTTTAAGCAGTTCATGTGTAACCAGGGATTGCCAACAAATGTCAGTCTTGCCAGCAGCATCCACGCCCCATTGAAGAATAAAGAAAAATAAAAAGAACTCCTAACCTCCAACTACCTCGTAAAGCACCAGTACTTGTATGGCTGGCCAGTTTCTGGTCAATACTACTCCCCAGGGTTGAGAGTTGGGGTTTTAGTGATGGTGATACCATTAAATACAGATATGTACATGTATATTCAGTATCTGTACAATTGATCAGTATTTGAACAGTTGGCAGGTTATAGAACATTTTCCTTTTGAAACACTGCAACAATCTTACAATGAAATGCTAATAAGGTATTACCTCATGCCTTATACAATGTAAAATGAAGTACATTGTAAACAATATTGAGCTTGGCAACCACCTCAAGCCCAATAAGATTATGCTTCATCTACTTGTATTTCTGGACTTGGTTCAGAGGTGGACCATGTTTTACTATTTGGACCATGTTTTACTCAGTATTTCCACATTCCAAAGAGGCCCATTGCTTTCTATAAAATCCCTGGAGTAGTATCTCCATACCTGTGTCTTTGTTCTGCTTTTACAGCTTACCTCTCACATTTGGTGGTATCTCCTGTTTCAGAAAAGCTGGGATTGTAAATGATATTCCTTTAGTCTAGAATGTACCCAGTGATTTAATAACAAGGAGTTGGTCTCATGTTATAGGACAAAGCCTGCTTCCTGCTTCCCAGTCACTCAAAAACCTCAAAGAGAATCATTCCCAGTGCACCTGTGTTAAAATCTGACCATCAGAGCAGTTATTTTCTTACTAATCGCAGATTGAATTTTCTCCTCAGGTTTTTTTTTCCCCAGCACCACCTTACTGAGGTTTCCATATATTATGATCCATTATTGTCCATTTGAGCATCTTGAGCACAAGAAGGCAAGAAACTTGTGGGCAGCACGGTGGCACAGTGGTTAGCATTGCTACCTCACAGCGCCTGAGACCCGGGTTCATTTCCCGACTTAGGCAACAGACTGTGTGGAGTTTGCACGTTGTCTCCGTGGGTTTCCTCCGGGTGCTCCGATTTCCTCCCACAGTCCAAAGATGTGCGGGTCAGGTGAATTGGCCATGCTAAATTGGTAGGTAAGGGGTAAATGTAGGGGTAGCGCTTCGGCGGGTTGGTGTGGACTTGTTGGGCCGAATGGCCTGTTTCCACACTGTAAGTAATCTAAACTTTCCTGCTCTCCTCGATAAGCTGGCTTCTGCAGTATCATTTTTATCTGCTGGAGTAACAAGAAATCATGGAAACTGAACCCTTTACTGCCATGGTAGCCTGATTTGATTCTTTAATATATTACATCTAACAATGCAAGTGAAAATGCTCCAATCTTACCTGTCTGAAATAATAAACATTTTCCACGCACTACTTCAACTTAGTTTAATTTATCTTGAATAAAGAACATTCAAAATGTAGGTTTGTAACCACAGCTTAATCATATTTAGATTATCTAACGCTTCTAGCCTGTATTTGCACTCTTTTTTTTCTTACTGTGAGGATTTTGACAAAACATGGCAAACATTTTCTGTGAAACATAATTACAGTATTGATTGATTTTGTGAGTGAAAGACTGACTTGTTAATATTGTCACTTGTTTTTCTGTTCCCAGTTTGAATTCTTACCACTCATTTTGTTTCTTTCAATGATAAGGTATTGTATGCATGGAAAATAGTTATGCAAGGTGGCTGGGTGACTAATCGATGCTCCACTAAATCTACTATACCAGATTCCATTATTCTTCAAATGCAATTCATAAGTGTATTCTCCAAACTTCATCTTGGGAAAGTTTAGAGTATAAAGGATGAGAAAAAAATGTCTGCACCTTAAGAATGTAGAACAACATGCTGAATTTGTTACTGTTCATTTTATTGCACATACTTGTGAAATCTTGTTTGTTGTCCAGGAATTACCAGGAGGTTACTGACATTTAATTATCTAACAAACCTTGAAATAAATTATTTTCTGGTAGAATCTTATAGAATAGTTAATTAAGTAATCTATCAAAACACACAATTCCATCAGAAGGATTCTTGAACTGTACAATACTCAGATGTTGAAGAATGTGATCAAGCATTTCACAGCATACATCATGTTTTCTAAACATGTTCTTTAAGCTGACCAATCAAGAGAATTACAGCAACTCAACACCTTAGCAATATCTGACTTCCTTATTTGCCATCACTCCAAAATGAAGACATTTACTAACCATTTCATTATTTACTGGAGTCTGAGTGACATAGAGTATGGCAAGATATCTGGCAGAATTGGATGAGGCTTATCTCAACTTCCCGAACAACTCACACCATATTTCATGTTTTTGACCAGTGCTGTGGCAAGATTCCCACTTAGTATTCAGGTTAACAGAAAAGCTTGTCTCATTAATATTCAGCTTCTCATTTTATGAAATAAGAAAGATGTAAGGAAAACTAGAAATTCAAAGAAACCAGAGCGAGCAACTCGCAGATTCAACTTGTCACTTGCTCCAAACAGCTTCCAGTTTGTAAACTGGGCACCAAGATTCCAGGCCTCTGTCCACTGGCATGACCCACATGCACCCCACCTCAATGGGAATAGGCATTCAACATGTACCAGCCTCTAAGCTCCCTCTTCACATATTTCTGATTTACTTCAGTACTCATGCAACACTGGCAATTATTTATTGAAATGCTATTTCAATGACATTTTGCACTCAGAAACATGTACACAGCTCATGGACTGGGCCAAGCTGCATATCTGGGATCTTCACTTGCTGTAGTGGTGCTCATTTACTCTGATTCTGTTGAGATGCTAACAGCATCTCTGCATTGAGTATTGCCTTTTAGTATATTGCTCCCACAACTAGAGGTACCAGTCACATATTACTCCTGTCTTGCCATACCATTTAGTGCAGATACAAAGCCAGGAACCTTGTCATACTTACCAGTATGAGTGGTAGAGCATATCCCTTGATGGGAGATGGGTCTGGTAGAAGAGATAGAGTCTGAGGTATCAGAGAGAAGATGGTAACACTTATGCTTGTAGACTGAAGGTCATTAACCTCCTTCCTCCATTCTTGGTTGAAACTGCTTCAATCTGGATGGCAAGCTCAGACCAGGATGGTATGGACTGGTATCATCACTTTCACTGCTAGTCCTGTGTCCTTGGCCTCCTCCATCGTCAGACCCTGGCCACACGACGCCTGGAGGAAGAGCGCCTCATCTTCCGCCTAGGAGTCCTTGGCCCCCTCCATCGCCAGACCCTGGCCACATGACGCCTGGAGGAAGAGCACCTCATCTTCCGCCTAGGAACCCTCCAACCACAGGGGATGAATGTAGATTTCTCCAGCTTCCTCATTTCCCCTCCCCCCACTTTAGTCCCAACTCTCGGATTCAGCACCACCCTCTTGACCTGCAATCTTCTGCCCGACCTCTCTGCCTCCAAGCCCTCTCCGGCCTATACCCTCACCTCCTTCCACCTATTGTATTCCCAGCGCCCCTCTCCCAAATTCCCTCCCCACTAACATTTGTCTTAGCCCACTTGGCACATCAGCCTCATTTCTAAAGTAGGGCTTATGCCCGAAACGTCGATTCTCCTGCTCCTCGGATGCTGCCTGGCCTGCTGTGTTTTCTCAACACCACTTTTTTCAACTCTGGTATTCCAGCATCTGCAGTCCTCACTTCCTCCCTGTGTCAGCACCACCCTTTTGAGCAGGGCCTCTAAAATGCTGCCTGATTGGCACCAAATTTCCCAATCTTCCATGTTCAAGGCAAATGTCAGGAACTATACAGGGCAGCTCCAAGCTGGCAGTGCTTATCTGGGTGCATAATGTGCTTTTAGAGATGGCACTGTCAAGGTGCCAGTGAGCTCCTGGATATCTGCTGATGTTGTTGTGGATATAGTGCGTGATAAGATGGGATGAAATTTGGAGATGAGAGATGCCATTGGAGAATAGGAGGTAATTAATAAAGCAGATTTTGTAAAACCCATATCAAGAATTTTCCAAAAACTTCAACTTAGACTTTACTGGAAAGACAGAAGATTTAGCCTACTTGGTTTTAACACTGGATTTTCGCTCTTGTTTGTAGATTTTGTTTTAGTTTAAAACCACTGCGGTTTTCTTTTTATTCATCCACTCTCCACTTCCCTATCTCCCACTTTCATTGTATCTTTCTAAAAGCTGTTTTAAATATTCCTTGCCTGAGTTTCCCTCTCTTGAATTTCACAAATTGATTGATTTCCATTATTAGCATTTATTTGTTATCTGATACCCATTTAAGACTTATAATTGCTTGCCCAGCTCATTGAAACAAATACTCTTTGTGATCCCTGTATCTACATATCATTCAAAGAACTTTCTCACTTATAGATGTTTCTGTTCTGGTAATGCTGCGCAGATTTCCTGCTGTTATTGATTGCTCATGTTCAACACCATTTTCTGGTTTTCAGCAATCTTTGGAATATGGCTACTGGGTCAAATGGATGCCATTAGATTTGTTTCATAGCTGCAAACGTCCATCTGAGAAACGCATGCTTGGTCAATTGATTGCTGCACTGTTCATACTTCCAGATTCTACCTTTGTGTCCCAGGCTCAGACTTCACTACTTTCAGGCATAAAGGCAGATATAATAATAAGGGTAGTCTTGAGAGTCATAGAGCTCGGGAAAGAAACAGTGGGACACAAGCACAAATGGAGACACAGATTGTGTAAGACACTGCAAGAGGAGCAAAAAGATGAGCAATGGCATGAGAATCTTAATTATGTAATAGTATTGTGTTACTTGGTATAATGCTTCAATATATGTTATATTTCAGTGGATTGTTTTGTATGGTATACTATCTATGAGAAAATATAATTTTATTCAACTCACAGGTGATGTCAGAAGAGCACAAGAAAATATCTTTGAAGAAATTTTTTACTAGTTTGCAAGAATATTTCCTCTAAATTTCTATGGAAATTACTCTGACAGTTAAAAATAAACTTAAAACATTTGAGCAAGTTAGGCAGTTGTTACACAATATAATTTTTTGATGGGGCTTTCAAATATATTCTATCTAGGCCAATAAAGGGATACTTGAACTTTTAAAATTAGAATAGCCTCAGGAACACTTTTAGAATAAGGAATTGTATTTCCCACATGACTGTGATGATGAAAATAACACTCCTTATTTTCTTTTGTTAAATGGGCTGATCTTGGTCTTGTTAAAGTGACATGCTTCTCATTTTCCACTTTCACTCCTCAGAGATTATAAATCAGTCAATCGAAAAGGCAATTGCTCTGGAACATTCTTTTTATTTCGTTTTCAAAATAAAATGAGTTTGATTTATGATTAACCCACATTCCTCATAAAATAAAGGTCTGGACCCTCAATGGAATTAATAGGAACATCATCATAGACACTTTACCCAGAGCCTTTGAATTTTACAGATTTCACTGATGGTAAAAGTTTGCAAAGTGTAAAGCGTGGAAAAACAGACCAGCTTACTAACTGAGGACAACGTACAACAACATATAAATTAGACACAGGTGTAGGCCATTCGACCATCAGGCCTGCTATTCTTCTTGATATAATCACGGATGACTTAACTGTGGCCTCATCTTACCTTCCTGTCTGCAAACACCTCACACCATCACCATAATGTCTGACTCCCTTGTCAATCGAGGATGAGCAATCCAAAGACTAATGACCCTCAAAAGAAAAAAAATCTCCCCATCTCTGTCTCAAATGGGAGACCTCCTAATTTTTAAAGTGTGCCCAGATTCAAAAAAGGATGCATCCTCTTAGCATCTACCAGTCAAGCTCCCTCAAGATCGTATATGTTTCAAAAATAACACTTCTTATTTTTGGATAATAACATATGGGAATAGAAAGCCATTTTGCACACTTATCTGATATTCATCAAATCAACTTGCTTGCCTTTTCTTTATACCCCTTGATATCCTTACTGCTTAAAAATATCTATCTCAGCCTTAAATAGTCTTAATGACTCAATTTCAACCATTCTCTGCCCTCTGAGATACAAAATTCCTCCTCATTTCAGTCTTAAATGGGTGACCCCTCACTCTGAGATTATGCCATCTGGTCTGAGATTCTCCCACAGTGGAACGCAACCTCTTGGCAACTATCCTTTCAAGCCCTCAAAGAATACTGTATGTTTTAAAAAGGTCACCTATTATTCGTGTAAACCTCAATAAATACAGGCCCAACTTTCTCAACCCCTCCTTTTCAGACTGTCTTTCCCTGTCTCAATCAATCCAGTGAGCCTGTGTGCACTGCTTCCCATGCCTATTTATTCCCATGCCTATACACCCGGCGACTATGGCAAGAACTGAATCACTTCACATATTTTGAAATGAGACAGTGCAAGATATAGCAGACGACCATAAGACATAGGAGTGGAAGTAAGGCTATTTGGCCCATCAAGTCCATTCCGCCATTCAATCATGGCTGATGGGCATTTCAACTCTACTTACCTGCATTCTCCCTGTAGCCCTTAATTCCTCGAGACATCAAGAATCTATCAATCTCTGATTGTCTCAACACCTTCTATACTCATTTTGAGCAGAATTTTGGCGGAGAGGTAGCACCTATTCTGACAAGTCCTGGCCAGCCTATACCTAACAGTCACTACATCAGAGGTCAGATCAGTTTTCCTTTGTGTGAATCCAAGGAAAGCAATGGAACCAGACGGAATACCAGGCCATGTACTTCAGAGGTCTTCCCTAACATTTTCAACCTCTCCTTACAGCAGACCACTGTCCCTGCCTGTTTCAAGAGGGCCAACAGCATCCCTGTGCCTAAGAAGGCTCATACAGTATATCTCAATGACTACTGCCCAGTGGGCCTAACTTCGGTGGTCATGAAGTGCTTTGAAAGGCTAGTCCTGGCATTAACCAACTTCAGCCTCCCCACTACTCTTGACCCACTCCAATTTGTTTATTGGATGAACAGATCCACGTAAGATACCATATCACTTGCCCTTCACTCCTCCCTAGAACATCTTGACACCAAGAACAGTTACGTAAGAATCCTACTCATTGACTACAATTCAGTCTTCAACACTATTGTCCCCTCGAGACTGATTACTAAACTTAATGGTCTCGGACTAAGCCCCACTCTCTCAACTGGGTCCTAAGTTTCCTGATCCCTAGGCCACAATCAACGAAGTTTGGGGACAATATTTCATCCTCACTAACGTTCAATACTGGAGCTCCCCAGGGGTACGTACTCAGCCCTCTGCTGTACTCACTGTATACCCATGACTGCATCAGCAAATACCAGACTAATGCCATTTACAAGTTTGCTGATGACACCACCATCGTCGATCGAATCTCAGATGGTGACATAACATACTACAGAAAGGAGGTGGAAGACCTGGAGAAGTAGTGCACTGAGAACAAGTTGGCTCTCAATGCCAGCAAAACCAAGGTACTCATTACTGACTTTTGGCAGAATGTTACTCATAGCCCCCTACACATTGTCAGCACAGAGGTGGAACGAGTGGAGAGTGTCAAGCTCCTGGGAGTGGTCATCAACAACAAGCCTTCTTGAACTCTTCATGTGGATGCATTGGTTACAAAGACCCAATCATGTCTTCTTCCTCAGGCAGCTGAGAAACTTTGACATGATGGCGAATACCTTTGCCAACTTTTATAGGTGTGCCATTGAAAGCATTCTGTCTGGATGTATCACTACTTGGTTTGGCCACTGTACCATTCGAGATCGGAGATGTTACAGAGAGGGCTGACCTTGGCCCGGACAATCACAAAGGCCAAACTCCCATCTATAGAATCTATCTACCAGGCCCGGTGTCAAGGAAAGGCCACTAGCATTCTCAAAGATCCATCCCACCCTGGCAATGTTTTTCTACAACGTCTACCATTAGGGAGAAGGAACAGGAGCCTGAACACATACACCAGCCGGTTTCATAACAGTTTCTACCCTACTGTTGTTAGAATACTGAATGGACTCACAAACTCGTAGCATTCACCTGTACCTGTGTTTTTGTTTTGCCGCTGTTCACCTTTGTTTACTTACCTATGCTATTTAACTTTGTGATATGCCTGTATTGCTGGCAAAACAAAGTTTTTCACTGTGCCTCGGTACACGTGACAATAAATTCAAATTCAATTCTCCTTAGATAAAGTCAAAAACTGTTCAGAAGTTTCCAGGTGTGCTTTGATTAATTCTTGTTTAGTTTTAGCAAGACATCCCTATATTCATATTCCATGCTCTTTGAAATAAAGACTAACACTCCATTTGTCTTCTTTATTTCTCACTGAATGCCTATTGCTATCGTTTTGTGATTCATGCATGATGACTCCCAAATATATCTGTTTTGTAGCTTTCTGTAGTCTTTCCTCCTTTAAATAATATTCAGCACCTCTGTTCTTACCAAAATACTTAACCTCACATTTTCCACATAATATTCCATCTGCCAAGTTTTTGCCCACTCACTTAACCTGTCTACATCCTTCTGTGACTCTGAGTTATCTTTACCCACTTGCCTTCCAACCTATTTTGAGTTATCTGCAAACCTAGCTATAATACATTTAATTTCCTCATGCAAGACAAAAACATGTATTGCAAGTAATTCTTGCCCCATCACTGATCCACGTGACACAACACTAGTTACAGATTTCAATACTGAAATATACCCACTTATCACAACTCTCTGTCTTCTGTTAGTTAGTCAATTCTCTATCTGGGAGAAAGTGAGGACTGCAGATGCTGGAGATTAGAGCTGAAAAATGTGTTGCTGGAAAAGCGCAGCAGGTCAGGCAGTATCCAAGGAACAGGAGAATCGACGTTTCAGACATAAGCCCTTCTTCAGGAAGAAGGAAGAAGGGCTTATGCCTGAAACATCAATTCTCCTGCTCCTTGGATACTGCCTGACCTGCTGCGCTTTTCCAGCAACACATTTTTCAATTCTCTATCTGTCCTACTAAACCACCCTGACACAATGGGCTCTTATCTTATTAAGTACTCCTGTGTATGTACCTGATCACATGCCTTTCGATAATCCACGTGTATGATAGCATTGTCTATCTGGCATGTTTCCTCATCAGAGGGTGAGGCAATAGCCTAGTGGCATTATCAGTGGGTGATTAATCCAGAGACCCAGGCAATGTTTTGGTGCCCTGGATTCAAATCCTGCAATGGCAGATGGTGGAATTTAAATTCAATAAATATCTGAAATGAAGAGTCTAATGATGACCATAAATCCATTGTCAATTGTCAGTAATGTCCTTTAGGGAAGGAAATTGCCATCCTTACCTGGTCTGGCCTACATGTGACTCCTGACCCACAGCAATATGGTTGACTGTTAACTTAGGGATAGGCACTAAATGCTGTCCTAGCCAGTGATGTCATCATCTCTTAAATGAATAAAACAAAATAATTCTAATACATTTGTCAGGCATTGCTGACAGATAGGCTTCACCGGATTTCTTGCACGATTCTACCACAAATCTTGTCATTCAAACCTGTTTAAAGATTCCTCCCAAAGTGTTATATGTCATTGGTAGCAAGAATCTTCTGGTCTAACTCCTGCCTCACGACTTGATGACTGCAGATTATTAATCTGTAAATGACAGCAATACATCTAATTGCAGTTGGTAAATTTCCTGGTGGCTGCCATACAATAGCCTTTCCATGTTAACGGACTCCATCTGTTGGTTTTTGCCATGAACAAGAATTATACTAAATTAGAGAATTACCCCATTCGTAATAAAACCACTATTTTGTTTCAAATTATAAGAGCTGGGAAGTCTTACGGCAACAGTATAAGGTGCTGATCAGACCGCACTTGGAAGACTGCGAGCAGTTTTGGTCCCCTTATTTCAGAAAATATATTATGTCATTGGAGGCAATTCAGGCAAGGTCCATTATGATTATCCCAGTATGGAGGAATTGTCTTCTGAGTTGTGAGGGCAGAGTCCTGTATATATTTAAGACTGAGATAGATAGATTCATGAACAGTAGAGGAATCAAGGTTTATGGGAAATGGCAGGAAAGTGGACATAAGGAGTTTCAGGTCAGCTATGATACTTCTGAATGATGGAGTAGACTTGAGGAGTGAAACAGTCTACTCCTGTTCCTATTCCTTATGGTCTTACTGTGTTTGAAAAAGCTGAAGATAGTATGTATTTTATGGTCGCCACATATAAACACTTTGATACTCACTGAATTAGCAAACATACCGTTTTTAAGAAAAGAACCTGTTGCATCAAATTAGCTGTGGAAAAAGAAGGGAGCCATTTGACCCTATCCCTTACCCTCGCCTCATTGTAAGACTTTCTTAAAGAGTGTGAAACATTTCATGCACCCCAAATGTGATCTCATATAAGACCCTGTATAACTGTAGCATCCAACCAAACTGTTGAAATCTTTTATGCACATAATTATCGTGGGCAGTAGATTCTTCTAGATACATGTATATTCTTTAAGAGTATTCCAGTAAATCTGATAAAAGCTATTTCTTGTAAATGTCCATTGCAGCCCAGTTAAGCTCATTTCACAAGAAGGAATTGGGCAATCACCATTAAAAAAACAGTCAAAGTTATATTTATATAATTCCTTCCATTTGTTTAGAATGGAACCAAAATTGAACCATCTTGTGCACAGCAAGATCCCACAGAATAGAGATAATGAGCTGATCATTTCTTGTATTGCTATTTGTTGTATTTAAATATTGGCATGCACACCAAGGAAGACTCTGTGGCACTTCTTTGAAAGCACATGGCATTTTCTGTGTCCACATGAAATATAATTTCGAGGTGCCTGTGTTGGACTGGGATGTACAAAGTTAAAAATCACACACCATCAGTTTATAGTCCAGCCGGTTTATTTTGCAAGCACTAGCTTTCGGAGCACTGCTCCTTCATTAGGTGGTGAAGGACCACCTGATGAAGAGGCAGCGCCTTGAAAGCTAGTGCTTCCAAATAAACCTGTTGGACTATAACCTGGTGAAGAGTGATTTTTAACTTTGTCCACACGGGATATTTAAGTTTAATGTCCTATCTGAAATGCAACATGTCTGACAGTACTGCACTCCCTCAATGTATCCTGAGGTGCCGTTCTAGATTTTGTGCTCCCAGAAAATGAGACAAAAATCCATTCCCTTCTGAATAAGAGGGATAGCTACCAACAAATGGCAAACAACCATTTTAGGCCTGACTTTGACAACCTTATAAGTATAAGCCATAGCTGTCCATCATGATAACTTGGACAGAAATGTATGCCACTCTGCTGTTTAAAGTCTGTGGTCCACATCAGGAGTAACCTGTTTAAATGTGGACCTCAGACTTTGGGCTGGATTTCTTGATCTTGACATTGGTGCCACCTATCAGTTGGAGAACCTCTTGGAAGTATATGCTGCTTCACTGAGGAAGACCTCACTAAATTATTCACCTGTCAGACACGTTTCTCATCAGCTTTGGACATTCCTGAGGATTTACAATCCCTGCAAAAGAAATCCTGCCCCATACCACCACTAACACACCAAGTGTTGAAGACAAGTGAAGCTCTGCGGTTCCCTATTGTCAGCAGCAATTCCAAGAGCTGACTACACCCCCTGCTCCATCACTGCTTCCGGCCTAACAAGAGAGTTGACAGAAGTCTGCTCATGTCTGTTTCAACATGATTATCTTTCTGCGGGAGTGAGAAGAGGTGATGGGTTTGAGACTGGGAAATCAAGAAACTTATCTTTCCCAAAGTAGTGGGGATGATTTGATCCTTCATTTCAAAGTACTAAGCATGTTTGGATTCACCTCCTTCCAGTGAAAACCAGAATTGATCACCTGCCATATAGGTTACACGACTAAGCAAGGACAGAAACAGTCTTCCACCATCAACTATTTAGACCAAAAGCAATCATAGCAAGCCTGACTTTGACAACCAACAAAAGTTTGATTCATTTTAATTATGACAATGATATTTAGTACTTCTACAATGGCTCCTTCCATAGACAACCGACTAATGTTAGCAATATTCTTGATTTAGCTTAATTAGAAAGGGACATCTGTTTCATGGCCTAAATCAGTTTCTCATCAGTTATTTGTGGCCTACTTAATTTAAATCCAAACTCTACAAGGATATTTATTCTTTCTAATAAAGTACTACTAAAGTTTTTTACTGTTCATTTAGTCAAATCCAGACAAGCAAATGAAAACCAAATTAATAAAATTGATTAACTATGTCATCTTTCCAAATAGAATGGATATAATATCTAAGTTTGGTAATTTTGAAAGACATGATTTTTGATGATAAATGAGATACCAGATATATTTATGGCAATTGTGTTCCTCTCATCTCACATTTCTTTTGTGAAATTCTTTGCCTGGTGTTTCATCTTTCATAAAGGTTCTCTAATAAAGCAAGATGTGTGTCAAAGCAATCCATCTAGTCTAGTTGCCAAAATGCTGTTTATATTTTTAAAAAACTGATGCGGACTAATTTTCCCTCAAAATGTTTCATGGGTGTGGGAGAAGTATCTGGTAATCCAGTTCAACACAATTGTACCTAAGTCATCTTAAGACTGACTTCCTGGGCTAGTTTTTCATGAGAGACTCAGAAATCAAAACCACAAGTCAGCTATTCTCCTGTACTGTGTTCCTGAGCTCTGAATGAATCTACCTACATTTGTTATTTTGTCCTCAGCGCCATGAGATCTGCTTGAAGTTGGGACCATAAGAGAGAGTTATACTCAGAGAGTCAGAGGGGCATGGAACGCCCTATCTGCAACAGTAGTCAACTTACCAACTTTAAAGGCATTTAACCGGTCATTGGATAAACATATGGATGAAAATGGAATAGTGTGGGATAGTTGGGCTTCAGATTGTTTCCATAGGTTGGTGCAACACCGAGGGCTGAAGGGTCTGTGCTGCACTATAATGTTCTATGTTCTATAATCTCCCAGACTGGGTCTGAGATGGGAACAGTGTTAAATTGATACTGAGGTCAGCAGTTTAGAAGGACCACCTATGTTCATTGGATGTTGGCCCAGTTCTGTGGTTGCCTATTAGGCTTCCTGCCACTATTCTCTCATCCATCACCATGCCTCTCATGTACCCCCCATATTTCCATGCATTCTCCATACCAACGTACAACCTCCATTACCGCTAGACCTCCTCCCTTCTCCATAACCTGATATCCTCGGTGCTTTCTCCATCTAACCTGTATACTTACTCAATTTGCATAATAAACAGACCTCTTAGGCCCTCCAATAACACCAGGAAGGTTTTGAAATTTCATAAAACAAATAAACAATCACCTATTCAAGTCTATTTGAAAAATGTTCTGTTAGAAGTTCATTATAACTATCAACACACAATCATTCAAACTCCACTTAAAAAATAATTGCTTTGAAGTGTACATGGTTCTATCTAAATAAACAAAACTGTTTTAAAACAACTGTTAGAATGCTTTAATTCTATTAACTGACCTTAAAAGTGTCAATCAAACAAAGTGGTTCATTTCACATATGGAAGTCACACTGCTAAGTTAAATCCAGTTGTAATGTTTGGCATTCAGCCAAACATTCATGATAAGTTTCAGTTGCACAACTGCACAAACACATATTCCAGGTATACAATACAATAGTGCTTTTGAAGTTGCTTGAATAAATAGTCATTGGTTTATTTTTTCCAATGGTCAAAAAGTTAGATTTTAAATGGAATAAATCAGACGCCTTGAGCTATTTCAAAAGCTCAGCACATCCTTAGACTTGTACAATGCAAGTCTGATTCACCGTGCTTACTGTGCTGATCAGAATGACAGCAAAGTGTTAAGAATCAGTTGGGACATTTTCATTTCTGCTCTTCCATTGCCATCTCTCCAGTGTTCATTGTATTGACACCAAGCTTTGAGAATCATTAACCCCAGGAGCAAGTCATCATCATTTTCCTTAAAAAAAAACTAGGTTGTCAATAAATTGCAGATAGCAGAGAATAACTTTAAAAGAAATACAGAGGCATAAATCTCCATTTTCATGGTAAAGAGTACTGAGAGAAGAAACTGAAGTCAGCAAACTTCATAAAGTTGAGGACACAATGGTCCTTATGAACTTCATAATGCAGCTTCTTGAAATTAAATTCTGCAAATTTTCATTTAATGTCTAGCTATAGTGGGAAGGAAGTAGACATTGAGTGGGAAGTCTTGTCAGCCAGTTGAGGAATAGAGTCGATAGAAAGATTGAGTGGGTGAGGTAAACCATTGGCAAGAATCAGAAAGGCCAAAAGATTGGCCATTGTAAAATGAGGAGATTGTAGCATGTGACTTCCAGAGGAGCATTCCTAATACTTATGATCCACAAGGGGAGCTAAAACAAAAGTTGGCTTTGAAAACTTGTGTTGCCCAATGTTAGGCTGCAGACAATTTGACTTGACAAGAGAGCAAAACTGGCCCCTGGCTCAGATCTCGGATTGATATTACAGATTAGGCTCATGGACATTATCGGACCTGATCAACCCATTTAATGTTAAAGCTTCCTTGCTTCCTAGAGTTAAAAATCACACAACACCAGATTATAGTCCAACAGATTTATTTGGAAGCACTAGCTTTCGGACCACGGCTCCTTCATCAGGTAGTTCACAACTTTACTGCTCCCTAGGGCTTTTCCACACATGATTCACATTTCAAAGTTCACTCACCAAGACAATATACAATCCAAAAAACCTCTGACAATTTTAAGGTGCCACCTGGCTTTTAGCTCCATGGCAACCATTGCCAGTTCAGAGTTTGCAACTCCAAAGTTTGACTCAATGCCTCACAGGTTTGAAGGTCTGCATTAAATAGAGATGATTTTCAACAGTGAATGAATCAGCTGGGGATCCAGAGCTGGTATATGCTAGCACAGTAGTTGATAGGCCTTTATTCAGATTGTCAGTATAACCACTCACCTCCGCTAAGAATTTACAACACAGCTAATGGCTTAGTCTATAATAATGTTTTGGTTTTGATCTTGGAGTACAGGAAGATTTGGTGCTGCTCTATGATGAACTACCAAATCTCAATGAAGGCAGAGGAAAGGTCATTCAAATGATCTATCAGTGTCATTTCAGGAAGGAGAAATTCAGATATCAGTTCTAATTTTATATTTACATTTTTGAAAGTGTGTGATATTTGAATTTCACTTTGGCCTAATTGATATTTACAAATATGACCCCCTTCTCCTCTTCCTCCTTTTAATGAAATAAAGTAACAAACTCCAAAATGCAGGTTTGTAGCTGAAGAATAACATCTTCCATAATGCTGTTGCTACCTGTAAAAAAGCACGCAGCACTAACTAATGAGGAGGGAACAGGATTTTAGAAATTCTTGTCAGGGTAAGTGGAATTTAGACATTGATACATTTGTTGTAACTCTGTTAAGTGGAGGCAAGAATTTCTAATTTCGGGAAAGAACACTTTTAGTGCCCTGTCAGGTGGTGATAATCCTCCAAGCTACTGAGAACAGCCATCTGGTTCAGGTGTCTGGAGCAGGCCCTGAAACATTTGGAGTCTGACAGGTTTTTTTTCAAGCCCCCTGAGAAATTGACTTCGCTGAGTGAAGCAGATATTGGGTCTGTTCTGCTTTTCGAAATATCAATGTGACTGCCACATGTTGAACAGGTAAAAATAATTATTTTAGGTAGAATAATGAGAAATGAGGGGGAGCAGGCCTTTTCCAACATTCTTTAGCTCTCCAGCCCTACCCATCACTCTCCAAAGCACTTATATGAGTGTTGGATTGGTAATGTATTGTTTAAAGGGGAACGGAACAAAGTTTTGCAGAGGAGGAATATAAAAATCTTGGGGAATGGGATGTTGCAGAAAAGAACACAGCAGCAGGGGCCAAATAGCTTTCTGTTGTTGCTACTCCTTCCAGCATGAAATTCGTCCTGTCCTGAGTGCAAGCTGAGGGTGTTGTAGCTGAGCTGAGGAAGTTCAATCCTATCGATAAGCCCTGAACTCCAAGCCCATTGTTCCTATGATCAACTGTTCAGGAATGCACCCAAATAGAAACAGTCAGATGCCCAAAGATAAATATTTTGTGATTCACCTTTGGGATTGTTCACTGTGCCAATTTGGTGTGGAAAAGTGGCCTAAACAAATTTAGAACATAGAACAGCACTGCACAGAACAGGCCCTTCAGCCCACAATGTTGTACCGACCATTGATCCTCATGTAAGGTAAACCTAATGTACGAACTCTCAAATTTCTGTGACCATGTGCATGTCCAGCAGTCTCTTAAATATCCCTAATGACCTCGCTTCCACAACTGCTGCTGGCAACGCATTCCATGCTCTCACAACTCTCTGCGTAAAGAACCCGCCTCTGACATCCCCTCTATACTTTCCGCCAAACAACTTAAAACTATGACCCCTCATGTTAACAATTTCTGCCCTGGGAAAAAGTTCCTGGCTATCAACTTTATGTATGCCTCACATTATCTTGTACACCTCAATTAGGTCCCCTCTCTTCCTTCATTTTTCCAATGAAAAAAGTTCGAGCTCAGTCAACCTCTCTTTGTAAAATAAGCCCTCCATTCCAGGCAGCATCCTGGTAAGTCTCCTCTGAACCCTCTCCAAAGCATCCACATCTTTCCTATAATAGGGCGACCAGAACTGGACACAGTATTCCAAGTGTGGTCTGACTAAAGTTTTATAGAGCTGCAACAAGATCTCACGGCTCTTAAACTCAATCCCCCTGTTAATGAAAGCCAAAACACCATATGCTTTCTTAACAACCCTGTCCACCTGGGTGGGAATTTTAAGGGATCTATGTACCTGCACACCAAGATCCCGCTATTCCTCCACACTGCCAAGAATTCTGTCTTTAATCCTGTACTCAACTTTCAAGTTTGACCTTCCAAAATGCATCACTTCACATTTATCCAGGTTGAACTCCATCTGCCACTTCTCAGCCCATCTCTGCATCCTGTCGATGTCATGCTGCAGCCTACAACAGTCCTCTATACTGTCAATGACACCTCCAAGCTTTGTGTCATGTGCAAACTTGCTAACCCATCCTTCAATCTCCTCATCCAAGTCATTAATAAAAATTACAAAGATTGGAGGCCCAAGAACAGAGCCCTGTGGAACACCACTCACCACTGACTTCCAGGCAGAATATTTTCCTTCTACTACCACTCGCTCTCTTCTATCGACCAGCCAATTCTGTATCCAGACAGCTAAATTTCCCTGTATCCCATTCCTCCTGACCTTCTGAATGAGCCTACCATGGGGAACCTTATCAAATGCCTTACTGAAGTCCATATACACCACATCCACTGCTCGACCCTCATCAACTTGTCTAGTAACATCCTCAAAGAACTCAATAAGATTTGTGAGGAATATTCTACCCCTTACAAAGCCGTACTGAGTGCCTTTAATCAAGCCATGCTCTTCCAGATGGTCATAAATCCTATCCCTCAGAATCCTTTCTAACACCTTGCAGATGACAGACCTGAGACTGACTGGTCTGTAATTGCCAGGGATTTTCCTGTTTCCTTTCTTGAAGAGAGGGATTACATTTGCCTCCCTCCAGTCCTCAGGTATGAGTCCGAGGGAGAGCGAGGATGCAAAGATCTTCGCAAGCGGCGAAACAATCACATTTCTCACTTCCCAAAGCAGCCGAGGACAAATCTGGTCTGGCCCTGGCGACTTGTCAATCTTAATGTTTGTCAAAATTTTCAACACATCAGCTTCCTCAATCTCTATCTGTCCCAGCATGCTTACCTGCTCCTCAATGGTTTCATTCACTACAAGGTCCTTTTCTTTAGTAAAGACAGAAGCAAAAACTCATTTAGGGCTTCCCCTACCTCCTCAAACTCTATACACAAGTTCCATATGCTATCCCTGATCGGCCCTACTCTTTCTTTGATCATTCTCTTATTCCTCACATACGTGTAAAATGCCTTTGGATTCTCCCTAATCCTTCCTGCCAAGCCCTTTTTGTGCCCCCTCTTGGCTCTCCTCAGCTCCTTCCTCACCTGCCTGTAATTCTCTAGAGCTGAGCAAGACCCTTGCTTTCTCTACCTTCCGTAAGCTGCCTTCTTTCTTTTGACAAGAAACTCCTCCGTTCCAGTCATCCAAGGTTCCTTTATCTTACCCCCTCTTGCCTGTCTCAGAGGAACACATTTGTGCGTCATTCCTTAAACAGTCTCCACATGTCTATAGTGCCTTTTCCATGGAACAATTGCTCCCAGTCCATGCTTCCCAACGCATGTCTGATTGTATCATAGTTTCCTTTTCCCCAATTAAATATCCTCCCATTGTGCCTGCTTCTCTCCTTCTCCATAGCTATGTAGAATGTGAGGCAGTTGTGGTCACTATCACCAAAATGTTCTCCCAAAGCAAGATCTGACACCTGCCCCGACTCATTGCCGAGCACCAAATCCAAAATGGCCTTTCCCCTCATCGGCCTGTCAACATACTGAGTTAGGAAACCCTCCTGAACACACCTTACAAAAACAGCTCCTTCCAAACCATATGCTCGAAGGAGATTCTAATCAATATTGGGAAAGTTAAAGTCACCCATTGCAAAAACCCTACTACATTCTCACTTTACCAAAATCTGCCGACCTATGCTTTCTTCAATCTCCCTGCTGCTATTGGCGGGCCTGTGGTAAACCCCTAATGAGGTGACTGCTCCCTTACTGTTCCTAATTCCACCCATACTGACTCAGTAGGCAGACACTCCTCGACAATGGTAACTTCAGTAGTTGTGATACCCTCTCTGATTAGCAGTGCTACACCCCCACCTCCTTTTCCCCCATTTCTAGCCATTGCTTTCTGTTTATGAATCCATTAGTGAATTTGAATTGAGTGGGTATATTGCTTTGATTTAATAGGCAGTTGCTAAGATGTTGATCTTTGATCTATGTCTTTAACTCTCTTGGTAATTTCTTCTTACTGAATAGTTGGTTTTCCCTTCATTTGGCACTTACCCATGAGACACCTCTCGCAAATGGCAATCTTGGCCACATTAATAGTTGTCATTCCATGACTCCATTGCACAAATGAAATGCTTGCACTTGTCAAAATAGCAACCTGGTAGCTTATTATAATTATTGAGTAAATAATTTAATACAAGGCCTGTCTCTATATTCATTAAATTTATTAACTAATAAGATATTCCAGAGCTTGATCTTCTAGTTGCTATAACATTCCAAATTATTTTCTATTTGAAGTATAGCCTCAGAGATCTATAAGATTATTTTACTCAGAACTGTCAGTTTATATTGATTTTGTTTTCAATCTACCCTCATATATTGGCACATTATTTTCTCTCCTCTGGTAAGCAATATACCACCCGTAGCCAAAACTCAGAAGCCAATTGTTTCTTTAACTCTTGTCTTTATTTTCTCTATAACTAGGGACAAGAAGTCACTTGGGAGGAATTAAAAGGTATTTAGTGTTTTTTTTCCAAGTTTTCCTTCAGCTGTCTGGATAATATTGGTAATAGAATAGCATAGGCCTGCTCAAACATCACCTCGGTGTCAGCACCAGCAACATTTCACTTTTAAAATTCTCAATTACTTGTTTAAATCCCTCCGTTACCTTGCCCTCCCTATTTCTGTAATCTCTCCAGTCTTAAAACTTCCTGAGCTATCCATGCTTCTCCAATTTTGACTTCTTGAGCAACTCTGATTTTAATCACTCCGCCATTGCTAGCCATGCTTTCAACTGCTAAGTCTCTCCAAGATCTCTCTGATAATTTCCGTTTCTATCTTCATTCCTTAAAGCCTCCCTCTTTGATTGAGCACTCTGGGGTATGACCCATTAACTATGTGGCTTGGTGTCAAATTTTGCCTCAATGTTTCTGTGAAGTACATGGGATGTTTTACGACAATAAAGACAAGTGATTAAAGCACATTGCTGTATGTCTGATGCTATGCAATACAAAATAATGCTAGTTCAACATCATACACAATAGCTAGTTCATTGACAGTCAAATATTTTGAGCACATTGATTTTAACATACAGAAACTGGTGTCATCAGAGGGTAAGTGGTAAACGCCTTAAAAGTTGGGGCTGTCGCTTTCCTACTCTGCTAATGCTGGTGATTAGCCTACTACCAATTTTATAATAGGCTGGCTACTGCATGGATATTGGAAGTGTTACAGATGGTACATCCTTATCTTTGCCAAAATGCAGTTCTAGGACATAGATGGGACTCTTGATTGTCACTTTGATCAAAATTGGTTTGAGTTTATGTCTTGGTGCACCAACCAACCAGTTTCTGCAGTGATGAAACTGAAGAGGAAGAGATTTCAGATATTTTTGAGGAGACACAAGGAGTAAGACTTTTTTAATTCTTCTAAAAAAATTAATTTTGACACAGTTTAGATTAGATTCCCCTACAGTGTGGGAACAGGCCCTTTGATCCAACAAGTCCACACTAACCCTCTGGAGAGTAACCACCCAGAACTATTTCTCGCTGACTAATGCACCTAACACTATGGCAATTTAGCACGTCCAATTCACCTAGCCTACACATCTTTGGACTGTGGGAGGAAACTGGGGCACCCATGCTGAAACCCACACAGGCACAGGGAGAATGTGCAAACTCCATACAGACAGTCACCCAAGGCTGAAATCGAACCTGGGCCCCGAATGCTATGAGGCAGCAGTGCTAATCACTGAGCCTCTTTGCTGCTGTGGTTGTAACTTGTTGCTGGCAGGAAACCACCATTTCTAGATCTAGTATAATTATTTCTAATATATTTATTATGTTGTGCAAAATTTGAACATTTGGGATTAAGGCATGCTAACTGAGATTAAACTTTTTAAAAAAATTAATTCATGGAGTGTGGACATTGTTTGTTGCTCATCTCTAATGAATTGCCAATCCCTAAGAGTCCCATGTCGGCCAGACCAGGTAAAGATGGCAGTTTCCTTCCCTAAAAGATATTAGTGGACCAGATTTTTCCAATAATGAATAGTGGATTTGTGGTCATCATTAGACTCTTATTTCCAGATTTTTATTAAATTCAAATTCCACCATCTGACATGGCCGAATTTGAACCAAAGTCCTAGATCATTACTTGGGTCTCTGGATTAATAGTCCAGCAATATTACCACTAGGCTAGCACCTCTGCTATCCCCTCACCTAATTGTTCTCTACAGAATAGAAAAGAATGGGAAATAGTTAATATATTGGAACTGTATACAATGGGAATGAATGGGATGAGGTTTGGACCATGTTAAACTTTTATGCTATTTAAGGTGGAAAAGAAGAAAGAATAGGTCAATAACAGCCTGATCCTTTGGCAAACCTGGTTCCATTTGTCCCTTTGGAATCTCTATTTTAAGGCATAGGAAGTAAAGCAAGTAACAATTGAATTAATACCATCCACTACATGTACTTAACCTCAATTGATGATGTTGTATAAAACAGTTGGTACTGAAAGGATACTACCATCACAAAGTAAGCTCCAACTTGCAGGATATGAAAGACTGTTCCTGAGAAGAGTTGTTCTGTGTATCCTACTGCTGCTTCAATGTTTATTTTCATGTTAATAGCATGTAACTAAAGTACTCAGTTGTATCACTCTGAAGTTGATCCTGATATCTCACAAGAGAACATCATCTGTCTCTAATGTTAGGAGCTGGATTTTTTTAGAAGTGGCAGCTTCATGCACATTTCCACTTCACACTTGCTTTCTTCCAAAAGGAAAAAGCTTATATTTCTGAGAGGAAATTCCACTCAGGTTTCCTTCAGAAATGCAGAGACGTACTTCCGTTCTGACACTTCTTCCACTGCGTAGACTTGTCAGGGGAAGGTAAATCATACAGCCGTTTCACAGCAGTCAGTTGCCATAATCTAAAATTTAAAGGTGTTGATCGCCTCTTTGACAGCTGCTTTATAGAAGTATTTATCGTAAGTAGGTATAATTAAGTACAGAAGCCAAGTATGCTGCCAAGGTTTTGGGAGGATAGTGTACCAAACTGGGTCAAGGTCTGAGGTTGTAATGGTCTGGGAGGATGTTGTTGGGTGTTTGAAGTCAGCTTGAGTTAAAATACTCTAATAATTATTGCATAACATTTTACTTAATTTTGACCGAACTTTACACAATTTCTTCACAATTCATATGGAATCATAGAATCCCCGCAGTGTAGAAGTAAGCCATTCAGCCTATCAAGTCCATACCAACCCTCTGAAGAGCATCTCACATCCCCCCCATAAACTATAACTCTGCATTTTACTGGGCTAACCCACCTAGCTTGTACATCCCTGGACATTATGGGCAATTTAGCATGGCCAATCCAACTAACCTGCATACTTTGGACAGTGGGAGGAAACTGGAGCATCTGAAGGAAACCCACACAGACATGGGGAGAATGTGCAAACTCTGCACAGGTGGTCACAGACAGAGCGTGGAATCATATCCATGTCCCTGGCGTTGTGAGGCAGCTGAGCTAACCACTGAGCTACCGTGCCAACCCTCTTATATGGAGATTTTCGGAGAGTTCCAGGTGTAGAGGAATTGTCCAGCAGAAAATTCAATTTTGCAGGCAAATCCATCAGACTGAGCTGCGATGGGGATTCTGCAGAGTCTGCATGCATACTTCTCATCTGCACTGAAATAACAAACTGTCCAGCCAGCGGAAAATCTGGGCGAGTGTAACTATTCGTTATGTAACATGTAAAAAAAATGTATTTACTGTTCATTGAGATTGAGCCTACCTTCTGCCTGAGATAGTCTATGAACCTTCTTCCCCATATGGTATCAGTAGCCTAGGCTAATATCAGTAAGAAGGATTGCTGGTGGAAAATAGTAGCTGTACTTTACTATAAGAGATATGATTAAAGTAAATGGTTGTTCTATACCTTACTAACTGTAGCAATCATCAGTTTTGTAAGTTGCCTTCATGACCATGCTCAGTGGATTTGTCAATTTGTTAATTGTTCACATCACATATAATTTGTTGTTAATTTTAAAAGATTATTATCTAAGAAGTGCGTGTGATATGTGAAGTTCAGTCTTTTATCTTGTTTTTAGGCTTGGTGAGAAGTCTTTCAGTGATACGCAGCATATTGAGATATAGTCATCATAGATATAAACACAGGTTTTTAAATGTTGGAACAAAGTAGTTGGGGTACATGTGCCCCATTAGTGGTATTCAGGTACCTTGAGCTAAAGCGAAAGAGATTATGGGACATGCCATTGATTCTGCAATTATTGTGTGGACCAGCAATAGATAAACTTACAATGAATCATATCATCAAATAAATTAGTGCAATGTAAAAGTTATCATTATAAAACTGAATGGTCCTATAGCATGGATAACACCAAAGGAACAAGATGAGTACAAAGTGGTCAAAAAGGGCTTTAGAGCTAATGCTGTTTTTCACACAATTACTGGGAACGCTACTGGAGGAAAATATTTTGGAGTCATTTAAGAAAGACCTGAATATTTTGATAAGTGATTAATATATTTCTGGATAGACAGTCAGTACAGTCATTCACTGAGCTGTGACAGAGAGTGCTGAATCCATAAACCATAAGAATACCTTTGTATAATCTGCCAATGAGATTCATTTGCGGTAAATATAGTTAGCTTATATTTGTGGGCCTGGTGATTTTCAATATTATAGCTGGAAAAAGTTACTATTCTTGAATACTCATGATACCAATAAACAGCAGCAGCCCTTGACAGTTAGTGAAATTGATTTGTTCCAACAAGGGAGTCTAATTTAAACTATGAGAATCATCAAATGATATCCTAGGTGTTGCATTTTGACAACTTATCAGTTCTGTTTTGGTAAACTATTCATTTAGTATATCCCTTGATACAGAAACAAGGGAAATGATGAGATATGTTTTATTCTTTGCAAGTAAAGTCACTCAGAAGTATTTAAATCTGATGATAAGCTCTATTTATTTACATTGCATTGCATAACATGCTTACTGTTCCATACATATTATATTGACTTAAGTCTCAGTTCTACAAACCTGTGGGGATGAATCGAAGAATCAGTGAGTTAATCTCATTGAGTTTTTGAGACAATTGTGGAAATTTACCTTATCTTGAGTAACCAGAATGTGGTTTGGTCAAGCTGTGCTGTGGAATGAATTCCTTCTGCTCAATAAGGGCATCAAAACTTTGAGCATTTTGGATTGAATAGCCTTTTGCTATGACCATAGCCAATTGAATAAATATCCATTCAGGCATGTATTAAGTTCATCCCTATTTTTTGAAATGAGTTTTATTCTATAGATGAGGTCAAATAATCAAGTAACCAAATTCTTTTACATTGCTCATCATTAATAAATTCATAAATCTTAGTTGATACATAACCTTCACCCAAAGCCATTAAAATGATTATCAGTACATTTATCTCAATGCTATTTCTCAATCCTTAATTTGTGCAATTTGGAGCAATTGTAAAAGTAATTATGCTATAACTAAACAAAGCACATAGTAACTGACTTACGTAGAACACTTTACAATGCTTTTGTACCCTTCTATCTCCATATGTATTACTTCACTTTCCCCACATTACTTGACACACATTGCTCAGCCTTAATTTCTTTTTTGCAGCAATTATTGTTGCACAATGCCCACCGCGGCTAACTTCGGGATAAGATACATATCGTTCAGCCCAACTGCTCATACTTAATTCGAATGCATATTTTACAGGCAAGGCCATGTACCTGATAGGCATTTGTTCGACTATAGCTGATTGTGACAGCAAAGTTAGCAGTATCTTACCAGCGTTGTGATTGTAACAGAACCTTTACATTGTTCCTATCATCTGCATGAAATTACAACCTGCCAGCCATTTTCTCTGTCATTTTAATATTGTGGGAATAATGGTCACCCATTTTTACTTCCTGCTATTGTTGTCCTGTAGATCCATCAATAATTGGGGCTACAGATGGGTTACAGATAATAATGAAGAAAATCGACAAGAAGAGCTGGGAAGATCTTTCACAAAATGGGTTTTGTTTTGTCTTTGTCTTGTGCAGTGAGGAGAAGGAGGAGCTTGAGGATCAACTTACTCATCACTTAAAGCTGCTTCATCCTGTCCATCATCACTGCCACCTTTCCCTTACTACCTCTGGTAACTCTTCTCACTCTCTCATGCACCAGTTAAGAATCCTGCCCAGGAGGAATAAGATAGTTTGCTTTACAAATGCCACCAGGCCATTCAGTAAATACTACAGATTCAAAAGAATGTGAGGTGATGGAGTATGTTGTGCACCTTATATTTGCGGTGGAAGACAAAACTCAATATGGCTTCAGAGTTGTTGGACCCAAAACTGGTGTGTACTCAACTGAAAAGGATAATGATAACTGCACAACCTTTGGCCTATCTTTTCTGTGCTCACTCATTGCAAGGGCACCTTAGTTATTCCCATTTCCTTGCTTTTTCCCTGATTTTTGATTTTTCTTCAGGTGCTTATCCAATTTTCTTCTGAATGCCAAAGTTGAAACTTTCTCCACCACACTCTCAGGTAGTGTATTCCAGATTGTAGCCACACCCTACATGAAAAAAGTGTTTTTTTTTCATGTCATCTTTGGTTCTTTTAACATTCACCTGAAAGTAGACCCTCCATTTGTCAACAGTTCTACCAATGGAGTTTCTCTTTATTCATTCAGCCTAGATCCCTCATGATTTTGGACTTTCTATCAAATCTCTTCTCAACTCTATTTGTTCCTAAGGAGAACAACCCCAGCATTTCCAAACTATGCATACAACTGAAGTCTCTCATTCCTGGAATCATTTTCATGAATCTGTTCCAGATATTCTCTGAAGTTCACAACCTACCCAAACTATGGTTCCCAGATTTGTACATACCCCTTTAACTGAGGTCAAACTGCTTTTTAGGAAGATTAACTTGATTCATCATACCTTTCTCCATTTGTTCTCGAGTATTCTATTTATAAAACCTAAGGATCTACATAGCTTAATTACCACGTTCGCAAACTGATGTGCCAACTTCAATGATTTGTTTGTTAAGTTATCCACCACGTATCTGTCTATGTCCTCTTGAAAGTGATCATAATCATTCTCACAGTTCACAATATCTCCAAGTTTTGTGTTAACTGCAAATTTTGAAATCATGCCCTATAAGCCAAAGCAAATCCAAGGTCCTAGTACCAACTCTTGGTTGTGTAGTAATTGTAAGCTGTCTTTATTAAGTCTACAGAACACCTTCGTGGTCTGATATGTTTTGTTTTCCTTACAGATTGAAGTGCAAAAACCCACAGTTGCATTGTACTCCATAACAAACGTCCAGCTAGGGCATTCTACTCTATGAAAAATGTGTTTAGAGGGGAAGTAAAGTGAAACTAAAAAAATGCACAATTTAATATAAAGATGGGGTAAGCAGGGGAACAGATTTCAGTTGTTGAAGTTAAACTGGGTTGTCTTTGCTACCCTGGAGCAGTGAACAGTTTTCGCAGAGGAACGTGAGGCTCAACAAGTGCTTGATATAGTCCAGCCAAATCTGGTGCTCAGCTAGATATTGGGTACTCAACCAGTACTGGATATACTCTGTATCACTTAGAAAGCAAGGATGTGATTCATGGCAGGAAATTTGACGACATGGACGAGAGTAAACACTTTCAGTGCGAAAAGCACCATCAAATGTGAGTAGATGGTTTTGCAGATTGATAACTGGTTAAATATTGTGGCAAATTGAATTCATAGCAATTCAGTTGAAACTTAGGAAGAACAATTGACAGTGATTAAGGGAAGTTTTATTTTCCTGGTGATAGGCAAAGAGCTTGAGGCATGGCTGGTTAAGGGAAATGGTTAGAGATGGTGGCGTCTGTGATGGCAGTATGGAAGACCTGAACTAGGACGAGGTCAAAAGAGCAGTCATAAATATTAAAGGCAGGCTGTCAATGAATTCAGAAAAACAAAATTAAGGGAGAAACTATGAAGGAGATTGAAATCCAAAAGGCAAGAAGTCATTCAATGCAGAGGCTAAAGAAAGGGAGGTGATATCTAGGAATGAAAACCTATTTATGATCAGGAATTATGACTATTGGAATGTGAAAATTGATGTAAAGCAGCTGTGATAATTATTAATTTTCAGCTTTAAAAACTTTGCAAAGGGAATGACATAGCTGTGAACAGTCAAATGAAAGATCCCCACATCTCAACATGGTGTAAAATTCATCTGGTACATTTAGTGACACCATCGTCTTCCTGATAGGAAGCTACTCTGTCAGACTGGTCTCATGTAGTAGAAGAAAACATTCCACAACATCATAAATAAACAAATGTTAATCAGCATTCTAGCCAAATAGCTAATAAGGAATCATAGGAGCATATTTTTTGTCTTTAATAGTGTATCAAATAAAGCCTTCTCAAAGTGGGGCTGTATATTTTCCATTTTGTATTGAGGTCGTCCTGGCCTTTTCTGATCCTGTTATTTTGCACAATTCATGTTATGTCATAAGTGACAATTTCAAATTTTGTTACATCTCTCTAGGATGAGGTAGTAGTTAAGCATTTTCTGTGTTTCTTGATAGTAGCTTCAATCAAATAATAAACATGACAAAATTACATTTATTTCACAGTTATTATTTGGTTAATTTTGTTTTTAAATTGCAAAAAGCATGAATATTTTGTTTGTAAATATGACACACATGGCAATATTCAGAAACAAATTATCTTAGAGGTTGGTCTCAGCATGCATTGTATTAATCATGCTTATCTCAGAAAATGCTTCAAAACCAGATGGGTCTTCAAGTTCAAGTGCACAACTCAGCTAATATTGTCAGTTTACTGGAGAGGAATATTTCTGATGTTAACTCAATGTACCTGTTAGGGTTGACACTGATTTTGCTGATAAGCTTTTGATAACAGGTCTGCAGCATTATGAAGTGTAAGCTAGCACCAGGTTGCCAATGGAATAGCACGATGCTGTTTAGCAAACATTGTAGCCATTTTTCTGTCAAGGCATTTTATCTGGCATTAACATCCTTTGGACATTCAAGTTTGGAGTTGTTAAATTCTAAAAACCGATAATGGTCAATTATGAAAAAGAGTACAAATTTGGCCTGGCTCAATTTTGGTCCTGGACTCAATACTTTGTGAGCAGAGGCCCAATGACAAGGCAAAGTTGGCCAGCAAATCTTATCCAAAAATTCTAGGTTGGTTGTCAGCATTACCTCACCTTCACAAGCATCATTTGCCTTGCTAGGACCTGACTTATTTACATTCTAGCTTCACATTATACATGAGGGAGGTCAGAAAGACAGCAGAGGGAGGTCAACTTCGTCTTGGTGCAGAGCTTATGAGTACCTGGGAGCTGGCAGTAAGTTGCAGAATTGAAGAGTGCTTTGACTGGGGAAACTGCTCTGAGGGACAGGCAGCCATGCTCAGTTGGACAGCTGCCATTTGCGTCACACTGTGGTCTCATCGTCTGCCTATGTGGGACTGAGACCTGGTTTCACACTTGGTGACAAGATGTCTTTATGGTGCGATATCAGAGTATAGTTCATTTTTGATACCAGCTTGCACACTCACTACAATATGTGACACAATAGTGACCAGGAACCAGAACCTGGGATGTTTTTTCTATCCTCCATAGTCAACACACAAGGAGGTCAATTAATGCCAATATTTCTCTCCTCTTTGGATTGCTCAGTAGAAGTCAGGAACTGAATTTGAGATTTTTTCTCATCTGTACGCATTAGTGTCAAAGAGCAATCCACAACCATTGAGGGAAGTCCGAAAACAAAGTTTTTCTGAATTAACAATTTCACAAGAATATTCCAGTAAACAAATCAAAAATGCATTCTAAAATCAGTGTGATACCATTTGCATACATATTGCTTAGTCCATGGAGCACAAACATTAATTAATTCTCAATGAATATTAGATTTACTGACTGGGATTGGATTATGCAGCAGTTGTTAATTGTCCATGAAAATGTAAGTATCAGTTGCCCTCTTAGGAGTTTGAGCAGTTTGATTCCAGTAATTGGTGCAAGTTATTGCTTTGTAAATGTCAAATACTAGCTTGAATATGGATGCATTCAGAGAAAGAAATTAGATAAGAAATCAGCAAACGTATGGTTTATCTATTTCTCTTATAGAATGCAAAAATCGTGATTATTTCTATGGAGTTTTTCTGAGATTATTTTCACTCAATGGAATATGTAAAAAAAATCTAATTATAAAAGATATACGCACTGAGAATTTACAGGTTCACTAAGACTGAACTATGAATTACTGAATCACAGACATGTTACTGTCTTGACTTGCCATTTAGTGCAGATGCAAAAACAGGAAACTTGTCATGGTTATGAGGCATCCTTATTCAAGCCAAAGGTGATAGGCTTTGGTTCTGGGCTTTCACCAGAGTAAGTCAAGGACAGCCTCTGGTACCAGTACAGGGACTTAGGTGTAGTTAGTCAGCCATTCAGGACAGTCACAGTCAGAATACTGTCCACATGGGGAGTGAAAGCTGAATCTCAGGCTCCAACTAACCATATTGAGTGTTTTCACCCTATCAAGGGTCGTTTTCCTTCTGGAATGAGAGAGGCCACTAACAAAGATGTAAATGGCTATCACAGTTGTTACTTTTGGTGCAGGTGGGAACATGCCCCAAGTGGGTGAGTAGGCAGTACAGAGGGCATGCAGAGTTAGTGCCAGGGCTGGACTGGGTAGAGGTGAGTGATAGAAGGTGGTACAAGCAACAGTGAGAATCGATAGAGTATTAGGCTTGGTGGGAGGTGGGTGCAGTAGCACAGATAGAGTAAATGTGAGGCATCAGAAACTAGGTGCTGGCTGTTACCCTGATGGAGTGGAGAATGTTATTGACCTTACCTATATTGTTGCACGATCCTCTGGACGGCTGTGATTGCACATAATCTGGAGGACAACCTTGGGCCAGGCTGGTTCTGTGGGAAGATTATATTCTGTGTATATAGCACTCTGCCACTCCAGTTCCTGCCCATAACGATGGGGATAATTTTCCTTTTCCCACCATGTTCATGGCAATTGCCAGGAGTTAGGCAGGGTATCGCTGGACTAATAGCACTCGTCCAGGTGCACGATGGATTTTAAAGATGGCACCAGTACTAAAGGTGACAGTCAATACTGGGATATCCTGGCAGTGACAAATTCTTCTAAGAATGTGATGTGTTAACAAGTGGCTAGAATTGGGCAAGAAGGGTGCAATGGCAGTGGCTAGGTCACTAATGAGGTGAGTTTGGTATGAAACTTCAAGAGATCTAGCCAGGCCTCACAGCGTGAAATCATACAAGAAACTCAACAGAACCAATGCTTCTGCAAACAAAGCAAGATCCAACACCCATATCAGATAAGAGCAGGAGAAGGCTGTACGGCCCATTGAGTCCACTCTGCCATTCTCCATAAAATCATAAAGCCACATTGTCCAACAGCATGGAAGAGGCCCTTTAGCCAAGGAAGTCTGCGCTGATCTATCTACACTGATTCCACTTTCCAGAACTCGGCACTTGGACTGGAATCTATGACATTTCAAATGCTCATCCAAATACTTCTTAAAAGTTGTGAGGTTTCCTGCCTCTACTATCCTCCAGGGAGTGCATTCCAGATTCCCACCACACTCTGGGTGGAAAAGGTTTTTCTCAGATTCCCTCTAAACCTCCTGCACTTCACCTTAATATTATGCCCCCTTGTTATTGGCCTTTCAACTAAAAGAAACAGTTAGATCTCATGGAATACAGGGAGAACTAGCCATTTGGATACAGAACTGGCTTAAAGGTAGAAGACCTTTGGTAGAAGACTACGGTGGTTGTGGAGAGTTGTTTTTCAAACTGGAGGCCTGTGACCAGTGGAGTGCCACAAGGATCGGTGCTGGGCCCTCTACTTTTTGTCATTTACATAAATGATTTGGATGTGAGCATAAGAGGTACAGTTTGCAGATGACACCAAAATTGGAGGCATAGTGGACAGCGAAGAGGGCTACCTCAGAT
Source organism: Hemiscyllium ocellatum (assembly GCF_020745735.1). Classification (NCBI taxonomy): domain Eukaryota; kingdom Metazoa; phylum Chordata; class Chondrichthyes; order Orectolobiformes; family Hemiscylliidae; genus Hemiscyllium; species Hemiscyllium ocellatum. The sequence goes on from NC_083416.1 coordinate 55,900,184, forward strand.
TACAACAGGATCTGGACCAGATGGGCCAGTGGGCTGAGAAGTGGCGGATGGAGTTTAATTCAGATAAATGCGAGGTGCTGCATTTTGGGAAAGCAAATCTTAGCAGGACTTTTACACTTAATGGTAAGGTCCTAGGGAGTATTGCTGAACAAAGATACCTTGGAGTGCAGGTTCATAGCTCCTTGAAAATGGAGTCGCAGGTAGATAGGATAGTGAAGAAGGTGTTTGGTATGCTTTCCTTTATTGGTCAGAGTATTGAGTACAGGAATTGGGAGGTCATGTTGCGGCTGTACAGGACATTGGTTAGGCCACTGTTGGAATATTGCGTGCAATTCTGGTCTCCTTCCTATCAGAAAGATGTTGTGAAACTTGAAATGGTTCAGAAAAGATTTACAAGGATGTTGCCAGGATTGGAGGATCTGAGCTACAGGGAGAGGCTAAACAGGCTGGGGCTTATTTCCCTGGAGTTTCAGAGGCTGAGGGGTGACCTTGTAGAGATTTACAAAATTATGACGGGCATAAATAGGATAAATAGACAAAGTCTTTTCCCTGGGGTTGGGGAGTCCAGAACTAGAGAGCATAGGTTTAGGGTGAGAGGGGAAAGATATAAAAGAGACCTCAAGGGCAACTTTTTCACGCAGAGGGTGGTACGTGTATGGAAAGAACTGCCAGAGGAAGTGGTGGAGGCTGGTACAATTGCAACATTTAAGAGACATTTGGATGGGTATATGAATAGGAAGGGTTTGAAGGGATATGGGCCGGGTGCTGTCCGGTGGGACTAGATTGGGTGGGATGTCTGGTCAGTGCTGTACATCTCTATGACTCTATGACTCTAAGATGCTTCCAATATATCCTGTCTATGCCCCCTCATAATCTTAGGATACCTCAGTCAGATCCCCTCTCAGCCTTCTCTGCTCCAAAGGAAACAACACAAGCCTATCCAGCCTCTCTTCATAGTTAAACTGCTCCAATCCAGGCAACATCCCGGTAAATCAGCTTTGTACCTCCCTCCAGAACAATCACATCCTTCCCAGAGTAAAATGACCTGAATTGCGCACAATACACCAGCTGTGGCCTGACTAACATTTTGTACAGCTCTAACATAACCTCCCTGCTCTTATAATCTATGTCAAGACTGATAAAGGCAAATGTACCAAAAGCTTTCTAATATCCTATAACCTGCTCTGCCTCCTTCAGTGATCTATGGACAAGTATTCCAAGATTCCTCTGAGCTTCCAATGTCTTGACATTCACTGAGCTTTCCTTTGTCTTGTTCCTTCTTCCAAACTTCCACAAATTTCAGGGGTAAATTCCAGCTTCCACTGATCTTCCCATTTAATATTATTTTAATGTCTGTCTGCATTCTTCTTACCAAAATGCATTAACCCACATTTCTCTGCATTAAAGTTTATCGACCCACTCTACCAAAATATCTATGTCCTTTTGAAGTTCCACACTGTGTCCTCACAGATTGCAATGCTTCCAAGTTTTGTACCATTCAGAATCTTGGAAGATTTGTCTGAACACCTAAATACACATCATTTTTATTACATATATATTATTTGGAAAAAGATGTGCGACTGAACGAATCCAGCTAGTGCCCGTAATTTCCACTCTGACTTCTTTCAACATTCTTAAACATATTCTTATCGGTACCAGAGTTTTGTCAATGTTAAGTGCCAACAGTCTATCCACTTCTTCCTTATCAATTTTGAACAGTTTCTTCTTGTTTGTTCTCATTAAAGACAGGAGAGAATTAAAGAAACACCAGAGGAGGGTACAGTCCCTATAATGACTACTGTCACAAAATATTAGATCGGGAAGTTCAAAACATTCACCCATTAATTGTGAAGGAGATTGAATCTACCATTGACTGTGCACCCAACCTCAAAAGTCATGTTTTAAAGTGAAGTTGAAGTTCATCAGATCTTATCGATTGGTGAAACAGACTCAATAAGCTCCTCTGTCTTACAGTAATTAAAAGCAGATGACCAGATTGTTCAGAGAGTATAAAAAGACCCCAATGCCAAAATTACCAACTTCCTGCAATTTCTCATCAGAAAGTGACCACACATTAAGCCTCATTGACAGCATGGATGAAATTCCTATTAGATTTCAGATGGCCCAGCAACCAAACTAGACAGGTTTGAAAAGATGTTTAATGACAACCACAAGATGTGAAATTTACAGCGGTATTAGCCTGCATGGCTAGTGGAACAAAATTAAATCCTTAGCTAATTTTCAAGTGTAAAACCCCCTCCCAAACATCACATCCCCTGGAAGATCTTCTGTGTATGTCCATAATAGCAGTTACATGAATGAAGGTGAAGTGAAGTATTATTGACAAGGTGTGGAGTAGGCATCTTGATGACCTATCTAAAGAATGTAGCTTACCAGTGTCAGATATGTTCCAATAATATACAACCAATGAGATCAAGAAGCTCCATGAAGAATAACATCCAACACCCAGTCATGGGGGTTGTAACATGAATTCAACCTTTGGATGTGCGCTTCAAAAAGCCATTCAAGGACCATGTTTACGCTAACTGGAATAGTTGAACGATTATCAGGGAGAAAAACACCTTCACAATGAATGGAAATATGTACACTGCCAATTTCATGTTGTAGAATCATATAGCATGGAAACACACCCTTCAGTCCAACTAGTCCATACTGACCATGTTCCAAACTAAACTAGTCCCACCTTTAATCTACAAGAAAAGCCTGCAACTCAGGAGTAGCTGCAAGATTCATGCTACTCTTGTTCCACCATTATTCTTTGTGTGTGGTTTCACTCAAATGGTGACATGCTATGAGTGTATAAACTCATCTGATCATTCAGAAAATGTTGACGAATTGGATGAAGAGCAAGATTACCTGTTGTGCAGAGATGAAACCAGAAGTACAACATCTCATACAATTGTTTGCATTCAATGCTAAATGAATTTTTAATAGTTCAAAACATTTTTGTTGCAGTTAAAAGTGTCTGTGTGCAGTTATTATATACAATTAACCGTATTATATTAATTTGATATAAATTACTGGTGCTTTTATTCGTATTTCAAAACTACTTCCATCAATCCCCTTTCTGGTGCTTTATGTTCTAGCATTTGTGTATCAGTCAACCACCATTTTGGAGTGATTTGTAGAGGCTTCAGTGGTTGAGTTAAACATTGATATCTATGGTATGTCCAAGTTACGATGATATATGACTTATGGGAGAACAATGAGAGGACTTTTGATATTGAGAGGTAGTTTCTGCATGCTGAGGTATATAAAACATTGAGGCACAGTCTCAAATAGAGGGACATTAATTTAGTAAAGAGAACCATGAGGCTTTTCTGTTCCAGTGATATCAATACTCCATTGTGGAATACATTGAAGGCTGGCAGCAATAGATGATTAGTCTTTCAGGGAATTCAAAGGGACATGGCAAGATGATAGATAACTGACATTGAAACCCAGGATTAGCAGTGGTCATATTGAATGGTGGAGCAGGTTCAATGAGCCATATCATCTACTCTTGTTTTCATCTTTTGTGATTTTGTTTTCTAAAATTTTGAGCCAGTGCTTGGGTGAGTTATAGCAAGAAACAAGTACAGAAAAATTTGAAATTTCCAGTGTAAACAACAATTGATGTTGGACCACTGTTCATTACAAACCTGAGATTGATCGGTTTTTATTAAGCAAATCTGTTAAGGGATCTTGATCAAAGGCAGGATTATGGAGTTAGATGACTAGTTAGCTATGATTTCATTGAATCAGAGCAGGCTGCAAGATGAAATAGCTGGCTTGTTCCTGTGTTTCATTGATGAGAAGCATTCTGCATTGAGCCTAGCTGTTGGATGTTGCCTCAGATTTGTTCATATCTGTTTGCATCAACAGTGTCAGATTCTACTTTTGGCTCAAGGGTCAAAAAGCAGTCTAATGCCAACAAAAGAGAGCCTTAATGATTATACATTCTGTAACCACATTGCCCTTTCAAAAAGATCAACATGCAGAGGGTCAGGATAATTGGTGTCTTCCACCTATTATTATATTTCAGTTACTGACATTCTTCAGCTCTGACTGAATAAACACTAGCTTTCCATGTATATTGCTGATCCACAATCTGAATCAACAGCAACTGGCTGGATGAATCAGAATGTGATTTGACAGATCAAGAAAGAAACAGAACATCATGTGCTAAAATACTGCATTTGATGTATTTAAATTATTGTTCTGTTAGTTATTTGAAAGTACTGAGCGTTTTGCATCTGGCATTCCGAATTACCAGTGTGGAATCTCTCAATATGTCGTTATTGTACTTACTTATCTTAAAAAGTGGTAATCACCTATTAAGAACTGAATTTGAATTTAAATCAATAACATTGAAATAAAATACCACTTCTGCAAACTTTCATAGCATTGAAAATACATGAATTGGATGCTCTTCTCTTGTCTGTTTAATTCACTTTTCTTTTCCCTTGACTTTCATCTCAGGACGGGCCTGCTTAAGTGCTTAACCTTGATATGTTTGAGGCAGCAGGGAAGGTACTGCAGAGGCCAGAAGCAATCATAAATTGCATAGAGGCTGGTGATGTGGAAGTGCTGCTGAGCACAGAAATCTGATAGGAATCCTACCAGCAGCAGGCACCAATCAGACTCATTTAGAGACCAACTCTGACAATTGGTGGCACCAGGGAAAGCCAGCAATTAGGTTCTGGAAATTGGATGTGAAGAGAGCCTACTGTGGGAGATGAAAAGATCAAAGATATAGCGGCTTGGCCCATTTACTAATTTGAAGATTGTGGCTTGGTGGCAATGGAGAGAGCTTTTCATATAATGGGGAAGCTCAAAGGTCATGGGCCTGGTTTGGGGTAAAGTAGCAGATTGAGCATAGAACATAGAACTGTATGGCTCAGGAGCAGGCGCTTCAGCCCACAATGTTGTGCTGAACATAACACCAAATTAAACTAATCCCTTTTGTCTGCCCTTGGTCCATATCCCTCCATTCCTTGCATATTCATGGGCTTATCTAAAAGTCCCTTAAACACCTTTATAGTATCTGTCTCCACCACCACCCCTGGCAGTGCATTCCAGACTCCTACCACTCTCCTTTGAAATGTACCCCACTCATCTTAAATGCATGTCCCCTATTATTAGACATTTCAGCTCTGGGAAAAAGATTCTGACCGGCCCTAGGCATCTCATAATTTCAGAGATTTCTATCAAATCTCTCCTCAGCCTCCGCCACTCAGAGAAAGCAACCTGAATTTTTCTAGCCTCTCCTTATAGCTCATTTCCTGTAATCCAGGCAGCAGCCTGGTAAACCTCTTCTGTATCCTCTCGAAAGCCTCCACACCTTTCCTGTAATATGGTGACCATAACCGAATATAATACTCGAAGTGTGGCCTAACCAAAGTCTTACAAAGATGCAACATCACTTCCTGACTCTTGTATTCAATGCTGTGCAAACTCCTTATAGACAGATATCTTTCAGAGAGTTCTTCAGCTAGCAGTCTACATTTGCTGGCTTTGGTAGTTCTCCCACTAACAGTTCAAAATGTCCAGTTTTATACCCCAAAATATCAGATCTTTCATTGGTTTTAATATTATTAAAATACTAAATTCAAATTTGATTGGATTTTGGTATCTTGGGGCATAATTTAAACTGATTGGCTAAATTTCAATTTATTGTTGTTTCATGGCAACCCAATTGCTGCTATTTGTTTTGACCAAGTGTTACATTGTTGCCTTGTTCAAGACACCTTGCGCATTCAGTCCTCACTAGCTTTTCAACTCTCTTAAAGGTACAGTACATCTCTACACCTTCATAATACCAGTCCTCAGGGATGCCTCCTGTTGTTAATGAGGATACAAAAATCTTGGTCAAGTCCCTAGCAAACTCCTCTCTTGCCTCTTTCAATAACCTGAGGTATTTACCATTGGGCCCTGTGACCTAGCCACCTTAATATTCTTCAAGAGACCCAACACCACTTCTTTCTTGATCTCAAAATACTCAAGTCAATTAGCATGCTCCACACGAGTCTCACTATCCTCCAGAACCTTCTCCTGGGTGAATACTGAAGAATACAGACTGCGATCAGGCATCAAAGGAACTGAAATTCCACTATCAGTGATGCTTTGAGGGGATGAAATAAGTGTTTCTCCTCTTCCTAATTTAAAATTAGTTGCTAAGTTTAATATCAACTAGTAACCAGAGAAGACATGTCCTTTCATACTGGAATTCATTGTAACAAATGATGCATGGTGAAAACAGGGATTGGACTCAGCTTATAACCCACAATGATACATAGCTAAGGAATTTTTTAAGCTCACAAAAAGAATGGTGTCTAAGTTACGGTTGCCTGGAAGCTGGCTGAACCATTTTACCATATCATACGTCAGCAGTGCGGAGAGGAGCAGTCGGGAAAAGGAGGAGAAAAGAGCTGAACAACATATTATTAAACTAAAAGTATTTCAGGATACATAAACCGGGAAGTATATATTTCTCTAGACTCATGCATGGGATGCAGGTGTCACCGGTTAGACCAGCATTTATCAACCATGCCTAATTTCACTTGTGAAGGTGATCATGAGCCGTCTCTTGAATCACCGAAGTCCAAGTGTTTTTTTGAGATTTTTTTTAGATTACTTACAGTGTGGAAACAGGCCCTTCAGCCCAACAAGTCCACACTGACCCGCCGAAGCACAACTCACCCAGACCAATTCCCCTACATTTACCCCTTCACCTAACACTACGGGCAATTTAGCATGGCCAATTCACCTAACCTGCACATTTTTGTGATTGTGGGAGGAAACCGGAGCACCCGGAGGAAACCCACGCAAACACGGGAAGAATGTGCAAATGTGCAAACACAGAGAGTCGCCTGAGGCTGGAATTGAACCCGGGTCTCTGGCGCTGTGAGGCAGCAGTGCTAACCACTGTGCCACTGTGCCACCTACCACAATGCCACAAGGGGACAATTCCAGGATTTTGACCTAATGATACTGAAGGAATAACAACATATTTCCAAATCAGGGTGGTGAGTAATTTGGTGAGAAACTTGCAAGTGGGGGTATATTAATTTGTGTGCTGTCCTTGTCCTTCTACTTGGTGGAGGTCACAGGCTTGAAAGGTGCTGTATAAGGAGCAAGATTGAGCTACGACAGTGTATTTTGTAGATGGTACATGTTGCTGCCACTGTGCCTCAGGGGTAGAGAAAATAAATTTTGAAATTGTTACATGTGGTGCCACTTAAGTGAGTTGCTTTGACCAGGATGTTTTAGAGTTATGGAGATATACAGCATGGAAGCAGACCCTTCAGTCCAACTCATCCACACTGATCAGATATCCTAAATCAATGTAGTCCCATTTGCCAGCATTCCCTGTCCCTCGAAACCTTCCTATTCACATACCATTCCAGATGCCTTTTAAATGTTGTAATTGTGCTAACCTAAACAACTTCCTCTGATAGCTCATTCCAATCATGCACCACCCTCTGTGTGAAAAAAATTGCCCCTTAGATCACTTTTAAATCTTGTCTTAAACCTATACTCTCCAGTTTTGCCTCCTCCTGTGGAAAAGATCTTGTCTATTTACTTTAACCACGTCCCGCATGATTTTATAAATCTCTATAAAGTCACCCCTTAGCCTCCAATGCTCCAGAGAAAATAGCCCCAGACGATTCAGCCTCTCCCTATAGCTCAAACTGTCTCACCCGGGCAACATTCTTGTAAACCTTTTCAAACTCTTTCAAGTTTCAAGACATACTCCCTATAGAAGAGTGAGACTAGAATTGAATGCAGTATTCCAAAAGTGGCCTTACCAATGTCCTGTACAGCCGTAACATGACTTCCTAACTCCTACATTCAATGCACTGACCGATAAATGCAAGCATGCCAAACACCACCTTCACTATCCTATCTACCTGTGACTCCATTTTGAGGGAACTATGAACCTGCATTCCAATGTCTCTTTGTTCAGCAACTCTGCCGAGATCCTTACCATTAAGTGTATAAGTCCTGCTCTGATTTGCCCTTCCAAAATGCAGCACCTTACATATATCTAAATTAAACTCCATCTGCCACTCCTTAGACCATTGACCCATCTGATCAAGGCCTGTTGTAATCTGAGGTAACCTTCTTCATTGTCCACTAAAACTCCAATTTTGGTGTCATCTGCAAACTTACTAACTATACCTCTTATGTTCACATCCAAATCATTTATATAAATGACAAAAAACAGTGGACCCAGCATAGATTCTTGTGACACACCGCTGGTCACAGGCCTCCAGTCTGAAAAACAACCCTCCACCACTACCCTCTGTCTTCTACCTTTGAGCCAGTTCAGTATCCATATGGCTAGCTCTCCCTGTATTCCATGTGATCTAACCTTGTTAATCAGTCCACCATGCGGAACCTTGTTGAACGCCTTTCATTGAGTTTCTTGACTGTTGTTGGAGTTGCTCTCATTCAGGCAAGTGGAAAGTATTTCATTGCTCTCTTGAATGTGTCTGATCGAGATAGTGAGCAGGCTCTGGGAAATCAGGAGATTTGTTACACAATGCAGAATTCCAATCGAATGAGCTGCTGATATGGCCACAGTATTTATATAGCTGGTCCAGTTCAGTGTCCGGTCAATGTCAACCCACAAGCTGTTGACAGTGGGGGATTCAGTAATGGGAATGCCACCAAATTTCAAGGTTTGACAGCTGAATTCTCTTTTGTTTTATTGCCGACTTTGCTTGGTAACTTGTGTGGTGCAAATGTAACTTGTCATTTATCAGTGCAATCTGAAATGCTGTTCAGGTCTTGTTGCATTTGGACATGGACAGCTTCATTACTTGAGGAATTGCAAATAATGCTGAGCATTGTGCAAACATCAGCAAACATTCCAGCATCAGTGCTGTAATAGTAGAAAGGTCATTGCTGAAGTAGCTGAAGATATTTGGTTATCAGACCCTGTCCAGACAAACTCCTACAGTGACATTCTGTGATTGAGATGATTGGCCTCCAATGACAAAACTATCTTTCTTTGTTCTCAGTAGGACTGCACGCAGTGGACAATTTTCCTGTTTAATTTCCATTGACCTCAGGGCTCCATGATGACAGTTATATCAATGGCAATATCAACAGCAGTAACCCTGATTTCCCCTTTTGAATTCACCTCTTTAATCCAAGATTGGATGAACTCATAAATGAGGTCTTGAAGGGCCTCTGTACTGCTATGGTTGTATCCCTACCTCTGGGCCTGAAAGCTCAGGTTCAATTACCACCTTCTCCAGAGGTGTGTGATAACATCTCTGAATAGGTTGATTAGAAAATAAAATATCCTACATTGAAGTCAGGAGCTCAATGGCCTTGGCAAGACCCAAATCAAAGGTCAGTGGACAGGTTATTGTTGAATAGGTGCTATTTAATAGCACTGTTGAGGGCATCCTCCATCTTTTTATTGATGATCGAGCGTGGACTCATGGAACTCCATTTGCTGGATTGGATTTGTCCTATCTTTTGTAGAAAAGGCATAGCTGGCAATTTTCCACATTATTGTCATATCTTAGTTTTCTTGATTGTTAATGGGATGTAGCTGTTGTAGGCAAGGCCAGGTTTCCTTGCCCATTATTAATTATCCTTGAAAGGGCTGGCTTGCTAATAGTAAAGAGGTCAACCATATTGCTGTGGATTTGGAATCACATTTTGGCTAGGTAAGGATTACATATTCCCTTCCCCTAAGAAAATAAGTGAGCCAGATGTGGTTTTATGACCATTGATAATAGTTGTCATGATCACCATTCCTGATGTTAGCTTTATACTACAGATTTTGTAATTATTGAATTTTACATCTGCCACTGCTCAAAATAGGATTTAAACTGTTGCCCCCAGAGCAGTTGCCTGTGCCACTGAATTACTAGTCCTATAACAAAACCACTGTTCCATACTTCCCCTCCTTGACAAGACGATTTTTGATGCTGAGGCCAAATATGTTTTTTTCCCTCTTGTTGGTATCCGTGCCATCTGATGCAGGCCCAGTCCAAAGCTATGTCTTGTAGCCCTCAGCCTGCTCAATCAGTTATGGTGTCCACTTAGCCACACTATGTGGTAGATATTGAAGTCCCCATCCAGAGTACATGCAATGAATCTAGGAAGCACATTAAAATCTTCAACCAATTTCCCCTTCACTGGTTTCACAACACCAGTTTGTTCATGGACCTGTTCCTCTCTAACTTGCATTACTTTGAATAGATTTGGAATAACTTGGTATGTCTTGACCTGTTGAGAGTCCCTTTGAACAAGATGAACATCTACTACGTCAAGGACGTCGAGGTCAAGGCCGTTTGTGTGTTGATTGTAATTCGTATATATTCACAACTCTCATACAATGTTTACATTGTTTGTAACATGCCAATAGTCTTAAGAGTTATGGCACCTGAACCATATATTTTCATCTCTGACAGCTGTAAGTTCTGTTTCCACAGCCATGGTTTTTGACCTGATAAGACAGTAACAATCACCTTGTATCAAGCTTAAAATGAATGAAACATCCACTAGAAAAAAGGCTCTGCTAAACTCTAATTGGTGATTCATGGATTTCAATTTGGAATCCGTTGGGTATATTTTCTAATGCTGGCAATTCTATCGTATTACCAACTTTGTATGAATGAATTTTTGAAACTGTGTCCATTTTGAAACTATGTCCATTTTCTGCACATCCATTGGAAACATCCTATAGCTTTGTAGATGTTATATTCGTTGGTCATAGCTGGACAATGCTTGTGCTCATTCAACGTTTTTTGTTCCATAGCACTGACACTGAATCTTAGCATCTGCTGCTGGCAAACTCTTTGTGTTGGCTCATCATTTCTGCCTTCAGAGTGTTTATGCCTAATAAAGTAGTTCAGTTATGTTGCTTTCCTTTGATAAGATTGTCCTCCTTTCTGGATTTGTGTATAATTCTTCCTCCTTTCTGCTGAAGCACCATTCAATTAGCTTTCCCCAAAGTTAGATGTTTCTTGGGTTACAATAAATCTATTAAAGTTGCATGTAAACTCACAGCAACATTCTGATTTCAGAGTTCCATGGTCATAGTTTTTCATTAATCTACAGAAGATATGAATGGGGAATTTATTTGCAGATTCCCCTGGATGCTGAAATGTTAAATCCTGCTCTGTAAAGAATGTTAGTTGTTGTCAAATTAAAGTAATTATCAAAGGGTTATGTTTCTCTTTATGATTTGGTAACTTACAATGTCATCAACTTTAAGTCCTCTAGAAAATAATTTTTTTCTTGTTCTGCTTGAGGTTTAGTATTGAGATTTGAAGCAATTTTGTATCTTAAGAAGAGTTTTCACCAAGATGTTCAATCCTGTGGTTAATTTGGCCCATCTCTAGTTTTAAATCTTACAGGTAGCATTGCTTTCTCACAATGTCTTCCTGTTGCGATTTACTTTGAAGCTGTTAAATTTGGCAGTATCTAAATGCAGCTGTGATCTTGAAGACATTTATATCTGTAACATGCAATGTTTGTTTTTATTTTCCTTGCATTAATGCTTTTAAACTGTGCAATATAATAATGCTCTGTTTTTGTCCTTGTTTAAAAGCTCATGGGCTGCTAAGTATTAATGTTGTATAATTGTCCTGCATTTTGGAAGTTTTCCCATATCTTTGCAGTCAAAGTGGAGATTCCTCACCTTCTGCAAACAAAATACTTTTTCCACATTTTTTGGATGAAAAACTCTTGACTTTCACAAACATATGAATAATTGTGATTCTTTTCAAAATTTTCTAAATAGAGTTTTGGCCTGTAGCCATGAATTGTTTCACTTGGATCCATGGTTTAAATTATGGATCTAACAGTTTGTTTTATTACAGCCTCAAATATCTTTTGACTATTTTCTTCTGGTACATCCTCTCTTCTTTAGCTTTTAAAATTGTCACTTTCATTGCCTTAGTTCTGCTTCATGTTCTTTTCAGTTCTGTGACATACATTATTTCAGTTGTCCTTGACTTCCCTATCATAGTTGTGCCTCGTGGTGTCCACCAGCTCTGGCAGCCACACTCATTATCAGCTGTACTGCTGTTTTTTTCACTTGTAGACTTCTCAGCTTTTTTTTTGTTGTGCTGTTAATTTAAAGTTTCTCCCTCACCCAAGAGGGATTTTTAACTGTGACTACTGAGCTCCAACATGTTCACTTCTTAGCTAAACCTTGAATCAGGGAGTGCTCCAAAGAACCTTGCTTCCTGACAGAACCTGTAATGATCAGGTGGCACTAGTCTTTAAGTTATAGTCTGGGGTACTGTTTCTCCCTTGTTAGCCATTCTCAGAGTTCTAGCTGACTGCTTCTTTGTTCAAGCACCTGTAGCTGTCTGTGCGAGTATTTGTTCAAACGATAAAGTCTTTAAGGCTGTAAATTCATTTGACCTTCTGGAAATTTCTTCTCCTGGCTCCAGTGATTTCCCAATATTGCACCTTGTAATATTAAGCAATGATACCCACTGTTGATCACCATGTGGCATTTGCCGATAGAATGTTGGCCCAATTCCTCTTACTCTTACTGGATCTAAGAGCCTATTACTTTACAGTGGTAAATGTTAAAAATCACACAACACTAGGTTACAGTCCAACAGGAAGTGTACTTCCAATTAAACCTGTTGGACTACAACCTGGTGTTGTGTAATTTTTAACTTCAGTCCACCCCAGGCCAACACCGGCCCCTCCTCCACATCATGTTTACAGAGGTAGAGGAACAATCATTACTGAGCCTTAATGAGGGGACCCTCTTGGCTTAAACCCAATTTAGGTCTGTGAGGCAGTTTCCGTTTCTTCATTGGCACTTCATGTTTAAAGTAGCCACAATCAAGGAATGCTGCTGCCTCAACTTCAGTGTGTCAGTTTATTGGTTTATGACCAAGGAAGTTTTGTTCATCATTGCAGTTGGCTAGACTCCAAAAGAATGTTTCAGACGCCAGATTGGAGAATCTTCTGTTTGCAGTGCCACGTCAGCTTCCACTTGCCGTGGTCAATGTTCCTGACACCAGTTCACACTCCAGAAGCCCCTGGCAAAAGGGAATGCCCATGTACCTTCCTTCATCCTTCAATTCCTTTTGCTAACATCTTAACACTTGCTGCACTCTCTGGTGAGATGGTCAAGCTTTTTCCCAGAAGTAGAGTTTGGCCGAAGGATTCCTGCAATTGTCGTAGTCCAAATTCCCTCACTAGCCATTGCTCACACAGTTTGATATGTCCACTGGTGACCAAGGGTTATGATCTGTGGTGAGGATACACTGGAGTCTATGAACATATGCTGAACAGAAACAAGCACTGGAATAATCTGAAGATACTGGAAGGATGAATGTAAGTTTTTTTTAGTGGAACAGATATAAGAGGGTGAGGAATTAAAATCATAAGACCATGATACAGGAGCAGAATTAAACCATTTAGACTACTAAGTATGCTCCAATGTTTAATCAAGGCTGATATGTTTCCCAACCCCATTCTCCTGCCTGCTCCCAATAACTCTTGATCCCCTTACCAGTCAAGAACTTATCTACATAAAAGCCAAAAGAACTGTAGATGCTGTAAATAAGAAACAAAAACAGAAGTTGTTGGAGAAACTCATCAGGTCTGGGGCATCTGTGAAGAGAAGTCAAAGTTAACGTTTCGGGTCCGATGATCCTTCCTCAGAACCATCTATCTCTGTCTTAAATAAATTCAATGACCTGGCTTTCACAGTCCTCTGCAGCAATGAGTTCCACAGATTATCATCCCCTGTTTGAAGAAATTCCTCCTCATCTCAGTTCTAAGGGTTGTGCTTGGTCTCTACTATTAGTTGAAACATTTTCTCCACATCCACTATATGTAGACCTTCAAGTGTTCTCGAAGTTTCAGTGAAATCCCACCTCATCCTTCTAAACTCCATTGAGTACAGACCCCCAAGTCCTCAAACGCTTCTCATATAACAAATCCCTCATTACTGGGACCATTCTTGTTGACCTCCTCTGGACCCCCAAAAAGGCTAGAACATTCTTCCTTAGATACAGGGCTCAAAACTGCTCACAACATTTCAAATGTAATCTGACCACAGCTTTACACAACTTCAGCAGGACATCTCTGCTATTGTGTTCTCGCCCTCTCAAAATGAAAGCTAATTTTGCATTTGCCTCCCTAATAACCTGTGTGTTATCCATAAGACAATCCTAAAGTAGGACTCCTAGATCCCTCTGTGCTTCAGATTTCTGAAGCCTTCCTATATATAGAAAATTTTCCAAGCCTCTACTTTTCCTATGAAAGTGCATAGCATTCCACTTTCCCACATTGTATTCCATCTGCCACTTCTTTGCCCATTCTTCTAGCATGCCAAAGTTTTTCAGCAGCCTCCCTGCTTCCTCAACACAACCTATCCCTCCACCTCATCAGCAAACTTAACAACAATACCCTCAGTTCCTTTGTCGATGTAATGAAACTGTGTCTTTAAGAGAGATTTGTTTTGTGCTTTTTCTCTTGGAAAGAGGTGATACCACAGTGACAGGGGTGTTGGAATGACTGCTTCAGAACAGTAGGTACACAGCTTTGAGCTCCTTCGGCACCTTCTCAGATTAGAAAAAAACCTGATCTATCTTCGTTCCAGGCTGCAGTGATGTTCCTGTAGCATATGTTCCTGCAGTATTGATGGTGCTATGGATCCCAGTGGTGCTGCAAGTACTGGAGAACTGCCATCCTCAGAAAGACTGGCAACTCGGAGAGATAGGATATCCTCTCTGATGATGCCATGGACTCTGATTGTGTCAAGTTAAGCACCTGATTAACCCAAAAATTGAGCCGGGGGCACAGAATGGCATGACAGTATTGCCACTGGCTTTTCAGCCAGTGAATAGGCCCACTGCCATGAGATTTAAATTCCACATCTTTGCTCTGTTTCTCTCTTCACAGATTCTGTGGAACTTCTGAATATTTCAAACATATTTTGTTCCTATTTCAGACTTCCAATAGCTGCATTCTTTGTTTTTGTGTGAAAATCTTCTTGCTGTTGAACACATTCACCTTGATAAGAAAACAAAATTCTGTGAAAGTCATTCAAAATTTTATGCAAAAGAAGACAATAGTATTTTAATTTCCAATTATTGATACTATTGTATGTCAGTTAATAGGCAGCAGCCTGCCCCAAGAAATCTCCTGCTATCATGACACTGACATACCATTCAGTTGATAAACTTATCTAACCCATACAGATCTGCAAAATGAGAAAGCAAAATAAATGAAAAAAACAACTTGAGAACTCACTGAACACTAAATGGATTTTCCTCTAATTAATTTACACACAAGAAAGGAAGAAATGTAATTGCACCTTTGGGATATCATTCATTACAAGATGTGAACCTTGTACTCAGTGGGATTTTTTGTTTACACTTACTTCCATGCAGTACCTTTAAATAACAATACATCAGGCAGAATTAATTGTTTTCATCACTGCACTTGAAGAAGAGGATGCAGACTGATGACATGAACATCAGAACAATGTTTGACTTCATATTCCCTATACTTGATGGAAATTATTTCGCCTTTTGCAATTAACATTTATATTTGAAAAGTAAGTAGAAGAAAAGCTTTAATTGTGTTTTAAAACACAATGTCACACGATAAAGTGTTTGTAAAATGCTAGGATTGCACCTTCACCTCCTGGTTCTGCCTGGCTTGCTGTGTTCTTTCACTGCCTTGCTTGTCTGGCTGTAAAAAGCTAGAGCAGGATTGTATTTAGGGATTGTTGGAATATTGAGGTCAATTATCTTGATGCCATGTTGTCCCTCATTAAATCTGTGCAACCTTAAGACAGTGTTGTGGAGAATTCTCACCATTGTTCAGAGGGAGATGATGCTGCATATAATTATTGCAACAGCATTTCTGGATTGTATTAGAATTTTTTACTGCAGATCATAAAATTGTGCTTCAAAATAAACAAAAACCTCTGTCTACAACTTTTCTGAGTCAAAATTAAACAGAAAATTATGCAACGGGAGAACTGGTTATGGTGCAGTTTCAAACCAATGCAGATAGAGCATTCTCCCACAACTTGAATTGAGGGGCTATGGCAAGGAATTTAGATGACCTCTGCTTCCAAAAAATGTTCTCAACAATAATGTTTCTTTTTATCAGTCATCACTTCTGTAATCTTTTAATTGAAGGTTGATTTTAGAGTTCATCTATAATCAATTTTTATTGTGAAATAAATGCAAAGCTTTACATTAAACTCCAGCGACAGAGCAAATTGCTCCTTCAATGTTAATAGAGGCTTTACAATGAGAGGGAATTTAATGGACGAGATGCTGGCATAGCGTAGTTGCTATTTCTCATTTTGATGTTGACAGTTTCTATTATGTAGCAGAACAGTGTAAAGCTTTAATTTCAGTTCTGTCCAAAATCATGAGAAGCAACAGCTTACCAACCCCAGCTAGCAAACTTTCGTAAATAGCATTTACTTTAATCAGTCCCCTGAGCAAAGTTACTTCATAAAATAGAAAAAGGCAGACTTATCTTCATATATTGTGGTGAATGCTAAGAGCAGATTTATGAGTACATAAAGAGTCACTGCATAGCCTTTGCTAAATAGAGACTCTCCTCATGCACAGTTGCAACACATTCTACTCACAGTCAATCTTGTTTAAAATAGTTTGCGGTTCAGCAGTATCAAACGAAAGGCTAGTTTGAAAAGCTATAGCTTCACTGAAGTTTTTATTTCTTTTTGAGCTGTAAAACATTTTTGGACCATTAGGATCTCTTCAGGGGTAGAAATGACCTGTATAAGAGGGTTTCAGCTGAATTAGAGGGGGACAAATATCTTTGCAAGGAGATTTATTAGTGCTGTTTGGCTTCAAACTGGTAGGGGTGATGGTGGAGGAGGGCGTGGGGGGCGTGGTGGGGTGGTGGGGGGGTGGTATCTATAACAATTGAGAGAAAAGAGAAGAGGCTGAGGCCGACAGAGTAGATAAGGGGAGCAAGTCAAATAGTCAAGGCAGACAAGAGCTTGGTAGAGAGCAAAGTAAGACTGATAAATTAAACTACATTTACTTCAATGTAAGAGGCCTGACAGGTAAGGCAGATGGACTTAGGGCATGGTTGGGAACATAGGACTAGGATGTCATAGCTATTACAGAAATGTGGCTCAGGAAAGGACAGGACTGGCAACTTAATGTTCTAGGGTATAGATGCTATAAGAAGAATAGAAAGGAAGGCAACAAAGGAGGGACTGTGGAATATTTAGTTGGGGCTAACATGACAGCTGTACTTAGGGAGGATATTCCTGGGAGATTGTCCAGTAAATTTATAAGGGTGGAACTGAGAAATAAAAAAGGGATGATCAACCTTGTTGGGGTAGTATTATAGGCCCCCAATAGTCAGCAGGAAATTGAGAAGCAAACATGGAAGGACATCCCAGATATCTGGAAGTAAAATAGGCTTACAGTGTTCGGGGATTCTAACTTTCCAAACAAAGAATGGAACTTCTGTAGTATTAAGGGCTTGGGTGGAGAGGAATTTGTAAAGTGTGTACAAGAAAACTTTATTATTCAATATGTGGATGTACCTACTAGAGAAGGAGCAATACTTGACCTTCTCTGGGATAATAAGGCAGAGCAAGTAGCTGCAGTGTCAGTGGGAGAGCACGTTGGGGCAAGTGATCATAATTCTATTAGTTTTTACATAGTTATGGAAAAAAGTAGAACTGATCAAAAAGTTAATGTTCTAAATTGGAAGAAGGCCAATTTCAATGGTATTCAGAAGAATTTTTAAAAGTTGATTGGGGAGGCCATTCACAGTTAGAGGGATGGTTGGAAAGCAGGAGGCCTTTAAAAATAAGATAACAAGAATTCAAAGACGGTATGTTCCCGTTAGTGTAAAAGACAAGTCTAGTAGGTGTAAGGAATGCTGGATGTTGAAAGAAATTGAGGCTCCAGTCAAGAAAAAAAAGGAGGCTAATATCAGGGATGGATAACTCGAATTGAGTGAATTCCTTGAGGGGTATAAGGGCAGTAGAAGTGTACATAAGAGGGAAATTAGAAGGGCAAAAACATGGACGTGAAATAGCTTTGGCAAATAGGGCTCAGGAGAATCCAAAGAGATTCGATAAGTACATTAAGGGCAAAAGAGTAACTGGGGAAAGAATAGGGCTCCTTAAAGATCAGCAAGGCCATTTATGCATGGAACCACAGGAGATGGGTGAGATACTAAATGAATATTTAATGTCTGTATTTACTGTGGAGAAGGACGTGGAAGCTAGGGAACTTGGGCAAATAAATATTGATATAATAGTGATGTCTTGAAAATAATTCATATTAAAGAGGAGGAGGTGCTGGAGGTCTCAAAACACATAAAAGTAGATAAATCCCCACGATCTGATCACGCATTTCCCAGAACTTGGTGAGAAGCTAGTGAACAGATTTGCTGGACCCCTTTTTTTGAGGAATTTATATCATCAATAGCCATGGGTAAGGTGCCAGACGACTGAGATTGATTAATATGCCATTATTTAAGGAAAAGCCAGGGAGCTATAGACTGGTCAGCCTTATGTCAGTGGTAGATAAGTTGTTTGAGGGGATTCTGAGGGACAGGACTTACTTGCATTTGGAAAGGCAAGGTCTATTTAGGGATAGTCAGCAAGGCTTTGTGCATGGGAAATCCTGTCTCACTAACTTGATTGAGATTTTTGAAGAGATAACAAAGAAGATTGATGAAGACAGAGCAGTAGACATTGTCCATATGGACTTCAGCAAAGTGTTCAACAGATTCTGCATGGGAGACTGATTAGTAAGGTTAGATTACTTGGGATACGGGGGAGCTAATTAATTGGATACAAAATCGGTTTGAAGGTAGGAGGTGGTACAGAATTGCTTTTCAGACTGGAGGTCTGTGACTAGTAGTGTGCCACAAGGATCCATGCAGAGTTCCCTGCTTTTCATCATTAATATAAATGATTTAGATATGAATATAGAAAGAATGGTTAGTAAGTTTACTGTCAATACCAAGTAGGTGTAGCAGACAGTGAAGATTATCTCAGAGTGCAACAGGACCTTGATCAGATGGGCCGATAGGTTGAGGTGTGGTAGATGGGGTTTAATTTAGATAAATGTGATGTGTTGCAATTTGGAAAGGCAAACTGGGCAGGATTTACACAGCTAATGGTAGGATCTTGAGGAGTGTTGCTAAACAAAAAGACCAAGTGGTGTAGGTACATAGTTCCTTGAAAGTAGATTTTCAGATGGATATGGCAGTGAGAAAGGCATTTGACATGGTTGCCTTCATTGGTCAGAACATTGACTATAGGAATTCGGATGTCATGTCGTGTGCGTACTGGTCACTGGTGAGGCTATGTTTAGAATACTGTGTACAATTGTTTTTATAGGAAAGATGGTGTTAAACCTGAAAGGATGCAGAAAAGATTTACTTGGATGCTGTTGGGACTCAAGGGTTTGAGTTAGAGGGAGAGACTGAATAGGTTGGGGCTTTTTACTCGGGAGATGAACCTTGTAGAGGTTTGTAAAATTGTGAGGGGCATGGATAGGGTGAATCGCCAAGATCTTTTCCCTGGGGTGGGGAAGTCCAAACTAGAGGGCTGAGGTTTAAGGTGAGAGGGGAAAGATTTAAAAAGGACCTGAGGGGTATCTTTTTCATGCTGAGGGTGGTGTGTGTATGGAATGAACTTATAGAGTCATAGTCATAGAGTCATAGTACAGCATAGAAACAGCCCCTTCGGTCCAACTCGTTCATGCAGACCAGAGACTTCCTATTTTCCAGCCGTCCCTGTATATCCACTCCCAATCAACTTTTGAAAGTACTTAATGCCTCTTAATACCATCAAAATTCACCTTCCTCCAATTTTTAACTTTAATTTTTAGATCCGGTCTATCCAAAAGTAGGTCAGATCTTGTACCTTCATAGGTACATCTGCATAATGAATCAGAAAATTTTCTTGTGTGCTCTTAATAAATTCCTTCCAATCAAGCCATTAACACAATGGCAATCTATGTTTGGAAAGTTAAAACCTCCTCCATAACCACCCTATTATTCTTACAGATAACTGAGATCTCCACACAAATTTATTTCTCAATTTCCTGCTGACTTTTGGGGGGTCAATTGTACGATCCTAATAAGGTGATCATCCTTTTCTTATTGCCCAGCTCCATCCAAATAACCTCCCTGGATGTATTCCCATGAATATCGTCCCTAAGTATAGCCATAATATTATCCATAATCAAAAAAGCCATTCCCCACCTCTCTTGTCCCCCTTTCTATCCTTCCTATAGTATCTATACCCTGAAACATTAAACTGCCAATCCTGTCCATCCCAGAGTCAGATCTCTGTAATTGCTATGATATCCCAGTCCCATGTTCCCAACAACGTCCTGATTTCATCTACCTTACCTGTTAGGTCTCTTACATTGAAATAAATGCAGTTTAATTTATCAGTCTGTTGCCTAACCTGACTGTTTCACATACTCCTTCTCCCAACTGTATCAGTCTCAGAACTTATCGCTTTACTCACTATCTCCCTGTACTACCTTCCCTATTCTCAAGTTTAAATCCTCCGCAGCAGCCCAAACAAGTCTCCCTGCCTGTATATTAGTCCCCATCCAATTCAGGTACAATCCATCCTTCTTATACAAGTCACTTCTACTCCAGAAGTGACTTCAATGACACTGGGAATAGTCTAGCTAATACTAGCCTTGAGGACCTCCTTTTTAAATTCCTGCCTAACTTTCAGTGTTCTCTCCTCAGAATCTCATCCTTTTCTCTTCCTATGTTATTAGTTCCAATGTGTACAACAACCTCCTGCTGGTCCTTCTCTCCTTAGAGAATATTCTGCACTCTCTCTGAGATATCATTGATGCTGGCACAAGGGTGGTAACACTTTATTCTGATGTCTCGCTGTCGACAGCACAGACATCTGTCTGTGCCTCTGACTAAAGATTACTCTATCACACTCGATTGTTTGGAACCTGATGTACCCCTCGTTACATCAGAGCTAGTCTCAGTACCAGAAAAATGGCTGTCAGTGCTACATTCCCCCTGACAATTTATCATTGCCTACATTTTCCAAAACAGTATACTTATTTCAGGTGGGGATAGCCACAGAAGACCCCTGCACTACCTGCCTCGCTCTTATACCTTTCCTGGCGGTAACCCATCTACCTGACTGTATCTGCAGTTTATCTCTCTTTCTGCAACAGCCATCCATCACACCTGCTATCTCATGTAAATTCCTCATTGCCTCTAACTGCGGATCCAACAGATCCATGCGATACAATAGGATTCGCAACCAAAGACACTTCCTCTAGACATAATCATCAATAACATGGAAACTCTCCCTAAACTCCCACATCCAAAAGGAAAAGCACTTCACTCTACTCAAGGCCATTTTGCGCCTTAACAATCTACAGACCCAGAAAACATCACAGCCTTACTGCTCTAAAAAACACTGCTCCAGGCTAACTTAGTACCTATGTTTTATATTTTTAAAGTTTTATCAAGATACAGATCTCAATAAAACAGACAATCAAAACAGAACCCATTTGATTCACTATTGTAGATTAACAAAAAAAGTAAGGCTTCACCTGAAAAAGACACTTATTTGCCTCCCTGCTGTGAGCTCTCCCACATGGATTTCTCCAAGGTCAGCTGTGAATTTCTCTGTATATTTTTCGTAGACAAACTCCGATGTCCAGAGATACTTGAAATCCAACAGCAGAACAGTCATCTGTGCAGACTTACTGCTCAGCTAAACAGCTGTGCAAGTTTATTTCTCCACTTCATTTACTTCCCACATGGTCGCTACCATTTTCTGTCTTCCTCTTTTTAATTTGCCGTTGTTTTGATCATTTCTTTCCAGAGTTCCAAAACAATGCAACAGCTTATAAAATAGTAATTGGTGCTCCTAGAATTTGAGGAAATCAGCTCCAACACTGAAAATACCTCAAAAAAGGAGCAGCTCTTACAGCCACAATTTTTTGTCCTGTCCTTCATCTTGGATTGCCCAGAATCCTTTGTGCACCCACATTCCCTCCAATACCCCTTAGTTTCTGGTGGACAGACTTGATGGACTGTCCGGACCACTTCCTTGACCAATATTACCAGATAGTCATGAGCAACACAAACCCAAACATCTGACTGGTGTCTAAATGACTCCGCAAACATGTTAGCATTGGTCCCCAGACTGATCGCCATGGATAGTGACTGTTCCTGGACAGCAGAGTTACAGACCCCCTGATAGGCGGTCTGACAATAGCCATTTAGGCTCCCATGAACTTCATTGAGAATTACTCTAACAGTTGAATACATGGCTGCTCATTAACTGCACATTCTGTATAGGCTACTGGCACAGGGAGCCAGCATAATCAATGCAGAACTGCTTTCCTATGAGATAAAGGTTGCCTTGGCAGCAAAGCAAGCTCCTGTTCTTAATGACTGCATTAACTGGCATGACAAGGCAAGGCAAGACAGGGATACTGTGAGCATACAGGTAGACACTTGGTGAATGAGTACTCAAATTACAAGCAAGCAACCCTGAGGTTCAGCTTAGACCAGTCTAGGAGTTGTGCTGCCACAAAATGTCCTATCTGCAGCCTTTCAATGCTAGTTGCCAGTGGGCCTTGTAAGACAACTCTATTCTACCAGAGTGTATTGCCAGTGTAAGGAAAATTGCCAGGATAATCAGGAAGAGTTGACAGATGCCAGCTCTGTGGATGATGGCAGTGTGCAACTGATGCCCTTGGATCATCTCCTTGGCTGTAGTTGAGTCATGAACAATTTGGAAGCTGTACAGAGTAAGCTGAACATACCAGATACCCAGCCTGATTTCCTTGTTGTATTCGTCCAATGTCCATGCTTGTCTGGTGAGTTTGGTAAAATGGGAGGCTGAATATTAATATGGCAAGTTGTGCCCTTAAGGTATTTAACAATCAATAATCACTGTCAATTGGCATCTTGTTATTCTCTGGTGAGAATCACTACATTGCTTGTCAAAAATACAAAAGGTACCACGAGCAGACTTTGATGTGATGTACATTATTGCACTTGTTTTCCATGTTCCTATTAAGTTTCCTAACCACACAGCTGCTCTGAGCTTTGCTTATGTTGTTTGGTGTGCCAACACATTCACGTCCAGTTTCCTCAGCCGCTGCTGCACACAGACCTCAGAGGTCCATGCAGTGCCTGCAGAATTTAGAGGGAGCATAGTTTGTTGTCTAATTCTTCCACATATTCTGCCATCACCCATATCACTCAAGATCTTACAAGATTCTATCAATAGTCAATAATACTGTGGATCTGAATCCCTTCTCATTTTGTCCACTGCCATCACAGAAACAGTGTCCATGGCTGCTGACCTTGACAAGCAAATAATCAGACTCTTCTATAACAAATCTATCTCAAGTAAACATTGCCCGGATACTTCCTTCATCAACTAGCTCTAAGAAGATGTTCATGTTCCAACATGTTGAAAAAGTTGTTCTCCTGCTGCTAGATGCTATATGCTGGTGTGGCCTCCTGTATCATTCCCTCACTCCTGTAGTCCTGCAGGCTGGTTGCTATTTCTTCTTTTGCAATTGCTGTTCATCTTAGTCTCACCTGAGTGCAAGGTAACATAAGTGACACCCTTGCTAGTCAGATAGATCAGAGCACTGAAATACAATTTAGATGTATGCAATCCTCCAAAGTGTAGTGTGCCACTCAAAGTTGTAAATGTGACATCTCCACACAAGTACTATTATTCAATCCTTTTAAAAAAGGAGTTCAGGAAGGAGCTGTTAGGGGTCAGTGCTCCAAGTCTTCAGCTTCTTCAATTGCCATTGTTTTCTTGCCTTGCTTTTGCTGATGAGGCCCAGAAAGGCCTTAGACCAACAGTTAACAAAGCCATGCTAATATTATTGTGATTGAGTGATTAACATATTAAAATAGGCAAATCACCTTTACCAAAGAGTTTGCCCTTACTGAGCTGGGTTGGTTGCAGTGAACATTCTAACACTCTCAGGTGTTTGCAGGAATCAACCCCCACACGTACTGACACATTTTAAAATAGCTTGCCTGCTCACCCCTTTATAATTGTTCCAACTGTTTTGTGAAAAGTGAATGGATAGTCATACCCTCAAGCCTCAATTTTAGGTATTTTATTTCCTTTTTGGCTTCCTCTAATTGAGGGGTAATAGTTTGTTCCTCTAGCCTTTAGATTAGAATCATTATTTCAAGACACAATGGTTGGCACTGTTGCCTCAAAGTGCTAAGGACCCAGGTTTGATTCCAACCTTGGTGACTGTCTGTGTGGAGTTTACACACTCTACCCATTTCTGTGGGCTTCCGCCAAGTGCTCCAGTTTCCTCCCACCCAGCCAAAGATGTGTAAGTTAGATGGATTGGGCATGGCAAATTGCCCCTTAGCGTGCAGGTTCAGTGGATTAACTATGGTAAATGCATGGTTATGGAGATGGGATGGGAGTGTAGGTGTGGTTGGGATGCTCTTTGGAGAGTCGCCACATACTCAATGGGCTGAATGACCTCTATCTGCTCAGTAGAGATTCTATTCTCAGATTCTGTGCCTCTTGTTAAATTGAGTTCCTGAAGTAAAATCCCCACAGATTTCAATTTAATTTCAAAGATGTATCAGATTAGAATCTGTTCTTTCACCCTGAAATGTAGATTTTATTCAGCCCAGATGGATGAAACAGAAAACACTCTCTCTGGTGGCTGTGAAGATCCAACATTGGATGTCTTTCACCTACTCAAACACAGTTCCCATTGGGCATGGCTCCACAGCAGAATAATTTTATATGTTAGCAAGACTGTAAGGAGCTGAGTTGAACTTCTGCACACTTCTTTCAAATAACATTTGCTGTCTCCCACACCTGGGTATATCTCTCAAAGTGTGATCCCCTGAAAAATGTTGAACCTCCAAAATAAAAAAGATTGTTTTTGAAATTATTTTACACGTTTTATATTGCAAAGAATATATCTTTCCTCTGCCATGAGAACGCTCCAAAAAGAGAATGATGCAGTAAGAAGGAATATTGAGGAGTAATCCTCTAACATCCTGAACAACAATTCTGAAGTGCTCAGACAGTGCTCTTCAATGCTTATAAAATTGTGTGTTAAACTGTAATTTTGCCATCATGAAGGCACAGCCCTTGCCACCAGGAATCCAGAGACTGTATAAGGAGAAGGAAGAGGATTCAGGAAGAAGGCGCCAGGGATCTCTGTGCTACGGCTGGGCATCTGAGCCAATCCCCTAAATCTCCTTCTCATTCCCTAACAATGTCATCACAACCAACATCACAATTGCCCATCACTATTGAGGGGGCACCAGTGAGAAGCCACCAAGGAGGATTCTGGGAGATGGTTGTGCAATCACCATGACTGAGAAGGGGTTCACAGAGGACATGGTGCTCAACAGGAGTAAGTGCATCCAGGAGGAAGTGCTGGTAAGAAGTGACTGAGGAGGATTCTGGGAGAAGTTGGTATTGCCACCATGACAGCCAGTGTTGGGTCGTAGCGTTACCTTGATTAGCAGCCAGAAAGGGGAAGTAGACATGCAGTGAGTGGAGCAGGAAAACACTCAAACATGGGACATTGTCCTTGATCTGACACAGAGAGCTGTGCTTGATCACATCACAATGTTACAAGTAATGCTTTAGACAGAAGAGCTTGTGATTTGTAAGCAGTTATCAAGTGATTTTTTTTTCTCACCTTTCCCCAGTCTTCACTATCTTTTTTAATTATTAGGTTTTAGGATAGTAAGCTTTAGGCTGGTGCTGGAGTAGTACAGCATTGAGATTTAGAATAATACCTGGACTATTGCTTACAAAATAGTGTATTTAGTATCATCTAGGGACTGTAACAGTAGGGACCATTTAGTTAGCTGTAAATTAATTTAATAGAAATTTATTTTTAATCAAATAGGTGCTAAAGGGTAAAAATGGCAGTCAGTAGGATAGAATGTGGGAAATTAGAGACAGTTCAAATATCCCTGAAGGCTACATCTGCAGGAAGTGTGTCCTGCAGCTCCTGTCAGACTGCCTGGAGTGACAATTGGTCACACTTAGGAGCATATAGGAGGTGGAGAGTATTATATATAGGGGTTTTTGATACATGCTCGCAAACAAGGCTCAGGCAGATAGACCATGAGAAGGGACAGGTAGTCAGCTCAGCTCAGATAGCCCTGTGGCCATCCCCTCTCTAACAAGTATACTGTTTTGAATACTGTTGGGGGATGAGGGGTGGAATAATCTACCATGGAATGGCAAATAGCGGCAACCAGAGCAATAGTACCACAGCTGGCATTGTTGTACAGCATGGAGGGTCAGAGTTGTAATAGAGCAGTAATAATAGGGGACTCTATAGTTAAGGACACAATTATGCTTTTCTGTAGCCACAAAAGACACTCCAGGGTGGTGTATTGTCTCCCTGGTGCCAGAGTCGAGGACGTCTCTGGACACGGAATATTCTCAAAGAGTAGTCCTTGGGTGAAAGTTCTAAATTTGGGGAGGGCTAACTACAGCAAGATAAGGCAGAAACTGGGGAATGTAGATTGGGGTTGCTTTTTGATGGTGAATCCACATCTGTCATGTAGGGATCTTCTGAAGGCTAATGGATTAGAATTCATGATCGGCATGTTCCTGTAAAAATGCAGGATAAGGATGGCAAGATTTGGGAACCTTGCACAAAGAGAAATTGTGAGGTTAGTCAAAAAGAAAAAGGAGTCATATGTAAAGTTTTAGAAAATGAAAACACTCAGAACCTTCAGAGAAAATAAAGAAAGTAGGAAAGCACTCAAAGAAGGAATTAGGAGGGCTAAAAAGGACCATGAAATGCTTTTAGTGAATAGGATTAAGGAAACTCCCAAGATGTTTTATCCATCTATACGGAACAAAGGGCTAGTGAGGCAAATGATTTGTTCAGTCAAGGATAAAGGAGGGAATGGAGTTGGAGGGAGTTAGTGAGGACTTTAACAAATGCTTTGCATTGGAATTCACAAAGGATAAGGACATGGTGGATGGTGAGTCGCAAAAGGGAATGTTTATATTCTAGGGCATGTTGTCATAAAAAAGGAGGAAGTGTTGTTTTTTTTTTAAAAGTATTAAGACACACAAGTTCCCAGGACCTGATCAAAGCTACCCCAGAATATTGAGGAAAGTGAGGGAGAAATTTGCTGGGGCCTTGTATGAAATCCTTCTATCCTCTTTAGTCACATACAAGGTCTCAGAGGGCAGAGTGTAGCCAATGATGTTCATTTGTTTAAGAAAGGCATCAAGAACAATCGAGGAAATTACAGGCTGGTAATCTTATGTTAATCGTAGGGAAATTTTTGGAGAAGATTATTAGGAACAGGATTTACTCACATTTGGGAAAATATGACCTTATTAGAAATAGGTAGCATGGCTTGTGTTTTTGAGAAAGTAACAAATAATTGATGAGGGCAGGACAGTGGATATTATTTTCATAGAATTCAGCAAGGCCTTCAACATAGTCCCTCATGGCAGACTAATACAGAAGTTGAAATCACATGGGATCAGCATTGAACTTATTAAGATTGATGTAGAACTGGTTTAGTCATAGAAGACAGAGTAACTGTGGAAAGGTGTTTTTCTCATAGTTGATCAGTGACCAGTGGTGTTTCACATGGATCAGTGCTAGGACTCCTGTTGTTTGTAACATATAAATGATTTGGAAAAGACTATAAGTGCTGTGATTAGTAAGGTTATGGGCAACACAATGATTGGGGGAGCTGCAAATAGTGAAGAGGATTGCCAGAGGATACAATAGGACATAGTTAGGCTAGAGGCTTGGGCAGAGAAATGGCAGATGGAATTTAATACAGACAAATGCAAGGTGATGCATTTTGGATGGTCTAATACAGCAGGTAGATATACTAAATGGCAGAATGCTTCGAAGCACTAACATAGAGGGATCTAGGTGTACAGAAACACAGTTTACTGAAATTGGAAACACAGGTGGATTAGGTGGTCAAGAGGGTGTATAGAATGCTTGCATTCAATGGTCAGGGCATAGAGTACAAAAAAAGTAAGGTTGAAGCTATATAGAATTTTAGTTATCTATTGTATTCTACCAATCATGACCACCATTCCTAAATGAAAAAATCACCAACAAAAAAGATCGTTTTATCCAAGAATAGTTCCAAAAACAGAATGGTTATGCACACTGAGATGCTCAGTGCATTGATAGACCTGCTTGTGAGGCTATTTTCAATGTAGAAGACCATGTAGGTTTGGGGTACCAACTTGGTGCAGGAACTCATCCAAAGTCTAGAGCCCATTCTCTCCAATGTGGGAATAGTGGCCAACTCCATGATAACATGTAGACCTAGCCATAATATCACAGCTGCTGGTTCCTATTGCAGTTTATACTGTAGTGCTAACAGAAGCCATGCAACTTCTCAGTGCTATCATGGAAACTCAGTGTGAGAGCAAACGATCACTGCTTGTTGTCTTACAAGGTCAGCAGATTCAAACTGTCAACAATATTGCTGCATAAGGCAGTGTTCAGAGCAACTTACACTCTCTCAGCAGTATAGTAATCATTTCCCCCAACAGATACTAAGATTTCTAAGCTGTCTTTACCACTGCTGGGTTATGCATGTATCTGGTATCCCCAATCAGCTTATGACATATTTTGAGCTTTTCTCTTTGATGAGCTAACCCCCAAATTGGGATAGAAATTTTCAGGCATTGCAAGATACAATAAAACCACCTTGCTCCGTTTCCCTAACCCTATTGCTGTCAAGTTAAAGGAACATCCTTTGAGTTTACATCTGTTATCAAATTCAACAGATGACCAGGTTCTTCTTCCTGACTATATCCTGCACTATGGATTCTGGTGTTTTATATTTTCATTTTGCCTCTAATTTCACATTATGTTGAAACAGGATCATTGTCGAGTTGATTGAGTTGGCAGTTAAATAGCATAGTGATTGGGTAATTGCTGTTGAAGACCCTCATATAAATGTTTGTTGATACATTACCTGATAAACTGTCACAACTTTTGTTGTAATGATATAATACCATCTTAACTTTGACTTTTTAAAGCCGGTAGCATCAGGAATTGAATTCTTAATTTCAAATGCCCACGTAAGCAAAATGCACTTTGAAGTCAAGTTTAATGTGGTGATAGGCTGCATTCCTCCATGCCAACTTCAGAAATATTTTCATTTGCTGCATTTGTCAAATCTATGGCTCAGAGATAGTGTTAGTTGTGTGTGAATCTCTATCCTTTACATGTTGAATAAAAGAAAAGCTTAAATTGTGTGGGATGCTAACAGTCAAAGGAGACTTTCATTGCATCAGCTTGAGTTGGATGTGAATGTCTAACCATCATGCCACCCAGTCACTCAGTGAGACGGGCTTTCATGTCATATCGTGTTCATTTTTCTCTATTTACCAAATGTGCAGCATATTATACAAACAGAAAGAGTAATTCTTAATCATAGAATCACTACATCATACAAAGAAGCCATTCAACTCATTGAGTCAGCACTGACCCTCCAAAGTGCATCCCACCCACACACACAGTCCCCACTCCTATCCCTGTTAACCCACATTTGCCCTGGCTATTCCACCCAGCCTGCACATCTCTGGACACTGTGGGCAATTTAGCATGGCCAGTTCACCCAACCTACATGTCTTTGGACTGTGGGAGGAGACCGGATCACCCAGCAGAAACTCCCACAGACACAGGGAGAGCATACAAACTCCACATAGACAGATAGTCTTTCAAGATGGTAAAAACAATGACTGCAGATGTGGGAAACCAGATTCTGGATTAGTGGTGCTGGAAAAGCACAGCAGTTCCAGCAGCATCCAAAGAACAGTGAAATCAACGTTTTGGACAAAAGCCCTTCATCAGGTATTCCTGATGAATGGCTTTTGCCCGAAACATCGATTTTACTGCTCCTCAGATGCTGCCTGAACTGCTGTGCTTTTCCAGCACCACTAATCCAGAATCCATAATCCAGTCTTTTAAGGCTAGAATCAAACCTAAGACATTGGTGCTGTGAGGCAGCAATGCTAAGCACTGAGACATCGTGCTGCCTCAAAGTTACATTTGCAATGACTTTCAAATTTTCTTTTTAATTCATTTTACCACTGATCATTAAAGGCAACTTTTGAGATGGATTCCCATTGCTTTTACCAGCCCTTCTAACCAGTTGCAAAGGTCACTGCTTGCACTTGCTGTATGAATAGTTAGAAAGGACAGTCTTTGCAGTAATTGTCAATGACAATTTATAGAAGAAACTGGATTTTTTCACTTGAGTTTGAGACCTCTCAGTGAAAGATAATTGAAGAGTTCAGATTAATGATCTGTCATAACAACTTAGTTTAAATCATTACTGACCTTTATGGCAGTATGCACGTTTGATAAATGTGGTTCATTATAGAGTTTTGACTTGAAAATAACAACGTCTTGCATACTATGTCAAAAAAGACAATCACGCTTTGTTTCTTTAAAATTGTCAATAAATCATCTGCCTAAGGGTACTGAAATACTGAGTAGAATTTATTATAATGATATTGCTGACCAAAATAACCATCTACAATGACCCTCAAAATGTGTGAAATCCTTTCAAGTGCAATTATGCTTTTTCTAATATAAACTCATTGTCCTGACATAATTAATTGCTATGTTTCTGTCAATTCTCATTTTCATACAATATGGTAAATTGGAGGAGGTAAGCTCGCAACATCAAATATTGCATCAAAATGCTTGATGGAAATTGAGAAAAGAGAACTGGTGTCATTTCGATTTATTTTTGTGTGAATGCTCCCAAAACAACAGTACAGGATGATTTCTTGCTTTCAAAATTATCTAATTAAATCAAACTACAGGAACTATGATCCTGTCTAGCTATTAAATTGCAAATCCAATAACTCTGTTTTGTCTGCTAAACTTAGAAAGGTGACTGAGATTGGCAAGTTTCATTACTTGTTTGTATAATTGCAAAATGAGGATTGATACATTTAGAAATAATGATGACATGTTTTGAGCCTCCGACAATAAAGAAGATATACCATTTCAAAATAGTTTTATAAAGCTTTAAGCTAACTTTTAATGATAAATGTATTTATTTTCTATCAATATTTTCCATAATTCAGAAAAATATTAACCTATAAACCATTATAGAATTCTATGCTCATACATAAAACTGAGGTCAAACAGTTTACTTATACTTTGGATAATTTTCTAGGAAAGTCCTGAGCACCTTCAGTTTTAATCTTGATTGTATCTAATATGTTGGATGTTAAAAGCTTCGTTTTCTTCCATAGCAGGTTGACTATTGCAATTCGGTCCACAAGGATGACCCAGCCCTTTGCAATGGCTGAACTTTCGTGAGATCCATCATTAAGTATTTAGGATTGTTTTGCAGCATCATCTGAACCTTTGAGCCCACTGTGAGGAAGGGGAAGGGAAAGGTGCAGAAAATCTAGGTTTAAAGCTGTAGGTTGAAAATTATTTGCCATAACCATTTCTTTCATTGAAGTGTCTTGAGCTCAATGTTCCTCAATTCACCAACCCCACCAAATGAATACCAGTGATTACAATTATTGTATTTTTGTCAGAAAACTGATAAAGCAGTGCCAAGTATATAAGAATGAGGTAATATTAATTCATAAGAGAAGAGCCCATGATGTGAGTTCATTTGCATGGATAGAGAATTGACTCATGGGCAGGAAGCAGCAAAAGGGTTCATTTTCAGGTTGGCAGCCAATGGCCAATGGGATTCCACATGGGTCAGTCCTGGGATCACAACAGTTTACAACATATACTAATGACTTGGAAGAAGGAAGTGAACGGACTGTAGCCAGTACAAAACCTTGTAAAAAAAAAAGTTATGTTGCAAGAGAAATAGCTTACACAATGATATTTATAGTTTAAATAAGTGGACAAAAGGTTGGTGAACAGAGTATAATGTGGGAAAATGTGAAGTTGTTTATTTTTGGAAGAGAGAACGAAAGAACAGAGCATTATTTAAATGGAAAACAAACCTACAGAATGCTGCAACTTGGAGGTACTTGTGCATGAAACACAGAATGCAAGCACACAGGTGCAGGAGGTAATCAGGAAGACTAATGGAATGTTGCTTGTGGGAATATAACAGTATGGAAGTCTTACTTCAACTGTACAAGGTACTGCAGAGATCACATCCAAAGTACAGTGAGCAGTTTTTATCCCCTTATTTAAGAAAAGATTTCATTTCCTTGGAGGCAGTTCAGAGAAGCTTCATTAGATGATCTCCAATATGAATTGATTGTCTTTTGAACAAAGGTTACACAGATTGGGACTCTACTCATTGGAGTTTAGTAGAATGAAAGGTGATCGCATTGAAATGTAAAGGTTTCTTTAGCTTAGTATGCTAAATGATGAGAGAATGTTTCCCTTCATGGATGAGTCGAGGACCAGAGGTCATATTCTCAGAATAAATTGAAGACTGAGATGAGGAGGAATTTCTTCTGAGGGTTATGAGTCTTTGGTTTTGTCTCAGAGAGTTGTGGGGGCAGAGTCCTTGTGTATACTTAAGGCTGAGATAGATAGGTTCTTGGTAAGTAGGGGATTCGAGGGTTATGGGCAAAGGACAGAAAAGTGGCCAGGAAGAATGTCAGATCAACCATGATTCTATTGAATTACAACACAGGTTCGAGGGACCAAATAGTTTATATATGCCCCGTTTTCTATGGTTTATTTTCTTATGAGTGTTATAGTCTTCGGAGAAGATCCATCAAGTACACAGACCCAAAAGAAGGAGGTCAGCTTGGCAGAAAGTGCTGCTGACTTTGAAGTCATAGTCATAGAGATGTTCAGCATGGAAACAGACCCTTCAGTCCAACCTGTCCATGCAGACCTGATATCCAAATCTAATCTAGTCCCATTTGCTAGCACTTGGCCCATATCCCTCTCAACCCTTCTTGTTCATATGCCCATCCAGATGCCTTTCAAATGTTGTAATTGTACCAGCTTCCACCACTTCCTCTGGCAGCTCATTCCACACACGCATCACTCTCTGTGTGAAAAAGTTGCCCCTAGGTCCCTTGTAAATTTTTCTCCTCTCACCCTAAAACTATGCCCTCTAGTTCTGGACTCTCCCACCTCAGGGAAATGACCTCATCTATTTATCCTATCCATGCCTCTCATGATTGTATAAACCTCTATATAGTCACCTCTCAGCCTCTGATAGTCCAGATAAAACAGCCCCAGCCTATTCAGCCTCTTTCTATAGCTCAAATCCTCCAATCCCAGTGACATCCTTGTATATCTTTAGCAAATGTTCAAAGGTTCATCTGCTTTCTTTTCCATGTTTGAATATTATGTTCCGTATAGTGGAATTATTCACAATTGGACAAAGTACTCCATACCTTTTTTTAAAGTAATTCAGTAGATTGAGTAATTCAAATTCAGTAAGTGTTCAGGGACAACAGGATGTGACTGTAGGTAAGGCAGGTAGAGGGATTCTGAGATCAGGACCGAAGGAGCCTCAACCCTTGACCTTGTACAACAGATATGAGATTCTTGCTCCCTGTATGGATGAGGGACAGGGCTGTAGTCAGGATGACCACAGCACGATGTGCAGAAGGCCATTCAAGTAGTTGTTTTAGGGGATTCTATAATTAGGGGGGCATATAATATCTTATGCAAGCTTGATTGGGTGTCTCGCATGGAGTGTTGCCTGCCTGGTGCCAGGATACAGGACATCTCTGATGGCTTGAAAGGATATTGGAGTAGGAGGGGGAAGATCCAGTTGTTGTGGTCCACATTGGGAATAACAACATAGACAAGGCTGGGAAAGAGACCTGTTTGGGGATTATCAAGCACTAGGAAAGAAATTGAAGAACAGGTCCTCAAGGGTCATAATCTCCGGATTACTGCCCAAGCCACTTGCCAATTGACATAGGGATAGGGAATTAAACATGTGGCTAAGAGATTCATATGGGAAAGAGGGATTCCATTTCATGGGACATTGGCATCAGTTTTGGAACTGGAGGGATCTGTACCAGTGGTACAGTCTCCACCTGAACCGATCTGGAACCAGTGATCTAGCAAAAAAGAAAAATAGGGTGGTCAGTAGGACTTTAAACTTCTAAGTCGGGGGGAAGAGAAAGTGAAAGCGACAGGGAGCATGGAGTTACATGGAAGGATCAGCAGCAGGAGAGCATGTTTTCAGGTGGGTTTAAGCTCAAGGCAGACTAGGAAAGGAGGGATTACTGAGGACATCTTATGATTTCCAATATCTCTAATAATGACAAGAAAGTTAGCATTAAGGTACTTTAAATAAGTGCTCTTAGTATTTGTAACAAAGTAGATGAGTTAATGGCACAAATCATTGTGAATGATGATGATGTCGTAGGCATCACACATACTTGGTTGCAGGGGGTTCAGGACTGGCAGTTAAACATCCAAACATTTACAACTTATCGAAAAGAAGGGAGGTGGGCAGAAGGGGGCAGTGTTGAC
The DNA here is from genome assembly GCF_020745735.1 of Hemiscyllium ocellatum. Taxonomy (NCBI): domain Eukaryota; kingdom Metazoa; phylum Chordata; class Chondrichthyes; order Orectolobiformes; family Hemiscylliidae; genus Hemiscyllium; species Hemiscyllium ocellatum. Next base: position 55,934,656 of record NC_083416.1, read on the forward strand.
TTGTTAGTTAAGAATAAATTAAATCTATGGCACTGAATGACATAGGGTCAGATGATGTGGAGTCTGTGTGGGTGGAGTTGAGGAACCACAAAGACAAAAATACCATATTGGGAGTTATGTACAGACCTTCTAACAGTGGTCAGGACCAGGAGTGCAAGGTGTATCAGGAAATAGATAGCACATAACAGAAAGGCAAGGTCACTGTGATCATAGGAGACTTCAATATGTAGGTGGACTGGGTGAATAACGTTGCTGGTGAATCCAAAGAAAGGGAACTTATGAAATGCTTACAGGATGGCTTTTTGGAACAACTTGTGATGGAGCCCATAACGGAGCAGGCTGTTCTAGACTTAGTTCTGTGTAATGAGTCAGACTTTATAAAAGATCTTAAAGTAAGGGAACATTTAGGAAGCAGCAATCATAATATGATAGAGTTCATTCTACAGCTTGAAATAGAGAAGGCAAAATTGGATACAATGGTTGTACAGTTGAATAAAGGTAATTACAGGGGCATAGGAGAGGAACTGATGAAAATCGATTGGATGGAGAGCAGTAGACCAATAATGGCAGGAGTTTCTGGGTGTAATTGAGGACCGTACAGAGGTTCAATCCAAAGAAAAGAAAGATTATCAGGGAGAAATTAGACAACCATGGCTGACAAAGGAAGTTAGGAAATGTACCAAAGAAAAAGACCCTATATTGTGGCCAAGACCACTGGGAAATCAGAAGATTGGGAAGGCTACAAAAATGAGCAGAGAATAACAAAGACAGAAATAAGGAAAGGAGAGGCTCAAATATAAAGGTAGGCTAGTCATTAATATTAGAAATGATAGTAAAAGTTTCTTTCAATACGTAAGAAACAAACGAGAGGCAGAAGTTGACATTGGGCAGCTCCAAATTGATGCTGGAAGGCTAGTGATGGGAGATAAGGAAACAGCTGAAGAACTTAATAAGTACTTTGCGTCAGTCTTCACAGTGGAAGACATGAGTAACATCCCAACAATTAAGGAGAGTCAGGGGCAGAGTTGAGTATGGTAGCCATTACAAAAGAGAAAGTGCTAGAAAAGCTAAAAGGTCTAAAATTGGTAAATCTCCTGGCCCCGATGGACTACATTCTAGAGTTCTGAGAGAAGTGGCTGAGGAAATGGCAGAAGCGCTGGTGTGATCTTTCAAAAGTCACTGGAGTCAGGGAAAGTCCCAGATGATTGGAAAATCGCTGTTGTAACCCCTTGTTCAAGAAAGGATCAAGAAAAAAGATGAAAAATTATTGGCCGATTAGCCTAACCTCGGTTGTTGGTAAAATTCTAGAATTCATCATGAAGGATGAGGTTTCTAAATTCCTGGGAGGTGCAGGGTCAGATTAGAACAAGTCAGCATGGATTTAGTAAGGGGAAGTTGTGCCTGACAAACCTGTTAGAAATCTTTGAAGGAGTTACAAGTAGGTTAGGCCAGGGAAACCCAGTGGATATTATCTATCTAAACTTCCAAAAGGCTTATGATAAGGTGCCTCATAGGAGGCTGCTGAAAAGGTGAGGGCCCATGATGTTCGAGGTGAGCTATTGGCATGGATTGGGGATTGGCTGTCTGACAGAAGTGAGAGTTGGGATAAAAGGTTCTTTTTCGGAATGGCACCACAAGTGGTGTCCATTATGGTTTAGTGTTGGGATCGCAGCTGTTCACTTTTTATATATTAATGATCTGGATGAAGGGACTGGGGGCATTCTGGCGAAGTTTGCCGATGATACAAAGTCAGGTGGACAGGCTGCAGAAAGGTTTCAATGGTTTAGGAAAGTGGTCCAGGAAATAGCTGATGAAATTCAACATGAGCAAATGTGAGGTCCTGCACTTTGGAAAAAAGAATACAGGCATGGACTATTTTCTAAATGGTGAGGAAACTCATATAGCCAAAGTACAAAGGGATTTGAGAATGCTATTCTAGGATTCTCTAATGGTTAGCTTGCAGGTTGATTAAGAAAGCGAATGCAATGTTATCATTTATCTCAAGAGGGTTTGAATATAAAAGCAGCAATGCACTTCTAAGACTTTATAAAGCTCTAGTTCAGCCCCACTTAGAATACTTTGTCCAATTTTCGGTCCCAAACCTCAGGAATGACATACTGGCACTGGAGCGTGTCCAGTGGAGATTCACATGAATGATCCCTGGAATGTTAGGCCTAATGTGTGATGAATGGCTGAGGATCCTGGGATTGTATTCATTAGAGTTTAGAAGGTTGAAGGGAGATCTAATAGAAACTTACAAGATAATGCATGGCTTAGAAAGGGTGGACACTGGAACATTGTTTCCATTAGGTGGGGAGACTACGACTAATGGGTACAGCCTTGTAATTAGATGGGGGGTCATTTTAGAATGAAAATGAGGAGGCATTTCTTCAGCCAGAGAGTGGTGGGCCTGTGGAATTCATTGCCACGTAGTGCAGTGGAGGCCAGCATGGTGGGTGTCTTCAAGGCAGAGATTGATAACTTCTTGATCTTGCAAGTAATTGAGGGCTACAGAGAGAGTGGGGGTAAGTGAGGTTGAAATGCCCATCAGCCATGATTAAATGGTGGAGTGGATTTGATGAACCAAATGGCCTTACTCCCACTCCTATGTTTTATGGTCTTATGGTCTTTAACCCATAACAGTGTCTTCTCTCACAGATAAATATGGAGATAAAATTAAAAGATTTTATTGAGGTAAATGCACTTTTTTACTGCATGTATTCTTTCCCTGAGAAGAAAGGCTTGCTCGCATTTTCATACATTCAATTTCCTTTCAAGAGAAAAGAGTCAAAAACAGCAACAGCTTCAGTTTGTATCTGCAGCTGGAATGCAACAACCTGGCATGGCAAATGATTCTATATTTAATGCAGCAATGGTAAGAAATAGGAGTTTTGCTGAAAGGGGGGAAGTTGTCTGCACAAAGTCCTAAAGAGCATTACAAAGGCACCGAAATTTGTTTTCAATCAAGGATTTTTGTTTTTCATCACCAAAATGAAAATAATATTTAGGGCAAGATAGCTGGATTCTGACAAGAAAGGATAACAGAATTATTGTACCAATGGGAACCTTGGTAGTTTCTGGAGACCTAACTGCCTGTAACCATTTTGCAGATGGCTCCATTATAGATAGGAAAGTGTGTTATGAAGAGGACGTAAAGCTTTCAGTTCACTATTGATAGGCCAATTGAGTGAGCAGGAATCTGGCGGATGGAGTGTATCATGGGAAAATATGAAATAGTTGTCTTTAGCAGGAAGAATAGCAAAGCAGAATATTATCAAAATGGAAAATTACTGTAAAATTTTGAGGTAGTATTGGATTTAGTTGTTCTAGTGTATGAGTCATAAAACAGTAGTGTGCAGATTCATCAGGTAATTAAGAAGGTTAGTGGAATGCTATTCTTTATTACAAAAGGAATGGAACATAAAAATAAGGATGTTATACTTCAGTTTGTTTGGTGAAATGGTGAGGTCACATCTCAAATCCTGAAGGCAGTTTTGGTCTTCTGATTTCAAGAAGGATGTCCTGAGCTGTTCTTTGTTCTTTGAGTTGGATATAGTTCAAAGGAGGTTCACTATGTTGATACTTGGAGTGGGTGGGATCTGTTATGAGAAAAGGTTGGACAGCTAGGCTTGTTTTGATTGAAGTTTCTTTCACTGGGTGGCTTGATTAAAGTATATTAGATCTGTGGTAACTTTGATGTGAAAATGATGTTAATTTTTTTAGGTGGGTCCAGAACTAGAGGACATGGTTTTAAAATTAGGAGTTGTCCTGTTAAGACAGAGATAAAGGGATTTTTTTTCCTGTGAATGTTGACTAACGTTGAACCTCTATGCTGCACAAGTCAATGGAGAGAGAGTCATTGAATACTTCTAAGGCAGAGGTTGATATATTTTTGTTAGGCAAGGAAGTCATAGGTAATGGGGAATAGATGGGGTTGTGGAATTCAAATCACAACCAGGCCAGCCATAATCTTACTGAATGGTGGCCTAGTTGTCTAATTTGGATCATGGTACTGATTTCCAATAGTATTTGTTTTATTTAAATAAGAATGCCTTTTATGAAATTGTCTTCAGAATTCCTACGGTGTTCTTAGTGATTATACAGCTAATTATAGGATCTATTGTGTCAGTGCTGAACAATTTTATATGAAAGCAAACTGGAGACATGAGCTATGGATGCAGAGAGTATTTCAGATGCTGAATAGTCATTCAGCCTCCTTTCACCAGGAAGTAATGTGAATTATTTTAAATTGGGAATCATAGAATATTTACAGCAAAGAGAAGGTAATTCTACTGGCCTTCTGAAGGAGCAATTCATCTTGTTGTTCCCTATAGACCTGCAAGGATTTCATTTTTAAACAATGATCCAACTTCATTTTGCAAGATTCAGTCGAAGCTGCCTCTACCACAGTCTCAGCCAATGCATTGCTGCATTAAAATGTTGTAGCTCCTGTTGCCATTGCTTTTAAAGTCAATTACTTTAAATCAGTGCCCCTGGTTCTTGTACCTTCCACCAATGGGGAAAATTGGTTGAAGATTGTTTGATTGGTAGGTTGCTGATATAATTTAAAACAAATGATTCATGGTAACTGTCTGGATAGAGCCCATTGATGTGTGATTAGATGATTGGCTCTACACATCAGTTGGACACTGAATGAATCATTTTTCACAAATCTAATGATCTTTTTGAGTAGAACAGGAATGGTAAAGGCAAAATCAAAACTCCGTAACACGTCAAGTATCGCTGTGGTTTTCAGCAAGGTGGAAAGAGAAAAAGACAAAGTATTAAGCAAAGGCAAACCAAAATGCTGGAGTTTTCAGAATTTTGCAATAAAAACGGAACATATTGAGATTACTTGGTAGCTCAATCATTAGCTGCGGAAAGAGAAGCATAATTAACATGAAAGTTTATTGAACTGAAACGTTAGGCTGTATTTTATGAAGTGCCAAATATCCTGCAAACCACACACTACTCCCACCCACATAAACCTAATTCCACAACTAATTGACTTTCAATACCCTATAAGTGTGATTCATGCCTGTCAGAAACAGGAAACCCCACCTCAGGTGCTAGTCAACCTACAGTTCTCCAATACTGGCAGCATCACTGGAAATGGTGAAAGTGAGGATGAAGGGCTTTTGCCCGAAACATCGATTTTCCTGCTCCTCGGATGCTGTTTCACCTGCTGTGCTTTTCCAGCACCACTGAAATCTAGACTCAATGGAAATGGTGGCCACTGCCAGTCCTATACCCAGACAATAAGAAAACAAGTTACACTGGATCACAAACCATGGTGTCTGGGTATTATGAATAGAAGATTAGCTGATTATCAGGAAGCAAAGAGTAGAAATAAATGGGTAATTTTCTGGTTTGCAAGGTTTCAAGGAGTTCAATGCCACAGGGACCAGTGTCAGGATCTCAATTTTAAAATTTTTAGAAATGACTTAGATGAAGAGGCGGAGGTAGGGTTGGAAGATTTGCAGATGACACAAGAGTAGGTAGAAAATTAAGTTTGATGATGTCATAGTAAGGTTACAAAACAATAAAGTTAGGTTAAGTGATTGGGGAAAAATCTGGTAAATGGAGTATAATGGAGCATATTGTAGGAAAGTGTCTATTTTGTCAGGAAGAGTAAAAAAAGATTAATATTCTGTAAATAGGGGAGATTGCAGAGCTCAGAGATGCAGAGTGACCTGGGTGTCCTACGACATGAATCACACAAGGCTACATAATCAGGAGAAAGTGAGGACTGCAGATGCTGGAGACCAGAGTTGAAAAATGAGATGCTGGAAAAACACAGCAGGCCAGGCAGCATCCGAGGAGCAGGAGAATCGACGTTTCAGGCATAAGCCCTTCTTCAGGAATGAGCAGTAAATAATCAGCAAAGCTAATAGAATGTCATCATTTTGTGCAAAAGGGATTGAATTCTAAAGCAGAGATACTACGCTTTGTTTATACAAGCCATTGGTAAAACCACATGTGGAATACTGTGTATTGTATTAGTCACCTTATTTAAGGAAGAATGTATGAGAAGTTTACCCAACGAATATTTGCAATGAACAGGTTGTCTTATGAGAAATGAATGGCCAGGTTGAGCATGTGTCCACTGGAGTTTAGAAAAATAAAAGACGACTTGAGTGAAACCTGTAAGACCCTGAGTGATCTTGACAGGATGGATGTGAAAGTGAATGTTTCCTTTAATTGGAGGACTCAGAACTAGGGATCACTATATAAAAATAAGACACCATCTGGGTGAGGCATTTCTTTTTCTCTCTCAGGTGGTCATTAGCCTTTGGAGTTCTTCCTGAAAAGCTGAATATTTGAATATTTTTAAGACAGATGTGGATATATTCTTGGTAAACAAGGGATAGAGAAGTTATTGGGGTGGAAGGAATATGGATTTGAAGTTGCAATCATATTAGCCCTGATTTTATTAAATAGTGCATGGTCTCAAGGGGCTAAGTGGCCCATCTTTTGTTCATATGATCAGACGCTGGATATTTAGTTGGGTGCTAAACTGACAGGGATCAGAGTTTGAGAGTCTGTGCTGGAAAAGGGATATGGCAGTGGTAATACTTTAGCTAATCCTTATAATGGAGCCAATTAAGACTGCTTGCTACCAGTCGATAGAAGGAAATTAGATCTGTGGAGTGGCATTCTGTTTAAATCCTGGGAGCATTGCAATTAGATCCTTATTGGCATCAATCACAAAATTAACAGCTGGAATGCCATATGTGCCAATAAAATTAAGGTGAAGTTGTGGTACATGTTAAGGGTCATGTTTCGATGGTGGACCGATTCTTGGTTTTGTCATTCAATCCATTCCCTTCATTCTTCCTGCCTGTGTACATGCTTAAAGCCTGTACATCTCTCCTTTCTCCCTCTGGTGAAGGATCACCAAATGAAACATCAAGCAGAAGTTTCCTGGCTCTGTAGAGACAGACTCAAACTCAGAGGCAGAACTAAGAAAAAAAATGAAGAACCACATCAGGTCGGTTCCAAGATGCATTTTAGCCTCTAGTGGAGTTTCCCAGAGCCAAGCTCACTCCACAGAGTTGGCCCTAATAGGTATAGAGAGAGGTCATTCAGTATTGAGTTTATTCCAATAATCAGCACAGCAATCCCCAATTCGATCAACCTGATTCCTTTGTTCATTCTCTATTGCCTGCAATGTTCTGAGTGCTCAACCAATTACTTTTCAAAATCATTGGTTGTTTCCGCTTCCATTTCTTGGTTGGGCAATGGATTCCAACTCATTATTACTCACTGCAGTTTTCTGTACTACTTGCACCATCAACTAATAAGAGGAGATTTTCCTTGTCTACCTCATTTCTAATCATCTGTAATTTTGTTCAGATATCTATCTCCTCCTTCATTTCAAGGGGAACAATCACACCTTTTCAAACCTAATGTTGTCAGTAAAATCCCTGCGACCCTGGAACATTACTGCACCACCTCAAAGACCTTCACACACCTCTAATGGTGTTGTGACCTGAACATTCTGCAGTAGTCCCATTGAGATTGAACCAGAACTTTATAAATATCGAACAACCACATCATATCCACTGTCTGTGTTCACCTATCACTACCTCACCATTCCACCCCTCTCTCCATCCCCACTCTTCATCTACAGCACCCCCAACCCCAATTCCATTCCTGAAGAAGGGTTATAACCGAAACGTTGACTTCTCCACCTCCTGATGTTGCCTGGCTTATTGTGTTTTTCCAGCTTCCTCCTTGTCTATGTGGGATTGCAGCATCTGCAGGTTTTTTTTTGTTTCCTTAGTAATACTCAGCATACTTAGTGGCCATTTTGCAACAGCATTAGTATTTTATTGACATTGTATTAGCCTAAATGACTCAGTAGAGGACTGCTGGCTCGTTTGGCCCAGTGACATGACCTCGGAGATCAAAGACTGCAACATTCTGTCAATGTGCATGTGATAGGATTTCCTTCTTTACCCAGCTGATGCGAATATTGGTCAATTTAGATCCCAGAATGAAATTTAGCTTGATAGATCATAGGTTTTCTTATTTTTAATTCGATTACCCTGGTGGTCAGTGTTATGGACGAGGTCCCCTCAAAATATTTCAAGGAAGTAGCCCAGGCCGTAACTATGCTAGTATTTTAAGCAGGCATAAAGCAGATATTCCATGAGGGATGCAGTTATTCAAACCATATAGTTTTATTTAAAATAGAATTTATTCCCAAGATTACCGAATGAAACATAAACAAAAGAGAACAGAATACTGAAAAACTCAACCATTCTGAAGACCCAACATATTATCCCAAAATTAATGATGCTGTTCCAAATACTTGCAAAAATCCCCTTAAACACCCCTTGGCACAAAAGGTAAAACCAATCACAAGGTCTTACAGGAGATAAGGCAGAGAGAGAGAGGAGGATCAGCCTGGACTTGCTTCTTTGGGTCCAGTAGCTTTTATAAGTACGTGACTGCTTTCATTGAATAGCCAGACCAAACATACTAGAGAAAGGCTAAGCTGGGAGAACTAGTCACTTGTCTTTCATTGTATATGTTTTTTTTACTTGAAAGCCTTTTGCCTGAGGCAGTATCTGTTACCTATAATCAAATTGATCCAAGAAAACATCCAAATCCAGACTTTTTGGAGTTGAGAGTGTGGTGCTGGAAAAGTACAATAGTTCAGGCAGCATCCGAGGAGCAGGAGAATCAACATTTTGTGCATAAGCCCTCATTCCTGATGAATGGCTTATGTCTGAAACGTTGATCTCCTGCTCCTAGGATGCTGCTTGAGCTGCTGCGCTTTTCCAGCACCATAGTCCCAGCCCAGACTTTTCAGAACCTGTGTTTTTATGACCTCCTGAAAAATAAATCAAGGACATATAACCTTGTTAAAGGAGCAGCATCATTACACTTTCCCCTTTAAAAAAGAACCATCAATATCCAAAGATGGCTTCATTTTAAAACCCTTTAATCCTAAACTGTTCATACTTTATAATACACGCACACATACATTGCATTGAGTATAAACATGCAAACATGCACTATTTCATCTGTTTTACTCCTGCCATCGTACACCTCATGTTTCTTATTCAAGGCTTGACAACGTGTCAGCAATCATGTTTTCCCAACCTGCCACACGCACAATTTTCAAATTGGCATTTTTTTTCTTAAGTTTCTCCACAAACTTCAATGGGCTATGATCAGTGGAGATGATTTGTCTCAGAATCATTACTGGTAACATAAACATTGAAATGTTGTAATGCCAACACAAAGCTCAATGTCTCCTTCTCAACTGTTGAATATTTCTGCTGATGAATGTTCAATTTGCTGGACAAATATTCAAAAGGGCTTTCTTTCTTCTCATCATCTTCCTGCAAGAGCACAGCCCTGACACCCACATCACTTGCATCGATAGCCACCTTGAAAGGCTTTGCGTAATTAGGTGTGGCCAATACTGGTACAGTTGTTATCACAGCTTTCAGGTTGCCAAATACCTTCTGAAGTGTCTCCACTGAAGTGTCTTGCCTTTTTTTTTGTAGCAATTCAGTGAGTGGAACAGCCATACTGCTAAAATTTGGTATAAATTTTCGATAAAATCTTCTCAATCCCAAAACCGTAGCATTTTGTCGATGGTATGGGAAACTCACCAAATACGTTTTTGTCTTTGCATCCCGTGGGGCTATTTGTCCGTGTCCAATTACATGGCCCAGGAAGGTGACTTGGGCTTTATCACGTTCACTTTTAGCCAGCTTTATCAGTAAGCCTGCCTTCCAAAGTCATTCGAACAAGTCTGATCAATGTTGCAAATGTTCCTTCCATGTATGACTAAAAACCACCAGATCATCGATATACAGAGGAATCTTGATTATCCAAAGGACACGGGGGTGGGGGGGGAATATTTTGTTCAGTTAATCGAATGCTAGATAATCGATGCTGGACAATATAGTTAGCCATGCATCGGGACCTTGCGATCTTGTTCAGACTATCCGAAATTTGATTAATCAAGTGACAGATAATTGAGGTTTCTCTGTATACCATACAGTTGGGTAATCCAGTGATGACCTTATTTGTTAGTCTCTGAAATGTGACTGGTGCAATTTTCATACCAAACAACATGACTTTAAACTGATATAGTTCATTTGGCATTACGAAAGCCAAAATTGCCATTGTCTTTTTGACAAAGCTACCTGTCGAATTCAACCCCCGCAACAAAAGACACCTACCATTCATTGCCTTTGACTCCAAAGACCCTCATCCCAATTTGGAAATATAAAACAAACCCCACAAAGAACCCCCAATCTGTTATGGATCGGGCCAGATTCCCCTCAAACGTTTTCAAGAAAGTAGCCCAGACCCTAACTTTGCTAGCTGTTTTAAGCAGGTGTAGATGAGGATATTCCAGGAGAGATGCAGTTGTTAAAGCTACTTCATTTTATTACATACTGCATTTATTTACAAGATTACTGAATGAAATACAACCAAAAGAGAACAGAATACTGAATAACCAAACCTATCCGAAAACCCAACAGATCATCACAACTTAATGATGCTGTTCCAAATACTTGCAACAATCCCCTTAAACACTCTTGGCACAAAAGGTAAAATCAAACACAGGTTCTTACAGGAGAGAGAGAGAGAGAGAGAGAGAGATAGAAGGATCAGCATTGACCTGTTTCTTTGGGTTCAGCAGCTTTTACAATTGCCTAACTGCTTTCAGTGAATTGCTAGATCAAACCAAACCAGAGAAAAGCTGAGCTGGGAGAACTGGCCACTCCCCTTTCATTGCACAGGTTTTGTTTTAAAACTCGAAAGCCTTGTATCTGAGGCAGTATCTGTTAGTTATAATCAAATTGGCCCTAAAATCCATCCAAGCCCAGACTTTTCAAAACCTGTGTTTTTATGACCTCCTGAAAGAAAACACCAAGGGCAACATAACCTTTTTAAAGGAGCAACAGCATTACAGTCAGTCACTGAACATATTTACACAATGCTGCTGGTGTACTTTCAGCAAAAAGAACAATAATCTTATTATACAAAATAAAATGAATATAAACAACAAAGCTAAATAAGACAATTCTGAAAGAGATGATCAAAAATAGAGTCAATCCTTTTTTCACAGCAATATCCTTTGCAGACACTCAGACCTAGTGAGGTATCACTCCTACATTGACTTTTTAATTTCTTACTCAATTTATGTATTTATTTCATTTCTGCACATTGACCAGATCTGATTCTCTCTATTACATTCTCTCCCCGAAACACCCAATCTAATTCACTGTCATTTTGGAACAGCTCCTGAGGTAAAATCAATTCACTTTGACTAGATTGAGGCTGTTAATTGGCAAGTCTGGTAATGGCTAAAATGGATTTTTCTTTTCTTCTGAACTGAAACTGCTTCTGGTCTTCTGTATCTCTCAGGGTTGTAAAATGCTAACTTAGTAAACACTTCAACCATTATCTCTCCAAGTAGTTTGCCTAGTCATTTAGCTAAATCACATGATTTCATGGAAATGCAGTTCTGACTCAGTGCTAAAACTATGTGTCTGATCCTTAAAAAATAGTTAACTTACACAGAGCTGACAAGTAAAAAACCATTGTCTCCACTTTAGAAATCAGATCCTCAAATTCACCACAATGTGCAGATTACTCTGGAGACAGCGAAGGTTGTTTTCAGTTCAGGTGCCTGCCTACAGATTTCTTTTCCTCATTCTGCCATTCCTTAAAGTTTCTCAGTATTTATCCCAATGTTAAAATATATTTTTAGGTATTCTTCAGAGTTATTTATAATTGACCCAATGCCCATCAGACAACTGTTATAATGTTGTCACAAAATTACCCCTTAAACCTTTCTTTGAAAAGAAAATAATCAACTTGTAAAATTTCATTTTCCTTTCACTGAAACTTTGTTAGGTACAGTGTACACTGGAGTAATTCTAGAGATACATGCTAGTTAGAAGAATGATTCACTCAAAAAACAAAAGTTGTTTCATTTCTCCAGGTACATATCTTAAAGACTTTTAAAGATTCTGGAATGAAGTCTGGTATTGCTGTTGCAATGATAGCAAGTTGGATTTTCTTTTTATACAAAGGAGATTTCTCTTCAATGAACATGATTTTCCTTGATCAGGAGTCCATTGCAATAAAGATGCTTTAATGGCAGAGTAACATTTAAAACTTGAATGTGTGTAGCTTCAATAAATGCCAGTGTTCAGAGTTGGGAAAATTCAAAGCAAACATGACTGTAACAGACCATTATCCTTTTGACCATGAAGGTGTGAAAACTATTAACATTTTCATCACTATTCCAATTCTCGCTAATGGTGTTTAGCTCTGATTCAATCACTCAATGGGTGAAAACTGCTCAGGTCTTTCAAGAAGCTGGCAGTCTGCTATATCATTTTACTGCTCAGGTGACAAAGTTGAGGAATGTCTCCAGATTAGATTCTCCATTGAAATTGAATTCATGTAAGAAATGTTGGTTATTTTTCTGCAAACAGTCCACAGTTGTTTCACTCGCTTCTTACTCATTTAGTTCACCTTTAGAAAATGTGAGTATTATGATTACTTACAGCAGCCAGAGAGAGAAGGGGAGACGGCAGAGATACATGTGCTGGTTCTCTTCTCATTATCTTCCTTTACAAATAACAAAATAGTTGGATTTTGAAAGATGTAATTTCCAACCACTTTTTTTTTCTGGAGTATTTACACTGTTTCATAGCTCAGAAAAATCTGAGATGTGTAATATTTATACTGAGTTCTGCACTTGGTGTCTGTCATTAGTAAGAGGTTGGCTTGAGGAAAATGTATCTCACAAAACTGATTTGAAATTTGTTTAGGGATCCCAAGTTACATTGAATTTTATATTTTGTACCCTGTAAACTTTTCTGGGGCAGGAATGTGGCAATAATCCATACCTCTCCAATTTTGCCCTTTCTTTTCAAGCTATGCAGTCTGATTTTTTGTCGAGATAGTGGAGAGAAATTCCCTCCTTTCTGAATTTGTATTGTTAGCATTACTCTCCTTTGTGAACCATCAAAACAGCGAATTGAATTATCCTGCGTTCGGAATGGAACATAGCTGTTCCTGCTGCTTGCCTTTATTCCAAATTTTTACATCAGTCTGGGTACCACCAGATGCCATTCCAAAGCTCCAAGGCAAGTTCTTTCATTTTACTTTGGCCACCATTTGTAAGTGTACCCAAAGCTGGATATGGAGCAGGTCTTTGTAGCCAGAACTGTTTATTGAATGACGTACATTATATACAGAGCAGATCCAGGCATGGCTATCTTGGAGTAAGTCCTTCTATGCATTGAAAGTCATAGAATCATAGAATCCCTACAGTACAGAAACAGGCCATTCAGCCCTTCTAGTTCACACTGACACCCCCCTCCCAAAGAGCATCACACCAGAATCCTGTCCTGGTAACCCTGCAATTCCCATGGCTAATCCAGCCAGCTGCACATCCCTAGACACTATGGGCAATTTAACATGGCCAATCCACCAAACCTGCACATCTTTGGACTGCAGGAGGAAACCAAACCGGAGCACCCAGAGGAAACCAGTGCAAATATGGGGAGAATGTGCAAACTCCGCACAGTCGCCTGAGGGTGAAATCGAACCCGGGTCGCCAGTGCTGTGAGGCAGCAGTGCTAACCACTGAACCACTGTGCTGTCTTCTTTTACAGTTTCCTCTCTCCTCCTCCTCCTTCAAAATTTAAATGAAATACAGCCTTTGCAGGCTGGCCATCACTGGGAAAGAAGTTAGGGGTAAGGAGTCCTTCTCCAGAGCAGCAAGATGCTGCTACATCAATGCAGGCAGGTAGGGGGCTTAGCCTGCTGACCCTAAGGTGTGTAGCTGATAAACTATTTCTGTGAAGCTAAACTCTTCCTCGCCACCTCTGGGAATCTGCAAACTGTCTGAACAATCCCAGTCAACCTCCTTCAATTGGCCTTCTGTGGTCAGCAAAAGAACTGAATTGGCTACCTGCCAGCCTCACCATCCTGTCTTCAGAAAGACCACTTGGGGATGGGATAGAATCAGAAGATTGGAACACCAGTCAATAGTGCTACATTTTCGCACCAACCCTCCCTGGTCTCAGCTTCAATTCACTCAAGAAGTTTTATCCTTGTCCATCAATCTATGAGCCGAGTGTTTGTCAAAGCTCAGGTTTTGTCCAAGCTCACATTTGGTTTCACCAACGTGACAAAACTGTAGGTTTTGAAAAAGAGTTAGAAAATTTTCTCATATTGACAGACTTAGCAACTGACTGCAGTGATATAGAATTCCAGAATCTAAAGGAATGACTGCAATCGCAACTTGTAGATTAAAGGGTTAACTGCATCTCTTTTCCTCAGGCTTGCTACTGAGCATGTGCGAATGGAACTATGTCATAGTGACTTTACTAGCACCTTCCATCCCGACCTCAAATTCACCTGGACTGTCTCAGACTCCTCCCTCCCCTTCCTAGACCTTTCCATTTCTATCTCAGGCGACCGACTCAACACAGACATCTACTATAAACCGACTGACTCCCACAGCTATCTGGACTACACCTCCTCCCACCCTGCCCCATGTAAAAACTCCACCCCATATTCCCAATTCCTTCATCTCCGCCGCATCTGCTCCCAGGAGGACCAGTTCCAACACCGCACTGCCCAGATGGCCTCCTTCTTCAAGGATCGCAGATACCCCCCAAACGTGATCGATGATGCCCTCCACCGCATCTCCTCCACTTCCCGCTCCTCCGCCCTTGAGCCCCGCTCCTCCAACCGCCACCAAGACAGAACCCCACTGGTTCTCACCTACCACCCCACCAACCTCCGTATACAACGTATCATCCGCCGTCATTTCCGCCACCTCCAAACGGACCCCACCACCAGGGATATATTTCCCTCCCCTCCCCTATCAGCGTTCCGCAAAGACCACTCCCTTCGTGACGCCCTCGTCAGGTCCACATCCCCCACCAACACAACCTCCACTCCCGACACCTTCCCCTGCAACCGCAGGAAATGTAAAACTTGCGCCCACACCTCCTCCCTCACTTCCCTCCAAGGCCCCAAGGGATCCTTCCATATCCACCACAAGTTCACCTGTACCTCCACACACATCATCTGTTGCATCCGCTGCACCCGATGTGGCCTCCTCTATATGGGGGAGACGGGCCGCTTACTTGCGGAACGCTTCAGAGAACACCTCAGGGATGCCCAGACCAACCAACCCAACCACCCCGTGGCTCAACACTTTAACTCTCCCTCCCACTCCACCGAGGACATGCAGGTCCTTGGACTCCTCCACCGGCAGAATATAACAACACGACGGTTGGAGGAGGAGCGCCTCATCTTCCGTCTGGGAACCCTCCAACCACAAGGGATGAACTCAGATTTCTCCAGTTTCCTCACTTCCCCTCCCCCGACCTTGTCTCAGTCGGTTCCCTCAACTCAGCACCGCCCTCCTAACCTGCAATCTTCTTCCTAACCTCTCCGCCCCCACCCCACTCCGGCCTATCACCCTCACCTTGACCTCCTTCCACCAATCACATCTCCATCGCCCCTCCCCCAAGTCCCTCCTCCCTACCTTTTATCTTAGCCTGCTTGGCACACTCTTCTCATTCCTGATGAAGGGCTTATGCCCGAAACGTCGAATTTCCAATTCCTTGGATGCTGCCTAACCTGCTGTGCTTTAACCAGCAACACATTTTCAACTGTGATCTCCAGCATCTGCAGACCTCATTTTTTACCCTATGTCATAGTGATGTCAGATAATGTGTATCTGGTGCCTGAGTTTGTTACTTCACAGCAGAATGCATTGTAAAGTGCCTTTCACAATGCCTTGTAAAGTGTTATGTCTAAGAAAGATCTGTTAATGTTCACTCCTAAGAGTGCAGTCTTTGTAACAGTGACCAGACCCATGAAACCAGAGACAAGTGGCAATAAGTGCCAAGCAACATTTCAGTATTATGGATAAATCATAAGACCAGCCCAGTAATCCCTCCTTGAAGCATGGAAATACCTGAGAAGCATTTCAGTGGTGACAGGAAGCATTGTGTGACTGTCCTTAACTCCCACCTAAGCAGTGAAGCACAGAGAGGGAAAGCTTGAAGTGTTAACCATTCATGGTTAAAGAGTTATGATTGAATGGGGTACCATAAAATAATTTGAGGACCGTATAGCAAAGACATAGCTACTGAGCATGTGCGAAAGGTGCTACCTCATAACCACGTCAGATCATTTGGAATGGGAGCCTCAGTATAAGGTTCTGTCTGATGTATTCTTTTGTAATGCCATGTAAATGATTATGGGGTAAAAACAATGACTGCGGATACTGGAAACCAGATTCTGGATCAGTGGTGCTGGAAGAGCACAGCAGTTCAGGCAGCATCCAAAGTGCAGCAAAATCGACGTTTCGGGCAAAAGCCCTCCATCAGGGATAAAGGCAGTGAGCCTGAAGCATGGAGAGATAAGCTAGAGGAGGGTGGGGGTGGGGAGGGGGAGAAAGTAACATAGAGTACAATTGGTGAGTGGGGGAGGGGATGAAGGTGATAGGTCAGGGAGGTGAGGGAGGAGTGGATAGGTGGAAAAGGAACTAGGCAGGTAGGACAAGTTCAGACAATTCATGGGGACAGTGCTGATCTGGAAGTTTGGAACTAGGATGAGATGGGGGAAGGGGAAATGAGGAAACTGTTGAAGTCCACATTGATGCCCTGGGGTTGAAGTGTTCCGAGGCGAAAGCTGAGGCGTTCTTCCTCCAGGCGTCTGGTGGTGAGGGAGCGGTGGTGAAGGAACCCCAGGACCTCCATGTCCTCGGCAGAGTGGTAGGTAGATTTGAAATGTTGGGCCACGGGGCGATGTAATTGATTGGTGCAGATGTCCCGGAGATGTTCCCTAAAGCACTCTGCTAGGAGGCGCCCAGTCTCCCCAATGTAGAGGAGACCGCATCGGGAGCAATGGATACAATAAATGATATTAGTGGATGTGCAGGTAAAACTTTGATGGATGTGGAAGGCTCCTTTAGGGTCTTGGATAGAGGTGAGGGCACAGGTGTGGGCACAGGTTTTACAGTTCCTGCAGTGGCAGGGGAAAGTGCCAGGATGGGAGGGTGGCTTGTAGGGGGGGCGTGGACCTGACCAGGTAGTCACGGAGGGAACGGTCTTTGCAGAAGGAGCGCCAGAGGGGTGGAGAGGGAAATATATCCCTGGTGGTGGGGTCTTTTTGGAAGTGGTGGAAATGTCGGCGGATGATTTGGTTTATGCGAAGGTTTGTATGGTGGAAGGTGAGCACCAGGGGCGTTCAGTCCTTGTTATGGTTGGAGGGGTGGGGTCTGAGGGCGGTGGTGCGGGATGTGGACGAAATGAGTTGGAGGGCATCTTTAATCATGTGGGAAGGGAAATTGCGGTTTCTAAAGAAGGAAGCCATCTGGTGTGTTCTATGGTGGAACTGGTCTTCCTGGGAGCAGATACGGCGGAGGCAGAGGAATTGGGAATCAGGGATGGCATTTTTGCAAGAGGTAGGGTGGGAAGAGGTGTAATCCAGGTAACTGTGGGAGTCGGTGGGTTTGTAAAAAATGTCAGTGTCAAGTCGGTATTCATTAATGGAGATGAAGAGGTCCAGGAAGGGGAGGGAGGTGTCAGAGGTGGTCCAGGTGAATTTAAGGTCAGGGTGGAATGTGTTGGTGAAGTTGATGAATTGCTCAACCTCCTCACGGGAGCACGAGGTGGCGCCAATGCAGTCACCAATGTAGCGGAGGAAGAGGTGGGGAGTGGTGCCGGTGTAATTACGGAAGATCAACTGTTCTACATAGCCAACAAAGAGACAGGCATAGCTGGGGCCCATACGTGTGCCCACGGCTACCCCTTTGTCTTTGGTCTGGAGGAAGTAGGAGGATTATGTATAATGCAGTCTGTTAGTGTTTACTCATTAAAGTGCAAAGTCACCATTGTCTTGCCAGGTCATGGGGCTGCTCTCTCATTAGAGAAATGACTGGTAGTAGCTTAACCTAAGGGTTATCATGCCTCAGTCAAGGGGAGAGATTAAGTTGGAAAATCCTTCATGATAACCTCAAGTGGTGTAGGAATTAAACCCATTCTGTTGGCATTGCATATCAGCTATTCAGTCAACTGAATTGATAGACCCTATGTTAATGTACAGTTAAATCATGCCTAACATTGCTAATTGAAAATATCTACTTCCAACCATCTTGCGTTATATTCACAGATTTTTAAATGGCAAGAGCTTACAAATTCAATTTTTATGTAGGAACACATAATAATCACTTGTGGAGTAAACTGTTTGTAGCCCAATATTTTTAGCCTATGTTCCAACATTAAAAACTTGAAGAGAGCAAATGAAGGTGTGGCTCAATGTGCAGGAGGGAGGGCTTTTGGTTCTTGGATCACTGGGAATGTTTCTGGGAAAGATGAGACCAGTTATAGACATGATAGTCTGAACCAGAACCAGAATGGGACCGTTATCCTAGTGAGTAGGTTTGCTATGGCTGCTGGGAGGAATTTAAGCTAGTTCAGCAAGGGAAGGGGACCCAGTATGAGTACAATAAAGACACAGCACATTTTAGTAAAGAAACCAAAGTCGAGGAAGTTGAGCTATGTTATGTTTCAAGGAGATTAAGGTGAGGCTGGATGGCCTCTACTTTACTGCTAAGAATATAGTAGGTAAGATTTGAATGAAGGGTGTGGATTGATACATGGAATTAGAATGTTTAGCCATCACAGGGATGGGGTTGAGAGAACAGTTGCTTCTGGGCAACTTCTCAGAAGACAGATTTTATTGAAATAAGGCAAGATCTGGTCAAAACAGGGTGGGAACAGCTACTTGTGGGAAAATCTACAGCAGAACAGTGAGGGGCATTTGAAAAGGAAATAGAGAAAGTAAAATGTTTCATTTCAGAATGAAATTCAGAGCAACAAGAACAGAAAACCCTGGATGTCCAGGAATATTGAGAACTTGAAGAGAAGGAAAAGAAAAGCTTTTCATAGGTATAAATGGAGCAAATTAATAGAAACTCTAGTGGAGTATGGAGAGCATGAGGGAAGAAACTAGGAGAGCAAAGAGGGAGCATAAGAAAACACTGACAGGTAAAAATTAGTGAGAATTCCAAGATAATCTAAGTATTTTAAGGTGAAGAGGACAACCAGAAAGAGTAAGGCCCATTAGGAATCAAGAGGGTAATCTGTGCATCAAGTCACAGGATATGGATAGGGTGTGAAACAAGTTCTTTGAATCTGTTCTCACATTGGAGAAGGACGATGTAGGTACAAATTTGGGAAGAACATTGTGATGTTTTTGAGCAGATGGATGTAGTGAGTGAGGAGTTATTGGAGGCTTTGACTGGTTTAAAAGTGAACAAATCACCAAAGCCGGATGAGTTCTATTCCAGACTGTTGTGTGAGGCAAGAGAGGAAATTACAGGGGGTGTGACCTCAAACTTTAATTTCTCTATGAGTACAGGGCAAGTGCCAAAGGGCTGGGGGGCAGCTAAAGTGGTTCCACTTTTCAAGAAGGGTGGTAGAGATATACCAGGGCAGTGCAGACCAATGAGTTTCACATCAATGATCAGTAAACCACTGGAGAAAATTAAGCTCCACTTGGAGATGCAAGATTTGATAGTTATCATGGTTTTGTCAGAAATTGTTAGAATTTTTCAGGAAGGTGACCAGGTGTCTCAATGAGAATAATGCAGTTGACGTGGTTTCTTTGGATTTCAGCAAAGTCTTTGTCAAGTTCCCACATAGGAGACTGATTAAGAAGACAAAAAGCACATGAGATCCAGGGTACTTTGGCAAATTGGATCCAAAATTAGCCTCTTGGTAGGAGACACTGGATGGTGGTAGAAGGCTGTTTATATGACTGGAGGCCAGTGTCCAGTGACTGCCTATGGGGATCAGTGCTGGATCTTTTATTGTTCTTGATACTTATAAATGATATTGAAGAAATTGTGGGGCTGATGAGAAGCAAGCTTGCAGATGAAATGATTGACCAAGTGGTTAACAGTGAGGCAGAAGGTCTTAGGATACAGGAGGATCAGACGAGTTGGGCAGATCAGTGGAAGATTGTGAAGTGATGCACATTGGATAAAGTTCCAGGACAAGGGAGTACTTGATGAATGGCAGAACACTCAGAAGCTCAGAGGAACAGAAGGAATTTGGGATGCTTGTGCACAGATCCCTGAAGATGGCAAGACAAGTTAATAGGTAATTAAGAAAGCAAATTGTACACTTGTCTTTATCGGTCATAGCTAAAAATCACACACCAGGTTATAGTCCAACAGGTTTATTTGGAAGCACCAATTTTCGGACACCATAAGACAGAATTTATAGCAAAACGTTACAGTGTCATGCAACTGAAATGATATATTGAACAAACCTGAATTGTTGTTAAGTCTTTCATCTTTTAGAATAGGTTGCAGGTTTTGGTTCATTAATATGTAAATCCCAGAACTACTTTTAAGTCACCTTTTCTCAATAACTTAAGGTTTTATAATAGGTAACATCTCAACTCAGACAATGCATTAAAGGTGTGAGGTTAGAGTCTCTCTGTCTCCCAATCTTGAGTCAGACTGGTCCTATTTCCAAAGTGGAATTTGCAAAATATTGCATGTATTGACTGCCTGCAGATTGTGTGCATTTTCTGAGCAGAACAGAATGTATCTGAGAATATAATTCTGCACATTCACCCCATAGACTCGTGTGTGCACATGCATGAGAGAGAGTGAGCGAAAGAGAGTGTGCACATGTGAGTGCATGTGAGAGAGTGTGTGTTTGCATGTGTGAAAGCTTGGTAAAGTGTGTGTGTGTGTGTGTGTAGTGCAACAGAGTCACCTGTGGTGCAACCCGAATGCAAGGTCCCAGATGAGGCCATCCCCAAACTTGGCTATCAGCCTCTGCTCAGCCAGTTTGTGTTGTTGCTTATCCCAAAGTCCGCCTTGAAGGATGGTCACCCGAAGATCTGAGACCAAATGTTCTGGACCATTAAAGTGCTTCCCCACTGGGTGGAACACCCCGTCATGTGATTGTTGAGCGGTGTCCACCCTAGTTAAACACCCGCTCCTCCACATAATGGCTTTATTAAACATGGCATTGACTATAAGAGCAGGATGGTTATTTTAGAGCTGAACAGAACTCTAGTTAGGTCACACCTGGAATACTGTGTGCAGTCTGGTCACTGCGTTAAAGGAAGGATGTGATTACACTCGAGGGGGATGCAGATGAGATTCACTGGAATGTTGCCTGGGACAGAGCAGTTCGTTTATGGAGAGAGACTGGATCATCTTGGGTTGTTTTCTTAAGAGCAGAAAAGGTTGAGAGAGATGCTGGTTAAGGTGGTTAAGATTATGAGGGGCATGGACAGAGTGGATAGAAAGCTGCTGTTCCCCTTAGCTTACAGATCAATTATAAGGGGGTATCATTTCAATGTGAAAAGCAGGATATTTAAATGGGATTTGCGGAAAACAGTTTTCGCCCAGATGATGGTTGAAATCTGGAATGCAGTGCCTGGGAGGGTAGTGGAGGTGGGAAACCTCACAAACTTTAATAAGTACTTGGATGAGCAGTCAGTGTCACAACATTCAAGGCTATGGGCCATGTGCTAGAAAGTGAGACCAGTGTAGATTTAAAATAATTTTTGTTGTTGCAATCTCAACAGGTTGAGGGGTCTCTTTTGTAATTAGAGTCATGGAGATATACAGTACAGAAACCGACCATTTGGTCCAACTTGTCCATGCTGACCAAGTATCCAAACCCAATCGAGTCCCACCTGTCAGCACCTAGCCATATCCCTCCAAACTTTTCCCACTCATACACCCACCCAGCTTCTATTTAAATGTTGCAATTGTACTAACCTCCATCACTTTCTCTGGCAGCTCATTCCATACAGGTACCACCCTCTGCATGAAAAAGTTGCCCCTTAGATCTCTTTTATATCTTTCCCCTCGCACCCTAACTTATGCCCTCTAGTTCTGGACTTCCCCACCCCTGGGAAAAGACTTTGTCTATTTATCCTATCTGTGATCCTCATGATTTTATAAACCTCTATAAAGTCATGATTTTATAAACCTCTATAAAGTCACCCCTTAGCCTCCGATGCTCCATTGAAACCAGCCCCAGCCTATTCAACCTCTCCCTCTCACTCAAACCTTCCAACCCTGGCAGCATCCTTGTAAATCTTTTCTGAACCCTTTCAAGTTTTGCAACATCCTTCCAATAGGAAGGAGGCTAGAATTGCATGCAGTATTCCAAAAGTGGCCTAACCAATGTCCTGTACAGCCGCAACATGACCTCCCGACTCCTGTACTCAAAACTCTGACCAATAAAGGAAAGCATACCAAATGCCTTCTTTCACTATCCTATCTACCTGCGACTCTACTTTCAAGGAGCTCTGAACCTGCACTCCAAGGTCTCTTTGTTCAGCAACTTGATGAGTCAAAAGTCCCAGAAGGGGAATGGAGAAAGGAAAGTAGCTGTGTATGGAATTTTCAAGACGAGGAATAATTGATCTTTTGCCAATGAAAACTTCTGAATATTAATGATATTGCATGATAATATTGGATTGTACTTGGTCTTTCACACATGGTCTCAAAAGTTATTGAGGATTATAGAACCATGACGAATAGATGGAGTTAAATATAGACCAACCATGATTTAATTGGAAGTCAAATAATGTCAAGGGCTAAATAGCCTCATGTACTGAGAATAAAAGCTTATTTCTTTTTTTGTGATGACAAGGTATTTCAATAAAGGATTTCATCAGCATTTTTTGTAAACAGAGGAAGAACCACAAATTATTCTAATCTCTGCAAATAATGAAGGTTATGTCATTGTAATATAAATTGTACTCTCTCAGAAACATTTTAAAAAGTCACATTGTTGGTTTCCTATAGCAACAGTGCATTTAAGATTATCATCCCACTTCTCATGCCAACAGTGACGATTAAAAAAATAATTTTTTTCAAAACATACTCAACAGAACAGCAACACACTGTTGTGATAAGAAAGGGGCAATAAATCATTTTAGAGAACCCATGACTTGCACTGCGAATAATCTAATACCCTCCACTAACTGGAAGATTAAATAAATAAATTGAAGATCTATTTTTTAAAAATGTGTTGCTTGTTCGAAACCACATCAATAACCAATTAATAATCATAGACATAGTGCTGTAATTTATGTATGGTTTATATTATGTTAATTTATGTAGATTAGTGCTTCATATTGGTCTTCAGGCTGTTGTGTTTTCTTAATCCACCATTTCAAAACCAAAGCCACCCTCTTTGGGTTTGATTTTGTCTTAATTCCCAAGCAGTTTCATCATTTTTCTAGATGGGATTAAATCTAAAAGGGGGTAACTTTTTTATTTAAATTGAAAGGTTGTTTCAGTGATAATATGCTTTGAATCATTTAGATGCGAAAGATATAATTGCCATTTTAAGAACTTTTCAAAAATTCAATCATGGACATGGGTATTTCTGGCTGACCGGCATTTATTGTCTGTTCCAAAGTTGCCCTTGAGAAGGTGGTGGTACTATACGTTGACCCACAATGCCCTTATAATTTTGACCCAGCAACAGGGACAGTGATATATTTGCAAGTCAGGACGGTGAGTGATTTGGAGGGGTATGTGTAGGTAGTGGTGTTCCCATCTATCTGCTATCCTTCTAGATGGAAATGATCCTGGGTTTGGAAGATGCTGCCTAAGGGCCTATTTTGAATTTCTGCAATGCATCTTGTAGATAGTCCATTCTGCTGCTCTTAAGTATTGGTAGTGGAGGGAGTGGATGCTTATGGATGTGGTGTCAGTTAAGCAGGCTGCTTTGTGCTGGATGGTGTCAAGCTTCTTGAGTGTTGTTGGGGCTGTATCCATCAGGCAAGTGGGTAGTATTCCGTCACATTTCTATATTGTGGCTTCTCGATGATGGACAGATTTTAGGGAGAAAGTGAGGACTGTAGATGCTGGAGATCAGAGCTGAAAATGTGTTGCTGGAAAAGCACAGCAGGTCAAGCAGCATCCAAGGAGCAGGAGAATCGACGTTTCGGGCATGAGCCCTTCTTCAGGCCTTACTGAAGAAGGGCTCATGCCTGAAACATCGATTCTCCTGCTCCTTGGATGTTGCCTGACCTGCTGCACTTTTCCAGCAACACATTTTCAGCACAGATTTTAGGGAGTCAAGAGATGAGTTATTCACCACTTCTTACCTGCTGTTACAGCTACTGTGTTTATATGGCGAGTTCAGTAGAGTGGCTGGTCAATGGTGACCCCCAGGATGTTGATAATGGGGGCTTCAATGGTAATAGAATTGAATGTCAAGCAGCAGTGATTAGATTGTCTTATTGGAAATGGTCATTGTCTCACATTTGTTTGGCAGGAATTTATTTGCCACTGTCAGCCCAAGCCTGAATATTGTCTAAATCTTGTTGCAATCTAAACATGGAGAAAGTGAGGACTGCAGATGCTGGAGATCAGAGCTTAAAAATGTGTTGCTGGAAAAGCGCAGCAGGTCAGGCAGCATCAAAGGAACAGGAGAATCGACATTTCGAGCATAAGCCCTTCTTCAGGGCTTCTTCAGGGCAATCTAAACATGGACTGGTTCAATATATGATGAGTCATGAATGATGCTGAACTTTGCATAATCATTGGCAAACATCCCCACTTCTGAGATTCTGATAGAGGGAAGGCCATTGATAAAGCAATTGAAGATGGTTGGGGCTAGAACGCTACCCTGAGGAACTCCTGCAGAGATGTCCTGGAACTGAGATGACTGACCTCCACCAATCACAACCATCTTCCAATGTGCCAGTTGTGACTCCAAGTCATGGAGAGTTTATCCCCAATGCACATCAATTCCAGTTTTAATAGGGCTCCTTTATGCCACACTTGGTTGAATGCAGCTTTTATGTCAAGGGCTGTCATTGTCATTTCACCTCCGGAATACAGCTCTTTGTCCATGTTCGAAGCAAGGCTGTAGTGAGCTGAGTGGCCCTGACTGGACCCAAGATGGGCATCAATGAGCAGGTTAATGCTGAGCAGATCCTGCTACACAGCACTGTTGATGGTACCTTCCATCACTTTACTAATTATCGAGAGTAGACTGATGGGGCCGTAACTGTTTGGATTGGATTGTCCTGCTGTTTATGTACAGGACATACCTGAACAATTTTTCACAATGTCAGGTAGATTCTAGTTTTGTAACTATACTGGAAGAGCTTCGACAGGAGAGCAGCAAGTTCTGGACCACAAGCCTTCAGTACTATTGCCGGAATGTTGTAGTGCCCATTGCCTTTGAGTATCCATTGCCTCCTTAATATCACATGGAATGAATCGAATTGACTGAAAATTGGTATTATGGAGGAGCATCAATTCCCTCATTTGGTGGTGATGGTTGTGTAGGGGATATGCCGGGCAGATTGGGTTAATGTATAATTCTGCTGCAATTGATGGCCCCCAGCACCACAAGGATGCCCAAATCTTGAGTTGCTAGATCTGTTTGAGGTCTGCCCCATTTGGCATGGTGACAGTGCTACACACAGAGCTGGAGGGTATTTTCAAAGTGAAGGCAGGGGCTTTTCCCCTCAGGACTGTGTACAGCAAGTCACACTTACCAATATGGTCATGGACAGATGCATCTGTAGCCAGCAGATTAGTGATGATGAGCTCAAGTATGTTTTCCCCTCTTCTTACTTCCTTCACCGCCAGCTGCGGAGCCAGTCTAGCAGTTTTATGCTTCCGAACCCGACCAGCTCTATCAGTAGTAGTGCTGCTGAAACATTTTTGGTAGTGAAGCTTCTCAATCAGAGTACATTTTGTACCTTTGCCACCCTCAGTGCTCCTTTTTTAAGTGTTGTTCAACATGGAGGGATACTGATTCATCAGTGGATGGAGAGCAGTACATGGTAAGCAACAGGAAGTTTCTTTACCTTTCTTTAGCCTGAAACCATGAGACTTCATGGGGTGCAGAGTCAATGCTGGACTCCCATCCTTCCCTTCCTCCCCTTCCCCTGACCTGTATGGCACTGTGTCACCATCTCTCCTGGGTCTGTCCTGACTGTAGGACAGGATATACCTAGCGGTGGTGATAGCTGTGTCTGGAACACTGCCTGTCAGGTATGATTCTGTGAGTATGACTGCATAAGGCTGTTGCTTGACTACTCTGATACAGCTCTCTCAATTTTGGCACTAGTCCCCAAATGTTAACAAGGAGGACTTTGCAGGATCAGCAGGGCTGTTTCTGCTGTTGTCTTTTCCAATGTCTGGATTGATTCCCAGGTGGTCCATTTGGTTTCAAAACTTTGCTGAGATTTTGCAGCAATTGATGGAATTGAGTGGCTCAATTTCAGAGGGCAGTTCAGAGTTAAGTGCTTTATTGTGGCTCTCGAGTGACTTGTAGGCCAGACCAGGTAAAGATGGCAGATTTTCTTCCTTTAAAGCCCTTAATGCGTCAGATGTGTTTTTCCAACATTTGACATTCAAGTAGCAGGATTTGAAGCAGGGTCCCTAGAACATTAGCTGAGTTTCTGGGTCAACAGTCTAATAGTCTAACAATAATATCACAAGCCTTTCAATAGGAAAGAATTTATTTACCATAAATTCATCCAAAAGTAACATGAAAATTAGATTGATCCATTAGTTTATTTTGAATTGAACTATTTAATCTGGTGCCATTGCTGAAACGTTAATGTTAAATATATTGCTAGTCTACTTTCTAACTTATCCAGTGACCAAGAAGTTGCATTAATGACAATGCCACCACCAGAAAGTGTTTGCGAATGACATCATGCTTTTTTTTATATTCACCATGACAGCCAAGATCAATAAATAAAACTACCATTTGCATAGACCTGCAATAGTCATTACTGCACAAAGCATTTTACACCAAATCCAATATTCAGTAGCACCCAAACTTAGATGCTCTTCCTGAATGATATAGAAAGTGGAGGGAGAATATTTTCAATCCATTAAAGCAAATCTGACCTTTGACCTAATCTAAAAGTGAGAAGTTCCTAATCTGTGTCTTCACCTAATTTGCAACAAAATATACTCATTTGGAATATTTTGCTTTTCTATAGGTGGGCAGTGTAAATTGGCAGACTACAGTAGACTGAAAAGCATGTTGCTGGACCTACAGAGCCGAAGGTATTTCCAAGAAGAAAATATTACGATGGAGACAACAACACTGAAGAGAGTTTTGGTGGAGAATATGTTCAAGTACTTTGACACCAGTGGGGACGGCCTAATAGACAACAGTGAACTAGCACAGGTGGGTGTTGTGCTCTGTGAAATTCAATGTAAAATTTTGGTGAGTTATTTACTTGACTTTAGTTCCTTGTTAAATCCTCTTTGGAGTGTTCTCATAATTGATAGCACTCCAATACCTGAGATCCATGTTCAAGTTTAATTTCAGAGCTTGAATAGTCTTCAGGACTGCCATTCCAGTGCAGCACTGAGGGAGCACAGTGCTGTTCAGATGAAATGTAAAGTTAAGATACCATTGGCATGTTCAGCTGGATTTAAAATATCCCATGGCACTATTTCAAAAATCAACAGGGAGTTGGCCCCAGTTAGTTTGCCAATATCTATCCCTCAATCATGATGTAGAGGTGCTAGTGTTGGGGTGGGGTGGACAAGGTCAGAAGTCCCACAACACTGGGTAATACTTCAACAGGCTTATTTGAAATCACAAGCTCATGATTTCATCAGAAAGCTCATGATTTCAAATAAATCTATTGAACTATAACCTGGTGTTGTGTGACTTCTGATCTTATCCCTCAATCAACATCTCACAAAAAATGTTGGTCATTATCGCATTGTCATTTGTGGGAGATTGCTGTGCACATACTGGCTATCATAGTTCACTCTATACCGTATGACTACATTTCAAATAGTTCTTAATTGGCCGTGACACATTTGATCAATTGTCAAGAAAGATGTTGTATAAATACAAATATTTATTTCTCTCTCCCTGTTTCAGTCTCACTGTCTGTGTTGAGTTTGAAAGACTGTAATTTGGAATGTATTTTTGTCAACTTTTTGAGGATTTGATACAAAGTAGAAAATTTGGCACTGGCTATTTGTGTTGGTTACTATTGAGATACAAATGACACTGCTGTTCCTTGTTCATCCCTGGTTATACTAGTTATCTGAGAGCATTCACCATACAGTGTAGAGTTGAGGTTGTATTTTGTTTGGACCATAATGGCTGCCAGGCCTTCTTCCCTGAAGGATATTATTGAACCATTTGAGCTTTTACAATATTCCAGATAGTTTGCAAATGACCAAATTTATTAGGTTGAGTCCAAATTGTGGGATTTGAGCTCCAAATACTCCAACTCTGTGGATCGTAGAGTCATAGATGTACAGCACAGAAACCGACTCTTTGGTCCAACTCATCCATGCTGACTAGATATCCTAACCTAACCTAGCCAGCACCTGACCCATATCCCTCCAAACCCTTCCTATTCATGTACCCATCCAGATGCCTTTTAAATATTGCAGTTGTACCAGCCTCCACCACTTCCTCTGGCAGCCCATTCCACACACGTACCACCCCCTGTGTGAAAGAGTTGCCCCTTAGGTCCCTTTTATATCTTTCCCCTCTCATCCTAAACCTATCAGTCATCAGTCTAATACTGTACTATCATCAAGAAACTGTATTTTTTTAAAAAATTCTGTTTACTAACGCTAACAAAAAATTAAATATGAATTTAAAATGGGAAACATCTCAGGTCAGTGGAGACAAAATTTGAGGTGGCAGGAAAAGCAAGAAGTAGAAAAACATGGGGCAGCCGCATTGGAATGGCTTCAAGTACATTCGTGCCACTGGAAAGTTTCCAAAATTTCTCAGAGGTTGGCAGCCAAAGAGATTGGCTGCAGCGCCAATTCAGTGTTCCTGTCAGGACTCCAGGCCTGCTGTACCCATCATTGGGACTGTACTATTATAGGCAGGCTTGGAGGGTGAACACATAGGCTATCAGTGAGAAAACTGTCTCCAGGAAGAATGTGCCACAAATTTTACTGTCTCCAAGCTCCAGTTTGCAATTCATATTTGTTCCTGACATTGACATCCTGAAATCTAGATGAGAAAACCCAAACTATTACAGTCCCATTTACTTTCTGACAAAAATTAGCAGAGGAAAGTATACCTTTAACTTCTTAATTTTGGTGTTTCTGAACTATTCCCCTATCATCTATTTAATGTTCATCATAATTGAATCTCCTGACTCATTCTGGAGTTCTGTCATGCAGTTATGGCTGTAGATTTCCTTTTTTTATTATTGTGCAGTGAAATTTAGGTGAGCTTAATCACAGCAAAGCAATATAATTCACCGAAATGGCTTAAGCAGTGAAGACCAAATTTTATCCCGCTTCCTTTACTGTTAACCTCTTTGCTGACGGAAGCCCTCACATTTCCATCAGAGAGATTGCCAGGGCTCCCCTCCATGCATTTCCATTTCAATGTACTCCTAGCTTTCCTGATGTTTAGGACCTGGAATTCTATGTAATCTTTTCCCTCCACTCTTCTACAGCTTAACTCCTTGAGACCAGTTGTAACATCTTCTTGTCACCATGGAAAGAACTATCAGTTCTTGACAACAAATTTTGCACTTTTCTCAAAGGCACAAATTCTGCACAATGATAGCTGTATTCTTATTTAATACTGTTCTTGTGCTTTATTATATAAATACATCAGTCTAAAATAAAAGCTTCTTCTAATGCTAGTTTTCCCTTGACTTTTCTGTGGTTGGAGCAGTGTGAATAATCACATCCTCCTTAGAATCATATGAGGAAATTTTATGGGGGTGTAAATTGCATGGTAATGAATTGGCAACTCATTTTACTTTTCTGCCAAGTTTTATTTCCATTGAATGTGGAAAGATTTAAAATCGGCTAGCTGTTTGCTGTCATCCTTTTTATTTACTGTTCATTTTACCATCGGGTTATTTTTCAGTCTTGAACTCCATCGATTTCTGCAAGTCTGGGAGATCACCTGCAATAATAATAGTTGCTGGATTCGAGAATTTCTGTCCACCCATCCATGTCAAAGGGTCTCCAACAGAAAGGGCTCTTCAACTTTTATGAAGTTGACACAGCTTGTTTGAGTTCCTAGTTCCTAGAGCAGGAAATGATCACGTAACGGCTTACAACCAGTATTGCTAGAAATTCTCAATCAGTGCAAAGCTGGTGATTCAATAGATAAATGAATTCAGCAGCTCCAGTAAGCACCTGTAACATCCTTCTCAGAGCAACCTAATGCTTGTATCTGCTTCTAATGCAAAGATCCTACCTTCTTTTGGTAGCTTTTATTTATATAACACCTTAATATAGAAAAAATGTCAAGATATAAACCATATGTAGTTCTTCAATGGGACTCACATTGTTTGCATCTCATTCATTCAGTAATCATCCATAACATTTATCTAATTTCTGTCATTTGATCAACCTCTTCTCTGTGTTGCCATGGATTATCAACAACTATTGTATGTGGTACCTTATCAAATGTCTTTCAAAATTCCAACGGTACCTGCAACATTATTTATTTCAAAGAATACTATTAAGTAAGCCAAAAGTGATAGATTTTTAGATATCCATTCTTAGTTAATCCAATCAATAAGAATCAATATGTGCCAAATTGAGTTATTGAATGGCACAGATTATTTTTGGCTCCTATTTATTGTGATTCATTCATTCATGCTGCTGTCTTCTTTTCAGTTTTGTCCTTGTTCCAACTAGCTTTCCATGTGAATTCCATCAAGAGTTGTTATGATCTTCAGTGTTTTGCCTGAAAGGGTGATGGAATGTGATTCAATAGTGACTTACAAAGTTAGAGCTGAATATATGCTCATAAAAAAAACGGTAGGCCTGTGGGGAGGTAGCAGGTGAATGAAACTAATTAGTTAGCTGCTCAAAGATCCAGCACAGGTACAGTAGGTCAATTGACCTCCTGTGCTGTGATTTTTCTGGATTCCTTTTGGCATGCCTGCATTAGGCAAGGAACTATTTGCCAGGGTTCCTATTCATAGATTAAAATATGGGAATATAGATAAAAGATAGAAGAGACATATGGCTCCATGTGTGGAGAATAAAATTAGTTTGTGCTGAGCTGAGCTGGAACTCTGTACCATTTCTTTAATATGCATATGTATGTAAGGGTGGGAATGTGAGAAAGAGGGTGTGAAAAATAGACAGAATGTGCATTTGTGATGATAATAAAAATAGGCTGTGGGAGCTGGGAAAGAATAATATGGTATTATAATATAATATTGCAGTCTGGAAGAATTATTGTCAAATCTTTGAAAAAAAGTTACTTTTGCTGTGAAAAAGTCAGTGAATTTAAAGTTGTTGAAGCCTACATTAAGTTGAACACCGACAAAAGTATCATCCTCTGAACCTTTGGAATCTATCTGAAACAAAGAGTGTACAGGGCTATCAAGTGGTGCTATGAACTGATTAGATTATTCTCAATGTAGCTTTCTAATTGCAATGTGATTCATTGTAAAATGAATTCCCAGTCTTGTCCAAGAAAGAGACCAAAAACCTGCTGCTCAGAAACCAGAAGAGGTGCACGATGTCAGACAATTTTAATGAACCTCCTAACAGATAGATACAGAAGGCTAAGAATGATATGCTATTTTTTGGTCAAAAGAGCTGCACAGCATAGTTCTTAGTCCAGATTCTGATGATGTTTCAGTATCAAATATTCATACTTGTATAAATTGATTATAAAATCTAAATATTTTGTTGTTTTAATTTCACTTAAGACATGTTTCATTTTGACAGGCAATGACACAAGATCTGCTTGATAACGACCCATTTGACTGCAATCTATTTGATCTTCTTCAGTATGATGATTACAATAATGACAGGGTGTTGACATTAGAGGAACTCTACACAGCATTCCGTAAGTCTAGACAAAGGAGGATATATTCATAGTCCTGTGTAAAATGCACTTAAAACAAATAATTTATCACAATCCTGTTATGGCATAAGATTAATATTTTTTATTTACTAACTGATATGTCAAGAGTTCAAATTATCAACCAGTCATGTTGGGTAGTACTGCTTTCATTACTTAAGTTTGAATTCAGAAAATTTACATAGACTGGCCTCTGGCAATTTTTTGTGCTGTGGTCTTCTTTCCAGGCTTTAATGTTTTCATTTTTAATGCATGGTAGTATTGCAGTGGTGGGACATGAATTTGACTTCTTCCCTCATAATGTTAAATCTTTGAGGATTGTATCAGTGTGGACCATAAGGATTGTAGAAAAATCCTCATCACTCACATTCTTATATGTGTCTTCTGTCAGCCACTTTCAGAAAGAGATAACAAAGAGTGATACATGGCTTAGGGCAAAAATGGGGGAAACTTAGAGGATAGTCAGTTAATTTTATTTTTCAAAACCATGACAGAAGGCATCGATTGAAAATTTGTCAAAAGACTATTCCATATAAACCTTATTCTCTGTAATTTTGATTTAATACAAATGGTCCCAGTTGGCATCCCAGCCATGTCTGGATGCTGATCTACATGATTTCCTGGGGAACTACATCATGGTATTCTATTTTGTTGGTGACAATGGGATGTTTTTTCTGATAGACTGGGAGTCATAAAAGGTAAGTCTGTAAAGGAGCTGCAATCAGCTGAAATATCAGGACTGCTGGCAGTGGAGCTGGGTTGGGATTGTGGGGAGGATGGTTGGCATTGAAGGCTGGCAGGGATTTTATGGTGATAATATCTCTATCCTAGCATGTTGCTGCTTTATTGCCTCTTTGTCACAGTTTTTGCCCTCGAGAATAGATGCTGGAGTCATCTTACGTTTCTGAAATGAGCAGTATTTGATTTTTTTTTAACTCTGCCCTGTGAGAAAATATGTCATGTTCTCCTGATTGCCATGGGAGTTCAGAAACAGTATTCTTTTGGGAAATCCTCTGTGTGTTTAGATTCCTAGATCTCCATTGCATATTCCCAATCACCCAATAAAATTAAAGGAAAACAGTTACATTCCTTGTCACGTACTAAACTTTTTTTGGTGGTCCCACTAAACAGAAACACTCTCAATTTTTGTGTCTTTCTACCCCTGCTGTGCTTGAAAGGCTGTAATATTTTTTATAGGCCAGACAATAGAGGGCAAACAATAAATAGTAAGGTTACTTATGGCCAGAATCCAGAGCATAGAACAAAAACAAATACATCAGAATTCTGTTGGCCAGCCATCTTCGAAATTGCACTTAATTTCCAGCATATAAATCTATATTCATTGTGAAGTTTTCTGCTTTAATAGTAAAATCAATGTATGATGAAGATACCAATCTAAAAATTAGCAGTAAAATAGAAGGAGCACCCTCCAGTGTTATATGCAAGAATTGACAGGAACAAATTATACTAATTTATGGGTTGATAAATTCTGTTTCTCTGTTATTTTAATGAATTATTAACTTATTTATTTTAAATAGGTTGACAGCCGATAAATACAACTTTTTTTTAGCATTGTTCAGCTTGATTTCAATCCATGAACCAATTTTTCTGAACAGTGAGAAATAATAAAGTGGAATTTTCTGTTTTGGGTAATGGTATTGGTATATTATCCATCAAATTGGAATATATTATCCATCATATTGGTATATTATCCATCATATTCTAATATTCTGTTTGTGAAGGCCATTTCAGCATTTTATCTCTGTTATGAGGCTGTTTTTTACTTCATTAGTAGGCAATGGTCAGTTTACCTGCACCACCATTTTGCGAACATTAAACACACTCATGCATATGTGTCTAATGCCAGTTAAGTCTTGCTCGCCGATGGCAATATTCCAGATATGATGCCAAATGAAACCTGTTTGTGGATTTCCATATCATAGGTACAGCTACCTTTTATCAATACTTTTCATCCTGACATTCAAAAGTGGTTTTAGAGTTGGTATGATTTGGACCTGATTCCCTTTAAAACTTGCCAGTAGGTATTCCAACTTCGGTCAGTGCCCCTTGTGCCATGAAGTTTTATTGCTGATTCTCTTTCTCTTATCCTGTTTTTCCATTTGTCTCCTTGAACGCATAACCAATTATGTTACTGGTTTATTCTCATTTTCTAGCATTATGCGTAAGGGTTCTTCATGGTAGTTCTGCATAAATACTACAATGATAGGAAATTAAAAAGATAAATCAAAAACATTTGACTTCCAATAATCTGGTTGGTTGATTATAGTAGCTGTGTAACCAACCACATAAAGTAATATAATTTGAAACATTCTCTATAATGTTTGACTTCTTGCTCCCTATATATATCACATTTCTTTATACATCTATTTTCCACATTATTTCTTTCCCTGCTACTCCCTCTACTACCACCGCCTCTAGATTTTATTTTCCCCATGTGTGCTGTTGAGGCGCTGTAATAACTTGATCAAGTTGCTGTAAAATGTTGAAAAGCTGGTATTGAATGACAAGCAAGAGCCTACTAGTGGTTCTAAGTAATGTAGCAAACTACAAATGTATAGTTTCAAGTATTTTATGATGTGGAGGTGCCAGTGTTGGACTGGGGTGTACAAAGTTAAAAATCACACAACACCAGGTTATAGTCCAACAGGTTTATTTGGAAGCACTAGCTTTCGGAGACAACCATCTGATAAAGGAGCAGCGCTCCGAAAGCTAATACTTCCAAATAAACCCATTGGACTATAACCTGGTCTTGTGCAATTTTTTAACCAAGTATTTTATGCTCATCTAAACTTTAAGTTTTCTTTGCCTCCTTCAGTCCATCAAGAGGTACACATTGTGATTTAGATTTGAGAGAAAGGCTGCATAACGGGACATACAAATATGTGGGTAGCATGGTGGCTCAGTGGTTAGCGTCACAATGCCAGAGACCTGGGTTCGATTCCCACCTCAGGCGACTGACTGTGTGGAGTTTGCACATTCTTCCCGTGTCTGTGTGGGTTTCCTCCGGGTGCTCCGGTTTCCCCCCACAGTCCAAAAATGTGCAGGTTAGGTGAATTGGCCCGTAGTGTTAGGGGAAGGGGTCTGGGTGGATTGCAGGTCGGTGTGGACTTTTTGGGCCAAAGGCCCTGTTTCCACACTGTAAGTAATCTAATCTAATAATATGAAAATTGAAATATGTATGAGATAATGCAGCTGTGATCTAAGGTAACAGTAATTTATCTCTATATTCACTCAGATATGGTTCTAGATTCTGATACTAAACATGGATTATGTATAAGCTTGGTGTGACGTTGCATATTTCAGGAACACTCTGCCTTAGAATGGTAGATGTGGGCTTTACTTAATGATCCCTTTTCATGTGGAAGTCTCAACTTCACTCATAGTGCAACAAATAGAAATATAGATTTATAAAGGGGCAAGGCCGAATGGATGTCTGCAGTACCTATACCATAGCAGTCAATTAAGGGAGCCAATGATGGTCGTCTGGAAACAGATCCTTTATCAGAACTCTTGGTTCCAGATGAAGAGAGGAGATCTAGAAAGAAAATGAACGGGAAGCCCATTAAGCATTACCTCTGGTAGACATATTTAACATTTCCAAACATTTGATTTGCTTTTTTCAGTATTTTTTTCATTTAGTTCATCAATTCAACCGTAAAATTAAAATGTCAACTGTGAAGAATGTGCAAATGAAAACTGAAATGTAAACATATGTTCCAAATCCCAAATTGTCTTACAAATAACACACCCTAACAGGGACTGTATAAAGTTTTCACACAGCATCGTTCTTGCTAGAATGCGTTATGATGGAATGAGTTGTCCTTCTCATTGCTTGTTATGATGATTTTTCATGTCGCAAAATGGTATGCTTTATACAATCCATTAAACTGCAGCAGAACATAGCCAAATATTTGAAATGTGACAGATATTTAACAATGAACCCTTCCTTCCATCTCTCCTGTGCTTTATGGTACATGAGGCAGACAAAACAATTTTTCATTTGTTTTCATCACATGTTTTTCCTAGAACAGATTGCCAGCAAATTGCTGGAGGCAATATTGATGGGCCTTTCTCTACATCAAGCTTGATTTGATCAAGAGACCCTCCGATTCTTACCATCTGCCATGGGCAGATTAGCAGGATTTGCAGGTTGGCAATTCAACTTGTCTGATCACTTTATGAATTCAGCTTCTGCGACTGTCAAATCCTGAATTACGACTGAAACCCAAAGCATTCTGCCTCATACAATTAAGGAGCACATCTACATCAGTCACTCCCCTCAAGTCTGGCCCACCATTTAGTAAGATCTAGTGATAACCTCATATCCACAATCCTGCCTATTCCTGTTATCCTTTCATGTCCTTGTTTATCAATAATCCATTCATGTCTATCTTAAAATAATTAAAGATTCTGCTTCCAGTGCATTTTTCAAGAAGAGAGATCCAAGACTTACAACCCTCCCTTAGGAAAGAAAATGCACCTTATCACTGTTTTAAATGGCAGATGCCTTATTTTTAAACTATGAACCTGAGTTGTAGATTCTCTCAGAAGAGGAAAAATCTTCTCTACATAAACATGTCAAGCCAATCAGTATCTTATATATTTCAATCAAGTCTTTTAAATTCCAGTAGATACAAGCCTTCCCTGTAAAGACAACCTACCCATTCCAGGTATTTGTCGAGTAAGCTTTCTTTATGTCCTTCCTTAAATAAGCAGAGTAAAACAGTGCACAGTATTCCAGACGTGGTCTCACCAATGTCCTGTATTACTAAAATATAAAAGTTTTACTTTTATATTCAATTCCCTTCACAGGTAACTGATGACATTCTATTTGCTTGTTCCAATTATTTGCTGGACCTGCATGTCAACCTTTTGGAATTCATACACCAGGACAACAAGATCCTTCTGCATCTTAGACCTGTCCAATATCTCACCATTTAATAATGTACTTCCTTTTTATGTAGGAGAAAGTGAGGACCGCAGATGCTGGGGATCAGAGTCAAGAGGGTAGTGCTGGAAAAGCACAACAGGTCAGGAAGCATCCGAGGAGCAGGAGAATCGACGTTTTGGGCATAATGAATCGTTCCTGTTGAAGGGCTTATGACCGAAATGTCGATTTTCCTGCTCCTCAGATGCTGCCTGACCTGCTGTGCTTTTCCAGCACTACACTCTCAACTTCCTTTTTATGCAGCATGCCAAAATGAACAATTTATATTTCCCCACAGTTTATTTTATTTACCAAATCTTTATCCACTCACTTAACCGAGCAATTTATTTTCTAACCTCCTGATATGCTCTTCACATCTTACTTTCCTGCCTATACTTTTGTGTCATCAGCAAATTTAGCATCTGTATTTTTGGTCCTTACATTGATATCTTTTGTGTTATTTGCAAACAGTTGAGATTCTAGCATTGATCCCTGTGGCATGCCATTCATTACATTTTGCCAACATGTAATAATCTTAATAATACCTACCCTCTATTCCTATTAGTCAGCCAATTTTCTACTTATGCTGAAATGCTACCCTCTATGATGTGAGCTTTTACAATAACTTTTCTTGTGGTGTTGTATCAAATGCCTTTAAAAATCTAAGTGCAAAACATTCACTTTATCAATACACCTGTTACTTCGCAAACTCAAACAGTTTTATTAAACACAATTTCCCTTTTACAGAGTCATGTTAACTTTGCCTGATTGTCTTGAACTTAGCTAAGTCTCCTGCTACAATGCCCACCCACTGCACCACAAGATTTCTTGTCAGCAATGTCTAACTTAGACAAAAACAATGAGTTTTAATGGACTATATACACAAATTCAGAGTCAAATAGTATGGTGCTGGAAAAGCACAGCCAGTCAGGCAGCATCTGAGGAGCAGGAGAGTTGACGTTTTGAGCAAAAGCTCTCAGGATTCATCATCATCCTGATGAAGGGCTTATGCTCGAAACTTTGACTCTTCTGGTCCTTGGATGCTGCATTGTAGCACCACACTTTTGGACTCTGATCTCCAGCATCTGCAGTCCTCCCTTTCTCCTATGTACACATACTGTTCTTTTTATCTTTGTAGCATGAGTTTGGATCCAGACCAGGTTGATTGAGATTAAAACTCCCTCTCCCCAATAGCTGTGGGCTCTGTTTTTCAACTCACTTGCTAATGGGTGTTGGTCGCCAGCAATAGAAATACCAACAATTCATCAGAAATTAATGCCGAGTGCATTTTTCATCCGGAGGCCGAGGGCAGCATGGGATCTTCATAATGACCAACAAAAGGTCGTGCAGTATGAGTTGACATGCCCCCTCCAAGGTATGAATGAGAAAGATAGGATATCTGTAGCCAGTATTTTCTATTCTCGATATTCTTTCCAAAGCCTCTGTCAAAAGATTTACTTAAAAATGTTTTAAAAGCAAGAAAGATATTTGTGTACGTGTGTGTATGTATGCATGCACTCAGACTTTATTGTCATTCAAGATATAATTACCATTCTGAATCATTCCACAACTATTTACACAGTGGGAATAGATACATCACATTTTTCCCGTGTTTCCATTTCTCTTCCTGAAAACCATAACATGCTACAGTATGATTCCATGCCCATTTGTATTAGTTTTGCCTAAATTGCCATCCTTTACTCATGATCCTGAAGATGAAATACCAGCTGCCAGCAAATGTATCATTATTGCATGCAGTCCTATTCTCACTAATTACCTGTATACACTCACCTTTCAGGAAGGCAGCAGCTCAATAAAATCCCAATTGTGAATTTGTCCTGCATTCCCCTTTCTTCAACATTCAAAGTGATAAGACCGTAAGAACATAAGAAATAGGAGCAGCTGTAGATACTTAATATTATTCTCTACTACTAAAGATTCTTATGGTGTGGTGGTAGTGTCAATACATCTGGGCCAGGAGTACTAGGTTCAAGTCTCAACTGCTCCAGAGCTGTGTAATAGCGTCTCTCAACAGGTTGCTAAGGGACTATTCACTACGACTGGGATTAATTAAATCAGGACAGATCAGGGGTTGCATGAGATCTTCCTGCTCTGCGAGACTCAATAGGAAACTGGGCCGAAGACTAGGTTTATAAAAGTGAGGACTGGAGATCAAAGTCAAGATTAGAGTGGTGCTGGAAAAGCACAGCAGGTCAGGCAGCATCTGAGGAGCAGGAAAATCAACGTTTTAGGCAAAAACCCTTCATCAGGAATAATTTCTGATGCAG
Organism: Hemiscyllium ocellatum; assembly: GCF_020745735.1. Taxonomy (NCBI): domain Eukaryota; kingdom Metazoa; phylum Chordata; class Chondrichthyes; order Orectolobiformes; family Hemiscylliidae; genus Hemiscyllium; species Hemiscyllium ocellatum. Next base: position 55,973,790 of record NC_083416.1, read on the forward strand.
GGCTTTTGCCTGAAACTTTCCCACTCCAAAAGAAGACTTTGTTGCAACTATGGCAGAAAGATGCACTGATAATTAAACCCTACTGCTATACCATTTGCAGCATTCGTGCAAAAATGTTGGATCAATCATCAAAAGAAAATATTTTTATTGCTAAGTAAACTTAAATCAAGTGGCAAACATTGTTAACATCTAAGCAATGATCTAAAATTAAAGCTGTATGCCGTCAAACCCTAAAACAGACATTGGCACTGAACACAAAAAGAAAGCAGTCTCTGCAGAGATGATGTTTTTCACTAAAAGGGCAAAATGGCTTCATGGTCAAGAGTCTGGAAACAAGGATAGAATGTGATGACTCTTTTTCATGCACCGTCAGTTTCCTATCGATGAAATTATACTCCTGATAGCTCTACACCGATGGAAGATGATTTGTCCATTTTGTAGTCATCCTGAATCTGAGTCTTTGCAAATAGGTCATCGTCCAGTTTTCAAAATTTTACTAGGTGGTCAGCAATACTGGTTCATCAGATGCTGAAGAACCTCTACTGAAATACAATTTCAGGAGAGCTTCTGAAGTGTCATCATTACTGACCCTGAGGTCTTTAAAACAAAATCTAAGAGTTGCTAGGTAACGATGACCCTCCAAGTCTTTTCCAAAATAGGTTATGTGATATTTAAGGACTATAAACGTGGCTCTTCTCTCCTTTCTAAAGCTTTGTTTGCCTTTTCTAGCACAGCTTGATTTTTCTAAAGATAGTCGGTGATTTTCAGCACAGATTAAGCCATTAATTTCATTTCTTGATTACCATTCAGTCCAGAAAATGTCCAAACTATTCTGTACCTTCCAATTTTTGAAATGGTCCTTAAAATATAAATTTGTATTTCCAACAAGTCAATTGTAATTGAATTATTGAGTAATTTATAAATAATAGATACTTTGTAATTTGCTTTATTGTGAGCTTGCCCCCAATAAAGACAAAGAACAAAGAAAATTTACAGTCCAGAAACAGGCCCTTCAGCCCTCTAAGCCTGAGCAAATCCAAAAGTACTGTCTAAACCTGTCGGTCAATTCCTAAGCATCTGTATCCCTCTATTCCCCACCTGCTCATGTATTTATCCAGATGCATCTTAAATGAATCTACCGTGCCTGCACTCCCAGATCTCTCGGCCCATCAACTTTTCCCAAGATTCTTCCGTTCATTGTATAATTCGCTCTAGAATTAGACTTGCCTAAATGCATCACCTCACATTTGTCTGGTCCTCATGATTCTCTGACAGTCCCTTATGCTTTCTGCTACTCCACCAATCTTCGTGTCATCTGAAAACTTGCTGATCATACCAACAGTGAATATTGAAATAAAATATTGAAAGAAAGGCATAGAGAAAGATGACTATCAATTTAGGCTCTAGAGTGATCTGAATAAAATGTAATGCTTAAATTTAACAGTTCAGTATCATTCAGGTCAAATCAAGTTTAAAAGTATTACATGACATGTCATAAATCAAAACAAATGCTATCATGTCAAATAAACATTCAGTACAATTGGATGCTGCACCTCCACATTAAATGCTATTGAATGCTGCACCTCTTTTTTGTAACATCTGATGTAAAATGATTTGGGGCATTCTTAAATCAATCCTTAGTGAGCTTCAGTCAAAACTTCAAGATTAACTAATTTTCCCCAAAATTATGAATCTCATTCGGAGCAGTCATATGCTAATGTATTAAGGAATGGTTTTTAAAGACGAGGCACTTACAGAGTCATCGAATCACTGCAGTGTAGAAGAAACAAACTGGAGTGCGATAGAATGTTTGACTCTGCTTTTGACTGTGCACTCCCTGACCTGGAAGTAATTGGTGGTCTCATTGATTATTGACATTTAATATCCTATATTCACCAGCTGTTTCATTTTTCACTTTAAGCACAAAATTAATCCAAAGCTGCTTTTAAAATTTTGTGAGTGCAGACACACTGACTGTTTTAACATTTCCATTGTTGTCAACTGATAATCACCTTCCAAATCTTCCTTGGAATATATTAGTTGACCTTAGAATGTAAGACGCACCATATTTTTAGTGCGGTTAACCTCCGTCCACACCCATTTTATGCTAAGAGGTGTTTTATTCACATTTGTTGGTCTCTATTTGACACCTCAGAAATGCATTTATTACTCAAAGTTTAAATCAGTTCAAGGTATCAACTAGGACTGTGGTGTCAAGAAGTTGCCTTGGAGGTGAAAACATGTGCCGACAGAGTAGACTATGTGGTGAACAAGCTACAGAAATTTGGCGGAAAGTATGAAGCACCATGCTGGTTTCAAGCTGAAAGTTGTACCATTTGCTAACACATCAAATAAATATCCAGCTGCGAGGAAATTTGCTTCAGTCAAAAACTGGAGTGAGAATTGAAGAAGAAGTAAGCTGTCCTGAAGAAGACACCTGAGGGCAATTTTTTTCATAAGAATGGAGATGAGGTATGGGCCTGATCTTGAGAATAATGCATCAGAAAAGTGCTTTGAAGTTATCTGAATTGATATATCATCGCCAGCAATGCATTGAGTACGTATGCAGTATGCATGCCAAATCAAACTCAAAATCCAGCAAGGGCTTCAGAGCAACAACTAGTTGGTATAGCCACAGTATGGAATGAATATTTCGCATGTTGCGCCAGAAGACCAATATTACTGAGAGACTGCCAGAAGCCTTTGATGTGAAAATTACAAGTTTCTAATGATTCAGTATCACATTGCAACAAACCATAAATACTCATCAAGCCACTTTAGCAGCATGGATATGACACCCAATTAATTCCAATGTGAACTGTGGAATGGAAAGATTTGAAAGCCATTCTAATGAAAATTACAGGATATGAGAACACAAGAGTTGAGGTAGTAGTAGCCTGCAAGGAACAAAATGAAAGCCTAGGATAATTTTTATGCCTAAAACCACGCTGAAAATTAAGTTCCTTGTAGAGGTTTTGCATTTATCTGTAGCACTGTTGTCCCATTGGCCTCCCCAAGGAACAGAACTTATTAGTCTGTTTAAATTCCAAGACACTAGAAGATCAAGAGGCATCCATGAAGAAATAACACCCAAAAGAAATAACGCCTAAAAAAATTGCAGTGATATCATGAGATCTGAGGACCACAATTCAACCTTTGGCTGTGTGCCTCAAAAGGTCATTTATGCATTCAATTCATATCAAATGGAATGGGTGCATAATTGATGGAGAGAAATCTTACACAAATAATGGGTATTTGTGTGCTGTTTCCTTTAATATTTTGTCATTAATGTCCTTAAATCACTGGGTGCTATTAATGCACAAACTGTCCAATCATTGAAAACGTGGTATATCCAATTCAGTGGATGGAGAGGAAGATGCTTTGTTAAGGAGGGACTGTTCTGAAACCCACACACATAATTTGATTCAGAGTGGGGTTGTATGATTATGCCGCTGACAAAAATGACTCAGAATGGAATTTGATTAACTCTTGCATTGGACATCAAATACAATGAATTTAACAATATAAAGACATTTTGATTGTAAAATAAATGAATTCAATAAAATATGTCAGATTGATTAAGTTTGAATTATTACCATTTTACTTTTAATTTCAAAATGGCAATCAGCTGCATCATCATTATCAGGGTTCAGCATACATCCTGATACCCATTTTTGGAAGATTTTTGAGTCTTCAAAAGTCGACTTATAAAGCAATGAAATACACAAATTGTTTAATGCCACTTCAGATGGTGTTGAGAAAGACTTTGCAAAAACATAATCACCATAGCAGCACTGAAAGTTGTAACTGAATTTGATAGAACAGATTAATTAATCAGTGCAATGAAATCAGCATTCTGAGAGTCCCACAGAATGTCCTGGTGAGCATGAAAGAAAGATTAGAATAGTGTTTGCAGAAACCTGTTACCATGGAGAGATTACTATCTTCCTGCTGGGCAAATAACACGTTTGGCAATGATGGTCAATTAAAGCTGAGAAAATAAGCAATTGTTTTTATTACAAGCAGCCCTCAACATACTCTCTAATCACTCCCTGACAGTAACCTTTCGACACTGCAGTTAACTTATATACCTTTCTCGTTTTTGCCTGTCTGAAAATTCTGTCACTGTTGTCTATAATGATAGAGGGTATAACAAGCTTCAGCTCTTTACAAGGGTAATATTTGAATGCAAAAAAGTCTTATGCGTGGCAAACTCATCAAAAGCAGCATTCTGACACAGTATAACTCTTCAACATTTTTGTGTAATGTCCATCAATATTCAGGTATTTCAATTACATGTAAATTGAGATTTTCCTGGTCAGGACACTGGGCCAAACAGCACATAATCAGGTGAGCCTGAATACAAACCTATGAAGCACTTCATCCAGCTTTCCTTTCATTTATCCATGAGGAAGGAAAACCAGCAGCTTCTTAAAGGACAACGCTATAATTTACGTGATTTTGCCATTTTTGCTGTGCTGAAACAGTTAGTTTAAGTATAGTCCTAGAAAAGTGTCCTGGTAATTATTTTGCATAGTCTATTTGGAACATAGTTTACTGTAATTTTGTGGCAATAAATGACCTGGTGAGTGTATAATGGAAATCATTGCTAGATACTGATACAGACTTCTGTTGCCAAAATAATTTGACAACATATCCATTTTAGAAAGGTAAAGAGCTGGGTAAGAAACTGTATCATATTTTGTTAATTTTTGTAATTTTCAAATCATGAAATGGTGTTCTTTAACTAAGCTTAATTGATTGTGTTAGATTTGTAAACAAGGAAAAACTATTTGAAATACAATTTTTGTCAGAGAGTGTCATTTTAAATTTGTTTGCTATGCTTGTATTTTGTTTTGTTTGCAGACAACATGTTGATAATTTCTTTCAGCAATTACATATCCTGTTGAGTATTCACTGTGTAAATGTAATACTTAAGGTGTATTTCTGTGCAGTTAAATGTCTCAGTTGAGCTAATGAGATGTTTTAATTAAACCAGACACCTGCGGTTTAAGATAGGTCTTGTGCCTCCATTTTTCATTGTACACTATATCATCCTCTATCAGCAGCAATGCATTGCATTAGTCTTTGAGTTAATCTTAATTTTTGGATTGCATTCTTCTTTAGATGCAAATGTAATTACTTTTAGACCTTTGACTTGGCCAACTTACTGCACAATTGTAACACAGAGCTTAAAATCAGGAAATAGGATCTGGATTTTGTGGTGGAGACCGGAAGCGCAATCAGCGTTTGATATATTTCTGTTCATATTCTGAATAGGTTTTCATGATGAATTTCTAAATCCACTGCCTGGATTAGGATTTCAAATGAATTATAAACACATGTTCAAGAGACTACAACAGATTAGAACTTAGCCATTTAGAAAATCTGTCATTGTCAGCACTGGTGAATAATTTTATTGTCAATATTTCTTGTCAATATTACGCAACTTGTTCATTCCATTACCTCAGAACTTTCTAGCCTGGAGCCTTTCCTTTTGAGCATTTTTTATTTCACAGAAATATAGCAAGAAAAATAGTATTTGTTGAATTAAGTTGATTAATTAGTTAATTACATTATTACTTTATTTGAAATTTCTTTATTGGAAATTGAAAGCTGGAATTTGTGGAGTGTTTTTTATAAATGTCTATTTGGTTAAAATTTATCTAGTAAAAGTTATTAAAGCCTTGCAATTGATTATTTGTTACTCCATTTCTAATAAAAATAACTTGCAAAATCAATAACAGAAACAGAATTCTGGAAATACCCAGTAGGTCAGGCAGCATCTGTGGTGAGAGAAACAGAGTTAACATTTCAGATTGATATCATTTCATAAAATGCTGCCTGGCCTTCTGAGTATTTTCTTCATCATCTGTTTTTATTTAAGATTTCCAGTTATCCAAAAAGTAATGGTTTTCTAATAAATTTTGCTATATATTGTTCATATGCCTGACATCAGATTCATTTTACTCAAAACTCGGTCATGGCCGAATGACTGACTAAATTGAAGAAGGTGTATTTAGGAGCGTAGCAAAGACATTGAGATACTTGGTCAGGAGTGTGGAGACATAATGTTGAGACATGGGAGAGAGCACATAAATCTCTAAATACCTCATCTGCTCAAATCTCCAAGTATCACCTGACCCTCTCATGGAAGAGTCAGCTGAACACATACTGAACTTAACAACCACTTCACAACCCGTAAAACTAGTGGGAGCAAGTTTTCTTAGATCCTGCGGGAGTGCCTAAGGGGAATAAGTCATGCAAATTTGCAAAGCTTCAAACAGCAGCTTCTTTCATATTAACCTAACTATTTCCCTCGTAGAATTAAAAATAAACTCCCCTGTACATCCTGCCTTCACATTTTAGCTTCCTATTGTTTTTTGGCTCTTTTCCCTCCTTTCTTTTCTTGCTTCCTTTTTCCCTCCTTGACAGTTCCATTCTAGTAAGCTTACTTTGCTGGCACAGTTAATCCTGACTTCCATACGAAGAGGAAATTAGATCCTGCTTGTTCCCTCACTGGTGGCAGGATCCCAACTATTTAGTGTTTGGTTTCATTAAGTTAATAACAACAAATTATGCATGTCATTCACTCCCCCAGTGCAGCTTCTGGGTTGTGAGAGGCTGCAGTTTGATCAATTCATGTATTCACTCAGGGTCTTAAGAACAGAGTTTAAAAGCCACCAGTGGCACCTGGTATCAGTAGACTCTTCCTGGTTCCACAATAAAGCAAATATATTTTTTTTACCTATCTTTCAGGTGCTACATTGTTCATTGAGACCCTGAATAAACTCACTGCAGCATACATAAGACATAATGTGGTCATTCAAAGTCCAATGACATTAGTTCCCCTCTCGCTCCCCTCTCACCCCAATGTACAAATGCACTCAGCTAAAGTCAGTTTCAAGCATGTGCGTTGAACACCTATTGAGCAGTCCTGGCTAACATGGTCAAAAATTAGGAGAGAGCAAGGGGAGGGTTGATAGAAGTTATTAACAGGTCAGTTTAACATGGATGATTTGCAAAGATTCAAAGTATTCTTGCATTACTGATCAGCTTTAAAGGGGGCATCTTTATTGTGTGGAGGGGGAGGGCTTAGAATAGGAAGAACAATAACTTGTGAACAAATGCACTACAATTTTTCTAACTGAACCATGTCATTGTCATATTGTTTGATGAGATGACAATGAATTTCAACAGAAATGAAAGCTTTCATAATAAACTATTAATGGGAGAAAATCTTTAATGTTTGTAATAATGTTCAAGGTGTTATAAGATTCTAAAGTTGCAATAATTTGCAATTGATAAAGATTTTGGCAGAATAACCTGCCTTTGATTGGATTAACTTTCAAGAGTCTGCAGAGAAGGAATTATAGTTGAGCTGGAAATGAAAGGAATATGTGGGCTAGATGTATTGAAATACTAAATGGATAGAATTGATGAATACTCTTGAAACCAGATTAGTTGGGTAAAAAGAGCATGAAAATGGAATTGTTAATATCAACATTCTGTAGCTAGATGTAATTTACAATGACAAGATTTAATAAATGTCTATTGTTAAAAATCTAAAACTAATTTACATGTGTATAATAGTCTGGAAAACTGATTAAAAGGCAAATTTAAAGAAAACAAGATATATGTTTGTAAATTATTTTCTATTTTCACTGTCATTCTGATGAATGAGAAAGATCTGTTGTAGAAACAGAATTTGAGAAGCTTGTAAAGAATGGGAGAATTAAAAAGAGAGAAAAAAAGTGAACACTTGGAAGTATTGAAGAACATAACATATGAAGGGTGAGCAAAGTCAATATTGATCTTGTGAGGACAGGAGGTAAAAAGTAACATAAATCTAAAATTGATTAGAGGTTTACTGTTCGTTGGTTAGTTAAATAGTTGAGTAAGACCATAGAGAAGTACTAGAAATTATTTGACTGATAAATTTGTATGAATTAATAAAGTAAGTAGACATAGCTGGACAGGTGATGTGCTGTAGCTGTATGATATGAGAGCTGGCTGATCCCATTGTGAACGGCAGTGACCACATCTGCAACATCTGTTGGTTGTTTGAAGAACTCCGAATCAGAATTGATGATCTGGAATCTGAGCTTTAAACGCTGCAACACATCTGGGAGGGGGAGAGTTACTAGGACACTTTGTTTCAGGGGACAGTCACTCCCAGTAGATTAAGTAATTTAAATTCAGTCAGTGGTCAGGGACAACAAGGTGTGACTGTAATTGAGGCAGGTCAGGGGATTCTGAGTTCAGGAGTGGAGGAGCCTCAGCCCTTGACCTTGTCCAACAGGTATAAGATTTTTGCTCCCTGTATGGATGAGGGAAAGGGCCGTGGACAGATGAGCTGACCACATGGTGCAGAAGGCCATTCAAGATGGGGGAGCAAAAAGACAAATAGTTGTTATAGGAGATTCTATAATTAGGGGGACAGATAGTCTCCTTTGCAAGTCAGATCAGGAGTCCTGCATAGTGTGTTGCCTGCCCAGTGCAAGGTGCAGGACATCTCTGACCAGCTTGAAAGGATATTGGAGTGGGAGGGGGAGGATCCAATTGTTGTGGTCCATGTTGGGACTAACATAGGCAAGGCGAGGAAGGAGGAACTGTTTGGGGATTATCAAGCATTAGGAAGGAAATTGAAGGACAGGTCCTCAAGAGTCATAATCTCTGGATTATTGCCCGAGCCACATGCTAATTGGCATAGGGATAAGAAAATTAGGGAAGCAAACACGTAGCTAAGTGATTGGTGTGGGAAAGAAGAATTCAATTCCATGGGACATTGGCATCAGTTTTGAAACCGGAGGATCTGTACTATTGGGACAGTCTCCACCTCAACTAATCTGGAACCAGTGTTCTGGCGAAAAGGATAAATAGGGTGGTCAGTAGGACTTTAAACTTCTGAGTCGGGGGAAAGGGCAAGGGAAAGTGACAGGGAGTGTGGAATCAGGTAGAAAGATAAGCAGCAGGATAGCATGTGTGCAGGTGGGTTTAAGTTCAAGGCAGACTAGGAATGAAACAAAAAGGAAAGATAACTTCGGACATATTACTAGAGATGTTGGAAATTGTGAGGATAAGAAAATTAGCATTTAGGCACTTTACTTGAATGCTCGTAGTATTCGTAACAAAGTAGATGAATTAACAGCATAAATCATTGTGAATGATTATGATGTGATAGGCATCATAGAGATGTGGTTGCAAGGGGTTCATGACTGGCAGTTAAACATCCAAGGAACAACAACTTATCAAAAAGAAGGAAGGTGGGCAGAGGGGGCGGAGTTGACTTGTTAGTTCAGAATAAATTAAATCTATGGCAAAAATGCCATAATGGGAGTTCTGTACAGATCTTCTAACAGTGGTCAGGACCAGGGGTGCAAGATGTAGTGGGAAATAGATTGGGCATGTCAGAAAAGCAAGGTTATGGTGATCATGGGGGATTTCAATATGCAGGTGGACTGGGTGAATAATATTGCCAGTGGATCTAAAGAAAGTGAATTCATGGAATGCTTATAGGACGGCTTTTTGGAACAGCTTGTGATGGAGCACACAGGGGTGCAGGCTATTCTGGATTTAGGGCTATGTAATGAGCCAGACTTTATAAAAGACCTTAAAGTCAGGGAACACTTAGGAGGCAGCGATCATAATATGGTAGAGATCAGTCTGTAGGTTGAAAGAGAGACATCAAAATCAGATGTAATGGTGTTACAGTTAAATAAAGATATTTACAGGGGCATGAGAGAGGAACTGACAAAAATTGATTGGATGGAGAGCCTAGTGGGGAAGACAGCAAAGCAACAATGACAGGAGTTTCTGGGTGTAATTGAGGACACAGTACAGAGGTTCATCCCAAGAAAAGAAAGATTATCGTTGTGGGGGGAGGGGGCGTGGGACTAGACAGTCATGGCTGACAAAGGAAGTCAGGAAATGTATCAAAGAAAACAAGAGAGCCTATAAAGTGGCCAAGAGCACTGGGAAATCAGAAGATTGCCATGGCTACCAAAACAACAGAGATAACAAAGAGAGAAATAAGGAAGGAGATGATCAAATATGAAGGTAGGCTAGCCAGTAATATTAGAAATGATAGTAAAAGTTTTTTTCAATAGATAAGAAACAAACGAGAGGCAAAAGTAGAAATTTGTCCACTCTGCAAGAAGGCTCATGCTGGGAGATAGGGAAATAGCTGAAGAACTTTCTGTGTACTTTGCGTCAGTCTTCACAGTGGAAGACATGAGTAATTTCCCAACAATTAAGGAAAGTTAGGGTCAGGGTTGAGTATGGTAGCCATTACAAAAAGGCAAGTGCTAGAAAAGCTAAAAGGTTTAAAAGTTGGTAAATCTCCTGGCCCCAATGGGCTACTTCCTAGAGTTCTGAGGGAAGTGGCTGAGGAATTAGCAGAAACGATGATTGTGATCTTTCAAAAGTCACTGGAATCAGAGAAGTCCCAATGATTGGAAAATCATTGTTTTAACCTTATTGTTTAAGAAAGGATCAAGACAAAAGATGGAAAATATATAGGCCGATTAGCTGAAGCTCAGTTTTTGGTAAAATTCTAGGCTCCATTGTTAAGGATGAGATTTCTAAATTCTTGTAAGTGCAGAGTCAGATTAGAACAAGTCAGCATGGATTGCCATGCCTGACAAACTGTTAGAATTCTTTGAAGAGATTACAAGTTTAGACCAGGGAAACCCAGTGGATGTTATCTATCTAGGCCTTTGATAAGGTGCCTTAAGGGAGGCTGCTAAGTAAGGTGAGGGCCCATGGTATTCAAGGTGAACTACTGGCATGGATTGAAGATTGGCTGTCTGACAGAAGGCAGGGAGTTGGGATAAAAGGTTCTTTTTCAGAATGGCAGCCAGTGACAAGCGGTGTCCCGCAGGGTTGGGGCCACAGCTGTTCACTTTATATATTAATGATCTGGATGAAGGGATTGGGGGCATTTGGCGAAGTTTGCCAATGATACGAAGTTAGGTGGACAGGCAGGTAATACTGAGGAGGGGGGAGGCTGCAGAAAGATTTAGACAGTTTAGAAAAGTGGTGCAGGAAATGGCTGAAGAAATTCAATGTGCGCAAACGCAAGGTCTTGCATTTGAAAACATAATACAGGCATGGACTATTTTCAAAACAGTGAGAAAATTCATAAAGCCAAAGTATGAAGGGATTCGAGAGTGCTAGTCCAGGTTTCTCTGAAGGTTAATTTACAGGTTGAATCCATGATTAAGAAAGCAAATGTAATGTTGACATTTATCTCAAGAGGGTTGGAATGCAAAAGCAGCAATGTGCTTCTTAGACTGTATAAAGCTCTAGTAGGTCCCATTTAGAATACTGTGTCAAATTTTGGACTCCATACCTCAGGAAGGACATACTAGCACTGGAGCATGTCCAGCCAAGATTCACATGGATGATCCCTGGAATGGTAAGCCTAACATACGATGAACAGCTGAGGATCCTGGGATTGTAGGAAAAAGTGAGGACTGCAGATGCTGGAGATCAGAGCTGAAGATGTGTTGCTGGAAACGCGCAGTAGGTCAGGCAGCATCCAAGAAGCAGGGGAATCAACGTTTCGGGCATGAGCCCTTCTTCAGGAAGCAAGCAGGCTAAGATAAAAGGTAGGGAGGAGGGACTTGGGGGAGAGACGTTGGAAATGCGATCGGTGGAAGGAGGTTAAGGTGAGGGTGATAGGCCGGAGTGGGGGTGGGGGCGGAGAGGTCAGGAAGAAGATTGCAGGTTAGGAAGGTGGTGCTAAGTTTGAGGGTTGGGACTGAGACAAGATGGTGAGAGGGGAAATGAGGAAACTGGAGAAATCTGAGTTCATCCTTTGTGTTTGGAGGGTTCCTAGGCGGAAGATGAGGCGCTCTTCCTCCAGCCATCATGTTGCTATGGTCTGGCGATGGAGGAGTCCAAAGACCTGCATGTCCTTAGTGGAGTGGGAGGGGGAGTTGAAGTGTTGAGCCATGGGGTGGTTGGGTTGGTTGGTCCGGGTGTCCCAGAGGTGTTCTCTGAAATATTCCGCAAATAGGCGGCCTGGCTCCCTAATATAGAGGAGGCCTCATCGGGTGCAGCAGATGCAGTAAATGGTGTGTGTGGAAGTGCAGGTGAATTTGTGGCGGATATGGAAGGATCCCTTGGGGCGTTGGAGGGAAGTAAGGGGGGAGGTGTGGGCGCAAGTTTTGCATTTCTTGCGGTTACAGGGGAAGGTGCCGGGAGTGGAGGTTGGGTTGGTGGGGGGTGTGGACCTGGTGAGGGAGTCACGGAGGGAGTGGTCTTTTCGGAATGCTGATAGGGGAGCGGAGGGAAATATATCCCTGATGGTGGGGTCCATTTGGAGGTGGCGGAAATGACGATGGATGATACGATGTATATGGAGGTTGGTGGGGTGGTAGATGAGGACCACTGGGGTTCTGTCCTGGATGCGATTGGAAGGGTGGGGCTCAACGGCGGAGGAGCAGGAAGTGGAGGAGATGCGGTGGAGAGCATCGTCGACCACGTCTGGGGGGAAATTGCGGTCTTTGAAGAAGGAGGCCATCTGGGCTGTTCGGTATTGGAACTGGTCCTCCTGGGAGCAGATGCGGCAGAGACGAAGGAATTGGGAATATGGGATGGCATTTTTACAGGGGGCAGGGTGGGAGGAGGTGTAGTCTAGGTAGCTGTGGAGTTGGTTGTTTTATAGTAAATGTCCTTGTTGATTCGGTTGCCCGAGATAGAAATGGAGAGTCTAGGAAGGGGAGGGAGGAGTTTGAGATGGTCCAGGTGAATTTGAGGTCGGGGTGGAAGGTGTTAGTAAAGTGGATGTTCAACCTCCTTGTGGGAGCACGAGGCAGCGCCAATATTTTCATCAATGTAGCAGAGGAAAAGGTGGGGGGTGGTGCCAGTGTAGCTGCGGAAGATGGACTATTCCACATATCCTACGAAGAGGCAGGCATAGCTGGGGTCCATGCGGGTGCCCATGGCTACTCCTTTGGTTTGGAGGAAGTGGGAGGATTGGAAAGAGAAGTTGTTCAGAGTGAGGACCAGTTCAGTCAGTCGAAGGAGGGTGTCAGTGGAAGGGTGCTGGTTGGTACGGCGGGAAAGGAAGAAGCGGAGGGCTTTGAGTCCTTTGTGATAGGGGATGGAGGTGTACAGGGACTGGATGTCCATGTTGAAGATAAGGCGTTGGGGACTGGGGAAGCGAAAATCATGGAGGAGGTGTAGGGCATGGGTGGTGTCCCGAACGTAGGTGGGGTGTTCTTGGACTAAGGGAGACAGGACCGTGTCGAGGTATGCAGAGATGAGTTTGGTGGGGCAAGAGCAGGCTGAGATTGTATTCAATAAAGTTTAGAAGGTTGAGGGGAGATCTAATAGAAATTTACAAGATAATACATGGCTTAGAAATAGTGGATGTGGGAAGTTGTTTCCATTAGGCGGGGAGACTAGGACCCGTGGGCACAGCCTTAGAATTAGAGGAGGTCAATTTAGAATGGAAGTGAGGAGACATTTCCTCAGCCAGAGAGTGGTGGGCCTGTGGAATTCACTGCCATGGTGAGCAGTGGAGGCCAACATGTTAAATGTCTTCAAGGCAGAGATTGATAAATTCTTGATCTTGCAAGGAATTAAGGGCTATGGGGAGAGTGTGAGTAAGTGGAGTTGAAATGCCCATCAGCCATTATTAAATGGTGGAGTGGACCCAATGGGCCAAATGCTTTACTTCCACTCCAATGTCTTATGGTCTTAACATATTTCAGCAATACTGGAGAAACATAGAAAATGTTACACTCAGAGAGATGTCTTTACTGAAAGTAGATCCATCCAGTTGCCATTCCAATGAGTTTCTGTCAGCCACCTTTGCTCTTTCCTCATACAATGCAAAATGTTGTCAATGCTGGAAATTGTTTTTATTTCCAATGTTGAAAATACTCAGGTCAGGCAACATGTGAAGAGAAACTGTTTGAAAGAAGTGACTTTTAAATTAGGTATGAAGAGGTAACCCTGCACTTGCGGATGGATGAGTTTTATCACATGATGATATTCTTTTCAGATAGTTCCATACACATGCACATAAAATGGTAAATTTCAATAGCAGGCCACAAAAAGTTCTGCACTGTGGCATGGCCTTCCAGGCTACAACTTGCAGGTGCTACATTTAAAGGTACCCTACACAGCACTTCACACTTTGCTACTCAAGAGCATCAACCAAACTTTGCTAAAGACCATGTTTCACCCCTTGACAAGTCTCAGAGCTCACATAAGGCAGCGCCATGATTCAGCAATGTTTCCCTGGAAGTGCTGTTGGAGGGAGTTCACAAATAAAGAGAGATCCTCTTTCTAGGGATAGGATTAGGAAGCTGCCCTAAAGCACCAAGATGGTCTGGGTGGTGTTGGCTGTGGTGCCCAGAAACATTACTGAATACAGTCCTGCAGGAGAATAAATTATCTCTTGGGCACTTTTCAAATAAATGCCACTGGCTTCTCAATGCCTCATGTCCACATAAGTGTGAAAACAAGGGAGTAGTGAATGAATGGCAGGGCATTTAGAAACCCAGAGGAACAGAAGGATCATAGAGTGCTTGTCCACAGATCCATGAAGGTCGAGGACAGGTTAATAAGCTGGTTAAGGTGTGTGGGGAGGTGATGGCTGAGAAGTGTTATCGCTGGACTGTTACTCCAGAGACTCAGGCCATGTTCTGGGGAACTGGGTTCGAATCTATGGCAGCTGGTGGAATTTGAATTCAACAAAAATCTAGAATTAAGGTTCTAATAATGAAACTATTGTCAATTGTCAGAAAAACCCAACTGGTTCACTAAAGTCTTTCAGGAAGGAATCTGCCATCCTTACCTGTTCTGGCCTATGTGTACCTCCAGACCCACAGCAATGTGGTTGACTCTTAACTGCCCTCTGGGCAATTAGGGTTGGGCAATAAATGCTGGCCTAGCCAGTGATACCCTCATCCCTTGAATGAATAAAGAATAAAGGGTACACTTGTCTTGTCATGATCACTCATGGCATAGACTATATGAACAGGGAGTTAGGTTAAACCTGTGCAGGACTTTTGTTAGGTTACACCTGGAGTATTATGTGAATTCTAGTCACTGAAATGGGGGAAGGTTGTGATTGTACTGGAACGGGTGCATAGGAGATTCAGCAGGATGCCATTTGAGATGGAAAAAGACTAAAGAATTGAGGGTTTGGTTAAGAAAAAGAAGGAAGCATATGTCAGGTATAGACAGGATAGTTTGAGTGAATCCTTAGAAGAGTATAAAGGCAGTAGGAGTATACTTAAGAGGGAAATCAGGAGGGCAAAAAGGGGACATGAGATAGCTTTGGCAAATAGAATTAAGGAGAATCCAAAGGGTTTTTACAAATACATTAAGGACAAAAGGGTAACTAGGGAGAGAATAGGGCCCCTCAAAGATCAGCAAAGCGGCCTTTGTGTGGAGCTGCAGGAAATGGGGGAGATATTAAACGAGTATTTTGCATCAGTATTTATAGTGGAAAAGGATATAAAAGTATAGACTGTAGGGAAATAGATGGTGACACCTTGCAAAATGCCCATATTACAGAGGAGGAAGTGCTGGATATCTTGAAATGCATAAAGGTGGATAAATCCCCAGGACCTGATCTGGTGTACCCTAGAACTCTGTGGGAATCTAGAGAAATGATTGCTGGGCCTCTTGCTGAGATATATGTATCATCGATAGTCACAGGTGAGGTGCCAGAAGATTGGAGATTGGCAAACGTGGTGCCACTGTTTAAGAAAGGTGGTAAGGAACAAGTCAAGGAACTATAAACCAGTGAGTCTGATGTCAGTGGTAGGCAAGTTGTTGGAGGAAACCTGAGAGACAGGAAGCATATGTATTTGGAATGACAAGGACTGATCAGTGATAATCAACATGGCTTTGTGAGTGGGAAATCATATCTCACAAACTTGGTTGAGTTTTTTGAAGAAGTAACAAAGAGGATTGATGAGGGCAGAGCAGTAGATGTGATCTATATGGACTTCAGTAAGGCTTTTGACAAAGTTCCCCATGGGAGACTGGTTTGCAAGGTTAGATCTCATGGAATACAGGGAGAACTAGCCATTTGGATACAGAACTGGCTCACAGGTAGAAGGCAGAGGGTGATGGTGCAGGGTTGTTTTTCAGACTGGAGGCCTGTGACCAGTGGAGTGCCATAAGGATTGGTGCTGGGTCCACTACATTTTTTTTAGATTAGATTACTTACAGTGTGGAAACAGGCCCTTCAGCCCAACAAGTCCACACCGACCCGCCGAAGCGCAACCCACCCATACCCCTACATTTACCCCCCACCTAACACTACGGGCAATTTAGCATGGCCAATTCACCTGACCCGCACATCTTTGGACTGTGGGAGGAAACCGGAGCACCCGGAGGAAACCCACGCAGACACGGGGAGAACGTGCAAACTCCACACAGTCAGTCACCTGAGTCGGGAATTGAACCCGGGTCTCAGGCGCTGTGAGACAGCAGTGCTAACCACTGTGCCACCGTGCCGCCGTGCCACCCACAAATCATTTATATAAATGATTTAGATGCGAGCATCAGAGGTATGGTTAGTATGTTTGCAGATAACACCAAAATTGAAGGTGTAGTGGACAGTTAAGAAGGTTACCGCAGATTACAACAGGATCTTGATCAGATGGGCCAATGGGCTGAGAATTGACCAATGGAGTTTAATTCAGATAACTGTGAGGTGTTGCAATTTAGGAAAGCAAATCTTAACAGGACCTATACACTTAATGTTAAGGTCCTAGGGAGTGTGGCTGAAGTGCAGGTTCATAGCTCTTGAAAGTGGAGTCACAGGTAGATAAGATAATGAAGAAGGCATTTGGTATGCTTTCCTTTATTGGTCAGAGTATTGAGTACAGGAGTTGGGAGGTCAAGTTGCGGCTGTACAGGGCATTGGTTAGGCCACTGTTGGAATATTGCGTGCAATTCTGGTCTCCTTCCTATCGGAAAGATGTTAGGAAACTTGAAAGGGTTCAGAAAAGATTTACAAGGATGTTGCCAGGGGTGGAGGATTTGAGCTACAGGGAGAGGCTGAACAGGCTGGGGCTGTTTTCCCTGGAGCATAGGAGGCTGAGGGGTGACCTTATAGAGGGGCATGGATAGGATAAATAGACAAAGTCTTTTCCCTCGGGTCAGGGAGTCCAGTACAGGGCATAGGTTTAGGGTGAGAGGGGAAAGATATAAAAGAGACCTAAGGAGCAACTTTTTCAGACAGAGGATGGCACGTGTATGGAATGAGCTGCCAGAGGAAGTGGTGGAGGCTAGTACAGTTGCAGCATTTAATAGGTATTTGGATGGGTATATGAATAGGAAGGGTTTGGAGGGATATGGGCCGGGTGCTGGCAGGTGGGACTAGATTGAGTTGGGATATCTGGTCGGCATGGACGGGTTGGACCGAAGGGTCTGTTTCCATGCTGCACATCTCTTTGACTCTAGATATGCTTGGGTTGTCTTCCTTAGAACAGAGAAGGCTAAGAGATGACCTAATTGAGATGTGTAAGATTATGAAGAGCATGAAGCAGCTGTTCTCCTCAGTTGAGGGATCAATAACAAGGCAGCTTTATTTTAAGGTGAAGGGCGGGATGTTTAGAGGGGATTTATGGAAGTTCTTTTTCAGCCGGAGGGTGGTGGAAATCTGGAATGCAAAGTCCAGGAGGACAGTTGAAGTGGTAAACCCCGCCAATGTTTACAAAGTATTTGGATAAGTGTTTGAAATGTCATAACATTCAAAGCAAGGGCAAAATACAAGACAGAGGGCCTAGTGTGGATTCACAGTAGGTTTTTATTGGTGTTGAGTGCCTTTTTTATCTGATTCTATGAGCCTGTTGCTTCGTTGCATCTCTCCATGTTGTACCATTTGCATCATAATGCTCTTGCCTTTCTGCCATTTGCCAGGGGTAATGCTTAAAATGGACATTGAGCTACAGCACTTAACAGTTCATGGACCATGAGCTCACTGACCTTTCATCACAACTCAGAGAACCTACAGATGAAATAGCTTCTCAGTAAAGGCTTCCTGGGGACTATGATAGCACCACAAAAGCTCACTTTTGGAGAAGCACCTAAATCAGTCACATATATTATAAAATCATTAGTTGATTTTCATCATCTCCAGCTATTTGACCACATTCAGAACTTTCCCACCCATAATTTCCCCTAATTCACATATTTCTTGCAAGTGATGCACTGGGACCATTGTAGTTCTGGGGATTCATATCTCTACCTGTTTCTTCCAATGCAGGCAAATTGCTCATGAACGCATACAAAAGTCTGTTCATGGAGTGGTCAACCACACTGAAGTTCCTGGTTTGTCCATTCATGCACTACTTGCTCATCCATTGCCTCAGCTCCCTGTTCCTCATGTCTCTGATTCTGCTAGCATTGTTCTTCCTTGCTTCTTCACTTCTTTACCTTGTCAATTTTATCATTGTTAACACTGCTGCTGAGTTCAGTGCTTGCAACATCTGGCATGGAAGTTTTTAGCTGTGAGGAGGATCCTCAGATGGGATGGATGCTTTCCATTTGTATTTTTTTATATATACAGACATTTTATCCTTTGGGTTTTTATCAGCCTGCTCCTGCCATGGCTGAAAGCTGCCCTTCTATCACCAGCACATGGAGAGGTGCATCCTCCATAACCAAAAGCTAATTTTCCTTTTTCCTAATGCTGGAAAGGACCATATATTTGTGCACTTTCTGTTAACAGTCACTTCCATGCATGCCGTAAATGCATTCTGTGACTACTGTTGCCACTCATTAACCCCTGCAAAGCAGCCATTAAGAATTGGAAGGTTCAGACTGCATAACAATTTCATCTCCATATTGTTAACGTTGAGAAGCAGTGGTGTGTAAATGATCTCGTACAGCTGGCTGCATGTTTCTCCCCTCAGCCCCCAGCCCCACATCTTCCCTGGAAATGCTTTGGTACCCTAGCTGCCTTTCTTGTGAAAGGCTACTGAATGACAGGATGTGCCTGGTAGGTAGCCAGTTTTAGCTTTTATATTATAGTAAACTCTGAAAGAAATGCAGATGCTGTAAATCAGAAGCAAAGACAGAAGTTGCTGGAAAAGCTCAGCAGTTCTCTGGAGAGAAATAAGGTTTCAGTTCGTGACCCCTCCTCAATTCTGAAGTGCTAGGCTGTTTCTGTTTTAGCTTTTACACATCAGTGGCCTTCAATTTTCAATACAAATGCAGATTTCAGTCAAAGCAAAGGTTTTTTTTCCTAGTTTTGATTCCAATCTTTTCTTTTGAGTGGGTTTCTGCCCTGCCTAGGTACATGAAAACATATCTGTGACCCCTCTATTTTACACATTCACTGATACTGAAGCATAATAGTTACGCTTTGTTTTGACTCTTTACTCTTATACTCACCCCTTTTGAGTACACTGACCCCACCCTCACCTAAATACTTGTAATTGCCTTCCCATTTCCTCTGCCCTCCCTGTTATTATTAATATTAATATCAGGCCATTTACAGAAGCCCCTGGAAATTTCTTCCCATCCCTTAATTTAACTTCCATTGACATCACAATACACAATGTAACTCTTACAGCATCCTATTCAGTTCCACCAGTATTTCTCCCTCCCACCTCACCAAGTCAGCTCTTGAAATCCAGCTCCCGCCCATGTTGTACGGGTTACCCCGTAGCTCTGACTCTCCCCTCTTCATCTCTGTTTTCATCTTCCATTCCCTTGGCCATTTAAATTGAATTATCTTGTTTTCCTTTGCAGCTATCCAACCTTAGAGTCAACCTTTTCTGGTGATCTCCTGATTTAAGTTGCACCTCCAATTAATTTATTACTCCTTTTGAGTTCAGGCGCACTTGGTCTCAGTCACTTTTGCTTGATTGAACCACTGTTGTTGCCTTGATTGGGCAGATTAGTGGGAACAGCCAGCCTTCAACCCTAACCCTGCAATCTATTAAATCATGGAAGCTTGAGCTCCTCTGACTTTAAGCTTTGATGAACTGTTTAATATGTGCAGCCAAGATTCAAGACACTGCAGTATTTGCAGGTGAAAAAAACTGCTTGTTTCTGAAAGAGCATGTACTTTGCATGTTGGAGCTCAGAGGTAGCAGTCTACCCTGGCAGCTGCATTTCTAGTGTAAAGTGTTGGGATTTATGACCACACCTGTTTCCCATTTTTGGCAATTCTAAATTTAATTCCAGTGGATTAGGTTTGAATGATTATGTATGGCACCTTCATAATTGTAAGACAGACTTAACTGAAAGTTTCTCAGAACTGAATACCAAATATTTAACCCATTGTCAGGAGACTGACGTTATGCCTCTCAACTACTTATGTTTCCAAGACCTTACTTCGAAAAAGTCCAGCAGGCCTGGGAAATTCTGACCTTTTGTCACAACTTTCTTGATCCTAGGCACTTGAAAGTACCTGGGTCATTAGGCCCAAAATAAAAACCATTTTATTGTCTGGATCACCATTTCAGACTTATTCTCTTCATATAAGTCTTCAGTATTTCATTTTTTGGTTCATCATTGACTGTAATAGAGAAAAAGCTATTCTGACATTTGGCTCCAGTGTCTTGCCTCACATATTATTCCAATGATTTATCATGCTTTGGATAAAATATTTGCCCGGAGAAAGTGAGGACTGCAGATGCTGGAGATCAGAGCTGAAAATGTGTTGCTGGAAAAGCGCAGCATGCCCGAAACGTCGACTCTCCTGTTCGTTGGATGCTGCCTGACCTGCTGCTCTTTTCCAGCAATACGTTTTCAGATAAAATATTTGCCAGTTATTTTAATATTTTTGCCCTACACTCAGTCAACCTGTTCTTTCCTCAGTCTCCTGCACTGCTTCAATGAAACTCAATTTCTGTTTGAAGAATGGTTCCTTGTCTTTTACTAAGGCACATAGTGACTTGGAAGTACAGAAGTTAAGAATTGCTGAGAAAGGTATATGCTTTCAAAGCTTTACATCTTGCACTCATCAAGACAAAATACCAAATCTCAAAGGAAACAACAATTTATAGTACACCATGAAGAGGCTGCAGATTAGTGAGCAAGTTGACTGAGTGGTAGAGGCATTGCCAGAGAACAGTTAACTATTAAGCTTTAGTTTAAAGTCAAACCATGCAAGTCAATTTTGATTAGACAAGAAATTGCAATGGGAATTGCGCAAGGATATGTCCGTTTAAGCATTTGATCAATTGAAAAATTAAAATGTATGGACATTTTGCAAGGAACACAGCTCTGCGTGTGAACACATGTAGCTTCCTTCATGCAAAAGGAAGCCACATTGCAAGCCCAACCAATAGTCTTAAATTGATGATTTGCATGATTCATAGGAAAATTGGGATTGTTTGCAAGTGAAATTGTCCTATTGCAGAATCACCTCAAATGTTTATGTTATGGTACTTACAAGCATGATTTGATCGGGTGTGCAGTACTCTGGCTGTTGCAAACAGCCAAAGTGCTGAGCTGTTTGATACAATCCCTCAGTCATTGCCACATATAACCTATATGCCCGGCACTGAAATTCATATAGCAATGTAAGCATTCACATGGAATGCAGAACAACATTTGGTTTATCTTTCATTTTGATACTGTGTTGTAACAGCATTTGACACCAATTTACAGCATTCTGGATTATGTTTTGTCCTTCTCTCACTCTATTTTCCCAGTTTCTGGACCTGCATAAACTTCTTATCCTTCTAACTTTAACAAATGCTGATGACTGGTCTTTGAACTGAATCATTGGGCTAAATATCTTAACTAAGAAAGACACCCCACTGTGGGGATTGAAAGCAAAGGGAACGTGGTTAGGACACCGGGCTAGCATTTAACTGGCAGTGGCTAATTAAGCAGATGACTACCCACCTTCAACAGCTTCTGGCCCAAACAAATGATGGCAGCTTGGCAAATTCAGGGCAATGCCCACCTGCTAAAGCTGCAGAACTACATCAGAGTGCTCCCATGGCTCTGAAAGACAATGGAGGTTTTTTTTAGTGAGTAGTGGCTCGAGTCTAAAGCACCTGAGATCAGTGCGTAGTGAGGGAAGGGAAATGAAGACAGGGAACACCTCCAATGCAGTAATCCCAAAGTCACGGAAACAGGTTTTGCTGCCAGATGTTATTCAAGGCCACAGATAGACTGTGAAACAGGAATACACTTTGAGGCCAAATGGATTTAACCTGGCTATTTCCCTGGGTGGCAATGACCCTCCCAACATTGGCAAAATGCCAGCAAAGGGCAGGATGTGCCCCTTAATTGGGCATTTAACTCTCCGGCAACTAGTAATATATCTAGGGACTATGAGACTTGAGAAAAATAGAAACTGAAATAGATCTTTGAAGTTTGAGGTGGGACAGGTGTGGAATCAATAGCTGAGTCAAAGAGAAGAGCTTTCAGGAATCTTAAATGCAAGTTAAAAGGATGATGTCAGAGAAAATGTGAGCGAATTGAACAAAATGTGACACAAGTGACTGAGACTAAATGGTAAAGCAAAAGAAGAAGGGATGCACAATGTAATACTATTTAGTGCTTTAGTTGGGTGAATTCTCTCATTCACCTCTTGTTTATATAAAAATTGTTCAATCATGCTTTGACTATGGATGGTGACCAGTCTGAATGGGAATTCAACTGTTGTGAAAATGTGCGTCAGTGATGAAAGGTTGCAGCACAGGACATAACCAAATTTTAGCATTTTGGATATGTGGGGGTACTATCTGGGGTGTGCTGCACTATTTAAGGAGGAAGATAGGACAGGACTTGGTATATAATTACCAATATGTTTTTGAAATTGTTACTAAACTGCTGATTTTTTTTCATTTTGCTTATTTTAGTTTTTCTTAAGGTACTGTGAGGTTAGTGAAGACTTATCAGCTTAATGTATAACACTCAATGTTTTCTGAGTAGATGTCATAGAGTCATAGAAGTGTTAATCTAAAATGACATGTCAGAAGTATTTCTACCATATGATTAGTCAATTTTCTGGGATTTCGTTTCTTGAAGAGACAAAGATGCGTTTCTGCTTTCTGATGCTTATGGTTAATTGTTCACAGTAGTATTTGTAACTATACATTAATAGACACTACACTTTCAACATAAATCAGCCAAACTAATAGATCTTCTAGGATTAACCCACAGATTGATTGAACTAATAAGCTGTTGTCAGAAAACATGTGTGATTAAATCATTGTCATGCTTCTACTCTTGCCTCATTGGTTATGCTATCTGGTGTTATAATTGTATGCATTCATTTTGCATCTTATGATAAATCCACTCTTTCTTTATAGTAAGCCAAGTGTAACAGAAAGTGCTCAGATTGAGGGACTGTGAGGAAGGATCAAATAACAGAGCAAGGTTATATATGTACCATGTAAATCTGCATTTGAATTTGAACAGAATAATTTTATTGTGTCCCTTATCCACTGCTCTAAATGAACCATGACCTTAAGGAACTTTCATGAATCAAGCAAATTAGAGGACAATTATACATACACACTATGAAATCAAAATGTGATTATTTTATGTTTGTCAGCTGAATTCCAGGATGGAGTGAGTACTTAAACCTTCACATCAGTTTCTCTTTTAATTTTTAAAATGAAATAATGAATGGATTTTCATTGCAAAATAATTTTTCTTACTGTACTAATGATCCATTTCTTTATGATACTTGAAGAGTTAGGCAGCACCATATGTCACAAGAAAAATAAAAGTGCTGGTTTTAAAGCATGTAACAGCATTTCAAGTCAACAATTATATTGAGAATTTCTTATTTACCACTGTTAATGGTGGACTGTTACAATTCAGCCCTCCATCCAGATTTGGAATCTTTGCTGGGATGACTGGTGGAAAGGTAAAAATTCAATGGTAACTTATAAAGGGATGTTGCATATATGCTTCAAAAGAAATGAATCTGCATGTCTGTAGGGAAAATGCAAGTTGAAATGCCCATCAGCCATGATTGAATGGCGGAGTGGACTCGATGGGCCGAATGGCCTTACTTCCACTCCTATGTCTTATGGTCTTATGGTCTTAAAAGGAATACAACTATTGGAAATTTCATCCAAAGTGCCACTTCAGATATAGTGAGCTGAATGGCCTTCAGTGATATATGACTCTATGATAGAAATGTCGTAATTGGCAGAGTTTCTGCTTTCTACCAAACTTGTGTTTAAGTACTGATGTGTGTAAATTTCCTCTCTCCTACTAAGGCTCTGGTTTATCCCTAATTTTTAGGACTACTTTTCATATATTTGTGATTGCTTTTTAATTTCATATTTGTTTCAACATTTATTTAGATCTTGTGATTGTCATCCCACCCAAAATAATCACAGCTGAAGAGTAAAACAAAAGGCATGCAGTTAGAATTGTACAGTACTTTTCTGGCAGTAAAGCAGATGGAGCTCTGAGAAAGGACAGAAATGGCAAAAACTGTAGTGCCCCATTAGTGCTACAACACCAATAAATGTATGTACAAACCTGCTGACCGATATGTTGGTCAGAATAGCTATATCTCATTTCCTACTAAATTACCTGAACTGCTGTCCAATGTCACTTCACTGCTACTATTTCCAAAGTATATTACTAGGTGACATACCCACCTTAAAGCTCAGCTGAAATATCAGTTTAACCATGCTTTCGTTACAATAGTTTTATATCTGAAACCTTTGAAATGGTGAGTTGTGATAATATTTTCAACTGTAAGTCTTGGCACAGCTGTATGTCTTTGGCTTGAAGACTATTGACCTTGATTCTTTTATCTCTTTGTACTTCATGGGGGATGCTATTCCTGCAGAACTATTAGTTGATGTATTACCTTATCTGGGAGGCCCTTACTTTCCTGAATTCTCTTCACAGAGGAACATTTCACTACTTACCCAACCAATGTGAATATCTTCCTGGTAATCTAGTCACTTTCACATTCTCAGTCATGTTAGAGTCATAGAGTCATTGAGATGTACAGCATGAAACAGACCCGTCGGTCCAACTTGTCCACGCCAACCAGATATCCCAACCCAATCTAGTCCCACCTGCGAGCACCCGGCCCATATCCCTTCAAACCCTTCCTATTCATATACCCATCTAAATGCTTCTTAAATGTTGCAATTGTACCAGCCTCCACCACATCCTCTGGCAGCTTGCTGGGAGATTGCACATTACTGAGAATTATTTCTGCCACTGCTGCTTATTGTTCTTCTTTCAAAGATAAAAGATTGAAATGTTGCCATTGAACTTGGGTTGCATCGTCTAGCAGTAAAGTCAAATCTATTATATCAGCACAGTCACTGTACTGTTCCGACTAATCAAGCAACTTCAATCAAATTTCCTTAATGTGCTCGAGTGAGTTCAACTAGTCATTCTTGTTCTTAGTGTTTGCTTCTTTGGGCAAACTTTGCTAAATTTTCTTCAGTGATACTAAGAATGCAAAATATTTCTACCAGTCCAGTGAAAAACTTTGACTTTCTTCTTATAACTGCATGAAACAATACTCTTCTGCCAATGTAAGTAATCACAACTGATGTTTTCTTTTTGGTACAATCATGAGTCTGATAAACCCAGTGAAATATTTTACTAGTTGTTCCTTTAAGCATAGCAACGTTGAAAACAGATGAAGGAGGAGGCCATTCAGCTCTATGAGATTGCTCAGCCATTCAATATGATCAGTATCCTACTTTCTCCTTATACCCTTTGATCCCTTTAGCCCTAAGTATATCTAACTCCTTCTTGAAAACATTAAAAGTTTTGGCCTCATCTGATTTCTGTGACAGAAAATTCCACAGGCTCACTACTCTCTGGTGAAGAAATTTCTCCTCACCTCAGTCCTAAGTGAGCCAACCCATATCCTAAAACTATGATTCCTGGATCTCAGCTCCCCAAGAATATCTTTCCTATATCTACCTCGTCTAGTTCTGTTCGAATTTGAGACGTTTCTGTGAGATTCTACATCTAGGAGACAGGGCGCCAATTCACGGAACATTTCAGGGAATCTATCTCAGACCCACATTCCAAACAACCCTACTGCCCTGTGAATGACCACTTCACCTTCCCCTCCCACTCCGCCAAGGATATGCAAGTCCAAACCACCAGACACCTGGAGGAAGAACGCCTCATCTTCCACCTTGGAACCCTCCAACCACACGGCATCAACGTCAACTTCACCAGCTTCCATATCTCCCCTCCCCCCACTTCACCCCATATCCAACGCTCCAACACAGCACCGCCCTCTTGAACTACCCTATCTGTCCATCTTTCTTCCCATCTATCTGTTCTACTCTCCCCTCAGACCTATCACCACCTGTAGCTACCTAGCACCTTCTCAGCTACCTCACCCCCACCCCTACCCCTAGTCTCCTATTTGTCCACCCAGCACCGACCCCCCCCCCATGGGATTCATGCATCAATGGCAAAACCAGTATTTTCTGACCATCCCTAATTGCCCTTGAATATAAAGGTTTGATACAAAGGCTTCAGAGGGCAGTTGAGAGTTAGTTTCTTTCTTTCTTTTTCTCTCTTCCTTTCTTATCCCCATTAATATCATGAAGACTTCAATCAGATCACCCATAAACCTTCTAAATTCTAGAGAAAACAGCCCTACTTTATATAATCCCTCCTCATAACTTAAACCTCTGGTTATCATTCTTGTAAACTTATATTTTAGATTAGATTACTTACAGTGTGGAAACAGGCTGAAGAGCAACCCACCCAGATCCATTCCCCTACATTTACCCCTTCACCTAACACTACGGACAATTTAGCGTGGCCAATTAACCTAACCTGCACATTTTTGGACTGTGGGAGGAAACCGGAGCACCCGGAGGAAACCCACGCAGACACAGGGAGAACGTGCAAACTCCACAGAGACAGTTGCCTGAGGTGAGAATTGAACCCGGGTCTCTGGCGCTGTGAGGCAGCAGTGCTAACCACTGTGTCACCGTGCCGTCCACAGTGCTCTCTCCAAGGCCAAAGTACCCTTCCATAAAATGTCGTGCCCAGATCTGCTCATAGCAGTCTAAGTTGGGTCTAACTACAGTTTTGCATAACTGCAACATAACTTCTGCATCCTTGTACTCCAGTCCTCTAGATATTAAAAACAGCATTCCATTAGGTTCTTTATTTTCTGCATCTGTTCGTGATAGTTGGAAGATCTATGTATCCGAACCTCTAAGTCTCTTTGGGTATTGATTGTATTTAACTTCATGCCATCTAGAAAATGCCCTGCTCTATTCTTTTTCAGTCCAAAATAAATGACCCGTTGGTCAACGCTAGTCTCTTTCTGGGCCAGGTGCTCACTTGGAAATTGTTGAACCTCTGCTAGCATAAGGGCATTGAGGTCAGGATTAGTCTGCAGGCTCAAAAGTGAGAATTATTAATTGTGAATTTCATACACATTCTCAACTCTATTACGGTCTCTGTGTTGAACACTACTTGTAAAGTACCTTCAATCTTAAGAGCTATTCCCACAGACCATGTAGTTTCAACTCTGGACATTGTAAGTTCTGTTTGTCCGGCCATGGTATTTGGTCTGATAAGACAATGACGTTTGTCTCTGAATCCAGCTTAAAATTAATGAGTTGTCTTCTGATCTAAATAGATTCTGTCAAACTCAAGTTGTTTGGATCACCAATTCCATCTAGTAATTCATTGATATTTTTTCCCTCCTGCTGGTGTTCACCGAAATTAGCATATTTGCATAAACATTAGCTTTTTGCTGCTCTGAAACTGTCCTACACATGCACATGATTAGATTAGATTCCCTGCAGTGTGGAAACAGGCCGTTCAGCCCAATAAGTCCACACCAACCCTTCGAAGAGTAACCCACCCAGAGCCATTTCCCTCTGACGAATGCACCTAACACTATGGGCAATTTAGAATGGCCAATTTACCTGACCTGCACATCTTTGGATTGTGGGAGGAAACTGGAGCACCCAGAGGAAACCCACACAGACAAGGGGAGAATGTGCAAACTCCACACAGACAGTCGCCCGAGGCTGGAATTGAACCTGGGTTCTTGGCTCTGTGAGGCAGCAGTGCCAACCACAGATATATTATTCTTTTGTCATTGCTGTACACTGCTTGTTCTTCTGAGGCTTTATTTTGTTGCATAGCACTGATGCTACCTCTTAGTCCCTGCTCTTTTTGTTGGCGTGTCATATGTGTTTATAGAGTATTTATATCTAATAAAGTGGGGGGATCCTGTTTTCTTTTAGTAAGCTTGTCCATCTCCTCTCAAGACATGTCTATGAGCCTTTCTTTTTGCTTCTGGCACAATTTGAATAGGTCTTCTTTATTCCCCATACTCAAATCTTTCTTGGACTGTAATAAATCTGAAAACGATTCATCAATAATTCCAACAACAATTGTCTCTTATGAATTCTGATTTTAATGCTCAATAATGATTATTTTCAATGAGTCTATAGACTCTCTGGTTGATGAACACTTCTGTCAAATCTTGCTTTTTCAAGAATTTTGTTTCTCCTGAAGATTAAATTATATATCATAAGCTTAAATAACTTCTTCAAAAGTATCTGTGGCCTTCTGTTATTTTTTTGATGCTTTATAATGTCATCAGCTATAAGTCCTATGGAATGGAATAGTGTATTTAATTGTTCAGCTCCTGAACTAGTATTCAATTTTAAAACATTTCTGTATCTTGAGAGGTTTTTTTCCTCCAAAATATTCATTTGTGTTCAATTTAATCCATCACTGATATTAAATCTTTCCATTGTATTATTTTTCCAGCCAAGCTTAATGTGGTTATTTTTGTTCCTTCCAAAGGTATTTTAAAATCTGCATAATCTAAATACTGTTGTATTTCTGGCTTTCGAGCTTTAAATCCTGCAGAAAGTCAATGCTAATGTCATATCTTTTTTGGAAAGACTTTTATAAATAGCAATGTTTTTTGTTTCTCTTCTCTGTTTTACAGGCTTTGAAGATTTTGGTATTATGATCGCTCCAGATTGTGTATTGTGGCACATTTAATACTTCCCTTCTAAAGTTTTAAACTTTGTTCAATATCAATACTGTATCTACCTGTCGACCCTACCTCTGCAGTCTATATGGAGATTTCTTGCTTTATCGCTGGCAAAATGGATGCTTTTCCACCTTTCAAACCCAAAATGAAATGCCTCTACCTTTTGCTGCGATCTTAATAAATCTTCCCACTACATCCTCAATTTAAATTGTACATCACCTAATCTTAACCCAGTCTGTAAAATTCATCCATCTTCCTCTGTCAGACACTGTCTCTAAATGACTTAAATCTGCTCCACTTTGTTCTTGCTGCTGTGCCTCATATTCATCTAATTACCCTTGACTTCGCGACTGCAACCATGCCGTTGTGGTGCCCCATGATGGCAGCATCCCTCATTGTGAATGGTCAGTCCTCCCTTTTCCTTCTATTCTTCCCAGTCTACTCCTTTGTGCAATTCACTTAAAGCTTTTCCCTTTGCTTGGAAGGATTTTTAACTTCAGTCATGAAGCTCTTAAAGAATCACATTTTGGCAGAGTCTCAAATTTGGAGTGCCCCGACAAAACCTTCTTCTATAACTGTCAATTGTGACTAATTTTTCCTAGTTTTTCTACTCTCTTGAGTAGATTTATTTTATGATAAAACTTGTTAGGCTACTTCAGAGGGCAGTCTGAAAGAGTCAAATGTTTTGGTGTGGAACTAGAGTCATATCTCAGACATGTTGTACAGCTTTTAGAATGGTTTTTGAAATAATATTTCTGAAATACTATTAGCCTTTCTAAAGGGTCAAAAAATATCACTCTCTATCCACCTTATACAGCCACTTACTTTTACAATGTCCTTTAAGAATCCTTGAGTAACTCTGTGCAGTCAATTAATGCACTCTCTAAACTAAGTTCATGTGCACAGAGAGTGCATTCCAACAATTTTAATTGCCCATTCACAAAGTCACCAAATAATTGTAAGATACAGGAAAATTTAAATGTGAGAAACAATAGTCATGGGGTTATTGTGGTGGCCCACATAATCAAATCCATGTGTTCAGATTACTATCCATTTAAGTTCACTGCATCCTATCCAAACAAGTATTTTTTTAGAAAAAGTACTGGGTTTGATTGGAATAATGCTCATTTGTGTCTGAGCCTGATCAAATCAGTTACTTGGAGATTGCTTTGTCTCTTTGACCAGCTTAATACTCTCAACTGCAGGTCTGTGTTTTACATAGGCCTTTACAAACAACTGAGTCCTGATGTATTTAACAAGAATAATGAATGTAATGCCGCACTGTCACTTGATGTGAATAAAACTGAATCTCTCAATATTCATATATTGATGCTGTAATTTCACTGTCCTATTATCAAGGTAATTCTAGTAGACTCTGGGGGCTCATGCTGATAGAATGTATTAGGTTGATGATGAATCAGCAGTCCATTTTACATGTCAAATTGTGATTTCCTTCAATTGTAATGTAATGTTAGGACCTGACTATGCCCCTCTTATCCATCTGAACTGATAATTCAGTGTTCTCAGATCATCCCTGACTTTGCCATTAAGCCTACAAACAAGGTTGGTACTGTTGTTGTCAGGCAGAATGACCTCTACGTAATGGAGGCTGAGCGCCAACTCTCAGATACCTCCTCCAATCTATCCCTGGCCAATGATCCTACCATTGAACAGCAGGTTACTGTGTCTAGACTAATTTCATTTAATCTAGTGATCCTCCTGCCTTCACCCCCTGCCCAGCCACCACCACTGCCTTCAAACTCATGGTCTCCCAACCCTACTCAGCTCACCTCCACTCTTTCCTAAAATCCACAAACAGGATTGCACAGTTAGACTTATTGTTTCTGCCAGGCAGAAGTGGGTACTGCAAATGCTGGAGATTAGAGTCAAGATTAGAGTGGTGCTGGAAAAGCACAGCAGGTCAGGCAGCATTGGAGGAGCAGGAAAATTGACATTTAAGGGCTTTTGCCTGAAACATCGATTTTCCTGCTCCTCAGATGCTGTCTGACCTGCTGTACTTTTCCAGCACCACTCAAATCTTATTGTTTCTGCCTCCTACTGCTCCACAGAATTCATCTCTTCCTATGTCAACTCAATTTTTTCTCCCTTTGTCCAGCCACTTCCCATTTATATCCACAATTCCTCTGACCCTTTACACCACTTTCAGAATTTCCAATTCGGGGACTCCATCTTCACCATGGATGTGCAATCTCTTTACATACCCATTGCCCATCAGGAATGTCCCAGGTCTGTTCCTGGAAAAAAAGGCTTGAACTGTCTCCAACCACTACCACCCTCCTCCACCTGGCCAGGCTTGTCCTCACCCTGAACAACTTCTCTTTATCTCTTCTTACTTTCTTCAGGTTAAAGGGGTGGCCATGGGTATCCACATGGGACCCAATTACGCCTATTTGCGGGGTACATGATAAATTCTTTGTTCCTGTCATACCCGGGCCCCCACCAACAATTCTTTCTCCCGTACTTTAAAGACGTCATTGGTGCTGCTTCTGTCTCTTGCCCAATTTCCATGCATACCCCTTCACCCGGTCCATCTCTGACTCCTCCCTTCCCCCTCAACATCTCTGTTTCTATTTCTGGAAATAGGCAAGCCACCAATATCCACTAGAAAGTCAATGACTCCTACAGTCAACTAGACAATACATCCTCACACCATACTTCCTGTAATGATTCTATTCCATTCTCACAGTTTCTCCGACTGTATTACATCTGATCCAATAATGCCATCTTTTATAGGAGGGGGGCTTTGAAATGTCCATATTGAGGATTCTCCATCACTGTGGTTGTTAGGGCCCTCAGTTATGTCCAACCCATCTCCCATACTTCGGCCCTCAGCCCCCTCTTCCCTCCTAAACTGTGATGCGGTCCCCCTTGTCTTCACACACCAACCCACCAGCTTACACATCCACAGGATCATTAGCTGCCATTTCTGCCACCTCCAGCAGGATGCCACAAGCAGATACATTTTCCCCTCTGCTCCCCTCCCGATCAGCTGTGATCCCCTGTGGGACACCTTGGTCCACTCCTTCTCCACTCCCAACAAGTCTCCACACTCCCCTGCACCTTCCACCTCAATCGTGGAAGGTATTACACCTAGCCATTTACTCACTATCCAAGGCCCGAGGCACATCTTCCAGGTGAAACAGTAGTTTACCTGTATTTTACTCAATCTTATCTTCTGTATTTGCTGCTCACAATATGGTCTGCTCTACATTGAGAAGATAAAACACAGATGGATGACCACTTTGCAGAACGCTTTTATTCTGAGTGCAAAAATGACATTGAGCTTCATGTTGTCTACCGCTTCACTACACTCCCATGTTCCCTTGCTAATATCTCTATCACAGGCTTGATGCAGTGCTCTGGAAAAGCTCAGTGCAAGCTGAAAGAACAGAATTTCATTTTCAGCTTTCGCTGCAACCTTCTGGACACAATATCCAGTTCAACAATTTTAGGGCCTGAGCACCTTCCCCAAATACTCACACACTGCACCCAAGGCATTAACTCTGCTTTCTTTCTACAGATGTTGCCAGATCTGCTGAGTTTTTCCAGCAATTACTGCTTTATTTCTGATTTCTAGCATTCGCGGTTCTTTTGATTTGAACACTGACTCATTGTATTCAATTACTCATGTAATTTTACGTTCACAGGACTGTTGGAATCTTCAGAGGAGTTTCCACTTTCACAATATAATGAATGTAAATTGACTGTTATATGATGGCAAACTCACAAAGTCGAAACAAATGGACCATGCATTTCATTCTAAAGAGAAAAGCCCAGAATTACTTTCCGCTGGCAAAGAGGATATATAAAACTATTGCCCACATTCCTGATGAAGGGCTTATGCCTGAAACGTTGACTCTCTTGCTCAATAGACAATAGACAATAGGTGCAGGAGTAGGCCATTCTGCCCTTCAAGCCTGCACCACCATTCAATATGATTATGGCTGATCATCCTTAATCAGTATCCTGTTCCTGCCTTATCTTCGTAACGCTTGATTCCACTATCCTTGAGAGCTCTATCCAACTCTTTCTTAAATGAGTCAAGAGACTGGGCCTCCACTGCCCTCTGGGGAAGAGCATTCCACACAGCCACCACTCTCTGGGTGAGGAAGTTTCTCCTCATCTCTGTCCTAAATGGACTACCCCGTATTTTTAAGCTGTGTCCTCTGGTTCGGCACTCACCCATCAGCGGAAACATGTTTCCTGCCGCCAGAGTGTCCAAACTTCAATAATCTTATATGTCTCAATCAGATCCCCTCTCAGTCTTCTAAACTCAAGAGTATACAAGCTCAGTCGCTCCAATCTTTCAGTGTAAGGCAATTCCGCTATTCCAGGAATTGACCTCGTGAACCTACGCTGCACTCCCTCAATAGCCAGAATGTCTTTCCTCAAATGTGGAGACCAGAACTGCACACAGTACTCCAGGTGTGATCTCACCCGGGCCCTGTACAGCTGCAGAAGAACCTCTTTGCTTCTATACTCAATCCCTCTTGTTATTAAGGCTAGCATGCTATTAGCCTTCTTCACTACCTGCTGCACCTGAATGCTTACCTTCATTGACTGATGTACAAGAACACCCAGATCTCTCTGTACTGCCCCTTTACCTAAATTGATTCAATTTAGGTAAATAACCATACATTTATCCACATTAAACTGCATCTGCCATGCATCTGACCACTCACCTAACTTGTCCAGGTCACCCTGTAATGTCCTAACATCCTCATCACATTTCACCCTGCCACCCAGCTTAGTGTCATCAGCAAATTTGCTAATGTTATTGCTGATACCATCTTCTATATCATTAACATATATTGTAAAAAGCTGTGGTCCTGGTACTGAACCCTGCAGTACCCCACTGGTCACTGCCTGCCATTCCGAAATGGAGTCGTTTATCACTACTCTTTGTTTCCTATCAGTTAACCAACTTTCAATCCAAGTTAATACTTTGCCCCCAATACCATGCGTCCTAATTTTCCTCACAAACCTCCAATGTGGGACTTTATCAAAAGCTTTCTGAAAGTCCAGGTACACCACATCTACTGGGCCCCCCCCTCGTCCATCTTCACAGTTACATCCTCAAAAAATTCCAGAAGATTAGTCAAGCATGATTTCCCCTTCATAAATCCACGCTGACTCTGACCTATCCTGTTACTACTATCCAGATGTGTCGCAATTTCATCTTTTATAACAGACTCCAGCATCTTTCCCACCACTGAGGTCAGACTAACTGGTCTATAATTTCCTGTTTTCTCTCTCCCACCTTTCTTAAAAAGTGGTATAACATTAGCCTCCCTCCAATCCGCAGGAACTGATCCCGAATCTATCGAACTCTGGAAAATAATCATCAACGCATCCACGATTTCTCAAGCCACCTCCTTTAGTACCCTGGGATGTAGACCATCAGGCCCCAGGGACTTATCAACCTTCAGTCCTAACAGTCTCTCCAACACCAATTCCTGGCAAATATAGATTCCCTTAAGTTCAGGTCCTTCAGCCACTGTTACCTTAGGGAGATTGCTTGTGTCTTCCCCAGTGAACACAGATCTGAAGTACCAATTCAATTCTGCCATCTTTGTTCCCCATAATATATTCCCCTGTTTCTGTCTTCAAGGGCCCAATTTTAGTCCTAACCATTTTTTTGCTTTTCACATACCTAAAAAAGCTTTTACTATCCTCCTTTATATTTTTGGCCAGTTTACCTTTGTACCTCATTTTTTCTCTGCATATTTTCTTCTTAGTAATCCTCTGTTGTTCTTTAAAAGCTTCCCAGTCCTCTGTTTTCCCACTTATCTTTGCTATGTCATACCTTTTCTCTTTTAACTTTATATGTTTCTTAACTACCCTCATCAGCTACAGCCACCCATGCCTCCTCCTGGGATCTTTCTTCCTTTTTGGAATGAACTGATCCTGAAACTTCTGCATTATACACAGAAATATCCACCATTGTTCCTCCACTGTCATCCCTGCTAAGGTATTGCACCATTGAACTTTGGCCAGCTCCTCCCTCATAGCTCCATAGTTCCCTTTATTCAACTGAAATATTGTCACTTCCGATTGTACCCTCTCCCTCTCAAATTGCAGATTGAAGCTTATTGTATTATGGTCACTACTTCCCAATGGCTCCTTCACTTCGAGGTCCCTGACCAATTCTGGTTCATTACACAATATCAGATCCAGAATTGCCTTCTCCCTGGTCGGCTCCAGCATCAGCTGTTCTAAGAATCCATCTCTGAGGCACTCCACAAAGTCTCTTTGTTGAGGTCCAATACCATCCTGATTCTCCCAGTCTACCTGCATGTTGAAATCCCCCATAACAACTGTAGTAACATCTTTGCGACAGGCCAATTTCAGCTCCTGATTCAACTTACATACGACATCCAGACTACTGTTTGGGGGCTTGGAGATGACTCCCAAGAAGGTCTTTTTACCCTTAGTATTTCTCAGCTCTACCAACACTGACTCTACATCTCCTGATTCTAGGTCCCCCCGCGCAAGGGACTGAATATCATCCCTTACCAACATGGCCACCCCACCCCCTCTGCCCATCAGTCTGTCCTTACGATAGCACATGTAGCCTTGAATTTTCATTTCCCAGGCCCTGTACACTTGAAGCCACGTCTCAGTTATTCCCACAATATCGTATCTGCCAATTTCCAAAAGAACCTCAAGCTCATCCATCTTATGTCTAATGCTTTGTGCATTCATGTGTAGTATTTTAATTTGTTACTGCCCTCACCCTTTCCATCAACTCCTATTTCACTCAACCTTACAGCATGATCCCTTTCTGAGTTTTCTGCCTCTTTGATACAGTTGTCTTTCTTGACTTCTCTTGTTCTAACTTTCCCTTCAATTTCCATCTTAAACATCCAGTTTGTCCCCTCCCCCTCGCTACTTAGTTTAAACGTAGCTGTGTTGCAGTAGCAAACCTGCCTACCAAAATGCTGGTCCCTAACCTATTAAGATGCAAACCGTCTCTCTTGTAGAATTTATGCTTACTATAAAACATACATGCTCCTCGGATGCTGCCTGACCTGCTGTGCTTTTCTGGCTCCATACTTTTCAAATCTGCATCCTATAAATACTTACTAATTATTCTGATGTTCTTCTATGCCAGATATATATCTTTGTAGTGTTGTTTATGTAAGAAAACAAGCAAAATAGTATTTCTAACATTTGAAGTGTATTTCTGAAATTAGCTCCTCTTTAAATTGATTGCAATTTAAAATCTGTTGTATGTCTCGCCTCTGGATGATGCAAAAGCATTGGGTAAAATATTACATCTTATATTTCAGAAAGAAATTGCTTCCAACAGTCGTATTCTTTTAAATATTTACTCTATAGTCAACAACCTTAATTGTTGCAAAACTTCAGTTGGCTTGAGGGAGTCATAGCATGTTTGTATGACAGCTCATTGTCTGTAATTTTATGTGATGGAAGCCATGTAAACATATTTGGGTAATGGGATAATAGCAAGAACAGTCAAAAAATGCTTGAGAAACTCAACAGGTCTGGCAGCGTCTGCAGATAGAGAGACTGGGTTAATGCTTTATGTCCTATAATCCTTCAGCAGAACTGCATCTGGAAAAGGGTGGTATTTATACTGACAACAGGGTTAGAGAAAAATTCTAGTAAAATCTGGAATTAACAGTCCAATGATGACTGTGAATCCATTGTCGATTGTTGGAAAAACCTATCTGATTCACTAATGTCCTTTAGAGAAGGAAACTGCCATCCTTATCCGGTCTGGCCGACATGTGACTCCAGACCCACAGCAATGTAGTTGATTGATAACTGCCCACTGGGCAATTAGGGATGGGCAATAAATGCTGGCTCGGCCAGCGCTGCTCTCATCCCATGAATGAATAAAAAAAACTTGGAACAGGCCCTCAAAATGTTTGCTAGATACAGGGTTGTGAAAATGATAGCTTGAGAGATCAGTCAAGCAGGCCAAATCCTACAGGTGGTTCTGCTATAATGTGTGTTTCATCAGCGCAAATTGGCTAACATGCAGTTGATAAATTGTGAATGTTGTTTGGACAATGCAAACTTTCTACTGAATAGGTATAGTTTTTTTTTATTTGCTACCTTCTCGAGTTTAATTTTCTATCGTGGTTTTACATTGCCCAATATTTTGAAGCATGAGGTAGCAGAGGAACACAGCTGTCACGTTACAACGGAGCGACCTTTGTAATGGCTTATGCCAACAATCTAAAATTTAAGCAGCCTTTTTTTAGCTTTACGCATTGTGCTAGACAGTTCATTGGCAGTTCCTGAAGAAGGGCTCATGCCCGAAATGTCGACTCTCCTGCTCCTTGGATGCTGCCTGACCTGCTGCGCTTTTCCAGCAACACATTTTCAACTCTGATCTCCAGCATCTGCAGTCCTCACTTTCTGCTAGTTTATTGGCAGTCCTAATCAAGCAACACTTGCCGAACAATATCCATGTAACGGATGCTAGAAGGACAATCATTCCTGACCTGATTACAGCCTTCATCTAAAATGCACCAGCAAAGTGAATTTCAAAAGTGAAGAGTGACTGCCTTGACACCAAGTGTGGTGTCAAGTGGCTATACCAAAACTGTAATCAGTGGGAAAAACTTCCTACTTGTTGGAGGCATACCTATTACAAAGGAAGACAGTTATGATTGTTAGATGTAAATCATCTTGACCCCAATAGATTTTCAAAGGAGTTCCTCAGGGTAGTGTCCTAGGCCTAACCACCTTAAGTTGCTTCCTTCTTTCCATCATAATGTTGGATTGGGACATGTTTATTGATGATTGCACTATAGTCAATACTATATATGATTCCTCAAATGCTGAAAAAAACGTCCAAATGTGACATGAGCTCAACAACATTCAGGCTTGGGCTGATAAGTGTCATATAGCACTTGTAGCCAGGTATTGACCATCTTCAACAAGAGAATATCTAACCAATTCCCCTTAACAGTCAATCATCACTGAATTCCTGATTTTCAACATCCTGTGAGTTGCGATTGACTATACACTAAAATGAACAAGCCATATAATTACTGTGCTTACACGAGTAGGCCAGGAGCAAGGAATCCTGCAGCAAGTAAATCATGTCCTGTCTCTCCAGAGTCTGACCACTTTCTAAAGGAACAAATCAGGACTGTGACTTCATTTGTCTAGATAAGTACAGCTTCTAATTGCCCAGGATGCAGTGTGAGTCTGGAGTCACATGTAGGCTAGACCAAGTGATAGTTCAAATATAGATTTACTGCTCTAAAGAACATTAGCAAACCAGATAGGCATTTAGTACAATTGACAGTGGTTACATCATCACAGTGATCTAGCATTTTAGTCCGGATTTTTATTGAATTCACGTTTCACCATCTGCAATGGTGGCATTCAAAGCAAGGTACCCCAAATATTAACCTGGGGCTCTGGGTTACAAGTCTATTGAGATTGCCACGACACCCATTACCACCCCGTCAAGATATTTTAGGAAAGCCTGTAACCTAAAATGACAACGGCATCTTACATACTCTTCTCATACTCTGTAGTGAAGTGAAGTGAATAACAAGAACATTTTATCCATGTACAGATGCTGATTGCCTATTCTTGAGAGTCTCAACATCAAACCAGCGGACAGGGTGGGTGCAGTTGTAGTTTGGCGCATTGACCTCTACACCACTGAAGCCAGGCGCCAACTCAAAGACACCTCCTCCTACTGCCCCCTCGACCACAAAGTCGCCTCCTATTACCAAACCATCATCTCCCAGACCATACGCAACCTCATCACCTTGGGGGATCACCCACCCACAGCACCCAACCTCATAGTTCAGGAACCCCACACTACCCGGTTCTACCTCCTACCCAAGATCCACAAGCTTGACTACCCTGCCAAACCTATTGTCTCAGCCTGCTCCTGCCCCATCACACTTGTCCCCACATACTTTGATACTGTCCTATGCCCCCTGGTCCAGGAACTCCAACATACCTTCGGGACACCATGCACGCCCTCCACCTCCTCTAAGACTTGCGTTTCCCTGGCCCCCAATGCCTCATCTTCACCATGGACATCCAGTCCCTATTCACCTCTATCTGCCATGACCAGGGTCTCCAAGCCCTCCGTTTCTGCCTCGCCAGACGTCCCACCAGTACCCTTTCACTGACATTCTCATTCATTTGGCTGAACTGGTCCTTATCCTCAACAATTTCTCCTTCGAATACTCCCATTTCCTCCAGACCGAAGGGGTAGCCATAGGCACCCGCATCGACCCCAGCTATGCCTGTATCTTTGTTGGTTATGTAGAACAGTCCATCTTCTGCAGTTACACTGGTACCACTCCCCATCTCTTCCTCTGCTACATTGATGACTGCATCGGTGCCACTTCGTGCTCCCATGAGGAGGTTGAACAGTTCATCAACTTCATTAACACATTCCATCCTGACCTTAAATTCACCTCGACCATCTCTGACACGTCTCTTCCCTTCCTGGACCTGTCCATCTCCATCAACGGTGACCGACTCAACACTGACATTTTCCACAAACCCACAGACTCCCACAGCTACCTGGATTACACATCCTCCCACCCTGTGTCCTGCAAAAATACTATCCCTTATTCCCAATTCCTCCACCTCCAGAGCACTTGCTCCCAGGAGGGCCAATTCCACCACAGAACACACCAGATGGCCTCCTTCTTTAAAAACTGCAATTTCCCCTCCCACGTGGTTGATGATGCCCTCCAGTGCATCTCATCCACATCCCACCCCTCCGCCCTCAAACCCCACCCCTCCAACCGCAACAAGGTCAGAACCCCCGGTCCTCAGCTTCCACCCCACCAACTTCCGGATACATCGCATCATCCTCTGCCATTTCCGCCACTTACAAACGGACTCCACCACCAGAGATATATTTCCCTCTCCACCCCTATCCACTTTTCATAAAGACCATTCTCTCAATGAGTACTTCGTCAGGTCCATGCCCGCCACCGCAGGAATTGCAAAACGTGCGCCCACACCTCCCCCCTCACCTCCATCCAAGGTCACAAAGGTGCCTTCCACATCCATCAAAGTTTCAGCTGCCACACATGTCATTTACTATATCCATTGCTCCCGATGTGGTCTCCTCTCCATTGGGGAGACAGGACGCCTTCTCGCATATCGCTTCAGAGACCATCCCTTGGGCATACGCACCAACCAACCCCACCACCCTGTGGCCGAATACTTCAACTCCCCCTCCCACTCTGCCAAGGACATGCAGGTCCTGGGTCTCCTCCATTGCCACTCCCTTATCACACGATGCCTGGAGGAAGAACACCTCATCTTTCACCTGGGGACCCTCCAACCCCATGGTATCAATGTGGATTTTGCCAGTTTCCTCATTTCCCCTCACCACACCTTAACCCAGTTCCAACCTTCCAGTTCAGCACCGCACTCATGACCTGCCCCATCTGTCCATCTTCCTTCCCACCTACCTGCACCACCCTCCTCTTTGACCTGTCACTTTTACTCCCACATCCATTCACCTATTGCATTCTCAGCTACCATCCCCCCCAGCTCCACACCCCTCCCATGTACCTGTCCACCTCCTAAGGCTCCTTCTGATGAAGTGCTTTTGCCTGAAATATCGATTCTCCTGCTTGTCGGATGCTGCCTGACCTGCTGAGCTTTTCCATCA
The DNA here is from genome assembly GCF_020745735.1 of Hemiscyllium ocellatum. Classification (NCBI taxonomy): domain Eukaryota; kingdom Metazoa; phylum Chordata; class Chondrichthyes; order Orectolobiformes; family Hemiscylliidae; genus Hemiscyllium; species Hemiscyllium ocellatum. The sequence continues at coordinate 56,014,400 of NC_083416.1, forward strand.
CCACACTCTTGACTCCAATCTCCAGCATCTACAGTCCTCACTTGTGCCTATCCTTGAGAGCCTGACTGTCTTTCATCTTGGAACTAATCAACACACTTGTCTACTACCTAACATTCTGAACATTTTTTCTGGGACCTTGGAGACGATCAATCCACATTAGCATGGTGCCTTTAAGCTCTTTCTTCCCAGTAAACAATTTGCATCTCCTTTAATCTTAAAAAAATTCCAGACTTGCTGTTGGCAAATGTCAGAGTTAGTCTCACAACTCCTTTGATTTTACCCTAAGTTTAAGAGACAGTCCCAAGCATAACAGTTTTATAAACTTTGTAATTGTAACGCATTGTGTTTTGACAATGCAGAGAGAATGCTGATACTTGCTAAACAATGTCATCAGCCACTGGTGAGGCCCATGAGCCCTCGAATAACTGCAAACCTGCCAAGTCAATTAAAACTGCTATAATATTTCCCATGAAGCAATTAAACACATGATCATTAGAAACATCCTGAACAACAAAGGAGAGCTATTGAGAACTCTGCAATTTCCTCCTTGACTCAATAAAATGAATCAGATCTCTCCAGTAAAGAATAACTTAGCCTATTAAACTGTGGCACTTTAGATCAAACAAGTCAGAGGCTGGATGGAACACAGTGAATGATGTTTCTAGATACACTCAAAACAGATGCTCCACTTTACAAGAAAAGAAAGCTTATTTTACAGAATGTGCTGGAACAAATTAGCAGGTCTCACAGTACCTGTGGAGAGACAAACAGAGTTAATGTTTCAGGTCCAGTATGACTCTTCTTCAGAACTTGGTACATCTGCTCCCTCCAAAACTAGCAACGCCTACAAATCCGTGCGAATCTCTGAAGTCTCAGGATTTTTTACAGGTTTCTGTATCCTCAGGCAACACATTGAACCTGTTACCAGTTGTTGAATTCTCGATCCATTTGGCTGGTTCCAGCACAATCTGTTTAACCTGCACTTGAATTGGAATGAATGAAAAAGTTACTGCTGGTCCACATTTTCCAATGCTTTCCATTAAATTGCTGCTTGGGAAACCAGGTCAGAACTGGATTGTTGGCTCTGTGCCTGCTGATTCATGACTAGGAAGCACAAAGCAGCTTTGTAATGTCCCGAAGCTGTTGCTGACTGTTTTTACTTTGTGCTAAGTCCCGACACACTTTCTACAGAAGAGCAGTCATTGCTTCCAAACGGCTAAGTATACTTTCAACATTAAATACATAGCACATATTGAACATATAGAAAATTACAGCATTGCATTTACTGAATGGTTTACAAATATTACTACATCAACATCAAATATACATAATTTGATACAATATTACATTTACATGAAATTAAAGCATATACAATAAAATAGAAATTAAGCTAGAAATCAGTTTAGGACTTTATTATGATGATTTAATTTGATAGTTGATTAAATGTTGAGTTGTGGTCATATCAATGATTTCTTTTGTTTGCTCATATGCCGATCTGTCACTATTTATGGCATTTCACGGAAGTGACTCATAATCTGGAAACCCAGTTGCATTAGAGGTATAGTTTGTCCTGATTTGTTGTCATCAGGTCTCCATTTGATCGAAGCAAGATGGGCGGAATTTTGTCTTCCTTCCTGTGACATGAGCAATGATGAGAAAGTTGTGAAAACATGGCGACAATATGAAATCATGTGTTTCGTGATGTTGGGGAAACTTTTCTCAATTTTGCCTTGAATCAGTAAATTTCTTCAGCCAGACAGTAGTGAATCTGTGGAACTCATTGCCACAAAATGCTACGGAGGCCAAGTCATTGAGTAGATTTAAGATAAAGCCAAGTTCTTGATTGGTAAGGAAATCAAAGGTTACTTGTAAAAGAGGATTAAGACATGTACCATCAATGATTGAATGGCAAAGCAGATTCAATGGACTGAATGGCCTAATTCTGCTCCTAACTCTAATGGTTTTACGGTCTTATCATCATCATTATCATTTCCTACTGCAGGAAATCTGTTTCTCAAGCCTGTTCTGCACCACAAGATAATAACTAAATTGTGCATTTATTCTTCAATGTAAGAACTGAGTCCAGCAACATAAGTTGCTCATTTCAACTTAGAAACTAAAATTGAATGTATGATTTCTACCTTTTCTCCATATCACTGGAAAATTAACCTATCACATTATGAATGTCAAATCAAATTTGGTTTATTTCAGGAGTATGTAGAAAGTGCCTGAAAACCAGGGACAACCTGCTACCCAGAAATATGATTCATGCCTGTTGTACAAGCAACAGAAATGAGGGAACCCATTTACCACATACATCAGCTTATAGCTTGAGAAGAACTATAGATAAATGTAACATTTTAAAAAAACAAGCTGAATACAAAGCATCACTGAAAATGATAGCTCTTAGCTCTCTGACTGCACTAAAAAAGCCTAGAATAAGTGTAATGGCCTGGAAATTGCTTTCTAAATTTAATATTGTAGAAATGTGAAGATCTCTATAGTTGGAGGCATTAGGTGAAGACTGGGTATCAATTGCTCCAATTTACTTTAAAGGCCTGTATTATTACTGAGAAACAGGAGCAAAACCATTCAGGGGTTTGAGTCTGCTGGACCATTTTGTTATCCATGACAACACTTCAGAAATACAGTTACAAAGAACTCCCAGCCACTGATTAAGATTACAATCTACAAATTTGATGTGCAAGATTCCTTAAAGCTTCAGAACTTTTACAAATAAAGCCCTAAAGTACATCCCTACTTTCTTAACTAGCTACCATTTGAAATGGAAACTTCATGACCTGGACTCTTAAATGTGAATAAGCTTCTTATACAGATAATCATTGCTTCTTATACCTTTGATTAGCTTATCAGATTTTGACAATTTTCATAATGATTCTCCTGTTCCATTTCTGGCAAAATTTGGAGAAATTGAGTTATGTTTCAAAAACACATCCCAAAAGAGCTCCGGCTATTTGATTGATGGAGATTTTCTGGAGCATTAGAAATATATTCTGTTTTCTAATAAATTAAAGACATAGCTTTGTTTGACATCTTCATTGCATTAAATATGAGCCTAAATGGGTGGAGAATGTCTTCTGTAACTCAACAGACTTTGATCATTAAAAACTTACATTTCCGCAGTCATTACCTCTTTCCAAAGAGTCAAAATGACTCAGAACCTGAATTGAGAATCAAAAGCCATTCTGCTCCAGTAATTTTAAATGGAAATCTTATTCAGTCACCTTTTCAAATTGAAACTGACACACTGTAAAGTTGAGCTCATGGCTATAATATCAGCAGAGACAGCTGCACCAAATGAAGTAGAAGTGAATGAGAACAAAGACATCAGTTGAAACAGCCATTCAAAGGCAAGTCAGCAAATCAGAAAAAACTATGAATGATGTACAAGCATTTGATAATGTCAGGCATGACAGGATTAACTGGTCTATCGAGCCTGTCTCCTATCATCATAGTGGAACTGGCAGTCAAAGCACCTACACACCATCCGGCATGAAAAAAAGGCAAGAGGAAAGTTGTGAACCAATTCAGAGATTAAAAACATCCTGGAAGTATGAAATATATTATCCAGTACCCCACTTACTTTTCATGTAGTATGACATATCAGTAGCACCAAGAACTTCGACAAGTTCCTTTTGAAAGTTTTTAGTGGAACTTCTGTGTAAAGCTCAATAACATTTTACATGAGCAAGTTTCCCAATGGCCAAAGGACAATGTTTCACATTTTAAGACCTTCATACTGATAGATAAACTAAAATCAAGATCAATTGAATATGGTTAATAGACAATTAATTGAACAAACTAATAGTTCTTTTGATTAACTAACACAATCGAGATATGTCTAAAGTCAATCTTCATTGTACTCTGCACACCCTTCTGTAATATGAGAACAATCTTCACACTTAATCTCATTCCATGCAATCATCAATATTTTGACATCCACCTAAAGGTTGAAGCTTGTGAGATTGAGAAAGAGCCGGGGAAAGCACAATGCACAACAAGAAAGGAGAAACTAGTTGTGATAGAGGAGACAAAAGAACCTCTTGGCTAGAGTAGAGTAGCCATTATGATTTTATTTAGGGATATGCTTGGAATTTAGTTGGCTTGACAAGGTGACATTATGTATCATCCACAACAGCAACGTAGTTTCACTGCTTACTGTACGCACTAGCACAGGCTTGAAGTGATAGCTCACTGAACTCTTTAGATGTAATGTTGGGTCATTTGATGCTGATGCTTGTTGTCAGATCTTGTTTCATGTGTTTATTGCATTCTGCATCAGTGAAAACTCACAAGCATGAACAATCACCAAGCTGAGTCCATGACCTTTGCGAACAGCAATGAGAGCAGTTTCATGGATGATGCGAAAAGCACAGTAAAACTGACTGCCTCTGTCATTGTTTCAGATGTTGCTTTCAGCTCAAGGTCAGCAACTAATAGTCATAAATTGATTTTTGCCAAGAAGTTCTCTGGTAATTTTCTTTTTGTTTTTGCTTGTCACTTAATAGCCTCCAAATATTTGATGATTTGTTTTGTGAAATCAACTACACAATGAGATTTTTTTTTTCTGTATCTCTCATTGTATTGATTACTAAAGTATTTGAAAACATCTTTCAGGGGAGTTATACTTTAGTCAGGGTAAACTAATTCTGAAATAAGAAACAACATTTGAATCAGAATTAGAAAAGCTTTTGACCACTCCAGCAATGTGAGATCCTTGATTAGAAACTTTGGCTTTTTGAGTCCCCATGATGTAGGTGGATGAAACTTGAAATACAGATGTATGAATTAGAGGAATGAGTACTCTACTCAATCCCTTGGGCCTGCTCCACCATTCAACAGCATCATACCCCAGTCTGATTACTGGACAATCTTACCTACTGATCATCTTCTTGTTCATTAGGAATCTATCTACTGCTGCCTTAAAAATATCCAAAGACTCTGTTTCCATCTCTTTTGAAGAAGAGAGTTCCAAAGTTTGATGATCCTCTGTGAGAAAAAGAACAATTCTCCTCAACTCTGTCTTAAATGAGTGACCCTTTACTTTTAAACAGTGACCCCATACTTAATTCTATCCCACAAGAGTAAACAATGTTTCCATATCTACCCTGTCAAGGTCCCCAAGGATTTTATCGCCTCTTAATTCTCTATATGCCTGCCTGGCCAACATTTTCTCAAAGAACAACCACCTGTATTCCACTTCCTTTACAACCAACACTCATCCTCCTCAGTTAACTTTTCTTTTAAAATATCTATAGAAGCTCTTGCTATCTGTTTTGATATTCCTACAGTAGTTTTGTCTCAACTTCTGTTTTACCCTCTTTATTAATAATTTTTTCTTTGCCATTCTTCATACTTTTATATGCTCAATGACAGGTATTTCTGTATAGAGCCACAACATGACTAATAGACAAAAATCCAGAAATTCTTGGCCATTCTCAGCAGGAGGCGGCTTAACTGGATGAATTAAATCCTGAAATATTGTAAAACCCTAAATGCTACTTGAAGCACAAAGAAGCAAAGGGTGTGCCACACTTGCCACACCCTATTGAAATCAGATGAATAGCAGTTTAACTTTAAAAGTAACTGCTGGTGTCAACACCACAAGGTGACTGGAAATCTTTACCTCTTAAAATTCTCTGGACTAAGAGAAGCAGGCATAACCCTCATAACCATTAAAAATACTGGTTCCCTTTGCCAATCTCTGTCCTGCCTCCTCCCTAACCATATCTGCTCTCAGCTTCCCTCAACCCAGTCTAAACTCGGGTTCACCATAGGAGTAGGCCAATTTCCTGCACTTTCACAACCAGCTGAGTCTCCATCTAATATCTCAAAACTATTTGAATACACTCAAAAGAGGAAATGGTAAGGTTCTAGGGAGTGTTGCTGAACAAAGAGACCTTAGAGTGCAAGTGCATAGCTCCTTGAAAGTAGAGTCGCAGGTAAATAGCTTTGTGAAAAAGGCATTTGGTATAAATTCTTTTATTAATCAGAGCATTGAGTATAGGAGTTGGGAGGGCTTGACAGGACATTGGTTAGGCTGCTTTTGGAATATTGTATGCAATTCTGGTCTCCATCCTATCAGAAGGATGTTGTGAAACTTGTAAGGGTTCAGAAAAGATTTATAAGGATGTTGCCAGGGTTAGAGGATTTGAGCTTGAGGGAGAGGTTGAATAGGCTGGGGCTGTTTTCCCTGGAGCGTCGAAGGCTGTGGGGTGACCTCATAGAGGTTTATAAATCATGAGGGACATGGATAGGGTAAATAGACAACAATATTGTCCTGGGGTGGGGGAGTCCAGAACTAGAGGGCAACGGTTTAAGTGAGAGGGGAAATATGTAAAAGGGACCTAAGGGGCAACTTTTTCACACAGAGGGTGGTACGTGTATGGAATAGGCTGCCAGAGGAAGTGGTGGAGGCTCATACAATTGCAACATTTAAAAGTCATCTGGATGGGTATATGAATAGGAAGGGTTTGGAAGGATATGGGCCAAGTGCTGGCAATGGGACTAAATTAGGTTGGGATAGCTCGTCAGCATGGATGAGTTTGACCATAGGATCTGTTTCCTTGGTGTACACAGCTATGATTCTAAAAGTTAAACCAGATTCAAAACATTAATTCTAATTGTTTCTACAGAGATGCTGCTAGACCTATTTAATTTCTCCAGCATTCTTTGTGTTTGTTTTGAATTTCCAGCATCTGCAGCATTTTGTTTTACAATATTCCATTGCTTTTTGAATGCCTTCATGCAGTTTATAGGAGCCATTATGTGGTTAGTGTGTGGTGCATTCTGAGTTCTCAGCAGGTTTTATTACAATAGGCCTGAAGCAAGTTGGCAGCAACTACAGAGTGAAAAATGTATTCCGATGTGAAGAAATAAACCCATTATCTATCATTGTTTGGAGAAACATGTGAAATTTAAGTCAAAATGGTAAGGTTCTAAATGTCTCATTCAGTTTCTCGAATGGATAATCATGATTCTCTTTCAGTCTCTAGAAACTTCTATTTGTCTAATTAACAAACTTATTTTGACAAAATGTAATTGTTTTTATGATTTCCAATCAGGAATAGCATTTAATGTGAACGTATTCGCAATTTAAGCATTTGCCATCTGATAACTTCTATTTGTGTCTCAGCTTTTAGCTGTTTATTATCACAAATGTTTCTTCTTTGCCCTGTGCTGTCCAGGTATCTGTTTACAGACTGATCTATCTCACTCTACCACTCTCTGTCTTTGCACACTGAGCAACACCAGCTCACACATTCCTGATGAAGGGCTTTTGCCCAAAACATCGATTTTCCTGCTCCTCAGATGCTGCCTAACCTGTTATGCTTTTCCAGCACCACTCTGATCTAAACTCTGGTTTCCAGCATCTGCAGTCCTCATTTTTGCCTACCAGCGCACAGATGTCCATTTACAGCATTGCTGTAACATCTTTTCACTTTTACAATTTCATTCTTTTGAAGTTTTACTTTGGCTCACATCATGCTGCAGGAGAGCAATAGAATGCATTTATCATTTAATACCACACTTCTGTCAGTGAACTGCACTACTTTTGTTCTCGCTGGATTTGTGAATATTTTTTGTAAAACATGGGAATAAACTTACTAATTTTCTCTCTTGCAAAGTGTTAGTACAGATGGCTCACTCAACTATCTCTTTTGCCTGTTTTCTCCCTACCTCATGTTATGCCATTGATTCTTCCAAAAGCGCTGTTAAATCATTCACGCTGACTCAATTTGTGCTAAATTGTTCAAACCTGCCAATATAGTGTGAAGTAATAGATAAGATTACCATTCATTTGTCACATTTGTTGCAGCTGATGTCTTCAGTACAAACAAATAATGATCAATTCAGATGAGTACTCCTATATCATAATTTAACTCCTGTCACCAAAGATGGAAACATTATTATATTATCTCCAGTAGAGTGCACCACAGAAGAATTAGACAATATCATTTCCTGACAGATTGGTAAGTAACTGCACCCCATGTTGTGGTGCTAAGCTGTGGAAGCCAGAAAGGTCCAAGATTTATGCATGATCCAAAGAGTGCAAAGTTGACCTGACACAGTGACATAACTGGTTTAGCGATACATCATCAGATTGACTAGGCCTCTGTCAAAGCTCTTTGCTTTGGTACAAAAACAGAAATTGCTGGAAAAGCTGAACAGGTCTATGGAGTGAAATCAGATTAATGTTTCGGGTCCAGTGACCTTTCCTCAGAACCCTTCCTCCTTACTTTGGTATCTCCTGCCAACATGTTTCATTATTTATGCTCAGGAGCAAATTAAACCCCAGATTCTTTGTTCTATTAACAACCATTTTCTTAAGCCCCAATGCCAACAAGTACAGTCTAAGATGCATCATTCTGCTGCTACCTTTTGCATACCAACCCTAGGTACAAAGAGCTCATTTCCTCTGTAATCATTTTCAAAGATTACCCTCAACTCCCTTCCACCCTCTTCAATTTCATTGTGTTGATGGAGTTGATCTTTTCTCCCTTGACTCCATTCTTACTAAACTTGTGATAGCTGACTGTATCCTGACCCTCATTCCAGCTGACAAATTAGCTCCGGTCCTTTGGCTAAATGCCATTGTTATTATGTACAATTCAGGAAGTCTTGCTTTCATTTTTATAGAGCTTTGGTGAAACCACATCTTGAGTATTGTGTGCAGTTTTGCTCTTCTTGCCTAAGGAAGAATATGCTTGCCTCAATGTGTAAGCAAGAAGCGAAGCGACAATGGAAACTTGTGATTGTACTGCACCTTTAACATCTGAACTGTTTCATAGCATCCATTTTGTTTTATATCAGGCCCCATAAGGTGATACCAGGCCAGATAGATTTTAAGGGGACGTTTAGAGGATGAAAGACAGACAGAAAAGGTTAGGGAAGGAATTCCAGCACATAGAGCTAATATGGCTGGAAAAAAAAGGGTCACAATTCTAGTGCAATTAAAATCAGTGATGCTCATGAGACTACAATTACACTTTAACAAAACTATCCAAGAGCAAGGTTTGAAACGAATTAGAGATAGTGGGAGGCAAGGCTGCAGAGGGACTTGCAATGAAGGATGGTAATTTTAAAATAAAGTTGTTACTTAACCAAGAGTCAACGTAGGTCAACAAGAATAAACGTGATTGGTGAACAGAGAACAGAGTTCTGATGACCTTAAGCTGATGAGGTTTGGACCTGCTCAGCATAGATGACACTTAGTGGTCATTGTGGTTATTGTTTGAATAAGCTGTGTCTGGCTTACATCAGTATTCCTATGGATATGAGCACTTAACATTTTTTACATCAGTTAATTATCATCTTGAGCTAGCTACAAACAAATGCAGAGTGAAGACATACAACATTAAGTTTGAAGCTCATGTCGTTCAAGCAATAATAATTATTACTATGGATGGGGTATGTACTTCATCTCGGAGATGCTAATCTTTGGTTTGAAAGAAATGTGCAAAATCTCCTTAGGGTTTTTCCTGTTTCACCCCTCCATGATCATCAAAACTGCTGTTACTTACAATTCCTTTAACAAGTCATTTTTACAGTTTCCAGCTATAAAAGCTATATGTGGTTCTTTTTAGATAGTTTAGTGTGCAATACATGACCAACGTGAAATGTCTTCTGATGTGTCAGGAGTATTGAGAAGTAATAAATAGAGTTCAGCCAGGATATTGCTTTGTGAAGAAGACCTTGCTTCGTTTCAAAAGGAAATGAAAGCTTACTTACAGGAGCTGTCTATTTTTTTGTAATGGGCACAATAAAAAAAGTATTCAGAGAATTGCAAATTCAATTACACATTTCATTATTCGCCAAGTTTTAAAAATCTGTTGAAGTAATCTGCTCTCCACCTGATGTGCAGAAATACATTTGCAAGACAAACATCGTCTGATTGAAACAGAGAGGAATAAAATACAAATAAGGTTCACCCCACAGTCTTGATAGCTGGTAAATCCACTGCATGATGGTGCAGTTAGCAATAGGAAATGCTGATAAATGTTGCAACACTGATGAGAAGAAAAATCCAGGAATTTTGTGCTTTAGTTGCTGTCAGCTCATAATTGTCAGATTGGCAATCAGTGTTAATAACTGGGAAGGGAGAAAATCATCCAGGCCATTACTTAAATGTTGCTGGGTCAAAATGCTAGAATTCCCTCCACAATGGCATTGTGGGTCTACCTACAGCACATGAACTGCAGCGGTTCAAGATGACAAATCATCCACACTTTCACTTTCTCAAGGGCAACAAAGACTGGGCAATAAATGCTGGACGAGCCAGTGATGCCCACATCCTCAAATAGTACCCAAAGGCTGCTGCCAGAGAAGAACAGAGAAGAGATTAAAAAAGAACATGATTGGAAATAACTAGAATGTCACTCCATAATCAATGACATGGTGAGGGATTGTTGAGTACTTTATTTAACAGTATTATTTTTAATTGAAGATGTACTATGTTCCTGATATTTAGTCAAATATAGAATTTTTGAGGCTAATTCTAAAAAAAGTTTGACAACTTTGTATCTCTTGATTGAGAAAGGCAGTTTCGACCAACCAGACAAAGAGAATTGGTGTGATAATTAGCTCGCCCAGGAGTTAATGATCCAGCAATTGAAACTATTATCCATAATGATCTGGAACAATAGGCAATTTATCAACTCGTTTCATACATCTTCAGTAGAAATTTGTATGAGGTATCGGAAGCCACTGTATTCCATGATGTAGAGGCTGCAATTGTCTAATAGGAATTCACTCTTTGTGAGGCCGTAACTTATCTACCTGGCATCTCTAATGCCAATCCCCTTGGCTGAGGAGAAACCAGATGTCAAATGCACAACCTCCATGCCAGAGAGACTTCAAAAAATCAAGTATATGCACATGTGAGGTTAATTGGCAACGTTTGCTGCACGATAAATAAGTTACCTAAAGACAAGAGTAGAGTTGATTCAAAGTAAGCTTTGGTCTGGTTCAGTGACAGTGCTAACCAAAGGAAATTGTGATTTTGACCCCGAAGACAGGGGGCATATTTTTTATTTTGTTCTTTACTGCAAGGAAGGACTGTAGCTAAACTGAGTTAAAATGAAAATTTACTGTTACTCTGTATTTTCACTTACTAACTGACTGATCGATTGTAAAATTAATGATTTGTATCTGATTTCATCTCATTCAAGTGCAAATTAGTCGGCCTCTTAGAAATCTGAAAACTGATGAGGGCATATACAAGCATCATATATCATTGTATCTAACAAGGGAGGCATTTAATTGTTAACCTCACTTTCCCAGAGTTATGCTGTCATTTGTCTAGGTATTAGATCATAAATTAGCTTATGAAGGTTTGCAGGTCTATTTATGAAATAAATCAGTGATACTATTCTATAAGAATAAGTAGGATAGGTTCAATGTTTGTCATTAACCCATGATCACCCAGTACTTGTGATTTAAATGTATAAAATAGAGTTGATCCATGTAAAAGCATAAATAGACTCCTTTAAGAGAAGATCACTGAAGGAAAAAAGCAAAAATAAATAACTTGGCACCTATTATTCACGTTCATCTGTGCATCAGTGAAGGTGATTATTTAATGAATATTTTGGTAACGAAATATCATGCAAAGGAAACTTGAATTTATATTTCAGCATATTGTGTCTCAAGAACATCTCAAAATGCTTCACAAAATGAATTGTTTTGACAGTTGTTATGAAAACTGGATGGACTACTTAACCCTTCATAATTTTGCAATATTCTTTTGATACAGCTGAATGCATCTATTACACCTCCATAAGTAATTCATTGTATATTTATGAATTGCAGTTCCAACCAATAAAGATGCAGATCAGCAGAAGACCTATACTTTCCAATGACTCATTTTTCCTTCAGGTTTCTTACACTAATGGAAACCATTAGGAATCAAACCTTGGACCACCCGCAAGTGGCTCCAATATCCAACATTTGCAATCCTAGGAATGTAAAAATGAATGTTCATATGCAGTGAGGTATATGTTTAAATGAATGCATCCACAATGATTTTAGTGTCAGCAATTTTTGCGAGAACTGACAGTTTGCTGTATTGAGCTTGGACTATGTTCAGCGCCTAACCTCTATATTTGCAGATCTGATTTTGCTCAACTGCAATTGGCTTGGGACAAGTCTATAGTAGCTTACACTTCCTTCACATTTTTCAAAACATTTCACATCCAATGACTTACTTTTGCTATGTAGTTTCTGTAATGACATGTAAGAAATGCGATAAGCAATTTAAACATAATGAACTTCCACAAGCATAATGCAATAATAAACAGGTGATTTTTATTTTATATTTAATACATACTAATGAATGAATAACGGCCAGGATATCTGTGTAACTCTTCTGCATTCCTTCACACCAGTGTTTTGCATCTGACTGAGAGGGTAGTTTAATATCCAAGAAGGAATAAAAACAGGAAAACTTGCAAACACATGGACTGGTCCAACTTGTCTCACATATCTCAATGTAGCTTTAGTGTGATCATTTCCAATTATTACTGTCTTTTTTCCTCTCTGATATCATCAGTACTTTCAATATTTCATGGGAGTGTTAGTGCAGAATGTTGTCCTAGAATGTCCTTGAACTTAAAACTTTCTGAATAAGGCAAGATTGCTATCAATTGAACTATAGCTGACAACTAAAGTCTTGCTGTCATTGTATAGGACCTAGGTGAGACCACATCCTGTGCACAGTTTTGCTCTTATTGAAACACATACCATTATTTTACTGTTTAATAGTTGATGATGAGCACATTTTTCCCAAGGTGGAGCATTGAGAAACAGAATTGGAAGGATAAGGGATAAGCCAGTTAAGGCTCAGATGAGGAAACATTTGTTCAGTCAAAGGTTGTACATTTTTAGAACTCTTCACCCCAGAGAGTTATAGTTGCTCATCTATTAAATATGTTTGAGATTGATTGTGTTTTGGATATGAAGAGAATAAAAGGGTTATGAGATGAAGTGGAGTTCAGGTAGAAACTCAGCTGTAATTGTATTTAATGATGCAGCTGGCTCTCAGGGCCATAATACTTTCTCTAGCTTCTGTCTCATTTTCTTCAATTGTCCTGTTCTCAAATAGATAACATCTGGCCTTTATGCCCTGAAACAATAATCAGAGACAGAGATGAAGGTCAAGGTTGAGATGATTGAGTAACTATGCAAAAGAAAAAAAAAGTCAATGACTAAGATTGAAAGCTAGGCAAGTGGAATATGAAGGACAAAGCAGCTGAATGCTGTACCCAGTGTTGCAGTTCCCAGGATAATCTGAAGTCTACAGTTAAGAAAGCAGCGTCTCTTAGGAAAGAAATTATCACCTGGAGTCTGCAGGAAGCTGGTTGTATTACTTGTTTGGCATTTACTTGCATGTCTTTTAAAGCGATCTGAAGACAGTTGTATTATGATGTACATTAATACCATTGCTGAGTTTGCATGACTTCAGCAGAAGAGAACTGGAAACCATATAGTTACTGGCAAACATTTATTAGCTATTTACAAAGTAGACTGATGCAGGATTTTATCAAAATGTTTCTTTCAGGTCCCAGCTACATGTGTTCTGACATCATTGTTAATATACTCTAATAGTTAGCATAATAGCTATAAACCCCTTATACTATGTGGTACTATTGTGAACCTGTTTAAAAACACTTTATTTCTGAAAGGCAAGTGACCTTAAGTTGGGACAGTAACTAAAAGGAAGAAATCTGATGACATTGGTGTTTTTGGGTGGGCTCAAGTTAAAGGTTAAAATTAACAAGTGTTAAGACAATTGACTAATTACCACCCAAAAGAGAGGGGAGTACAGAGGAACCTCGATTATCCAAATATCAATTATCTGAAATGCGGATTATCTGAAGAAGATCTCAAGGTCTTGATAGAAGCATTACATCAAAGAGGTGTTATCAACATCAAAGAGGTGTTATCAACATCAAAGAGGTGTTTGATTAAAACTTATATGGACTTACTGAAATGCTGCCGAGAACAGTCCTGGACATCGATGGGAGCACAGGCACTGTCTCCAAATGATTGACCTCCCATCCTCTCTCTCCCCACACATCCCTGGAGTTTTACACAGGGGTGTACCCTAAACCCCCTTCTACAGATAATCTCTCCAACATTGTCCTGTACAAGGCATGGTGGGAACTTGTCAAAACGTTGTGTGTGTGTGCTATTTTGAGACTCACCCCTCCCCCCTCACCCCAAAGGCAGCCACAGTCTTGCTGTTGGTGTCCAGTCTGGCTGCCGTCTCCATTGAGGGGGTGGGAGCGAGCGAGGCAGGAAGAGTATTGCAAAGTATACTGCTGCCCAGTCTCCTGCACGGGGAGCGGACATAGCAAGTGTTCACTCTGTAGATCCCATTGAAGTGAAGCAGCGGCGGGGAGAGGCTTTCAGCAATGGTGCAGGTCCCTCATGTGTGTGTCTGCTCAGAAATAAACCCTGACACAGAGAGAGGTAGCAAAGCAAGTAGAGCAAGGAAAAAGGAAACTTCAGAAAACTCCGAGCCCCAGAGAAGAGTCATTGAATTAATTAACTGAATACTCAATTATCAGAACGAAATACTGCCCGCCCAGCTCGTTCATGTAGTCAAGGTTCCTCTGTATAAGGTTGAAAAGTAAACTGTGGAAAGGAAGCCAAGCAGCCCCTCAAGTTTAAGATCATAAACATAGCAGGTACAATGGATAGACTATGTGGTATAATCCAGGTATGTGTTGAAAACATTGTCGTCATGGATACATCTCACAGGACCAGCAGGAAACCTTAGTGATTTATGTGAAAGTGTGTGTTTTTGGCTAAAATTTATTGATGCACCTTCAGAAACGCCAGTTTATTCTGCAAAATAAAGGTGTTGAAAAATTGCAACCTACCCAAATGGGTGCGAGATGGATGTTTGCCGATAATTCAATTTGAACTTCTTCAGAGATGTGGTTTGCAGTAAATCAGTGTTGTTTTTGCAATTTAAAATAACAAGGTATAGCCTTGTTTTAAATCATTTTTTAACAATTAAAATGAACAATCCTCTTATTTTGTTTGCTATGATTCTGAGATCACCTATTATGAATGACTTCTTACCCCAACAGCAAAAATATTTTGACAAGTAAGAAGTAATCTGGAATAAAGGTTGAAGGCCAGTCCTTGCCCTGAGCAGGGCTAATCGAGCTGATTCTGACAGGAGCTCAGCAGAGACAGCGTTCCATTCTAAAATTGTCACCTCGGCCAATGAGAAGTTGAATCAGTTATTCAAGAAATTTGAGATTACTGTCAAAGTGTGTTAACCACTTCTAGCCTCACATGGCTGACTAACTAAAGTCCAACGTGGAAGGCATACTTCAAGTATTGCTGAAGTGTGGCGTAATGATGAGATATTTTCTAATCAACCTTTTCAGAAAACACTCACATTAAATCCATTCAAATGGCCATTAAAGGCAAGGTCTCAAAATCCACAGACGCTTTTGTAGTTATTTGATCAGGGCAAATGAATAACCTTTCAGTCATTTAGAAATGAGGTTGTGCCACACCAAGTGACACCAGAAAGGTGACAACCCAATCCAAAGTTTAATGAAGGTAATTTGGTGGACTTGTATTGCAGTCTGAGAATGCCTTTATTCACATCATCATGGGATCAGAGTTAAATAAACTATATCCTAGCATTTCTCATTGAAAAATTTGCAAATTGGATACATTGATCTCTTGCAAAAGATTCAGAAGGGTGATATCAGAAGCACATTAGGTCTTTGACCATTAAATCATCTGCTTGACTAAAATCCAAAGTAAAAATAATAAAATAAACATTCCAAGCATTTTCTTAAATTAGATCATAGTGGTGCTGGAAAAGCACAGCAGGTCAGGCAGTATCTAAGGAGCAGAAAAATCGATGTTTCAGGCAAAAGCCCTTCATCAGAAATAGAGGTAGGAAGCCTCCAGGGTGGAGAGATATCTCCAGCACTATCTGATCTAAACTCTGGTTTCCAGCCTCTGCAGACCTCACTTTTTTGCCTATTTTCTTAAATTAGCCTTGTCATATTCTCTGCACATCAACTACATACCTTTGAAGAACAACGACAATTTGTTCTTGGCCTAAGTGGTCCAGAGGTAGCCTGCATTATTTCACCATCCATGATTGTAGTCACAGAATCATAGAGATCTGGAGCACAGAAAAGTCCCTTCAGGCATCCATTCCATGCTAGTCAGAAGGAACATCCAACTGTTCCAATCCCATTTTCTAGCACTTGACCCGTAGTCTAGGCTGGTTGATAGGCAATGGAAAGAGCACACACAGCAGTGAGAGGACAAATGCTGTTTCCCTAAGAGAGGACAACACATTAATGTTTAATGCTGGCTTTCACAGTCTCCAGGACAATTCCTTCATAATACTTAGAGGTTTTTTTGGAGAATGGAATGAGGGACTGCAGTGATAGGCTTTTGCCACATTATTGCAAAACCAAGATGAAAGTAGTCTGAGCTTCCAATATAATATTCTGATATTGTGTGGACTCTGCTTGTATAGTAATGAAAGCAAAGACACCAGCTACCTGGCACTGCATCATAGCTGATCCACTTCTAAACCAATGGAAACCAATTTAAACCCTGTGTAAATCCTTGTACCAAGTTAATGGTGGACATATCCATCAGGTGTGATGGAAGTGGGTTTAATTGAGGTATTCAATAGGGCATTCAATGATTATTGTTTATAGTTCAATCTGCAAGGCTGTGGGGTGAAAGCAGGGGTACAATGGATCAAATGGCCTCATTCTATGACATAACACTCAATGACAGATGTACTTAAGGGAATGGCATGAACTTCTGCCTGATTCCCATTAACCTGTACTATCATTTTGGAGGATTTAATCATTACACTACTATTTAACATGGTTCCTGGGTCATTTGAATCTAATTCTGGACCAAGTAGAAAATACATGTATTGTTCGGATTGTCTCTTTCAGTACCCTTGGTAACTGCTACTGTAAACAGAATTTGGCAAATGGTTTGAATGAATTGCAAATATAAAAATCATTTTCAGCTCACTTGTTTTCCATTAAAAGTTCCCTTAAGTTACAAATGCTACTAAAGAAAATACAGGAATGTGAATTACAATGTCCACCCTCTTTTGGCCTTTAAATTCAGCACAATAAATTGTACTAGACTTGTGTAAATACATCTGTATTCATGTCTGCAGTTGCTTCAGAAATTTCAATCTGCAGGAATATTGCAGTTAGCTCATTGCATGATCCCATAAAGTCATTTAATAAATGAAAATGTATGACTTTTTAAAAGTAAGTGGCAAAGATCCCATAAAGGACCACGAGCTAGGTCACCCTATGCCTGAAGCACTCTTCATTCGTTTGTTCCTGAAAATAGCATTATGCTGTTATGTCTTAACTGACTTAATAAGTGACTAAATTCCAACTCTAGACAAACGCTCTCCCTTGTTGTAATGTCAGCCATGCTTAAGAAATTTCGATGATTTTGTCAATTTAGTAACAAACTATGTGGACATTTTCAAGCAGCATTTGTTAACTGAATTTATAAAAAAATGCACAAAATCATTTCATGCTTGTTAAATGAGTAGAATTTATTTCCATAAATTTAAGATCCATAATTTCAAAATGTTAGAATTGAACTTAGAGTTACAGACCAGCCAGTTTTATTGATATATTGTCTAAATTTGATGTATAATTGATGTTATTTGCAACATAGCTGTCTTTTGAGTTGTGTTATTGGCAGAAACTATCATCATTTTGACATTCAGTAAAAATTGACCCAGAATTACTAATTCTGAAATCTCATTTTCCAATTAGAGTAGAATGGATGATAGCCTATTTAATTTATAATGATGATTTTTTTTATGGTTCTGTTGAGATTAATTTTAAACTCTTATTTGTTTATGAACATTCAACTTCAAGTCAGTCAGGTATAATCACATTATTACATCGTATGTGTATTATATCATTGTTAGAAGAATAGGGAGTTGGAGATGTAGTGCTATTGTCACTGGGCTAGTAATCCAGAATCCCAGGCTAATGTAAAGGAGAGATAGGTTCAAATCCAAAATGGCAGATAGTGAAATTTAAAATCAAGTCATTAATCTGAAATTGAAAACTAGCTTCAGTAATGTTGACCATGAATTGACAATTGTTCATTGTATAACCGTATCTGGTTCACTAAAGTTCTTTAGGGTGAGAAATCTGCAGTCCTTATCTGGCATGGTCTATACATGATTCCAGATTCACAGGAAAATGGTTGGCTCTCAACTGTCTTTGGAAAGGTCAGCAAGCTTATCAGTTCAGGGACAGTTAGGGATGGACAGCAAATGATGGCCTTACCAGAGACATCCACATCACATGAAGCAAATAAAAAAAAACTCTCCCAAACATAAAAAGGCTTGCTCAACAAGGGCACAAAATCATTAAAAATCCAGATCTTTCAGGCTATATTCAGTCATCAAGAGATATGCTAATGTCTTCCTGTTCTTGTATTTATCTGCTTCTGAGATGATTACGAGATCCCAGTCAAATTGTTACACAGATTGCAAAAAAAAATCAAATCACAATGAAAGCAGCGGCTGTTTGGGAACTACATTGATCACAACTAGAAGAATTATACCACCCTTACTTGATCGACAATGCATATAAAATTTCAGATTTTAAAGTTAATAATAGCATCTGATGTTATGTGGCATCAATGAAATTTCATAGATAGCCATCTACCTGTCATAACATTTTTATAACTGTAGAGTTGGAGAAGATGACGTGAGATGTAGTTGTTCGTGTTTTGTGAAAAAAGGGCATGGATGACTTGCAGTAAATTCAGTAATATTTCTTAGTTGTTTTGAATCTGTGTAACACATCAAACACAGGATATTTCACAGCATGGTTTTGTAGCCCTTTCTCCTGCTGTTTCTCATGCTAGTTATTGAACATGCATACAATATTCCTTCACTTAAGAGCCCAAGCAATCTTTACCCACTTCAGTGTAATCATATATTAAGACAAGTGAGTGAATTGGTTAAGATGAAGCACCACCTGTGTTTTATAAACTTCTGCTTCAATAGGAAAGGACTTTGATTTTACTCATCATGTCTACCAGGACCTGCTGTAAACTCACATCCTATCACTTCATAAAGTTCACACACTGCTGCACTGTATCACCCAGTTAATCAAAATATATTAAGCTGAGATCAAGCACTCACTTCAGAACAGCATTGTTCTTTGGCTCCATGCTATGTAAAATACTGGCTCTATTAACCTGGAGCAATTTCATATGATGTGGTATTCAGTATAAAATTATTGAGAATGAACTTCCTTAATTTTATAAAAATCAGAAAATGTATTTACATCTCAGTTCAGTTATCAGGTAAACTACTGTTGAAAGCTTTGTAGACATGTTGAGAATGGAGAATGAGTAGAGAATAAGCAAAATCAGAACTTATGACAAGCAGTAAAAATTTATATCCCATGAAGGTCTTCTAACAGATTTAGAAGAGAGATTTGGCACTAAAATCCTAATTAATTCATGTTCTGTCTGCTTAGAATGAATGGCCTACTTGTATAATGGTCAAAAGAATGACCTTTAGTTAATTGCTAAATCCTCCAACTACAGTCACTATAGGGAATTGTTAATAATTCATATCACCTAAACAGAATGGTTGGAATGTATGGGAAATATTGCAGAATAAATTGAATGTATGCAGTTTTGTGCAGCTCTTCACTGTTCACAAATGAGAAGTAGATTTATTTCTTCTTTTTCTTTTTGCATCAGAGCTTTGAATGTTAGCAATTATTTTCTAATTCCTCACTTTTTCACTCCTTTGGCATCAAGAAGGTGGTTTAGACAACGGACTCCGAGGTGAATTATGTTGAACTGAAACCAATTGTTAAGTGATACACAAGACCTCACGAAGGACATTGATCAACATGATTTTTGTTACCCTGAAAGAAGGACAAAAAATATCCATTCTCTGATTGGGCTTTTCCCCTGTCAACATGGTTAAGTTCAGCAATTTAGTAGAAACTATGAAGGGCTTTTTTCAAGTTAGTCAATATGCTCTTCCATTCCTATTGAATGGATTTGTGAGCAAATCAGAAGCACTAGAGCAGAGGAGAAGCTGTTTTGTCCCTCTTTAGGTCAATTGAAATATTTCCTCTTTTCAACATTTTTGAAGTCTTTGCATTTACCAATTCTGTTGGGACCATCACACAGCATGATAACTATGCTGTTACTTGCAGTGATGTCTGTCAGTTGTGAGTGGAGCTGAACGTTGCAGAAAAGATCATTCAACTGAAGATGAAAAGCACAATGTTTTGACTTCTGCTCTACCACTACTATCACAAGATAGGACCTCCACTTGCTCACTGTTACAGATGCTGACACCTAAATTCATAAATTCTGCGGTACCAGAGTATTGAAACATGATTATGAAAATGATCAGATCTCAAAGCTAATTTATTGCTACTGTCTTTGATTTTCTCTATGGCCAAAAATGTGCCAAAAGATGCAATGGTTTCCATTGGACCAAACAGAGCCATGACGGATGGAATTCTAAGAGTGGTTTAGAAATGTACCATGGACAAGGTGAGGGGCATGTGAAAGTCATGTGAATGCAGTCCTTCTAATTGGAATTTGAGTTGTGCATAAATAAGGTATTTTCCACCCTGCCAAAATTTTGCCATCTCCCTCGCTGGGAACTTTATTGCTGATGATTATCCCTCATATGAAAAAACACATATTAAAAGTCAAAGCATGGGGGGAAAATAAATTTTCATTAAAAATACCACTTTGATATAATTTGATTTAAAAATAATTTAGGATCATGCCGTACAGCAGACAATTGTCTGGGAGGTTGAAAGTGAGGACTGCAGATGCTGGAGGTCAGAGTCAAGATTAGAGTGGTGCTGGAAAAGCACAGCAGGTCAGGCAGCATCCGAGGAGGCGGAAAATTGATGTTTCAGGCAAAAGCCTTTCATCAGGAATAAGGCTGGGAGGTTCGGGGTTGGAGAGATAAATGGGAGAGGGTGGGGCTGGGGGGAAGGTAGCTAATAGTGCATAGTGGATGGAGGTGGGGGTGAAGGTGATAGGACGGAGAGGATGGTGGAGCGGATAGATGGGAAGGAACATTGACAGGTGGGACAGGTCATGCAGATGATACTGAGCTGGAAGTTTGGAATTGGGGTAAGGTGATGGAGGAGGCCCTGGACCTGCATGTCCTTGGCAGAGTGGGAGGGGGAGTTCAAGTGTTCGGCCATGGGGCTGTGGGGTTGATTGATGTGGATGTCCTGGAGATGTCCATTTCCCCAATGAATGTGGAAGGCTCCTTTGGGGCCTTAGACGGATGTGAGAGGGGAGGTCTAGGCACAGGTTTGGCAATTCCTGCAGTGGCAGGAGTAGGTACCAGGATGGGACGGTTAGTTGTTAGGGAGTGTGGACCTGACCAGATAGTTATGGAGGGAACGGTCTGTGCGGTAAGTGGATAGGGGTAGGGAGGGAAATATATCTCTGGTGGTGGGGTCTGTTTGTAGGTGGCGGAAATGGCAGAGAATGATGCAATGTGTGTGGAAGTTGGTGGAGTAGGAGGTGAGGACCGGGGGTGTTCTGGCCTTGTTGCAGTTGGAGGAGTGGGGTTCAAGGGCAGAGGTGCGGGACGTGGATGAGATGCGTTGGAGGGCATCTTCAACCATGTGGGAGGGGAAATTGCAGTCTTCAAAGAAGGAGACCATCTGTTGTGTTCTGTGGTGGAACTGGTCCTGCAATTGTCTAAATGTACTCCTTTAGTATTATTATCCAGCAGAATTGTGAACCTATGGAATTCACTATCCTACAGAGTCGTGAATACTGGGACACTGAATAAATATAAGGCGGCGTTAATTTTTTAAGGGTTAAGGAGTTATAAGGAGCAAGCAGAAATGTCAAATTGTGGCTGAGATGAGATCAGCCATGATCATGTTAAATGGCAAAGTATACTGAAGAAAGCTGAATTTCCTTCTCCTGCTCTTAGTTTTTATGTTCCTGTGTTCCCATGTAAGATGTTTCATTTTGATACAGTTTGTCACTTTGGTCTTAGAGTCTTAGCTTTGAGGTCTCCAAACTTCAGTCTTGAAACCAAGGCAACCCAGTCTGAAACTCAAAGCAAATTAGTCTGTTCATGTTGATGTTTCTTACTCAATACCATTGCCTTGAAATTCTGACCATGGGTACATTAAAATTGCTGCTCTGAGCACTCTTGCTTCATTGCCACATAAATTCTAAATTAGTACACCATGGTCTGTTGTTGCTAAAAATGAGAAATACATAGACAGTCATGTTGTTGTCAATACTAAATGTGCCCTCACTCCCTGGGGCCACATAATATGCTTCTATGTGGCTCATGACTTAACTCGCCTATCTTCTCATCACTGCAATTAGGATTTCAGCCACTCTTAGGCTGATGTATGAGATGTTCCTTCCCTCCCTCTCTTTCCTGTAAGGTACTCCATGAAGTAAATTTTAGAAAACCTCTATCATAAATTCAATGATATTGATATTTTACACAGATTCCAAACAGCAAAGAAATATCATTGAGGACATAAAATCACTGCACAAACTATCTAAATACTGAAGGAACTGAACATGCAGTGAAATCCAAGGATAAATCAGCAGCCATTCCGAGTAAAGTAGATTTTCAATGAAATTGTCCAATACTTGTCTCTACAAAGCCTCTCAAAAAAGCTAAAGCATTCACCACCTACTGTGTACTGCATGTCTTGAATTAAATCATCAGTGTGATAAATATTTTACCAGCAACTTGGAATAAGTGAACATGGAATATGATCATCAAAATGTGCAAGTCATTATCGTACTACAGCACTGATTATTTTTTATTGTGATAAAAACAGTAAAATATATTTATGGCATGCTTTTTATTATCATTTTAGTGATCTGCTTTGCGTAAGCCTACACAAGTGGTAACCGTGTGTGAAATTAATAACTTTCATATAATTGGCAAAGGCATTATCATTAAGGTTTTATATTGACTATTAAGCCTTGGTTGAGATTTATGGTGCTGATGAAGTATGAATGCTTGCTAAATGGATACAGGAATGAAACTGCACAATTTAGAAATTGAAGTTAACAGGAATAAAGGTCACTGAGTCCAGGAGAACATAGATTCAATTCAATCTTCCTCTGAGCATTTTTGATATAGAAAAAAAAGATGTGTTGAGTATTTGGGTATTGAGTATTGAGTGTTGAGGATTGTGACCTCAACATCAGGTACATTTCCAACTCCCATTTTGACGCCTGATGTGCGACTTTCAGACAACTTAGGCCAATTACGGTCCAGGGTGCTATCTCATTGTCCAAATAAAGATGGTGGGTGTGCTGCTGAGGCTGGATGCCCAGCAGAAATGGGAGCTGCCCCTGTAAGAAGGTGAGAAAGAAGGTCCCTCAACCTAAAGGCACCCACTGAAGACTTTTTGAAAATGCTAAAGAAGAACGGCACGGTGGCACAGTGGTTAGCACTGCTGCCTCACAGCGCCTGAGACCAGGGTTCAATTCCCGACTCAGGCGACTGACTGTGTGGAGTTTGCACATTCTCCCCGTGTCTGCGTGGGTTTCCTCTCGGTGCTCCGGTTTCCTCCCACAGTCCAAAGATGTGCGGGTCAGGTGAATTGGCCATGCTAAATTGCCCGTAGTGTTAGGTAGGGGGTAAATGTAGGGGTATGGGTGGGTTGCACTTCGGCGGGTCGGTGTGGACTTGTTGGGCCGAAGGGCCTGTTTCCACACTGTAAGTAATCTAATCTAATCTAATCTAAAACCCAGCAGCCAGACTGTCATCACTGCAAAGTGAATCTCTCCACAGAAACACCTCTAGCCATATACCTGCAGCCATAAGGCATTTTAAAACCAATAAATGGACACAATTGCACCAAGAGGCCAACTCTATTCATTGGTGAGAAATCAGCCTTTGTGGGAGCCACAGCTGCTAACCTGGAAATCATAGATGATGTCGGCAGATTTGACTTCACAGTACTTAATGGGCCAGTCTGCACTTACAATTCCGTTCCCCCCCCACCCAGCGTTTTAAAATTCCTTCATGGCAGCAGCAAACCGGCATGCGGGAGAGTGGGAAAAGTTGTGGGAAGAATTGGACTCAGGCTCTTTTTTCATATTTTAACTTGCGATCTTGTTCTGAGTTAATAACTCACTCTAAACTGAACAAAAGGAAGGACTTGTATTTGTATAATTTTTAATAGAGGGTTCATCTGATACAGCTACAATATCCCTTTCTTTTAGCCTGAAGACCCACCTGCTTCTGAGGTGTGATAATACATAGAACCTTACAACATGGAAACAGATCCTTCGGGCATCACCAACCAGACATCCCAATGTGAAGTAGTCCCATTTTTCAGAATTTGGACCATGAGACCATTTTCTGTTTGAAAAATATTGGAACAATCAAGGTGAATCTTCTCAACCAATTTCACCCCATCAGGCTTTGGCCCAAGCCTTTTACTATGAACAGTATTGGCCAGTTGCATCTCATACAGCACCAGAACTGAAGTTGTACCTTTAAGCTGTAAAGGTTACCCTTAACTGGTATAGGTTCTCAGTCTAGCCAAGGTCTCACACGAACTTAAGGGTTGGAGTCCAGAGTGAACTTCGTTAAAGACTGATTCTGCAGTCACTAAAACAGCTGCACCGGTATCAACCTCCATTAGTACGGGGTAACCATTTAATCAGATGTTAATTTTGATTCGGATGTTGCAAACCAATTTAACTGTTCCAAGCCAGGATATGCACTTTACTGGATACTGGCCTATGAGTTCTTTTACGCAGTCCAGGCCAAGTGGGACTCTTCTGCTGTCTCTGCAGTGGCTTGCTGGCCTGGATCCTGCTTTGGCAGAGGCTTGACTTTGCTTTGGGATTTCGATGTGGACTGACTTAGAGTCCCTCTGTTCAGGATATGTCCTGAATAAGGCTATGCAATTCCCTGCATTCAAGTAGTATCCTCCAAGCTCAGTCAGCCTGGCAAGGCTGTCCATATCCATCAGTATACCCTGTAACTCATATGGTCTACTTGCTGCATTTTCTCATGACAAAGCCAGTTAAAGTGCTTGTTTGAAGTCCAGTTGGGCTTTAGCTAGTAGACACTTTTGTATAGTTCTGTCATTAATCACACATACCAAATGGTTTCTCAGCATTTCATTACAGGTTAAAATAAAGTCACATGCTTTTGCCAGTCTCTTAACCTTAGCAAAAATCCTGACATGGATTCCCCAGTTCTCAAACTGCTGAGTAAAATGAGTAGAGTCTCAGAATTTGGGGAGGCTTGGGTTGTAATATTTTTGGAACTAAATCCATCAGCTCTTAAAAGGTTTAAGTATCTGGTGCCTCTGGGAAAGTTGGACTCTTAACAACTGAAAAAGCTACGGGTCTAGAAGCTGTCAGAGGAATTATTCATTGCTTCTCATCTGCCAATGTCATTTGCCTGGACTAAAAAATACTTTATTTCCACATGTTGGGCCAAATCTTTGACAGCAGGATCAAACAAGTCAAGCTTCCCAAATAATGGCATGTTGCCAGAGATGTTTATCCCAATTCAAAGTCAACTGTTACAACTTCAAGAGCATTTTTTTTTCTATCATCACCGCTGAAATAACTCCACAGAAGGCCAGTATCCTGTCACCAAATCACTTTCTTTTTAACATGTGCATAGCACTTGACAATGGTCCGGCTTCCTCAGAGTGAACAGGATGCCTGACACTCTTGTTCTTTTTTGTCAGCCTGGGTTCCCTGATTGGACCAGATTAACAGTCCCTCAATTCAGTGAGGTCCACCTAGCTGATGTTGTTCCAATCACTATAGAACCATTGAGAGGATCATAGGCAGTGTCACATCTATTTAGCAGCCATTTATAAGGTGGAGGAGTTATATTTCCCTTTTGGATTAGCAGCTCCCACCTCAGAACAGTGGCCACTGCGGTGAACATCAAGAAAACATTCAGTCACAGAGCAGGGCCTTCAGCTAAGTACAGGATCTCTCTCTGGTCAGGCTGACAGATACTGGAAGGGGGAAGTAGGGAGGGAAACGGGGTGGGGGGGGTGGAATGGGGAAGGAGGTGTGAGTGGTGATCATATTGGATATAGTGTGTGGGAAGGTAGTTCTGAGAAGGGAAAATTATTTGGGGAAGACTTCTGATGAGTACCAAGGTCCTAGAAAGGAAGATGCCTTACACATTTGACTGTCAGCAGTCCACAGGGTCAGCCCTACGGGGCTAAACATTAAATATAGGTCCCTCCCAGCCTCCATTAAATCAGGCGGCATTAGAACCCAGTACTTAGCTAGACACTGCCTGTTAAGGGTCTCAATTGGACCCTGGGCAGATGGTCATCCTGATATCCACCTGCCTCATATAAAATCGTGGAGATGGGGCTAGGGAACAGGCAGTAGGCATGCCACCATTGGAAAATGCTGTATTTAATGGTTCCATCAGCTTGCTTTCTTGAATTCTTGATCTTCAGCATTGCTAGTGGAAGTACTGTCACTGAGCCAAACTAAGGCTAAATGTTTGTATTTTCACAAAGTTGTCGAGGTTGCATGGACCTCTGAAAATGGCAAGAAAGATTCACCACATTTCCTACAGATTCCATGTTTGCAGATAGGGATAAGAGGTTTGACTGTTACTCTCAACTGAACACAGCAGCGTTATTTGAATTCAGTGCTAAGTTCATACATGCTCCATTTTTACTGCACCAAGTGCCTTCACCTGATTGTATGTGTCACAAAGTTTTAGAATAAATATAAATGTATTTGAATGGTGGATAAGTTGTCTTGAGCTGTCATATTGTGAAGCTAATTTACCTCTGAACCTATAAAGATTTTGCATATGTGTATATCAGTGAGAGTTGAAGAGAATTCTGTCCTAACTATTACAAAAGCAGTTGATTGAGATTTCCCCAAAGGCTGTAATCATGCCATTATGAAAGTTTGACTGCTTTACACAAGTTATAATTATCTCAGCAAGGATGTCCTAAGTTCACATTTTGATTGACAGATCAAAAAGTGCATTAAAGCATTAACTGTCTTTGAGGTGTGGCTATGAATAAAAGTATATTTGTTTTGATAAAGAATTTTCTAGTTGAAGACACTTAAAAGTGTTAAATAGGATTTCATGATTAGGAGCACCTTTTTCTAATGTAGTGAAGGCTGTAATAGATACGTAATTCTTTATTTTATTTTACCTCATTGTGAAGCCTCTTGAGGGCTGATAGATACAGGGTATGTTAGCATGGACGGTGAGAGAGACAAGAGAGTATATCAGTTGACATGAGATAATATGGGTTGGGGCTAAGTATGGATGACAGTATGGTACTTGGGGTATTAAATTGGTATGGTTGTATGGCATGTGGGCGCAGGCTGGTGGGTTGTGACAGGTAAATGCTGAAGGGTCTAATATTTAACAGCCCAACCTAACATTCACAATCCCTGTGGCCACCTCAGATCTATTCCTGGGCTGACAGGAATGCATGCTTTGCGTGCTCCTTCACTTCCTGGAAGAAAGATTATGGCTTTTAGAGGAGTTCCCTGGAGGTGAAGGCAGCAAGATGGGGAATTTCCTAAACCGCCATTTCCCAAAGCCTTAGTACTGGTGCAGTTGACAATGTTTCCTCTAAGCCACTCTGACGATTAGCACATGGTATTCGGCATGCCAATGCATTGCCTTCCAGTTTTGAAAGTTGCTGCACAGATCTCAGAGATCTGTGCAGGAATAGAAGATTCAAATTTGAATGTAGGCTGTCAGTCTTGTTTTCAAACTAATTGTCCATTCATAACCTATAAAGGTATATTGAATAGATATCACACTAGCTGAAGTATCACAGATAAGCCCCGTGGTATCCTCATTTAGCATTTACAGCAATGACAATGATTTTGAGAGCTAGCAGGTGTAAGAATGCAAATTTAACCTTAGCACATGACTTTTCAATTTATCCTACCATCCTCAGTGACTTAAAGCATGTACACCCAGTTCTCTTCACTCCTCATTCCCTTTGAATTCTATTCTATTTTTTCAATTGTCTCCCCATGTTTTTCCAACCAAAATGAGTCATTTCACGTTTCTCCATGTTGAAATTCATCTGCCCTGCTCACCATTCTGCTCTGCCCTTTTAAAATTCTGCATTGTCCTCCTTACAGTTTACCATATTACTAGGTTTCATGCCATTCAAAAATATTGCAAGTGTGCCCGCTTTACCAAGGTCTAGGTCATTAATATATCTCAGGAAGGGCAACAATCCCTTCACTGACTCCTAGAGAACTCCCTGCACACATACCTCTACCTGAAAGGCATCCATTAACCACTAATCTTTGTTTGTTGTTTCTTAGCCCATTTGATAACCATGTTGTTCTGGGGGGCTTGTTACTCCACAAGCTATAACTTTGCTCAGAAACCTGTTGTGTAGCACTATATCAAAAAATTGTAGAATTTTATGTAAGTTAAATGAATCGTATTATGCTGATCAACACTCTTTGTTCCCATTACAAAAATACTCCGTCAATGAAACATGATTTTCTCTTAAGAAATCTTTGCGAACTTTCCTTGTTTAATTGGCATTTGTCCATGTACCTACATTTTTCCCAACTGTTTCTTGAACTTGTAGACCTACCAACAAAATTGAACTGATTGGTATTTATTTGCTATCATTTTTATTTACAGAAGTTTCATATATGCAATTGTCCAGCCCTCTGGCACCCCATTGAGTTTAAGGAAAACTGAAAAGCTATGGCCAATTTCCAGTCAATTGCTTAAGTACAGCTGATGTATCTCATCCAGTCTGGGGATTTTACTAAGTGTGGCTTACTGCTTGCAATAATTGAAGGTGGAATCAATGGCACAAACATGACAATCTAGAAAATGTGTTGGAGCTACTCAATATTCTATTTGGCATAGTCTCAGAAAAACTGACAACCTAAAAGATAAATAACTGTTTGCAAACAACATTTAATCTAGGCTTCTGACTAAAACCACTCTTTTCTGGTTGAGTGAACAAGTTTAAAATCAATTTTCATTCAGTTATAAATTTTTACTTCGCATCTTGTGATCATATTCTGCTTTTTGTTCTGATATTCGTGATAGCTGAAGCCAAAAGACCTTGCCTATGCTGTAACAGTGATTGGTTACATTGAGAATGCAACGAAGCTCATCATTGTAGTTGGGCTGAATAGATCCTTCACTTGTAACACAGGGAAAACTAAAAGGCAAAGAAGTGCGGGTTTTCTTTATTTAGAAGTTGCTGAAAGGATACACTAATCTCTGAAGGTTTGAGATTTATTTCCAAATCAGTGTTGAGATAAATTGCCATGGAAAGTTTGCATTTTCTTTTGAAGTGATTGGTGCATTTGTAAATAATAATAATTCTGCCTTAAGAATTTATTCTAGAAACAACACATATGCATTAAACATTAATATGAAGTGTCTGTTACAAGTTATAATTGATTTTTGTGCAATCAAAACAAACAGTGAGTATACTGGATTATGATTAATAGACTGTGTAACATGGATATATATAAAATTGTCTTTACTTTAACAGAATGCTCTAGAATGTAAGATGGAACAAAGTTGTATTGAAATCTGCCCAGAGACAGGTCCATGCGACCTGGTTGTCCTGAGGACAATGGCCCAGGTCAAAATCTATTGAAATTCAAATGCAAGTTTTAATACGTCAAAGGAAAAGAGGCGGCAGCTGTCTTCTCTGCTGCAGTGTCAAAGTATGAATCCAAGAATTTTGTAGAGTGATGGAGATTTTCCCACTCTGCAGATTGCACATTACACAAAGTTTCAAACATCTTATCTATATAAATCTGATAAAAAGTGTCACAAACAGCATGACAATAGAATCATACCAATACTGTGGGATAAGATAATCCCATAAGCAGCAAATTTGTTATTTGGCTCTGTAAAGCTTTGATTATCTTTCACAGACAGATTCAACACTCATTACTTTTTTTTATGAGATAAAGTCCCACTGATAGAACTGAAGGTGATGTTTGTAAGTCACTTGCAAATAATGAATTTAAGAAGTTACTTATGATAGAGCTCACCATTTTATTTTTGTTTCAAACAGTGCAACTGATTAAAAGACCATTTCAATTCCATGGGGATTGTATGAAACGCTGTATAAGCTTTGGTTGGATTATGGTGCCACCATGATACTGGAGGATGAGAGTTCAAAGGCAGCAACAGAATCGTTTTCATCATAAAAATATCATCATGGTACCATAATCCCACATGGAGCTTCCTTCACAATGAGACAGGCTGCTTAGTGAGTAGATTGTCATGGTTGTGAGCTTGTATTCAACCTGTTAATGCCATCTCCCACCACTCCAATAAAGGATGATGCATTAGTAAATAACAGGATTAACTGTCAGCATGCTGTATGGGGTGTCTGGGTAGGGTATGGGAACTAATGGGAAAACAATTCTTCGCACGGAAAACTGGTGAGTGTGCAGAACAAATAGCAAATCCCATGCTACCGGTTTCTCATTTCACTCACGTTGAACGTGGTCCTCATTATCTTCAAAGGAAAGGAGGATTACATTAGGTGCAATGATCCTACTAAATGTTCTTTCTTATGTGTGGCCTGTTTATTTAAATGAATAGCATCTCTATGTTTCTGAAGTCGGCACACATACATATTATCTTCATGTTCACTGCAATAACCTTGGCTGAATTTACAACAGGTGGCTACTTTGAAACCATCAGTTCCATAATGAAAATTACCGCAGCATGTTTAATGTTACTCCAGAGTACAAAGCCATCTCTTTGTTGCTACATATATATGGAAGCATTGTTAAAATCACATTAAGATAGAAGCAATATTCTTGTAGTACGAAACTGGATTGTGAAGTAGAATGATGATTTTTTTTTCCCAATATACAGAATATAACTGTTTTAAGATAATCAGAGATGCATTTTAAGAAATATTTAATGCTTACTTGCATATTAACACTGAATATCAACTACAACTGTTTGAATCTTCTGTGTTCTGTTTGAGCAGAGACTAAGGATTTTATCCTTTCTTGTCTTTCAGACTACATCTTTCACAAACTCAGTTCTTAAAATCTTTGATGCTTGTATCTAATATATGATTTGCTTCCAATGGGGTATTTATACCTGATGCAGTACTGCTTATGTAATGCCTGGTAATATAAAAACTGGATGTGGCTAATTTGGCACTGCAATATCCACGAGATGCTTATTACAACTCACAATTATAAACGAATGTTACACTGACAGGCACAACCATGTCTATGCTTTATAGGGCTGTTCAGTTCCACAGAGCAGACTGTTCCCATCAGATGGTTATACTACAATTTAAGATGAAGTGTGAGACTTTTATACGCACAGAGCACATGTTATGATTTGTTGATGATGTCAGGAGTATGTATTTTAAAGGTACACTGTGTCTCTAAAAGATGTTCTAACTGTTGCTGTGTTGCCATAGTCTTACCAGACCACAGGGCGTCTCTCCCATTAGAAAGAGATGATTGGATTTGATTTAATCTGAGGGTCCCCGTTCCTTAGGCAAGGTTGAAAAGAAGAGTCCTTCATGGTAAACTCTGCCAGTGATGGGAATTAAACCCATGCTGTTGGCATCACACTGGTTCACAAACCTACTGTCCAACCGACTGAGCTGAACCAACTCTCGGTATTCTAACTATGTGGCATAACACAAACACACCTCACATTCATCAGTTTCATAAAAGCACTGAGTCCTAGTTTCAGTATTCGAAATTTAAAATCTGGAATCTTTTAAATTCTTCCATGGTTTCACCTCTGCCTACTCACTCTTCCAGCTGTACAGCCTGAGCTGAGCCCTTTGTTCATCTAAGTATACACCATCCTTTGTCCGATCATTGGCAGCTGCACCCTCAGCCACCTTGGTCCCATTCTCCAGAACTCCTCTACCTGTATACCTTATAGAAACATAGAATACCTACATTGTGGAAATAGGCCATTCAGCCCAATAAGTGCACACTGAACCTGTCCCTGTAATCTTGCATCTCCCATGGCTAATGGCACCCAACCTATACATCCATTGCAATTTAACATGGTCAATCCACTTAACCTGCACATTTTTGGACTGTAGGTGGAAAGTAGAGCACCCAGAGGAAATCCAAACAGATGCAGGGAGAATGTGCAAACTCCACACTGGCAGTCACCTGAGGGTGGAATTAAAATCTGGTTTCTGGCACTATAAAGCAGCAGTGCTAACCACTGAGCCACTATACCGCCTGCTTATCCATTAAGAGCTTTCGGAAAAACACGTATCTGATTTATTTCTTGGTCACTTCTTTGGTCTTTTATTACAGCTCATCACTTTGCTTTCTCCATTACACTCCAAAGGATTGTGGGAAGTATGTTTCTTTAGTGAAAGTACTACATACATTTTTTTTGTATAGTTATGATATACAGTACATACTACACAACCACTGATTTGTGCAATTTAGAGAGAATTTGATTGGGCTTATGAGGTGACCAATTTGAAGTCCTCAGTTTCATATTGACAATTTCTAACATTGCTTCAGAGCCGTTTCGTTCTTGATATTCATATGGAAACATTGCTAAAACCGCATTTAGGTACAAGCAATATTCTTGTAGTATGAAACTGGGTACAGTTGTCAAAGGAAATTTAGCTTGCTCAGAAATGTGTACTCATATCATAACTTATTCTCATATGGAATTCCCTCATTAATGTTTGCATTTTTTACAAACCTGGATTATGGGGATGACATGTTTTTAATTAGGGAATTAAAGAGTAAGGGGAATGCAGGAACGTGGACTTGTGGAATGTTGGATCAGTTGTGATCCTATTGAATGGCATTGCAGGCTGATGGGGCCCAAATGGCCTATGCCTGTTCCTATTTCTTATGGTGTTATGTGAAAAAAGGTTTATAGCACCCAATACAGTAACTGTCTGAAGATAGTCGTCTTTCTGAGACTGAGATAGCAGTGAGGCTGTTTTGCAAATGATATGTTAAGCCAAACCCCATCTCAGAAACACATAACAATCCCATGGTAGTACAAAGAACAGATGTTATTGTGATTATAATGAGATCAGCCAGGTTGACCTCGTAGAATATAAATTCCTTGATTGAGGCTGTTAATCTCGTCCAATCAGGCACCCCTGGCTGACAGGTATAACCCGGAATGTCCCTCCCCTTCATTGTTTGTTCATACAGCATTGCCCTTTGATGTGAAGGGCACTGCTTGTCACAGGCCACTCGGGTGTTTTCCTACTTTTCCTGGTGGTGGAAATTAAATAAAGATTTGTGCACTTTATGTCTCTCGCTGTGTCTCACAGCTGCACACACACACACACCATGGGTGCTGGGAAAAAAAATAAGCACTACCGCAGTTAGGCGGTAGTGTGGGGGTTAACAAAAAGAAAATAAAAGAAAATAAACAGGAATGTTTTTGATGTGAAGTTAAAAAAAAAAAATAAATTCAATTCCACACAAAAAAAAATATAACCAGGGGATGAGAATCTCCTCAGTTCAGGGGGCTGACTCTGAGCTGGGTAGAAAAAAAAAAAAAAAAAAAAACCCGGAATGTCCCTCCCCTTCATTGTTTGTTCATACAGCATTGCCCTTTGATGTGAAGGGCACTGCTTGTCACAGGCCACTCGGGTGTTTTCCTACTTTTCCTGGTGGTGGATATTGAATAAAGATTTGTGCACTTTGCGTCTCTCACTGTGTCTCACACCTGCACACACACACCATGGGTGCTGGGGAAAATAAGCACTACCGCAGTTAGGCGGTAGTGTGGGGGGATAGGGAAAAAAAAAAAAAGAAAAAAAAAGAAACAGGAGACACTACCGCAGTTAGGCGGTAGTGTGGAGCTTTTTTAAAAAAGAGAAACAGGAGATTCTGCAAAAAAAAATTAACCCGGAATGTCAGAGATTCTGTTCACCGTGGGAGCTGGCTCTGAGGGAGCTGGATCAGTGTCAAGGACCCAGGTTCAAGTCCCACCTGACTCAGAGGTGTCATAACAGGCTGATTGGAAAATTAAAAAAACCTGAGGAACTCCTGCAGAGATATCCCAAAGCTGAGATGATAGACTTCCAACAACCACAACCATCTTCTTTTGTGCCAGAACTGAAGAAGTGATCCTCCAAAAAAAAAGGTCATGTTGGACTCAAAACATTAATGTTGTTTCTTTTTCAACAAATGCTTCCAGATCTGCTGAGTTTCCCCAGCACGTTTTGCTTTTATTTCGGATAGCCAGTATCTCCACAGGGCTACTGAGAAAAGTTGGGGGTGTGCCATGAGGTGAACTGCTGTTGGATAGAATCATGACTGGCTGAATGGTCATTTTCAATGATGTAACTATTCTATGACATTATGAAAATTGAGCAACACGGTTTTGGTAGTGTACACAAAATTGATGAGTTTAACAGAGGTGAGATTGAGTGCTAATTCATTTGGGTATTTAAACTTGTTGGCGCAGATATTCTGATGGTAAGGGTGTTGTTGGAGCAGTAGAGGAATCATTGTGGGTCAATGTGGAATTGCTGACACACCTGACTCCATGGGAAATGGCTGAGGAAATTGAAGGTTCCAATGGGCGTTTCCATGAGTCTGGAACTCTCTAAAGCAGTGTATGAAATGTTGAAAGGTTAGAGGGTTCCGATTGTCTTAGGTCTGATACTTATCCGGGATGAGTTAGAGGTTTACAAACCTACTCTAAGTTCCTGGTAGTTATTAAACTTGTACCCTGACTCACCCTCTCAACAATCCAACTTTCGTTGTTGGACCCAACAATCGTGTATCAGCTGAATAAAACTTCACTCAGTGCAGCTGCTGTTTCAGTTCCTTCTGGGAAATGCCTGGCATAAAGTATTGTGTGGGCACTGCATTGCTTAACTTCAGATAATTTCAATTAACATGATCAGGATGGACTTTGTGCTTGATACCCTATCAAAAAGGATGACCATCACCACATAGGCCAGAAACCAGAACAGTGACAAGTTGCAGTTGGAGGAGGATAAAAGAGTTAATCCCTCCACTCAGCTTTGGCTGAGGAAAGCATAACAGCAGGAAGAGCAGGGGCGCCCATTTGTACACTACTTACAAGCGCTGTGGAACATAACAAATGATATCCACTATTTTCTCCCACCACCAATCCCAACCTTCACATAAAAGCATCCTTCTACTTCTTATCCACCAATTGTGCATTTACCTAATGGTTCTCAGTATGTGCTGACATTCATCACGAATATGTGAAAGGGCAAGTTAATCCTCAGGATGCAATAATGGACAAAATGTGAAAGTGTTGCAAGTCATTATGTTTTGTTGCATTATAAAACACAACGAAAATTAACAACATATTTCATTCAACACCTATGTACATAGTCTTGATAAACTACAAAATTTCTTCCACTGAAAATTCCTAAGACTTCTAGGGGTCGAGTTCCCTCTCCCAGACTGGCAAAGTCTGAATTTGAGGGTCTCACTAAATTCAGAGTAGGTGACCTGCCTACCAGATATATCCCCACATTTCCCTGTGCTGTAATTTTACCAGTGATGGGGCTTGTGTTGGGTAGTACACCCACTGTTAGGCCATTATCCCCTATCCCAGCTGCTGCCTGGATTTAATTAGTGACAGAAAATGGTCATGACAGACAGACAGCCCAGCAAGTTTTGTTTCATGAGCTGGTGGCAGGCGGTTTGCAAGGTCTAACCTTAACAGACCCTCAGTGCCAAGGTATTAATCTCTCTGCATTTACTTTTCTCCCATAAGGCCTCTGAAACTGCAGCTCCAGATCCCCCACAGCCTCTTTACACTAGTCTGAGAGCTTGGTATTCTACAAGACTCCAAACACCTATTAAAATTCTTGACCAACACTGCACAACTCTGTCCCAAATAGCCGAGAGCTGTTCACCTTTAATTGACCAGCAGACTCCAGAGAGAAGAAACAGGAAGATATCCACTAATGTCTGATAATGAATGGAATGGTCAACTGGACCTCTATTTTGCTACTCTTTGCTAAATTCTCCCCAGCTCCCCCACCCCCATTTATCTCTCCACCCTGGAGGCTTCTTGCCTGTATTCCTGATGAATGGGTTTTGGCCGAAACATCGATTTTCCTGCTCCTTGAATGCTGCCTGACCTGCTGTACGTTTCCAGCACCACTCTGATCTAAACTCTGTTTTGAAGATGATGGTTTCGATTCTCCAGTTTTACTGGTTTTGCCTCTGGGTTGCTAAGGCAGAAACTCCTGCTCTTGAGAGGTGTAAATCCTGCCTCCAGGCTATCAGCAAGTTGGCCATTAAATGCCTGTGTAGCAGTCTGTATTTCCTTAATGGTGTCTCCCACTGTAACATTTTAATCATGAAATAGGAAATCTAGTGCCTGATATCATTCAGCTCCTACATGCTACATTTCTTGTGCTTTAGCAAAGGTAGAGAAAGGCTTCTCAGATCCCTGCACTGACTGTTGAGTTGCTTTAAACTATGACTGAGTTTTGGAACATCCAAGGGCCCCATCATAAATTACTGCACCTGAACCTGGGCGATGAACTTGGTGTCTGGCAAAAGCAGAGGCAATGGTAACAGGTGAGAAATGAGTATTGTTCTCACTTTCACAATGCTTTCCACCCTTACCTCTAACTTATGCAAGCACCTTATCATCAAGTCATTGAACATTACAGCATGATGGAAACCATTCAGCAATTGATGCCTATGCTAACCAGTAAGTGGTCATCCAGTCTACTCCAGCTTCCCAGTACTCAGTCCTTGTAGATTATGGCACTTCAGGTGAATGTTCAAGTGTTAGGGATTCTCACATCTACCATTCTTTCAGGCAGAGCTCCAAATCTCATTTGGATCCTCAAATCTCCTCTAAACCTCAAACTCCTATGCTAAATCTATGGGCCCTGGTGTGATTGACTGCTCCCACTTTGCTGTAGACTGATTAGCAGGGACACATGATTTGAAAGCCATGCACATGAAAAATCATTCTGTTTAAGGCAGCAGACAAATTGTCATCTAAGGTCTGCGTAACAGTTGTCATGGCTTGTGGGAACTCCACTTGAGATATTTGTTTGAAGATCAACAAAGGCAGACACATTCTCAATAATAGATACTCACAGTTCACTATACCATCAATCCTCCAGTTCACTACACCTTCAATCTTTCATCCTCTCTACTATTGAGAGTGTGGCATGTCTGTTAGTACTAGGTTAACTTTTCAATGTACTTGACAATCATTGCCTTTCTCGAAGATAACATCTGAGATTCAGCAACCATTTCCAGCTAAGGAAAATGAGAAGAGTTAACCCATTGATGATATTAAGTTAGGGTATATGCATCAGAAATTTTTTTTTTGTTCTGTCACCAGATTGTAAATCTTTCCCATCTCTTCATCTCCAATTGAAAAGAGATTGGGTTCTGCCAATTGTCTTCAGGATTCCTGTTCTTAGCGTCAACAATTATGATGGCACACCATCTGCTCTGACCCGGTCCTTTGTAGTCACCTGCATTCTCATCATCCACAAATATTTGTAAATGCCTGACTGTGGCTAACTCTTAAATGGCCTCTGAAATGGCCTAGTGAGTCACTCAGTTCATGGGCAATTAGGGTTAGACAACAAATAGTGGTCTTGCCAGAGACACCTACATTTCATTTTTTTTAAAAAAGAGGTGTGTATGTACTGGAATGAACCAAGACAATACATGTGTGAAGTGATTTTCTTTTTTACAATCATATCATATTGCCTACTAGTTTAATACATTAAAACTGAGCTACAAGTGTATAACATGGCTACTTACTCACAACCTCCTCTTTGTTTAATCCTCTGCCTTATAGAGCAACAGTTTAAGGGTTTTCTTATTAAAATCCAAAGCAGCTGAAATGAAGCATTTTATGAATTTAACAAGCACATGTAAATCAAGGATATAAAATACTGATTAAACATTCATTGGAGCTCATTATCCAGTTGCTTAGTGTATGGCATAGCAAGCACTTAGTATTAAACTGCATTAGCAACAAAGGTTTGTTCCAACTGTGCAGGAAAGTCTGACTTCAGAGTGATTATTCCCTGTTTTCCCTGTTGAAAATCAGGAATTAAGCCAATTGCCTTCACAGCTCTCCAAGTAGGCTAATATTACTGCATTAGAAAGCAATTCATTTTAAGTGGATATTTCTAAGGGCAGAATCTTAATAAGAATCAATTGAATGCAACTTTTGGCATATTATATGGAGGCTTTCCCCAAACTCACCTCATTAACTATGCTCACTGCCCATGTGGTGCCCCCTTCCCCCCCACCAATTAACACTCCCCCGATTCCCCCACTTGCTCTAGATGGAGGTAATTACCATTGTTGGAATATCTCAGAAGCCCTGGCACCATCTTTCAATCCCAGCCATGCACCCAGTCAAGGGTTGGTAATCTGAAGTTGCACTTCATGATGCAGGTACTGGGATAGTATTCAATCTAATGCTTAGCTCAGCACATAGGTGGAACAGCTGACATTTTTTAGCAGACACAAGTGCACATTCCAACACCAATCACAAAGTTTTCCCATCCTTATCCACCATGTTAGATCCTTCTCTAAGTCACTCCAACTCTTTCTTCAGCATCCATTGTAGCCAAGCATTTTACAATTGTTCAATGTGGCACCTTCACATACAAGAAAGCCTTCAAATGCTTCAAAACAGTGCTAATTATCTGGCTTGTAAGGCTTGATATGATTTGTGCAATCATGCAGAAGACGATATTTCTCCTGCTCAATGGCCTCATTTTCCTGCTTGGAAGACTGCTGCCACTCTCCTAGCTCTTCAGGGTTCACTACATCCTCTCATTGCTTGCTCCAGTGGTGCAGAGCATGGCATGCCCCTGCCTAAGACAGCTCTAAGTAGAAGGTCCTTAACTCCAGGAGGCCTTTTGACTGTTCCACCATGGCCATAGTTGAAGATCCACCCCACCAAACCTCTCAGCCTCAATAT
Organism: Hemiscyllium ocellatum; assembly: GCF_020745735.1. Taxonomy (NCBI): domain Eukaryota; kingdom Metazoa; phylum Chordata; class Chondrichthyes; order Orectolobiformes; family Hemiscylliidae; genus Hemiscyllium; species Hemiscyllium ocellatum. The sequence goes on from NC_083416.1 coordinate 56,053,419, forward strand.
CCATTCCTACTTGGCATTCACTGGATAGACCATCACTACTGATCCCCTACTATGTTCTCACGAACCACCTGAAAATACACCTGTAATACTTATTCCTACCTCCTGAACCCTCCACTACCTTTTATTCCCACCTACCATCATGATGCACAACCTCCTGTTGAGGCCACAGAGGTGGGGACTGTCAATATCCTCCCCACTCCCACAATATCTCATGTCCTCCTAAGTACTTTGTCTTTTAATGTCAAATCTTCCCCCTTCATTGCCCTAATCCCTCTGCATCCCAGGTTGTTGTCTCCAGTCCTCAGCATTCAGTTCTCATACTTTCCTATCTCAAAGGTGTCTCTTTGCATCAACTCCATTCCGCACCCCCCCCCCCCCCCCCACCCCACCCCCCCTCCCAACTTTCATTCCAATCATCACCAGGGCTGAATGAGATCCATCCTCAACCAATATGGATATAATCCTGACTGATTACTGACCATATCTCTGAGTGTCTCTGTGCAGCTCCCCAACAAGGAGCCAGAAATCCCCTGACAATAGACATGCTGGACTAACTATGGCTCAGTCCTTGGGCTGTAGACTGACAGACACTTGACCCTACTCACTCCAAATGAATAACTGACTGTGTCTAGGCCCCTAGATTGATCACAGACAAAGCTATGGATTGTCTTACCTGGATTCCCAAACTGACAGTAGACACTCTTGGCTTGACCAGAGGACTACTCCCTTTTGAATTTAAGATGTAGCCATTTTATTGAAGCACATGCAGTGTGTTAACTGCACAGACTCCTTGTACGTGAGGCAGGTATCAGAGTGATTAGCACAGTGCTGTCCACCTATTTGACAGAAAATTATTGACAACTTTGGCAAGCTGCTGTGGGTATCAAAGCAGGCACAAAGTGAGTGAGCACTAAGTGAATAAATGTACGGCCCTGTGGTGCATTGTGGTCAAATCCATGAGCAGGAATTTCATCTCTGAGGGGAGTGAATCCATGGAATGCTTTACTGCAGAAGGCTATAGAGGCTAGGTCATTAAGTATATTCAGGACTGAGATAAACAGTTTGTTAAACCATTAGGGAATCAAGGGTAATGGGGTAAAATGTGGGGCGGCACAGTGGCTCATTAGTTAATACTGCTGCCTCAGGGACCCAGTTTCGATTCCTGTCTGTGTGGAGTTTGCACATTCTCCCTGTGTCTACGTGGATTTCCTCCAGGTGCTCTGGTTTCCTTCCACAATCCAAAAGATGTGTAGGTTAGGTGAATTGGCCAAATTAAATTGTCCGTAGTGTTAGGTGCAATAGTCAGGGATAAATGTAAGGAAAATGAGGGGATGGGTTACTCTTCAGAGGGTCGGTGTGGACTTGTTGGGCCAAAGGGCTTGTTTCCACACCGTAGGGAATCTAATCTAATCTTAAATATAAAGACAGTGAAGTGGTGTTGAGGATGATCAGATCAGTCAGGATTTCACTGAATAGCAGAGGAGACACAATGGACCAAATGGCCTACTTCTACTTCTTATGGTCTTATCATCTTACAAAAGTTTGTTACACCTCACTGGGGTTGTGAGCTGAAAATCAGGACTGGAGTGGTGCTGGAAAAGCACAGCAGGAAAATCAACATTTCAGGCAAAAACCCTTCAGGGCATTCATGATGAAGGACTTTTGCCTGAAACATCAGTTTTTCTGCTCCTCGGATGCTGCCTGACCTGCTGTGCTTTTCCAGCACCACTCTAATCTTGACTCTAATCTCCAGCTTCTGCAGTACCCATTTCTACCATGCTGAAAGTCAAGTCCCTTTATTCCTGGATTTGTCATAAATGTTAAAAAAAATAGAAGTGTGCAAAATTCTAAAATTTGTTTGTTTTTAAGTGCCAGGTTGACAGAAAATCATTTCAATGTTTGACAAGAATGATTATTTATCACAAGTAAATAGATTGTGGCTACTTATAAATAAGTATGATTCATCAGCTATGAACTCTGCTAATTAAAACTCTAAGTCTTTATAATCTCCACATCTCTCTCTTTCATTGTCTCTGTCTCTGCCTCTGTCTCTTTCTCTGTCTCTGTCTCTCTCTCTCTCTCTCTCTCTCTCACTCAATCTCTGGCACACATGTTATAGCAGAGGGAAGATCTTGGAAGGCAGTTCAGAGGTCCGCAGACACAGGGCTGTTCAGATGATTCTAATGTTGATCGGAACACTGCCTCTTCGTTTTCCATGTCTGGTGCTTCCACTACTTTGTAAGAGGCACAGAATGACCTAAAAAAGGTCAGGTAGGTTTATAAAAGGTTTTTGACTTGTTAATTAAAAGCCACAACTTACTGTTATTGAAAGAAAAATAAATTGGGTTTCTTCAGGCTTAAGGTAGCTTTTACTGTGGAGACTTGAGAGAGATCCTGAGCTAATGGAGATCTGATGGCTTATTCCTATCTTTTTCACAACCAAAGCTTTTCAGCTGCCTGGGAATCAATCACATAGCTGTGGGAAGGCAGAAGGCCTTTGCCATCAATAACTGGCCACTAGTCCATAGACCAGTCAGCTACTTGTCTGAATCTCTATTTGTACATAACCTTGGCTCCAGCTTATCTGCACATTCTCCAATGTACCTTTACAAGGGGTGCCAAGTTACTTGCTTTTAAAACTGTACTATTCCTTCAACAATCCTTGCCTTTAAAACAATTATTTTTCCATTTTAGTCTACAGTCAAAAATGCAAAAAATAAATCATGGTCTTTGTGAAGTTTAAGGAAAAGTATAGAAGTGTAAATACTTAGAAAGTCATTTTGGGGACATTGTAATCCTATTATGCTTCCAAATAGGCAACAATACTGCAATAATAATACAGACCCCTCGTCTGTCTTACAATACGCTGCATAACATTTGCATCAGGGAGTACCTGATGCTGTCATTGCAACCAAAGCACAGGTGACAAGTTAATGCCAGCAGACAGATAGACAGATAATATCTGACAGATCCAGCCTGTTGCTGTCACTGATTATGACAAAGACGCAAGGCCATGAAAAATATAGTAACCATGTGACACTATCATATCAGTGAGAAACTGTGTATTATGCTGAAAAACTTCAACCCTCACAAGCTGTGAGGCTGAACATGGAGTAAGAAGGTTATATCTACTTTCTTTGGAGAGAATCAAATTATGGTAACAGGACAACTGTAACAGTGTTGCTGTTACTGAACCTACCTGATGTTTTCAAATCTGACAGGTAAATGCTACCCAACCATTACTGTCATAGAATGAATGGTTTACAATCTGCATTCCTACCAATAAAGGGAGGCTTTATTACAAGTGTAGTAGTTCAGTTCCTAAGTGAGTATGAATCTTTTCACAAATTTAGATGTTGCAAGATGAATTAGATTTAGATTCAAGTAAAAGATTAAGAATTGAAAGATCTGAACCTATACTTTATTTAGAATAACCATTATTTAACTAGAACAAAATCACCACAAATTGAGGCCATACAAGCACATACAACACCACTGGAATTACCAACATGCTCTCCTTTACACATAGCAAGCTGTCAGCAGACAGATACTGGAAAGTAGACTTATATATATATTGCATTCATTCATACATGCCTGTGCCTCAGTACATGGTGCTGATCAGAGTGTCAGGAAAATGGAATGTACAGGTTAGAACGACCCAGCACTAGTGAGTGATTCCACTGTATTTATTTACTTACGCAGGAACAATATGACAAATGCATTTTAAAAAATAAAGATTTGCATTTATATTGTATCTTCCTTGATCTCAGGAAATCAAAATGTGTTTTGCAACCAGTTAAGTCCTTCTCGAGTGAAGTCACTGTTGTAATGTAGAAGGTGTGCAGCTGGCTTGCAAAAGTAAGCTTTCACAAGTAAGTGTTCTTATGAAAAATAAGCTGCTTTTTTTGGTATAAATCAAGCAGAAAACATTCACAAGTGAAATAACCCCACAGAAGCTGATATCCTGTTACCAAGTCACCCTCTATTTTTGCATGGAAAGTTATTGACACTGATCCAGCTCCCTCACAGCCAGCTGCCAGAATGAACAGAACCTCTGATGTTCCTGTTTATATGTCAGCCAGAGCTCCCCGATTGGACTAGATTAACAGCCCCAATCAGGGAACTCATATTCCAAGAGGCCCACCTGGCTGAACTTGTCCACTCTGTGTCTGAGGACATAGGCCTTTTTTTTGTAATTCCTCCTGGAATTTAGCACTGGGTCAGGTTCCTTTGACTCTGCCTTTGATTCGGGTGGTGACAAGCAGCTCACCGCTTGTGCCTGGAATGTCTCTGAAGAAATTTGTTCTCTTCTTCAAGTAGCAAAGATATTGAGGAGACGGCATTCAGATTCTGAGGTAACTCCAACACTTGGTGGAGAGGGAGAAACACTGGCTCTGGAACAGTTGGAAAGGCTGTCGAGGAGCTGGGCATGTTTTGCTCCTGCACCATTTGAGAGTTTGCAGCTTTTGTATAGTCCATGTACGTGTTCAGGACTTTCACACCTACCTGAACTTTATATATCATTGAACCTGACCTCACATTGACCATGCGGGGCCATTCCCATGGTTCCTACACCAAACTTTATCCCCTGAAGAAAAGTGTCTTTCTTGTTTAGCAGAGTCTTGTGTGCAGCATTTGCATTCCTGATGCCATTTCATCCTCCCTTCCAGGTCTGGGAAAATCAGATTTAACCCAGTATGGAGCATTATGGATCAGGCCAGACCCCTCAAAACATTTCAAGAAATTATGCCAGACACTAACTTTGCTAGTTGTTTTAAGCAGGTATAAAGTGGATACTCCAGGAGAGAATCAGCTGGTCAAACCACATAGTGTTAAACAAAACAGAATTTATTTACAAGGTTACTGCATGAAACACAAATAACAGAAAACAGAATACCGAACAACTCAAACTCTCTGAAAACCCAACAGATCATCCCAATTTAATGGCACTGTTCCAAATACTTGCAACAATCCCCATAAAAACCCTAGGCACAAAAGATAAAATCAAACACAGAATTCTTACAGGAGAGATGTCAGAGAGAAAGAGACAGAGAGAGGACCAGCCTGGACGTGTTTCTTTGGGTCCAGCAGCATTTTTTCATACTACTGCTAAAAACCAAACCTGACCAGAGAAACCCTAAGCTGGATGAACTGACCACTCCCCTTTCATTGTATAAGTGTTTTAGTTTTAACTTGAAAGCCTTTTGCCTGTGGCAGTATCTGTTAGCTATTATCAAATTTGCCTTAAAACCCTAAAATCCCAGACTTTTCAGAGTCTGTGTTGTTTATGACCTCTCTGGGGAAAATAAAAGCCAAGCATAACTTGTTAAAGGAGCAGCTTTGTTGCATGGAGTCATCTCCCCATCAGCAACTTTGCTGGAGCTATTCCTGTGGTTGAATGACAGGTGGACCTATAATCAATTAGAGACTAGGGCAGTTTGGTATTTAGTGAACATGGAGGCTGTTTCTTTAAGCCTGCCTTCAAAGTTTGGATGGCTGTTTCTGCCAAAATGATGGATGGTGTGGAGCTGTCCTTATATGTCGAATACCATTCAACTTTAGGAAATACTCAAATTCCTTGTTGGTAAATGATTGACCATTATCTGTGATACGGAGTCCCTCTGTTCAGGATATGTCCTGAGTGAGGCAATGTAATTGCCTTGACTCAAGTGGTGTTCAGTAAGTTCAGCCAGACTGGTGAGGGTGTCCACTTCCATCGCAATACCCTACATCTCATTTGCTCCACTTGCTAGATTCTCCAGTGACAAATCCAGTTGTTATGCCTGTTCAAAGTCCAGTTAGCCTTTAGCTTGAAGGTGTTTTTACATTGTTTATCATTAATGCCACATATCAAACATCTCATTGAGGATTAAACCAAAGTCACATGCCTCTGCTAGTTGTCTTAACTTAGTCAAAAATCCTGATATGGATTCCCCTATTTTTCGAATTGTCAAAGAAAACTGATATCATCTCAGAATTAGTGGATGCTTGGGGGTCATAACATTCCTGAACTAAATCTATCAACTCTTGAAAGGTTTCAGTATCTGGTGCCTCAGGGAAAGTTAGACTCCAATAACCAAAAAGGTTGCAAGTCCACAAGCTGTCAGGAGAATTACTCATTACATTTCATCTGCCCCAATGTAATTTGCACAGGAAAAATAATATAGTCTTTCCACTTATTGGATCCAGTCTTGAATGGCAGGATCAAACGCATCACGTTTCCCAGATAATGGCAGATGCCTGAAATGCTGAAAGACAACTGTTGTGAGCAAACATTTTCTCTTGCCACTGAAATAACTCCACAGAAGCCGTTATCCTATCCTCTGAATCTGGGTTTCTTGGTCCAGAGGTAAGGATACTGTCACTATGCCACAAGAAATCTCAAGGTAGTGTCATTGCCCCTGTCATCTTCAGCTGCATAATCAATACCCATGCTTCAGGCTCACTGCCTTTATTCCTGATGAAGGGCTTTTGCCCGAAATGTTAATTTCCCTGCTCGTTGGATGCTGTCTGAACTGCAGTGCTCTTCCGGCACCACTGATCCAGAATCTGGTTTCCAGCATCTGCAGTCATTGTTTTTACCTAATCAATACCCTCCCCCATTATAATCTCAGCAGGTCAGGCAGCATTCGAGGAGCAGGAAAATCGATGCTTTGGGCAAAAGCCCTTCATCAGGAATGGAGGCAGGGAGCCTCCAGAGTGGAGAGATGGTGAGTGGGGGTGCTGGGGAGAAGGTAGCAAAGAGTACAATAGGTGAATGGGGGTAGGGATGGAGGTGATACGTCAAAGAGGAGGGTGGGGGAAGGTAGCAAGGAGTACAATAGGTGAATGGGGGTGGTAATGGAGGTGATAGGTCAGAGAGAAGGGTGAAGTGAATAGGTGGGAAGGGAGATTGGCAGGTAGGACAGGTCATGAGGATAGTGCTGAGCTGGAAGGTTGGAACTGGGGTGAGGTGGAGGGAGGGGAAATGAGGAAACTGGTCCAGTCCACATTGATGCCCTGGGGTTGAAGTGTTCCAAGGCGGAAGATCAGGCGTTCTTCCTCCAGGCATCGGGTGGTGAGGGAGCGGTGGTGGAGGAGGCCCAGGACCTGCATGTCTTCGGCAGAGTGGGAGGGGGAGTTGAAATGTTGGGCCACAAGAAATCTCAAGGTAGTGTCATTGCCCCTGTCATAATCAGCTGCATAATCAACACCCATGCTTCAGGCTCCCTGCCTCCATCCCTGATGAAGGGCTTTTGCCCAGAACGTCGATTTCCCTGCTCCTCGGATGCTGCCTGACTTGCTATGCTTTTCCAGCACCACTTTAATCTAAACTCAGGTTTCCAGCATCTGCAGTCCTCACTTTTGCCAAATACATACTGTGGCTATACAGCAGCTTAAATAACTCAGCTCCTGACTTTCGAAACCACCATCGACAAGGCACAACTCAGGACAGTGATGCAACACTCTCCATTTTTCTGGATTAGTGCAGCTGCAAAAACACTCAAGAGGTTTGGCACGATCCAGGTCAAAGCACCCCACTTTATATGGCATCACATCCAAAAACATTCAACCCCTCTACCACAAATATTCCATAGCAGCAGCAATGTGTACAAACTACAAGATTCACAGCAGAAATTCACCAAACAGCACATTCTAAACCTACAGCAAATGCCATTTCAATGAACAAGGGCAGCAGATACATGGGACCATCACCACCTCTAAGTTCCCCTCCAAGCCACTCACCATCCTGACTTGGAAATATATTGCTGCTCCTTCAGTGTTGCTGAGTCAAAATACTGGAACCATCTCCCTAATGGCATTGTGGGTTTACGTACTGCAGGTGGATAACTGCAAGTAGTTTAAGAAGGCAGCTGACCACCACCTTTTCAATGGGAAGTCAATATAGTAGCAATAAATGCTGCCTAGCCAATGGAATGCCCACATTCCATGAATGAATTTCAAAACTTTTTTTTCCAGCCCTTTCTTTGTTTATTGTTGACTTTGTTTGATTAATATCTTTCACAGGTCATAACACATTATTTTTCTCTATGGCTTCTTTTGGCATTGATTCAATGTTTGTTTGCACAAGATGAACAAGTTAAAGCTTCTTTTATTGATGCTTCAATGATCTATTAAATTAACACTTTTTCAGCATTTCAGGAACACCAGCTTCCCCGCGCCCCCCCCCCCCCCCCCCCCAAGATATACCATTCTGTACTTTTGCCTTTCTGAGCAATTTTTGCTGTTACTATAAACTTCATTCATTCTGTACAGATTGTGTGGTAAATGGGTCATGAGTTAGCATGAAGCATATGAAGACCAATTGGAGGTGGATGAGAGGCTTGAGTTGACATGGGGCTATGAGGGATGGAGCATGTGTGGTGAGTCCGAAGTGTTGAGGGGTGCAGGCTTGTGGCCTAAAATGGGCCAGGAAATTTTCTAATTCAACCAACCTGCCTTGGTGGTGAAAATCCAGGCTCTAATAAAAGGCAATTGATTCACTTAGATTTTCCCTCCCAACAAATGCTACCAGACATGTTGAATATTTCCAGCACTTTTTTTTGTTTTTATCTTAGCTTAGGAGATGCTGAGAAATACTATTTTGGATTCATTGCTGATACTTATAGCTAATGAGCAGCATATTAGCACAAAGTTGATTTGCAGCATATGTTACAAACAATGGCAAATGTACACATTTACCTTTTAACTCTCATTAGTGATCCCACTTGATCTTATATGATCCTCTCTCAAGTGCCTTCTTGACCAGCTGAAACTTTCCTCATATTGTTCACCTGTGATTCTAAGGGTTAAACATTGTGACTTTAATCTCTACCCTAGCTCCACAACTTCACTGTATCTCACTTAACCCGGTACCCAGAACATAACTTTAAAAAATGGTATATTCCAAGTTTGGAAAAGGATGAAGTATGTTTGATGTGTGCTCATTGTTGTAAACAGGAGGAAACAAAGTTTAAACAGTCCAGAATCAGTCTCAGAATGCTGAGATTATTCCCCTGGCTGGCCTGTCATTCTTCATTATCCTTAACCTTGTGAGTATATAAATGTTGACTGTCCGTCTTCCGTGGCATACCCTGTGCCACTTGTTCACTTTTGTCCCGATATTCACTATCTTTAATTTAACATTCTCATTATGGCACTTACTTCTTGCCATGGCCTCCTTCTTCTTAACTCTGTGATGTCCTCTATCTCTGCAACCCTCTTATCTAAGCTCTGTCTTCCTCACTATTTGGTTTATTTGGTTTATTCAGTATCCTGAACGTTACTGCATTTTGGTGGCCATCCCTTCAGTTATCAATGGTGCATTGAAGCTTGACAGCAAAACTCTCTGCCTCATCACCTTCCTTCTCTTCTTTAAAACTTTGTATTCACTCATTTTCTTTGATTTTGGATCTGTTTTCTCTGATTCTATTACTGTAATGTGCTATGAACATTTTCTATGTCAACAGTATGACCTAAATGAAAATTGTTCTCATTGTTTTTGTCACTGGTTTGTGTTTTGGTTCTGGTTTTGTACCACCCTTGTGTACACGTCTTCAGGTAACCTGTCAGCAGCAGCATACCACTTGATTCTCTGGGCCTTTATCACAAACTCTCTATGTGCTCCACAGACATTTTGTCTTCGGCTGCTCTTGAACACAATTTCAGCCCTTCATAATTTTATTTTGAAGCTCAGGGACATCTATAACTTGCAAGCTTCTGCAAAGTTGCCTTACTTACAGGAATACATACATATCTCAAGAATATACAAAGGATCCGTTTAATAGCTTTAAGCTAAATTTCTTTGTGCTGGCTCACTTTCTGCTCACGTGGAACTGCCAGCCTCTGTGGCTTGAATTTGTTTCAGTGCAAAGGGCTTGTCATGGCTTGGAATATTGAACAGTTGAGACGGTGGGCATGTGGCTGTATGCCACCATACTATGTCAATGTCATGCCTGCACAAGGTACCAGCAACTTTTGCGGCAAATTGCCATGTGTGATAGTCAAACAGGACCGAGCCTTAGTGTGGTTGAAGGTTCTTCCATCAACCGGGGTTGCTACCAGAGTCGTTGAAGGGGCTCGTCCGATTTCAGTGCAGTAGTTTGGCTATGGTCAGTTCTGCAAGTCAAGTGCAACCAGCCCAGGAATTACACATAACATCGGTTGGAGTGCAATGGAAGCATCAGTTCAGGAAGTGGGCTGAAGTTTCCTCCAATAAAACAGCAGTTAAGGCTGAGTATAATGGAAGTAGTTGGATAAGCTGTTAGCAGGAGAGGTGACGAGGCATCCCCATAGAATGAGAAGGAAGCACAGAGAATGGAAAAGACTTGTAGCTGGGGAGAAGATGGGTTTAAGCCATTGATGGGATGTTATGCATGCAGTAATAAGTTGCACCCCATGAACCTTGGTGAAATGAGTGTGCAGTGGCAGAGTTAGAGTGGCTGGTGTCCATCAACAACTCCAGTTCTCTATCAGTGAACCAGGGAGTTGTTCTGCCTTTTTGGGCTATTTCCTTTCAGATAATTGTGCAGGAATACAGTGTGAAGGACAGTTCCTTGCTCATAGCATCTAAAGTAGTTTGCAGCTGGGCTTTAAATATAGTGACAGTGGCGCGAACATCGCAAAGATCCAGCAGCAATGAACACTTCAGCCTCTCCTTCCACTGATGCCATGAGAGCACGAGGCCAGGTGCTCAAGAATATACAAAGGATCCATTTAATAGCTTTAAGCTAAATTTTTTTGTGCTGGCTCACTTTCTGCTCATGTGGAACTGCCAGCCTCTGTGGCTTGAATTTGCTTCAGTGCAAAGGGCTTGTCATGGCTTGGAATATTGAACAGTTGAGACGGTGGGCATGTGGCTGTATGCCACCATACTATGTCAATGTCACACCTGCACAAGGTACCATTAATGGGGTGAAGAGCGGAGGATTGCGTGAGAAAATTCAGTGAGTCATGGCAGATCAAGTGCCATGAATCTCACACAAGAAAATACTTCACCAAAATAATTATAAAATTCAGCTTGCTGTGTCTGCTAACTCTCAGCTAAAATGATCAAACAGCTTAAGACCACTGCTATGCTGCCTATATATTCAGAGAAATGTTTACATTAATAACAATTAATTCATCGATTATCAGTGATCTGTTTGTCCTTCATTTTATTATAATTCTGTGCACATCATAGAATGTTGCCGAGCCACCATTTTATTTTTATATTGCTATTTTTATGTGTCATTTAATATCTTTTTTCTCTCATAGATAATTGTTGTGTTAAAAAAAATCTTCCTACATTTCCTGCCTTTGAGCAACTGCAGAAAGGATTATAAACAATGATGGATTGTTGTTGAAGCCAATGAGTTATATAAATCCTTTACTTTATAACAAAGCCAAATCGACTCTCTGAATTTAAATCAGGCCTCTGAAAACCACCATGAATTGAAAATGCAGTGTTTTGTTCTTATATTTTCTTCCCCTTTACTTTGAAATATTTTCCATCATTACCCCAACTATTGCCAGTGGCATGGTGAAAGCAGGTATTTGAGATACAATGCAGTCCAGACCTGGTTGCCTGCCGATCTTATTTCTCTCGCCAGAGCATTCCTTTAAAATTATGGCCGTTTTGCTGGCTTCATTTCTGCTTTATTCCAACCTTATAGTTAGGATGTGAGGAATCTTAGAAAACAAACATTCTGAGCTGCTATGTCATCTAGTAATGCCCATTAAAAAAATACTGGAGTTCGTACCCGCCACAAAGTTATATTCTCCAACAGCTCACACAAACCTGGGTAGTTTGAGTGCTGTAATGAGTTTTAATCTGAGGGTCTTCAGTTCAGGTTCAGTATGAAAATTATGAATTATGCAATGATCGCCACAGCATGATCAGTGCATTAAGTGTTAGCTAAAAGGGTTTGAGTCCAAGCTCACCCAGTAACCTGCTGATGCATTAACTGCATTAGGCTGTTGTGTGAGTGAATCTTCTGCAATTACTAATGGCAACCAAAGCGGGTAAATGGGGTAATGGAGTTGGTTCAAATCCATAATCCATCTGATGGCCTGAATAATGCTGTGCTCGTAAGATTAAGTAACTGAGTCAGTAGGCAGAAAGCAGCACCATTGATTTTAATGAGACTGAAATTTGTTTCTGCAGTGAAAATCGATTTCAGACTTGCACAGTTGGATTGCTTGCACGTTTGAGCTGCACTGCAAGTGGTAAAATAAAATAAATTATGTGACCACAGTACTGCTCAGTGGTTTGAGTACCACTGTAAAATCGTGGGCTGAATTTTTTCGAATAACACTCAAATCCAGCTCCCAGGACTAAAAGCAGGTGCCAACCCTGTATTAGTGGGCAGCAAAATATTGAGGGGAATTTTACCAATGGTAGCCAGGCTGCCAAAAGGACCACTGCCCAGTTCAAGGCAGCAATTCAGCAGTGCTACTGCTAACATGGCCAAAACAGATAATATAAAAGCAAGGCATTGAAGGGATGTGGGGTAATGGTATAACAAGAATGTACCTGTATTTGGCATCCAAAGCCCCCGCAATTGCTATGACAATATGAGTTTGAATCCTACCATGGCAGTTGGTGAAATTTGAATCAAATAAAATCTAGAATTAAATAAAAAAATGCCAGTCTAATGGCAACAACCAAATGATTGTTATCTGATTTATTAATATTCTTTAAAGAAGGACGTTTGCTGTCCTTAAATTAGTTTTGATGACGTGTGACTCTATATCCATGGATATAATTAACTTTCTCAGATGTAGTTAACTTTTTAAGCTAGCCTGGAAAGCCATTCAGATCAAAGTTAAAAAGCAATAGGTAACAATTGCTGGCCTTGACATTAATACCCACATCCCACGTGACAATGAAAAAAGGAGAGGACAGCTCAATATTGAGTTGCTCAACACAACTATGTTTTTGGAGGGAAGCATTCCCATGTAGCCACAAGTGAAGTCATTATCGCTGTGGTCAGCTGTAAGGTTTTTCTGAATGCTAACTTGTCTTAATGCTGTACTAACGTTTTTTTTGAAGAAAGCAGTTCTTTGAGTTCTTCCCTAAATTATTTCAGGTCTGTTTCTTGATCTTCACTTCTTCATCTTCACTACTGCTGTGGTTTTCTAGACAGGGATCTCATCAGTACATTTGTAATGATGCTTTATGCCAATATCCTTGAGTTAGTTCAAGGCAGACTGGTCAAGGAGAAAATGAAGATCATGGTCTTCTCGATAACAGTCCATTTATTACATATTACAACTAAGTACAATAATTCATAACATTCAGACAGATACCAGGTTCGATATGTATTATTGTAAGACTACTCCATAAACTGCTAGAAAACACACGTGTCCAGTTTTCAGGTTTGCCCAAGCCTTCCTTTCCTTTGATTCTACCCATATTGTGTTATTTATATCCAGTGAGAAGCAGCTCTGTGCTATCATTGCAAAGTGGCTCCAAGGACCTAAAGACTCTTATGTAAGTCTCCATGCTTTAAATAGATACTTTAAGAAATATTATCATAAAGTGAATGGAGAGACAGCTAGAAATAAAGAGGCTGCTTTTAGTGGCCCTTGCAACCAGGAACTGAATGATATTTCTGTGCTATGTTCAAGAAAAATAAACAAATTAATTAGGTTTGTACTTCTTCAATACAGATCTGCCATTACAGGGCTTTCTAGTAGGAACTAAGTCACATTAATGACAAAGGACTGGATATTTAGAACTTTCTGCCTCTATTTCCAAAGCTGCACTTATTTCACTACTCTATCCTCCAATAAGTTTACTCTTTATTCCATTAACAGCCAGAATATAGTTATCCCTGAGCTCAGGAAGAGTCTGCATGGCTCCTAATTTCCTTAGGTCTGACTCCAGCATTTGGTTTTACCAGGTCATTTAAATGGGCCAGGATAGGACATATAATTGCTCCTGACATTGGACTGGTATAATAGGTTTGATTTCCAATGTTCCAGGTTAGCGCTTAGGCAGAGAAGACCTAAGATATTATGTGTCTGTGTTCCAAATAATTCAGATAGTTTTAATTCTTCATTCAAATTGAATTATTAATGATGCATCATAACTGTAATATACTGAAGACACAACGCTGACAAGTGAAAGCTTGAAGGGTATTATTACCTTAACTTGATAAGCCTCATAAACAATAGTTACAGGGAACTGGCAAAAGAAAAAAATGCAACTAAATTTTGACTGACAGCAATAAAGCTGTCATCCTTTTATCTTTTGTACTAAAGTTCAAAGATGATTATTAACCTCCTTTTACCGCATCATTTAGAAATGCTTTGAATTTTCTGCTTTGCTTCTCTACTAGAATAATGATGGGTGAATGTACTAAATTGCAGTCTTCAAATAGTCTGTCTTTCGTATATTTTGAGATTATTTAGCATGTGCAGCAATAGCTCAGTCTAGTCAATGAATGCAGCCAAAGCTTTGGTTTTGAAAAATATATTTATTTTCCCTAACAATTACATTTTTATTTCAGAAGAATTGTACTTGATCTGAATGGTAGCATATTTATATACAGTAAACTTTACTAAATCATATGCATTTCCACAGACACAAAACTAGATAATTTCTAACCACTCTGAACAACCTAAGAGAAGGTGAAGTCAACCAAATGGTTGATATGATCTTCAAAGTATACCACAGAATGAAACAAAAATTAACTTGCAAGAACTGCTCACTATGCTAAGATCATTGTGCAATGTTAATATAACAGCTAGTTTGTTAACTGTATAAAAAGAGAGTGTTATTTAATGTTCCTCACCATATCCTCTGTTCTCAGCTACAAATGTAAGTGCAATGGTCTCATAGTTCACTTGTCAGTATGATTGAAATGATCCAAGTAGGTATCTCTGCAATCTCCCTATCTTCCTCCAGCCTATTGGATTACATTTGCACTAAACTTTCTTCCTACCCTGGTCCTGAAATTGCATGTTTCCATAATTCCTCTCCTATTGTTGACTGCATAGAAGTATACAAGGCGATCAGAGGATTAGATAGGGTGGACAGTGAGAGCCTTTTTCCTCGGATGGTGATGGCTAACACGAGGGGACATAGCTTAAAATTGAGACGAGACAGGCATAGGACAGATGTCAGAGGTAGGTTTCTTTACTCAGTGAGCAGTAAGGGCATGGAACAGCCTGCCTGCAACAGTCGTAGACTCGCCAACTTTAAGGGTATTTAAATGGTCATTGGATAAACATATGGATGATAATGGAATAATTTAAGTTAGCTGGGCTTCAGATTGGTTCCACAGGTTGGTGCAATATCAAGGACCAAAGGGCTTGTACTGCGCTGTAATGTTCTATGTTCTATTCCCTGACATATCTTTCTGAGGTCACCTTGCCCTAGCTTTTGTGGCCCAAACCAATAATCATCCAACATTCCACCCTAGTTTCTAATTAGCTGCTGTTGTTCCTCATTCTTTCCATGAGCTTAATAAACCTAACTCTTTGATCAAGCTTTAGATCACATGCTCGTAAGCCTGTAAATGAATGACAATATAAACTGAAAGTTTGAAGAGTGTGCTTTCTCAGCAAAATCTGAAGATGCAGCTACACCAGTTTAGAAAATGGTCAAAAATTAAAGGTGGTGTAAAGTTAGAAAACACAGAAGTTATGCTAAACCTTTAAAAAACACTATTTCAGCTAGGCACCATAGTTTAGGAAGGATGTCAACATATTTAAATTGACAGCACACAGGTCTGAAAGAGTAGTCAAAGCAAATACAATACACATTTCAAAGACAATTCATTAAGTACTTGAATGGAAAAGAATCATACAGGTCTATGGAGAAACAGCAAGGGTCTTGGATGCATTGGACAACTTTTTTAAAGAAATAACTGGTACAGGCACAGTAGACTGAATGGCCACCTTCTGGTTTGTATCTGAATGCGATTCTATTAAACAAATTTAAAAATCTGAGCATCACCATAGGTTAGCACATGGGCATCTTTCATTGATGTAAGGTTTGAATCCCAATCATACTGGTGGAACAATGACCCCTTTGTTAGTGGAAGGTTTCAATGCAAAATTAATATCACAAATATCTCATTAGTTTATGATAAGTATGAGCTTGCAAAATTGAATTGTAAATGATCTGATATTAGATTGGCCACAATGATAAAAGTGAGTTAATAAAAGCTAGATATAATGCTATTGACATATTTCTCTAAAGGGTGTGCCTCCCATATAGAGAGGATCAGATAATTGGAAAATATGGAACAAGACATAATCATTTAAGAAATATTATATCCATGGAAGATCACATATACAATTTTACTAATATTATTAGGACAGCAAAATGTACTTATCATAAACCAAAACTTGCATAGAGGTGGCTTGTGAATATTTTCAATTTTTATTAATTTGGAAGAGCAGGGAGGACGTTTGCAACTTTTACTTTAGGAGTGAAATTAGTCAGACAAGTCCACGATGATAAATCTTGCACAAAGGCTGTGAAAATCACAAGCTCAATGTGTTAGATGAGTGCCCACTTTTAATTCCATGCTTTCATTTGAGCTACAAAAATCCGTTTCCACATTTTCCTGTTGGATTTTTATCATAATTATGCCTCAAATGAGTGTCTTCAAAAATGGAAAATTAGAAAAAGAATTTGCATATATATAGCACCTACCTTGACGTTAGGGAGACCACATGTTCTGTCCAGCTAATAAATCCCTTATTATTGTAATGTAAGGAAACATGGCTGGGTGTGAGTGGAACTATAAATGCTTCTATTTATTACCTATTTTATAATTACTGTTGAGAGGATGGTGGTGATTTGTCTTCTTGACTGCTGCAGACCAAGTGGTGGAGGTACATCCACAATGCCGGTAGGGAGGGAGTTCCAGGTTGTTGACCAAGCAACAACGAAGGAATGGTGATATATTTCCAAGTCAGTGTATGCATTACTTGGAGGTTGTGTTGTTCTCCTATTCCTATCATATTTCTCCTTCTATGTGATGAGGTCACTATTCACACGCCACCTTTATGCAACTTTGGTTCATGATAAATATTTTTTGCACATCATGATGCCGTTAACACTATGAGAAAAAATAACCGCTATTTTATCAATGAATTTCAGTGTGAGGTATAAATTGGCCAGTGACATCAGGAACCCTTCCTGCTTTTCTTTGAGAAATGCCAAGAACCTTGTTACATCCACATGAGAGAGCAGATTTGCTTCAATATCTCACTATAATGATGGAAAACTCCAAAAAGGCAGCAGTCCACTAAAGTGTCAGTCTGAAGAATGTGCTCTTAGCAGCACTCTCAATGATAGGTGATCAAACATCGGAGTTCTTACAGCATCCCAAACCTAGATTTTCATGGACTTTGCAAACTGTCATCTGTGTAAGCACCAACTACACTAATCTATTGAATGAGCAAAATGGCAGTTGAGTCTTCAAACTTGCACCATTTGGCCCCTCTGGCCTACTCTGACATCATTAAGCTTAAAGGTAGAATCTAATGATATTTTGGCAAAGTGACATGTTTGTCAGGTTCTATGGAAGAGTTCTTTGTCTAGATATTCTTATGCTATCATCCTAAACGCGCCTCATTAACTATCAGCCAGACCCCCATGGCACTCCCTCAGCTAATGCTAACCCAATATCCCCATTTGTTGTAGCCAGAAGTACTCACCATATCTGGGATATCTCAGGATCCGTGGCACTGGCCACATCTTTACAAGGCCATTATGCATCTGGTCAAATACTGTCAGTGTGGACCTGCCCTCTACATTTAGAGACATTTGCCCCAACAAGGCAGATAAGGGGAAAAACATAATTTCTTCCTTTGCAGAGAGACTCTTAGAGGTCCTAGTGGATGAAGTTATTTGGGGAGAAGTGTTCTCTTACAGCAGCACAGGCAGATGAGGCCATAGTGCCGTACCTTGCTACCTACTCTAAGGCTGCCAGTTCAGTGAAGTCTCAGCCATAGGGAAAGTCCAGATGAGTAGCAAGAAAGTCAATAAGCTTCTCTGCTTTGCCAGAGGAAATGCCACCATCTTCTGTCTGCTATCTCGCTCTCATTCTATCTCTTCTACTGCACAAGTCCCCAACCAAAGCTCATGCTTTACCGCTCAGTGTTGCATGCAACATTTTCCCTCACTTTCTCCTACTCACCCAATCCATTCAGGTCTCTAACCCAGTTTGGCCTGTAGGCTGCCTACTGACTCATCTTGGGACACTTTGCCACCTACATCCCATGTACACCAGCTGTGCCACCCATTGTTATTTCACTCAAACCCTCCCCTTCTCTCATTGCAGGAGAAAATAGCCCACAAGAAGACAGAAAGAGCCATGAGGTTGCTGGAGTCATATCAGAGCTGCCCTTGATTTGCTGTGCTCTGACTGAAAGGTGGTTCCCTTAGCATGACAGAGTATTACTCTCCTTAGATTTTGAGACATGGCCACTTGGTTGAAACACACACTTCATGTTTGGCATATAGGCTGCCGACATCTGGTGTAGGTGTGTGATTGACATAGCACACAGTTCACATAACATCAAGTCTACCCCTTAACTGATTACTGCTGACAGCATGACAATCTCCCTGGCTTTGTGTCTGCTGCAAGTGAAGACATAAATACTGTGTGATTGTTAGCTCTGGCTGCGGCAGCAATGTACAAGAAGGCAAGGCATGGTATGGATTTGGGGATAGGTACTAAGTGAGTATGCATATAGAAAGTAAGCAAGCAGCCCTGATATTCAACCTGAGATCGGTGCTGAGCCCTCAATTAGTTATACTATAAATGACTTGAATGAGAAAGAAGTGACTTAGCTGGTGAAAGTTAGTGTACTGTAGCCCCCTTAGTCAATGAAACAAAAATAGTTGGGATGGCAGGTGGCAAGACCAACACAAAGAGTCTACAGAGGGATACAGACATTTTGAGTGAGTGGGCAAAATAATTGGCAGATGGAATATAATATGGGAAAATGTGAGGTTATGGACTTTGGCAGAAAGCTTAGAGGAGGTGAATGTTGTTTAAATGGAGAAAGACCGCAGAATACTATAGAACAGATCAAAGCTCTGCAGTCCAATCACATCCAATCATGAAAGATGGTGGACAATTAACAGTTCACTGGAGGAGGATGCTCCACAAATATCCCCATCCCTAATGATGGAAGAACCCAACACATCAGTGCAAAAGCTAAGGCTAAAGCATTTGCAACAATCTTCAGCCAGGAGTGCCAACTGGATGATCCATCTTGGTCTCCTCCAGTGATCTCCAATACCAGAATGCAGTCTTCATTCAATTTGATTCACTCTATGATATCAAGGTACAGTTGGAGGCACTGGATAGTGCAAAGGCTATGGGCCCTGTCAACATTCTGGCAATAATATTGAAGACTTGTGCTCCAGAGTTTGTCACTCCATGACTCAAGCTCTTCTAGTACAGTTACAACACAGTCATCTACCCGAAATTGTGGAACATTGCCCAGGTATGTTCTGTACATAGAAAAAGAAGGATAAATCCAACCCAAAGCCAATGGTTGCCCCATCAGTCAATTCTCAAACATCAGTAAAATGATGCAAGTGTCATCAATGGTGTTATCAAGCAGTACCTCCTCAATGATGCTCAATTTGGGTTGCACCAGGGCAACTCAGCTCCTGACTTCATTACAGCCTTGGACAAAATTCGACGAAAAAGCTGAATTCCAGAGTTGAGATGAGAGTGACAGCAAGTAACTCATCTTGTGACTCCCCAAAGCCTGTCCACCATCTACAAGGTACAAGTTCGGAGTTTGATGGAATACTCCTTATTTGCCTGGATGGTTGCATCTCCAAAAACACTCAAGAAGCATGACATCATCCAGGTCAAAATAGCCTGCTTGCTTGCCACTCCATCCATAAACATTCACTCCTTCCATTACCAAAGCTCAGTAGCAGCAGTGTACTGTAAATTGTACTGCAGAATTCCACCAAAAAGTCTTCGACAGCACCTTCAAAGCACATGACCTCTTCCAACTAGAAGGTCAAGGACAGCAGATACATGGGAAAACCATTGCCTGAACGTTCCAGTCCAAGCCACTGACTGTTCTGACTTAGAAATATATTACTGCTCTTTTCCCTGCCATTCGGTCAAAAATCCGGTATTCTACTCCTATCAGCATTATAGATCAACCTACAACACATGGACAGCAGCAGTAAAAAAAGCAGTTTACCACCACCTTTTCAAGGGCACCTAGGGACAGGCCATAAATATTAACCAGCCAGAGAGGCCCATTACATGAATAAACTTTCTAAAAACCCTGAATCACAAATAAAAGCAATCGAGTTCAGTGGACAATAAAGAAGGCAAATTGAATGTTGGAGGTTATATAATAGGGAATGGAGTACAAAAGTCAGGAGGTTTGGCTAAAACTATACAAGGTACCAGTCCGCCCACAGCTGGAATGCTGAACAGGTTGGACACTTTATCTGAGGAAAGGTATACTGGCCTTGGAGGCATCAGAAGAAGGTTCACTAGGCTGATACCAGGTATGGAGAAAGTGAGGATTGCAGATTCTGAAGGTCAAGAGTGTGGCGATGGAAAAGCACAGAGGTCAGCATAAGATGAAGGGCTTATGTCCGAAACATCGAATCTCCCGCTCCTTGGATGCTACTGACCTGTTGTGCTTTTCCAGCATCACACTCATGACTCTCATACCAGGTATGATGAGACTATCTTCTGAGGAGAGGTTGAGTAGACTGCACATGTACTCATTAGAAGAATGAGAGGCAGTCTTATTGAGACGTATAAGGTTCTTAGGGGACCTGACAGTCGATGCAGAAGGGTTGTTTCCCCCATGTAAGAAAGTTTAGGACCAGCAGATACAATCTCAAAATAATTTTTTTTATTATTATTCACGGGGTGTAGCTATCATTGACTAGGACAGCATTCTTTGCCCATCCCCAATTGCCTAGAGGGTAATAAAGAGTCAACTACATTGCTGTGGGTCTGAAGTCACATGTAGGCCAAGGTAAGGATGGCCGTTTCCTTCTGTAAAGGGCATTGAAGACAGAAATGAAGAATTTTTTTCTTTCGGGGAGTGAATCTGTGAAATGCTTCACCAGTTGTTGAGGCTGGGTCATTAGTATATTCATGGATAAGGTACATTAATTTTTAATTGGGAAGGCAAACAAAGCATATGGTGGAAAAGGCAGGAAAGTGGAAAAGCCAGGGGGTAAGTATTATCACTTCAGCCATTACTTCATTGAAAATGGCGGAGCAGACTCTGATGAGCCAGTACCCTGTCCCCGCACATAATGTTTCTTTGCAGCAGTATTTCAATGATAGTTGTTAGTGCAGTCCAAAGTGCAACGTTAAAGTGCAGAAATATATTGTAAGTGGATTGAAGATGAGGCGTGACTCTGTCACGTTTTAGATTCCAGGCTCCATGGGCATGGGCTATATGCAGCTATTGACCATGGAGTGTGCACTGAGATGTTAGTAGTGGGTATTCAAGATGGAGGAGCAGCTGGTGATTTAGAGTCATTAAGTGCACACTCAGACTTTCACATTGGGAATTCTCAATGTCTTGTTTCTAACTGGCATGTGGTAAAATGGAGAGTGCATATTAATAAAGCAAGATTAAGCAAAAAATGAAGGTGAAATGATTATCCCTAATAGTAAGCCTCTTGATTTTCACGAGCAAAAATATCTTGTTGGCATCCAGATTTTAGTTGGAAAGTGGGACTTATTGCTCCCAATATCGACAGCCTCTGCTGACTTGCACACGATTCTGTCAAATACCTTGCTATAATCTACATTGTTTCGGACCTGGGAAGATTCTGCCTATGACTCCACATACTCATGTACTGTGAACAAAGCTTTATGGAGGGATATTTAGCATGTCTACTTGCCTCAAGTTTCATCACAAACAAATCCATAAAGAAAATCTCTTCATAGCAGCCAAATCACCATTCCTCATCATTGATCTTCCATCTATCTCTGGACACAACATATGTAGGGTCTTCACAGGGTAGATGTGGAAACGATATTGTTGCTAGGGGACCACTTTTTGAAAAAAATTGCCCATTTGAAACAGAAATGAGACTTTTTTCTCACAGAAATTCATGAATCCTTGCAACTCTTTTACTGAAAGGGCACTGGAAGTAGAGTTTTTCAATACGTTTATGGCAGATGGGATTAGTTCTTGTTAGGCAAAGCAGTGAAAAGCTTTTCAAGGAACATGGATTCGTGTTTACAATATGGTCTTATTAAATAACGATAGTTAGTGAGTTTTGAGAAGATTTGTAGCTCAGGTTGAGATTCTGGATGTACGTTTGCTTGCTGAGCTGGAAGGTACATTTTCAGATGTTTTGTCACCAAACTAGGTAACATCGGTGAGCCTCCAGTGAAGCACTCATGTTAGTGACCTATTTTCTATTTATGTATTTAGTTTTCCTTGGGTAGGTGATGTCATTTCCTGTGGTGATATCAGTTCCTGTAGTGAAGTCATTTCCTGTTCTTTTTCTCAGATGGTGATAAATAGGGTCCAAGTTGATATATTTATTGATAGAGTTCCAGTTGGAATGCCATGCTTCTAGGAATTCTCGAGCGTGTCTCTGTTTGGCTTATTCTAGGATGGATGTGTTGTCCCACTTGAGTGGTGTCCTTCTTCATCTGTATATAAAGATACTAATGAGAGTGGGTCATGTCTTTTTGTGGTCAATTGATGTTTATGTATCCTGGTGACTAGTTTTCTGCCTGTTTGTCCAATGTAGTGCTTGTTACAGTTCTTGCAAGGTATTTTGTAAATTACTTTTAGTTTTGCTTGTTATCTGCATGGGGTTTTTCAAGTTCATCAGGTGCTATTTTAGTGTGTTAGTGGGCTACCATGATAGTGCAAGCTCAGAGGGCTAAATGACTTAGTCCTCCTATTTGCTTATACGATCATAACAGAAAAACCTAGGGGAGTGAAGGACATTGCAGTCAAGTTAAGCAAATTGTAATCCATATTTCATTTCACTTTTTACAACAAATGGATTCCATCAAAATATCCAAAATTGAGTCTCTGACAAGGAAAGTGGTGTAATGTTTATCATGCACTTTTCCAAACTGCTCTCAACTGAATGAATTGTTTTGTATCCTTTATTTTACCTTTTCCAAACAGCATTGTAGGGCTGAATCTTGTACTTTTTTGGCTGAGTGTCAGTTTCATCAAGTTTTGTAGAGGGTTTATCTCCATGGGGCCTTGCAAAATCTCTCACCATATCATACCAAACTACCCTCACTACCCAACCAATCTCTGTGGCACTCCTCTCATTTGATTCCAGCCTAAATGTATCACGTGTCTTACCTTGAACAACACATCACTGTCAGGGACATCCAAGAATGCACTGGCATCTCTGGCACTGGTGCCAACTTTAAAATGCTGTTCTGTACCAAGGCAAGCCCTGTTAGTCTCACAGTTACTCCTGTTAGTCCTGCACAGTTCCTCCTGTTAGTCCTGCACAGTTCATTAGCTCCATTAGGGCAGAGAAGGGAAACTGTTATCCCACTTTGCAGATAGAAACCCAAGGTCCTGTTGGATGGAATGTCACAGAGGCAGGACATCAGTTTCCCTCTGAAATGGCAGTGGAGGCCATGACACCAGACCATGCCAGCCTGGGCTGAGGTAGCTACCTGGTCAGTGCAGTCTCAGCCATCTGGTGAAATGCACAGCAGTGGAGGGAGAAGGTAAATGACACGTTCCAGTCCACCAATGTTGCCACCATCTTGTGCCTGATACTTCACACTCACTCTGTCTCCTTACTGTGTCCAGCTCCCATCAAGGGTCAGCCACCACCACTCTCACTATTGCCCACCATATCTTTCCTTTCTCACTGTCACCAATCCCAGCCCCCGACACAACTAATCACCTGTGTGGGACACCTCCTCACCTACATCAAAAAAATCAGCTATGATATACAAGTACACAGAATCATAGAATCCCTACAGTGTGGAAGTTGGCCATTTAGCCCATTGAATCCAAACCATCTGTCTGAAGACCATCCCACTCCATAGTCCTGCATTTTCAATGGCTAATCCACCTAGCCTGCAGTACCCTGGGTAATGTAGCATAGCCTATCCACTGCACATTTTTGGACCGTGGGAAGAAACCAGAGCATCCTGTGGAAATCCAAGCAAACACAGAGAGGAAACCAGAGCAGCCAGAGGAAACCCACACAGACACAAGGAGAATGGGCCTTCTCCACACAGACTGCCAGTTGAGGGTAGAATCAACGCAGATCCCTGTCGCTGTGTGACAGCAGTGCTAACCGCTGAGCCACCAGGCCACCTTACATCTCCCGCATAAGAACAGAAGGAGTCAGGGTGGATGATGGGCTACCCAACAGTCAGCTCCTCATTCCTTATGAGAAAAGGATTCACACTTGGACAACTCCAAATCACTGACTATGTCCAAGTTTCTGGAGTGATATCAGAGGCTGCCCTTTACATACTGTGCCAAGGCACCCACCAAAGGCTATCTCCCTTGACTTGACTGAGGTCCACTGACAGCCATGACAAGTTTTCTGACTTTGTTTTCCTCACTAAATAGCGAGGCAAGTCAACAGTACTGTGAGTATCTCTGGCTCAGGAGCAAGGCACGAAAAGACAAAACAAGCTAGGGATTCTGTGAGCATTCTGGTAGGTCAAAGGGAGTGAGCTGGACCAGTCTATGAGCTGGGTGGCATGACCCTTATCATGATATTGCCCTGGCTGCAGCATTACAATAATAACTGCCATTGCACTGCAAAGTGCAGCTTTGAAGTAAGGAGGCATCCTGTAAATAGATCAGATATGTGAGGGTTCTTAGAGGCTGATACATGTCGGATGCCAATGTCATGAATTTTGGGTACATTTGGCCTGTGCACGAGAAGCATGCCCTGAGATGTTGGTGCCTGTATCCAACATGGATGACCTTTTGGAGTAAACAGCGAACTGAAGTTACCAGGTGTCCGCAGTGACTTTCAAGCTGAGAATTATCGTCATCTAGTCTGCTATGACAGGAAACTGCAAATTAATGAGGCAAGATGTGCTGTTACTAAGCTTCTTAACAACTAAGAATCCCCCTTAATTAGCAACTTGCTGCTGCCAAGCCAGAGTTTCACCTCAAATTCTGGAGATTAGTTTGAAGTTGCAGTAGGTTGTTCCTAATGTCAAGAGAGTCCCTAATGGATTTCTCACTAGATTTTGATGCAGTTCATGTCATTCAAGCTCCTGTAAGAATCTACCCATAACCTTTAGTTACAAAGTGTAGCATTTTTTATTTGGAGTTTAACTGTGCTAAACTGAGTTCCTGTTCAAATGAAATATCGCAAACAAATTATTTAGAAGTGCAATTATCCTCTTGAACTCCTCTGGAAATTCTGTAGAAATGCATCAACAAATAGACTAACAATCTAGTTGATGATCTATTGTTACATAACCACTCTGTAGCACTTCTCCCCAGAGTTGAAATCATATTTGAATAAAAAGGATAAGTAGAGATGATCAATTTAAATAAAATAAATTAAATCCAGATTATCCTTGTTTGCCACCTGTTTTTTTTTAATTGAAAGTATTTTATTTCAGAATACGACTGTCAATTTGGCTGAGTTGTAGGTCTTTGATTGGGATTGGGACATTGGATTAGGATCTATATATATTACAGTTATTATTGTAACAATTATTGTCTATGATTTTCTTTATCATGCCAAACCAAAATTAGCAATCCTTTTCAGCAATGTTTTCAACTGAGTTACAAGGTCACTTTTTAAAAATAGTAGAGCAAAAGCATTTAAAAGTGTGACCTTGCTTTAAAAAATATGCTTTTAATCCAAATGATTTTAATGAAAGTACCAGTCTCCCAGCATTACTACCATCTGGGATCTTGACATTGGCTCAGAGGTTTTAACCATCCAGCAAAAATATGTTGATAAGGTAGGTTCAGTTTTAAGTCCCACCTTCTCCAGAGGCGTGTACAAACATCTCTCAACAAGTTATTAAAATACCTATCAAAGATGGACTCTTGTGCATTGATAGTTTCCCTCCGCTGGGTCAAGGTTCGCATCTTACCCTCCCTATTAGGTGTGCCCTAACATGTCCAAATAGGTTGTTTAAAAAACTTGCAACCTGCAAAGGTCACTAACATTGATAGTCCATGATAATGCAGTATAGATTTATTCTAAGCATTTGGGAATGTCATTGGGTTGTTGATAACCTGACCAAGAGTTAAGTTAACAATGAAGAATCGTGGGTACCTACAATCCCTCATGGGTTTTCATCTGGCCTTCATGCTAGGAATGCATGCAATCATCTAACCAATTAAAAGTGGAGACCCTCTGGAAGCCATCCAGATGGATCATTCATTCAGCACTTCTGGCTGAATGTGGATGCAAATCAAGGCTTCTATTTTGCAAATATATCTTGGATTCTAGCATTATTGAGGATGGGGATATGCATAGAGCTGTCTCCTCCCATCAGCCACTCAATTGTCCATTGACATTCATGATTGGATGTGAAAGAACTACAAAGCTTTCTTCTGTAACATTGATCATGCTGTGATGTGTGGTATGCTGTTTTCACTCTTTAGCACTTGTAGCCCTATTTGGTACTTCAGCAGATTGACAACTTATTTTTAGATACACCTGACATGCTCTGCTAAATAAAACAAGCCTCATCCGCTGATAGTGAGGGATAAGCCAGGGCATAAGTTTACAGTTTGTGATTGTATATTATTCTGCTGCTGTTCATGAGTCACAGCGTGTTATGAAGGCCTAGTCATGAGTTACTAGAGCTGCTCTGAATCAATCCCATTGAGCCACAAAATGCAATGAAGATTCCACTGAGTAAAGATAGGAGTTTGTCCTTGCAGGAGTATGTTGTGTTAAATCCTATCAATATTGCCATGAATAGGTATTGTCAAGAGACTTGAGTCAGTGAGAGGGAGGTCAAGTAGGTGTTGGGTCTCTCACCATTAGCTAAGGACCATGTCCTTCAGGACTCAAACAGCTGAGTCAGTCAGTACTAATCCAGTCGCTCTTTTATGAGTATGGAAGTCTCACATCTAAAGGATATTCTGTGCCCTTGCCAACATCAATGCTCATTCCAAGTGCTGTTCAATATGAAGAAGCAATGACTCAACCTTTGAGAAAGAATTATATGTAGTAATCAGCAAGTGGTTTCCTTGCCCATGCCTGACCAGCTGCAATCAGATTTCATGGGGTAGAGAGTCAATGTTGAACACTCCAAAGGCCGCTCCATTCTGACTGTATGAAATTGTGCTGTTATCTCTGAGCATAATGGTGGAGGAACCTGAGATCTTAGCTCTAAGTTGATATTCTGTGAGTGTGACTATATCAGGCTGGTGCTTAACTAGACTGAAAACCAGCTCTCCCAATTTTGACACCTGCCTCCAGATGCTGGTAAGCTGGACTTTACAGTGTCACTGCCATGGATGTGATTTTGTTTTGTCTGGTACATTGCCGGATGGTCTATCTGCTTTTATTCTTATTAGAATTTGAGAGTTTGATATAATGATTTGCTAGGGTAATTCAAAGAGCAGTTAAGAGTCATGTGCATTACCATGTGTCTGGAAACACAGGGAAATGATCATGGGTTTACATGTCTAAACAGCAATTATGAAGAAGTTGGCTTTGTGTCAGTCAGTAGTTTCATTCTTACCAATATTGATAATAGCTTTGCATTCCAGATGTATTCAATTACTGAGATATAAATTACCATCTACAATGATCGGATTTGAACTCAAATTACTTGAACATTAGTCCTCTGGTTTAACTAATGTAGTAACATAACCATTATGCTACTGCACCCTTAGTTTCAGAAATTGAAGTAGTCTTAAGAGAGTAGTAGGATGGGCTGGTAAAGTGTTCCATTGGACATTTATATCAGACAGACCAAATGCTGTCCCAAGGTCTGTGTTTCTGACAACCAGAGATTATTTGCAGGTGCCCAATTTATGCTGAAAACATGATGAGGAAAGATAACTAATTGACATGCACATTAAAGTAACATTTCCTTTGCTGAAAATCATGATTAAGCTGCCTTGTTGCCATAGATTTAAGTTATTTGAGGATGGATACCAGGTAACCATTACATTAAGTCAAGATTTATTTGTGAAAGTTTTCTAGATGGGTAAGGTTTATGAATTTATGGTGATTTGTTCAGTTTGACAGAACTGACTTGTTAATAGGAAGCAGAAGAAGACTATAAATGGAAATGGCTTGGTAACTATCTAATAGAGTTTTTCAGGACTCAATTCTACATTTCCTTCTATGCTAGTCATAAACTATATGAAAGAGAACGCTTGCAATATTTTAAAGTTTATTGATAATAGCAAGTGTTGGGACCTGTTGACAAATAAAAGGATAATGTGAAAAAAAGCTGAAGACTTGCAACTGCAATTTATATTTAAAAAGGAAACATAAAATACATACGTAATGCACAGCTGTTTTTTTGGATTTAATGTTTAGTTAATTGAAAAAAGCAGATAATTTGGATTTAATGTTTAGTTAATTGAAAAAATCCAGTCAATGTGAAGATTATGTTTATCAAATTGTAATGTTCTTGAAAACATTTGACATTGATAATACAATGAGAGTGCATTCACTTCACTGAAGTGAGTTGGGTTCTGTTTACGTGCATTAGCTATGGATGCAGTCAGGTAGTTGCCATCGCTGAAGTCGTAATCCAAAGCCCAAGCCTTAATGCTGTGAATATGTAAGTTCAAATCTCACCAAACTTTAAGGGAATTTCAATTCAATTCATAAAATACGTGGAACAAAATGTCAGTTTCACTTGTCATGAACCACTAGGTTTCTGTACACAGCCCTTCTGTTTCACTAGTGTTATCAGAAAAGGAAACTGCTCTCTTTATCTCACCTAGGCCTTGAGTAACTACAGGTCTGCAATGTGACAAAGTCCCAAGTACATTGTAGGAAAATTGTATGTCAGCTGGGTCTCAGACTTCCAGATGCCATTATTTAAGCAGCTGGAAACTGCCTGGAGTGGCAGTAGGGGCAAGGTCAAGCCTGGAGCAGGGTATGTTGAGCTCTTGTGAGGAGTGTGAGCCCAGCATGGCTAAGCACTTATGGACTTATGGCACTTAAATAACCGTGTTTCTTTGTTTTTCTACTTTTTTACTTTTTTTTATTTTACATTTAGAGATTATTATTGGAGATTACACGTGAGACTGTGGTAGATTTGGTTCATTCATCATGTTTTTAACTAACCATCCTGTCCAATTTCATTGGAGCCTCTGGTTGGACAGTTGGATAGAGTAAACTGACCATGTGATCTAAACTCATACTGACAGGGTTGAGTGGGTCAATAGTTGAATTAACATTGTGGTTATTATATGCCATTTCAGGGTCTGACCTTCAAAAGAGCAATGATGTCTTGGAGAACAGTAAAATTTTCAGGATTATTTAAAGGTCTGCATTTTGGCTTCACAGTAACACAGCAGAGCCAAACATTGTTGGATTTCCTTGTTTTCAAACTGCAATTCTGCATAGCAACTGGATAATTTTAGGAATAGCACAGAGCGATAACAGTGATATTAAGAAGAGGTAAAATGATAATGTGACAAGTTGACTCAGTGGCCACACCCTTGTTTCAGAAATGTAGAAGTCCAACTACTGTTGGATAATTCAGTTCATTGTCGAGGCTAACATCTGAAGGAGTATGGCAATGTCAGAACTTAATCTTTCAGTGAATGCAGTGTAGATTTACCTGAATGACACCTCCTTGCCAAGGTTTACATTATGAAGAGAAATTACACAAACTACAGTTATATTTCTTAGAATTTATTGAATTAAGGGGTTATTTGAACAAAAGAATTCAAGATAGTATGAAGAGCAAATAGGGTAAACACAGCAAAACTATTTCCACTAGTTTAACCATCGAACTGGAGATATGTTCTAAATGTTAGGCCCAAAATTTCCAGGAGTGAACTGTGAGAACAGAAAAGCTGGTAGAAGTTTTCCCATGACTGACAACAGCCCCACTTTGATTGGGGACTACCACCAACCCACTTTCTGACATAGCATTTGGTTGAATAAAGCATTCAGTATGTTTGCCATCCAGACAGGTGACATGCATTGTTTGTGCTAGGTTGACATCTTGGTGTGCTGTACAGCCAGTTCCTCTGGGACTGATCCCTCCTAACAAGCGAGACGAGTAGACTACCTGTGCAATAGAGTACCTCACTATTGCTGGTACTGATCACCTTTGGGATTTAACTGAAGCATCAATGTGCTAACAGTTAAAGAGCAGCATAACGAGACAAAACATTGATGATGCATCATGCAAGTAGGCACTCAGTGATTCAGCACTAAAAGAACAATTGACCAGCATTGAGATTTAGCTGGTCTAATCCGTGAGCTGGGTGTTTTCCGTGTGCGCAAAATGTCCTTGCAGCAGTCTTTCAATGGTAATTACTGGAGAACCCTGAAAAAAGTTCTGTGCTTCCATAATATCCAACAGTGGATCACAGAGTGTCATGAGGATCATGAGGAGTTGGCAGTTCTCAGATGCCAATATCTGTAGATGAGGGGCATGCGAGGCTGCTGCACATGAATGGTACCCTGAGATTCTATTGCGAGTTGACCAACTGTGGCAAGCTGAAAACATCAGGTCCACACTCTTACTGGCATCTCTAGAATTCTTGGCATCCTGATATGCATTAGTAAGATATTTAATAAGTGATAATCTACTTTAATAGGCTGCTTAATAGGAAACTCAAATTGATGCCTAGCAGAGGCATACAGGTTCAACGAACATTGAGATTGGCCTCACAGAGTTCTCATGCTTTTCTGCCCCAAATTTCTGCCCCTTATCTCCTGCAACAACATTTTGAACTTGGGCATTTTTATCCACTCCAGTTTTCATTGCTTCTTGTGTCCTTTAGAAATGTTTTTTGGCCAGATCACTCATTTTGCTTAGTTTATCTATGAAAATTAAAACATAGGCTGTAAGTATAGTTCCTCATCCTTGATTTATAAATTTCTATCATAAATGTGAGTAATCCTCACACTACATGTCCATTCAAGAGGGCTGAATCCTGTGGACTCATTGGCAGCATTCCTAAAGGCATACAGTGTTAAGGAAGTTCCTGACAATAAGCTCTAATCGTGGTCTTTAAAGTTTAATTCCATGTTTCAAATACACCTTTTGGTGGTGATCATCAGAAGTTTGGAGTTGCTTTATTCTGAAGCTATTCATCATTTCTTTCAATATTACAACATAAAATTTGAACCTTCGTCTGAAGTCATTTCTATAGGGAACCCATATCTTGTAGAACAATAAACAAACTTCTCCTACAACCTTTTTGTAATTTTTCCCAAAGGCACTGCTTCAGGAAATCTTGTTAGAACAAACACAATTGTCAAAAGATGCTGATTTCCATTCTTGGTTCAAGGTATTCTTCAATCTATTAAGACTGAGGTAAATAGTTCTTTGAAAGCTGGTTCTGTTATTAAACATTTAATTAATGGTTGGGATTTCCCTCTTACTGACATGTATGACATGCCTAGAAAACATTGACCACATTTTTGTGGAATATTAGCTAATAAAAATGTTTTCATTTTTTTAGCCTGTGTTATCTGTGTGAGCTGCTATTGGAATCTCATGAGATATTCATACAATATCATCATGTCACCTAATGGACTGCTAGCAATTCAACTCTGTACAATGGAATTCATTTTTAACATCCGTGTATAGTTCCAATTAATGTTTTCTCTTTACACTTCTGGAAGACAAATTGTAACATTAGTCAGCACCAGCACTGGACTGGCTCCAGTGTCTTTCAATGTCTTTACTGGTTTACCTCCTGAACTAAAGAATAAGGAAATTCCTCTCCTCATAAAGAAAATATTCAGAACATCAGCAGTCTGATTCACTTTATCAACAGTTGAGGTAGAATGTTTTGACTGTCCTGATACATCATTCTCTTTCGAGATGTTCCTAAGGAAATATATTCTGTTTATACTACAGCCACAGTTTGGTATCCACATCCTTTCCTGACGTACCCTTTTTGTAAGGA
Source organism: Hemiscyllium ocellatum (assembly GCF_020745735.1). NCBI lineage: Eukaryota > Metazoa > Chordata > Chondrichthyes > Orectolobiformes > Hemiscylliidae > Hemiscyllium > Hemiscyllium ocellatum. Next base: position 56,085,429 of record NC_083416.1, read on the forward strand.
TTCCTTAGACCCTACTGCTGCAGTTTATCTCATATCTAACTTCCTGTATTTTGACTTCAATACGACTTATTAGCATGGATACGTTAGTTTCTTTGTATTGCTTTTTGCTTCCAGCTCTTTTTATTTATTCATCTGTCATCCAAATGTTTGTTCCTTACAATTAGTTTCTCTTCCATCTGTAGATTTCCTATTCTTCCAACTTCCTTGTGGATTTCCATGTAACCCTCTCCCTACATGTAATTTATGTGTGATATATCGCACCTATCTGCCAGAACTGCTGCTTCTCAGGTCTTTGAAACTTGATGTACACCTACATTTATTTTGGTTTATTGGAATGCTGTTTAAATTATTCTGTAATCATGATTTCCCTTCTGTTCTTAAAATATTTCGCTAACTTCAGTGATCGAAACCTCTGCATTTCTTTTTCTTTTACAAATACTACAAATTTCAATTGAATTAATTTATTGTAGTTCTAAATATTAATTGTAAGCTTCAGGAACAGTTTCATAAGTATTTTTAACTGTTTCATAATCTGCATATTGTTCTTCTAATAAATATGTACACAGGGTTATAGTTTTTACATGTCAAAACATTGAATGTCACGATGGCCGAAAAATCTTTTGGCCATTTTATCTGACCAGCAACATTTTCAAATGAGTGAAATATGTTTTGAATCCATCCTCAGTAAACTTACACACTAGGCATCAATTTTTAGTTAAAGCAAGTCCCTCATTGGAACCAGTTTCATCCTCCAGGTTTCTACCTCTTTCCATTTTTTCTTAATATTTTCTCCAGCTATGTCATGTTGCCTACTTCCATATGTCTTTGCATTTCAAGTATTTTTTTAAAATTCCATCTGCCTTTCTAATATCCTCTGTTTCCTCTCCTTTCTTTCTAATTCATGCTTTTTCTTGTTTGCAAATCTCTTTACTTTTCTTTCTCTTCCCTTTCCATTTCTCTCTTCTCTTATCATCCATTTTCCCCTATCGTCTTCTAGTTTAAATCTTCTAATATAGAACATAGAACATTACAGCGCAGTACAGGCCCTTTGGCCTTCAATGTTGCATCACCCTGTGAAACCATTCTGAAGCCTATCTAACCTGCACTATTCCATTCTTATCCATCTGCCTATGCAATGACCATTTAAATGCCCGTAAAGTTGACGAGTCTACAACTGTTGCAGGCAGTGCGTGCCACACCCCTACTACTCTCTGAGTAAAGAAACTATCTCTGACATCTGTCCTATATCTATCACCCCTCAATTTGAAGCTATGCCCCCTCATACTAGCCATCACCATCCTAGGAAAAAGGCTTTCACTGTCCACCCTATCTCACCCTCTGATTATCTTATATGTCTCAATTAAGTCATCTTTCAACCTTCTTCTCTCTAATAAAAACAGCCTCAAGTCCCTCAACCTTTCCTCATCAGACCCGCCCCCTCCCCCATACCAGGTAACATCCTAGTAAATCTCCTCTGAACCCTTTCCAAAACTTCCACGTCCTTCCTATAAAATGGTGACCAGAACTGCACACAATACTCCATGTGTGGCCGCGCCAGAGTTTTGTACAGCTGCAGCATGAGCTCATGGTTCCGAAACTCAATCCCTCTACTAATAAAAGCTAACACATCGTATGCCTTTTTAACAGCCCTATCAACCTGCATGGCAACTTTGAGGGATCTATGTACAAGGACACAGAGATCTCTCTGCTTATCTACACTACCAGGAAACTCACCTTCTCCCCTCCGCACCCCCCCCCCACCCCCCCTCACCCCCATTACTCTTCATTCCTGTAACTCCTTTCAAAGTGAATCACCTCACACTTTTCTGCATTAAGCTCCATTTGCCACCTCTCAGCCCAGCTCTGCAACATATCTATGTCCCTCTGTAACCTGCAACATCCTTCAGCACTATCCTCAACTCCACCAACCTTAGTGTCATCCACAAATTTACTAACCCATCCTTTTATGCTCTCATCCAGGTCATTTATAACAATGACAAACAACAGTGGACCCAAAACAGATCCTTGCGGTACACCACTAGTAACTGAACTCCAGGATGAACATTTCCCATCAACCACCACCCTCTGACTTCTTTCAGCTAGCCAATTCTGACACAAACTGCTGAATCACCTTCAATCCCATACCTCCGTATTTTGCTCAATAGCCTACCGGGGGGAACCTTATCAAATGCCTTCCTGAAATCCATACACACTGCATCAACTGCTTTAGCCTCATCCACTTGTTTGGTCACCTTCTCAAACAACCCAATAAGGTTTGTGAGGCATGACCTATCCTTCACAAAACCATGTGAACTATCCCTAATCAGCTTATTCCTAATGAGATAATTATAAATCCTATCTCTTATAACCTTTTCCAACACTTTACCCACAATCTGCCTAAGGCTCACTAGTCTATAATTATCAAGGTTATCTCTACTCCCTTCTTGAACAAGTGAACAACATTTGCTATCCTCCAGGCTTCTGTTACCATTCCTGTAGACAATGATGACATAAAGACCGAGGCCAAAGGCTCAGCAATCTCCTCCCTGGCTTCCCAGAGAACATAGGATAAATCCCATCCAGTCCAGAAGATTTATCTATTTTCACACTTTCCAGAATTTCTGACACCTCTTCCTTATGAACCTCGATCTCATCCTATCTAGTAGCCTGTTTCTCAGTATTCTCCTTGACAACATTGTCTTTTTCCAAAGTGAATACTGATGAAAAATATTCATTTAGCGTATCCCTATCTCCTCTGACTCCACACAAAACTTTCCACTTCTGTCCTTGATTGGCCTTAATCTTTCTCTAGACATTCTTTTATCCTTTATATACCTATAGAAAGCTTTAGGGTTTTCCCTGATCCTATCCACCAATAACATCTCATGTCCCCTCCTGGCTTTTCTTAGCTCTCTCTTTAGGGCTTTCTTGGCTACCTTCTAACTCTCAATCCCCCTAACTGACCTTTCACATCTCAACCTAACATAAATCTTCTTCTTCTCTTGACAAGAGATTCAACTTCCTTAGTAAACCATGGCTCCTGCACTTGACAACTTCCTTCCTGTCCGACAGGTACATACTTATCAAGGACACACAGTAGCTGTTCCTTGAATAAGCTCCACATTTCAACTGTGCCCATCCCCTCCAGTTTCCGTCCCCATAAAATGCATCCTAAATCTTGTCTAATCGCATTGTAATTGCCTTTCCCCAAGCTGTAACTCTTGCCCTCCAGTGTATACTTATCCCTTTGCATCACTAAAGTGCTCAAATACCTCCAAATCTAACACCTGGTCGGGTTCATTACCCAGTACCAAATCTAATGTGGCAACGCCCCTTGTTGACCTGACTACAAACTGTGTCAGAAAATCCTCCTGCACACTATGGGCAAAAACTAACCCATCTAAAGTACTTCAACTATAGTATTCCCAGTCAATATTTAGAAAGTTGAAGTCCCTCATAACAACCACCATGTCATTCTCTTTCTTATCGAGAATCATCTTTGCTATCCTTTCCTGGGAGGCCTATAGATAACTCCCAACAGAGTGACCTCTCCTTTCCTGTTTCTAATATCAGCTGACACTACTTCAGCAGACGAGTCCTCAAGTGTCCTGTCTGCTGACATAATACTGTCTTTGACTAATAGTGCCACACCCCCACCTCTTTTACCATTTTCTCTGTTCTTACGGAAACATCTAAATCCCACAACCTGCAGCAAGCATTCCTATCTCTGTCTTTTAAATGGCCACAACATTGAAATCCCAGATACCAACCCATGCTGCAAGTTCTCCCACCTTATTCCGGATCCTCCTGGTGTTAAAATAGACACAGCTAAAACCAACTTCTTGCTTGCCAGTGCCCTCTTGTGACCCTGAAACCTTATTTTGGACCTCACTACTCTCAACCTCCTCTATAATTGAACTATAATTTAGGTTCCCATTCCCCTGCTGAATTAGTTTAAAACCTCCAAAAGAGTATTAGGAAAACTCCCCCTTTCCCCCCTCCCGAGGACATTGGTACCCCTCTGGTTCAAGTGAAGACCATCTTGTTTGTAAAGGTCCCACCTACTCCAGAAAGAGACCCAATTATCCAGGAATTCAAAACCCTCCCTCCTGCACCATCTCTGAAGCCATGTGTGCAACTCCTCTCTCTCTCTCTCTATTCCTCGCCTCGCTAGCACATGGCACGGGCAGTAAGCCAGAGATAACAACTCTGTTTGTCCTAGCTCTAAGCTTACACCCTAACTCCCTGAATTTCTACCTTAAATCCCCCTCTCTTCCTACCTATGTCATTGGTGCTTATGTGGGCCACGACTTGGGGCTGCTCCCCCTCCCCCTCCCCCTCAAGGATTCCAAAAACACAATCAGAGACATCATAAACCTTGGCACCAGGGAGGCAACACACCAACCATGTGTCTCTCTTGTTCCCACAGAATCTCCTATCTGTCCCCTAACTATGGAGTCCCCAATGACTATTGCTCTGCTCCTGTGCCCCCTTCCCTTCTGAGCAACAGGGACAGACTCTGTACCAGTGACCTGTGCCCCATTACTTACCACTGATAAATACCCCCCTCCATACAGTATCCAAAAAGGTATACTTGTTGTTGAGGGGAATGACCACAGGGATCTCTGCACTGCCTGCCACCCTTGACGGTAACCCATCTGCCTTTTCCTTGTACCTGAGGTCTGACTACCTCCCTGTAACTACTCTCAATCACCCCCTCCACCTCCCAAATGATCCGAAGTTCATCCAGCTCCAGTTCCCTAACACAATTTTCGAGGAGCTGGAGTTGGGTATACTGCCTGCAGGTGCAGTCAGCAGGGATACTAATGTTGACCCATACCTCCCACATTCTGCAGGAGGAACATTCAGCTGCCCTAACCTCCATTCCCACTATTCTAAATTCCCAACAAAATTACTGAAAAACTGAAAGAGAGAGAGAAAAAAGAAACTAGTCACCTAATCAATCTGGCGCATAGAACTTTCTTTTTTGGTTTGAGGAGGAGGATGGGTGGGAGACACCACCCGAGTAGTGTTTTGGGTAAAGCAACCATCGAAATATAAAGCCTCACTTACCCAGCAGTGCCGTGTCTGCTCCTGCTCAGGGTGCACTCTGCCTATAACGAGGTAAGCTTTTGAACTTTACTCCTACCTTCCCATCAGCCTCTGGTCCTCGCTGTCACTCCTCCCACTGCAACTGCCACCGAGAAAATATCATTTCTTTCTTGTAATTTAAGTTTTTTTTTCATTTTCAGCTGAATCTGAGTTAATTCTATCTATGATATTTCAATTGCAGGCACCCTCCTAATTCTAACTGTTGGATAATCACATTAAACATCACCTCCTAATGAGATCCTGCTTTTATTTCCATTTTCAATTTACCTGCTAACCCTCAGTTTAGCTTTAGGCAAAGATTTTAAATAATTAACTCTTATATCTTTTTCCAGAAACATCTTAGTAACATTTAACATCAATTTAAAATTCAACCTATGCAATAAACTTCACCACAATACTTCTGTTCTATGTCCAGAACCTCCACATATACGATTCTTTAAGGACGAGACAGACCCTCTTACATTCAGTACATTAAAATCCCTACTCTTTATGTGATCTTATCTAATAGTCCTGGGCAAATCAGATCCAAGAATTACAACTGAGTTGATAGATTTTTTTTTGTTTAGTCAGTGAACATGGGGAATAGTTAATGAGATATATTCACTCAAGGGTCCAGATTTTCTTTAACAGTACTCCTGTATTAGACAGAAAAAGATACATTTAGAGAAGGTACCCAAATGTAGAATATAATTAGAATGATCTCACAAAACGCAGAAAAGCAAAGCTCTCAATGTCCTTCCCAACTCTATCTATTACAGAAACAAATCCAGAGAAATTACAGCCTCATTCTCTAATCTTTAGCATTCATCTTCATTCCAGGGTGTTTTTTTTTTCTCCCTTGTGATCTAGAGAAACAGTTTGATGAATCCATTCCAAATGTGTTGATATTAACAATTTACAAATCTGAAAGCCCAAATTTTCTCAGAATTAAGAACCTGCAGATTTATAATCACACCCTCCTATTTTAATAAAAATCACCATTAAAACCCATCTGCTGAGGTAGTTTGTTCCCTGAACTGTCTTAAATCTTTCTTTGGAGAAAAGCTATACTCTGATCTGATTTTTAAAAAAATATTGCTGGTTTTAGATTATTTGGAACCATAAACAAAGCTAATACTTTTATTCAATCTGTCATAAATCCAACAATATAAGCATTTTTCTATTAACATCACAATGGTATGCTATCATCTACTTTCTGACAAAAATGGATTTAGTCATTGATATGGAAGGACCCTCTGATTTTTTTTTCAGAATACTCCTCACATAAATAACAATCACTCATTTTTATTTACTATTTTAACATGTAAAATCCAAAAAAAAATTAATATTTATACACTTCAATCTGCAATTTACATTTTAATGACTTAGGTAAGGTAAATCATTCAGTTGACACATAGGTAGGAAATTATGTCATGAAGAAGTCATAAAGAGTGACTTGGAAAGATATAAAGAATCTGACGAAGGCTATAGATGGACTGTGTGGGACAATGTCGTACACATGAAGCATAACGTGGGAAAATAGGAAATTGTTCATTTTGGCAACATGAATGAAAAGAAAATTATTACTTAAATATAAAATATCAGTGGAAGCTAGGCGCCGAGATATTTAGATGTCCTGGTGTATGAAAAATGTTATCTGGTAGAGACAATACATAATTAAAAAGGTTCATGGGATTTTATTATTGAGCGTAATTGACTGTAAATATAATGAGGGTGTGCTTTCTTTATACAGGGCATTACTGAGATGCCATCTTGAAAACTATGTACAGTTTTGGTCTCCTGTTTTAAGGAAGGATGTAAATGCATTGGACGTGGTTCAGCGGAGGTCTATTAGATTTATAGCTGGAATGAGTTGGTTGTCTAATGACGTTGGTTGGCCAGGCAGGCTACTTTCCACTGGATGTTCGAAGAATGAGACGTGTTTTAATAGAAGTATAGAGGATCTTAATAATTTGGACATGGAAAGGATATATCCTGTTGTGGGTGAGCGCGAAATGATGAGACACTGTTCTCTAAATTAGGGATTACTCTTTTAACGCAGGGATAAAAAGATTGTATTTCTCTCAAAGGGTGGTTCAATTTTGGAACTCTACCTCAGAAGATGAATCAATTAATATTGTTAAGACAAGAGTAAATTATTGTCAGGCAATAACGTTAAGTACTGTTGACGGGGAGATCAGAATGTGAATTTGGAAACAATCAGATCAGCCATGATTTTATTGAATGCCAGAACAAGTTGAGGGTCCAAATGGCCTAGTTCTGTTCATGTGTTTGGATATGGAATACTGTGCATACCAGGTTTGGTCTCCATATTTTGTACTTACATTGGAGGTGGAGCAGCTGAAGTTCATTAGATTGGTCCCTAAGAGGTGGGTTGCCATTTTCAGAACTCGAACAAATTGCATCTTTTTCCATGGAGTTTAAGAGAATGAGAGATGATCTCATTGAAGCATAAAAGATATACTGACAGGTGTAAAAATTGTATCATTTTATTTTTCTGTAATTCTGATTATGGGAAAATGTCTGTTTCAAAAACCAAGGAATGTGGAAAGGATTATGGTACTTTTTAAAAACTGGTTACTGACTCTCATTGTATGTGCTGCTCATTCAAGCAGTACAAAAGATTTAGTTGAAGACAAACTGGAACCAGGGGAATTATGAGATTTGGATGGCATCAAGTAGCTGTTTGGTCTGTGGAATGATAACTATGACTTTGTGCATGCCAACAATTGTGTGATTGGCACCCAGGTAGCTAAACAGTTTATGGATATGAATGTTTGGTCAGAAGTCAATGGACCTCCAGAAAGGGAGGAACAGACCCTTTCTCTGCAGCAAAGACCCCACAAGCCTGAAGAAATCTAACTTATTTCCTCCCACCGGTTGCAATAATCTGTGGCTCTTTTAACCCCCCTAATAGTCAGAGGGAAATTGAGAAACAAATTTGTAAGGAGATCTCAGTTATCTGTAAGAATAATTACGGGGTTATGGTAGGGGATTTTTTAACTTTCCAAACAAAGAGTGGGACTGCCATAGTGTTAAGGGTTTAGATGGAGAGAAATTCGTTAAGAGTGTACAATAAAATTTTCTGATTCAATATGTGGTTGTACCTACTAGAGAAGGTGCAAAGCTTGACCAATTCTTGGGAAATAAGGCAGGGTAGGTGACTGAGGTGTCAGTGGGGGAGCACTTTGACCATAATCCTATTAGTTATAAAATAGTGACCATAATTCTATTGGTTTTAAAATAGTGATGGTAAAGGATAGACCAGATCTAAAAGTTGAAGTTCTAAATTGGAGGAAGATTAATTTTAATGATATTAGGCAAAAATTTTCAAAAGCTGATTGGGGGCAGATGCTCACAGGTAAAGGGACAGCTTGAAAATGGGAAGCCTTCAGAAATGAGATACTGAGAGTCCAGAGACAATTTATTCCTGTTTGGGTGAAAGGAAAGGCTGGTAGGTATAGGGAATGCTGGATGACTAAAGAAATTGAGGGTTTGGTTAAGAAAAAAAGGATGCATATGTCATGAATAGACAGGATAGATTAGATGAATCCTTAAAAGAGTATAAAGGCAGTATGAGTATACTTAAGAGGGAAATCAGAAGGACAAAAAGGGGATATGGGATAACTTTGGCAAATAGAATTAAGGAGAATCCAAAGGGTTTTTACAAGACATTAAGGACAAAAGGGTAACTAGGGAGAGAATAGGGCACTTCAAAGATCAGCAAGGTAGCTCTTGTATGGAGCCGCAGGAGCTGGGTGAGATACTAAATGAGTATTTTGCATCAATGTTTACTGTGGGAAAGGACATGGAAGATATAGAATGTAGGGAAATAGATGGTGACATCTTGAAAAATATCTGTAATACAGAGGAGGAAGTTCTGGATTGTCTTGAAACACATAAAAGTGTATAAATCGCCAAGACTTGATCAGGTGTACCCTAGAACTCTATGGGAAGCTAGGAAAATGGTTGCTGGGCCCTTTGCTTAGATATTTACATCATCAATAGTCACAGGTGAGATGCCAGAGAACTGGAGGTTGGCTAACATGGTGGCACTGTTTGATAACAGTGGTAAGGACAAGCCAGGAACTATAAACTAGTGAGCCTGCATCAGTGGTGGGCAAGTTGTTGGAGAGAATCCTGAGGAACTGGATGTACATGTGTTTGGAAAGGCAAGAACTGATTAGGGATAGTCAACATGTGTTTGGAAAGGCAAAAATTGATTAGGGATAGTCAACATGGCTTTGTGTGTATTGGAAATCATGTCACACAAACTTGCTTGAGTTTTTTTGAAGAAGTAACAAAGAGGCTTGATGAGGGCAGAGCAGTGGACTTAATCTATATGGACTTCAATAAGGTGTTCGACAAGGTTCCCCATGGGAAACTGATTAGCAAGGTTAGATCTCATGGAATACAAGGAGAACTACCCATTTGGATACAGAACTGGCTCAGAGGTGGTGGTGGAGGGTTGTTTTGCAGACTGGAGGCCTGTGACCAGTGAAGTGCCACAAAGATCGATGCTGAGTCCTCTACTTTTCGTCATTTATATAAGTGATTTGGATGTGAGCATAACAGGTATAGTTAGTAAGTTTGCAGATGACACCCAAATTGGAGGTGCAGTGGACAGTGAAGAAGGTTACCTCAGATTACAACAGGATCTTGATTAGATGGGCCAATGGGCTGAGGAGTGGCAGATGGAGTTTAATTCAGATAAATGCGAGGTTCTGCATTTTGGGAAAGCAAATCTTAGCAGGATTTATACACTTAATGGTAAGGTCTTAGAGAATGTTGCTGAACAAAGAAACCTTGGAGTACAGGTTCATTGGTCCTTGAAAGTGGAGTCGCAGGTAGATAGGAAAGTGAAGAAGGCATTTAGTATGCTTTCCTTTATTGGTCAGAGTATTGAGTACAGGAGTTGGGAGGTCATGTTGCGGCTGTACAGGACATTGGTTAGGCCACTGATGAAATATTGTGTGCAATTCTGGTCTCCATCCTATCAGAAGAATGTTGTGAAACTTGAAAGCATTCAGAAAAGATTTACAAGGATGCTGCCAGGGTTGGAGGATTTGGGCTTTAAAGAGAGGTTGAATAGGCTGGGGTTGTTTTCCCTGGAATGTCGGAGGCTGAGGGGTGACCTTGTAGAGGATTATAAAATCATGAGCCACATGGATAGGATAAATAGACAAGTGCCTCTTTCCTGGGGTGGGGGAGTCCAAAAGTAGAGGGCATAGGTTTAGGGTGAGAGGGGAAAGATATAAAATGGACCTAAGGGGCAATGTTTTCACTCAGAGGATGGTAGCGTATGGAATGTGCTGCCAGAGGAAGTGGTGGAGTCTGATACAATTACAACATTTAAAAGGCATCTGGATGGGTATATGAATAGCAAGAATTTGGAGGGATATGGGGCAGTTGCTGGTAGCTGGAACTAGATTGAGCGGGGATATCTGGTCGGCATGGACAAGGTAGACCGAAGGGTCTGGTTCCGTGCTGTATATCTCTATGATTCTATGACTTAATGAAAAATGTTATCTCAGTGAACCCTGTGGATAGGGACTGTTGAACTCTGTTCACAGTCTTTCCCTCTGCCCTAGTACCCTTTGTTTGTGTCTTATGTGTGTATAGTGGGAGGTTTATAAGGAGGTCAGAGTTTTAACTAATATGTTTATGTTGACAGTTTATAATTGTTTATCTGTAGCCAGAATATATTAATTTATAATAAATAGTCATTTTGTTAAGTACAGAAACCTGGTCCATGCTTTCTGTCAACCTGGATCCAGACGACAAATAGATTACAAAACTTTGGCTACTTTTATCTTTAACATTTGTGATGGCTTTGGGAATAATTGATTTCCAGTATAGCATCCCAGTCAGCCATATCAGAGGATTATTAAGTAAGTGCTAACCACTGTGCTATCAACTTCCTCCTCAGTGGCACAATGGCTAGCATAGCTGCCGCATAATGCCAGGGACCTGGGTTTGAATCTTGCCTTGGGTGACTCTATGTGGATCTTTCCATGGCTGCCTTTGTCTGTGTGGGTTTCCTCCCACAGTCCAAAGATGTGTAGGCTAGGTGAATTAGAGATGGTTAATGGAGATAGGATAGGATGCTCTTCAGAGAGCTGGTGCAGACTTGTTGGACTGGATGGCCTCTATGGTTCTCAGTGAGCTTGTTTGTTCTAGAAAGAGTTTGTGGACATCCACAGCCTGTGAATTCAATCACTTTCTAGTTTGGCACTGATTTCAGGTAACTGGTGCATTCCATTGGTTACTCATTCCATGCTATTGCATATGTTGCAAATTTGATGACATTCTCTCTTACCCTTTTCTTCAGACTTTAGAATGCATGCCATTTTACTATTTCTTCCTGGCATATCTCCTTTTCATCTGAGATATATCACGGTACAGTCCAAGTGAAGGCCTGTCACAGGATAACTATTTAAGCAGACATTATTCCAAATTTCCATTTGCTTCTTTTATTGCTTTTTCACATAACCTTGGCATGGGCTGAACTCACTGTTTATGTGGATGGAATGGGGAATTATTTAGAATCGGCCTTCAGGACATAAATAGAAGGACAGTGTCTCTGATATGTTGGCTTAGGTATGGTCCAAAGTGGAAAAAGTAGGCTTCATTGGACACATGACTTTTCTTCATTTCCACATTCACGTTTCTTAAATCTGGGGTAATTTGATAAGCCCTTTAAATATATTTTATTTGAAGTCACAAATATGCACATTGTGTGCAAAATGTATTGCAAAATTTGTCTTGGAAACCAAATAGTTAAGAGTTATTTTGATAAGAATATTATACTCAGTGTGTGGTCAAAATGGTATACGCTGTCTTTCATTACTCTCACTTTATGACTCTTATTCCTGAGCAGGGTAAGTTAATATGCTTTTCTCCACCATCAACCTGTTTCTGGATGATCCAAGCACTGACCTTAATTAAATAAAGTCCTCATTCCAAAATTAAACATTGCCTGTAGCAGGATGGAGATCACAGCAATCAAATAATTTCCATGTTAAAACAGCATGAAAAGCAATACCTGCTCAGATTCGTGTTGAATTCAGATGTCGTTGCTATGTAGAATGTAGAAAAATAAATATCCTATAATCCTTGGAAAATAGAAATTGGTGTGTGAATGAATGTGGGAGCATAAAGAAAGTCTGCAATAAGTTTGAATTCTTTTCCAAGCTCTTCTATTTGATCAGTGCCTCTTTAGGTAAAACATTCACGACTTTGATACCTTATTTCAAATTCAAATACATCAAGAAGCATTGTTCACCATAGTCTACTGCAATCTTCTCCCTCCCCCCACTCCGAGGAATAGTAGAATATTTTATTAGTAGAATAGAGAGTAGTAGAATAGATTATTAATAACATAATCTGTAACTCCAGAAAAATAACAATAAGGAATACCTCACATAACATATTGGAACCTGAAAGGGAGAGATAGAGATGGAAAACACCAAAACAATTTACTAACCACTGGCTAGATTTCAATGACTGGGAAGGCATTTGCCAAATTTGACCACACCGCTAAGCATGATTAATTCACACTTTTAATTAATTTCCAAAGAGTTATAGATGTGCATCCTATCTACAGGGGGTTCAGCTAACAAATTCAACTTTTCCTTTTCTGTTCTGAATCATCATCCTCAAATGCCCACAGGATGATATTGCAGTTGCGAGTCTAATCAAAGTGGGAAGTTGACAATTTGGTGAGAGTGGAATTTCAATGCAGAGGGAAAAAGAGGTGATCCTTTCAATTAAATCAAGCTTTTTAAAAACACAAAGTGAATTGATTATGTAAGAGTTCAAATAAATGTATACAGCAGTGTTAGTTAGAGATAGTGGTGCAGGAAATATGCCACACCTGCAGCATGAGGATATTTAAGAGAACATCATGATCCCAGAAAACTACAGTAAGTGTCAAGGAGGCCTGCTCCAATGTTGAGTGGGGCCCAGATCTTTCGATGGCCAGAAGAGGCGTTGATGGGATTTACACATGGAACTCTGCAGAATGTCCATTTAAGCAGACTTTGGAGGAATCACCCTGGAATTTAAAGATTCCATTGGATAATTTCCCTACCCCACCTGAAACCCACAATAAGTATCAATTTGTATTAGAGAGTCCAGAAGGTTCTGCTGAAGTGAATTAGCCACATGGGAAATTTAGACACTTAAATGCTTAATCTAACTCCTGATTAAATATGAAAACCCAAATCCAACTTAACTCTCACACCCAACTATACCTTCTGACCCTTACACCCTCTAAATGCAAAGCCCCCACCCACCCCCAAATCCCATGCATCACAGAGACAACATCCGCCTAATCCAGACCACGACTCTGACTGCAATCCACTGCCGAATGAACATTGCTTACCTCGTGCCCTTCCTGTCCCCACCCTGAGATCCAACATCCCACTTCCAGACATCTGGCCCGTTGGAACCCATCCAAATAGCATACTCTCCACGGTCTTCCTTGGACCCTTCCCCTCCCAAGATCCGACATTACATCCATCCCTTTGGTACTTAATCCCATCCCCCACCACTTCTTCTATTGCCAGATTTGACACCATTTCCCCACTTTTGGATTTGACTGCCTACTCTACCTGTGACCTGACATCACCCATCTCTCTGAACCTGACTTCCTAACCCCTGTGACTCTGGACTGGACTCTGGCACCAGACCCTCCTGGTGCCATTAGGGGCCCCAACCCCCGCTCCTGCACTGACCCATCATCACCCTCACAGAACCTGGCTCCCCTCCTTTGCTACCACAATCCAATGCCACGCCATTCCCCACACCCCTCTCTTCTCCATCCCCTGCCAGAACCGATATCTCCAGCTACATTGACCTACCCTAAACTCTCCATTACATACCAGGTCCACATGTCAACTTGCATCCTGGCACCCTCCTTGAGTGGAGTGTTTAAAGTACAAAAGGGGACAGATGGATCTGTCCTATGACTGGAATGTAATCACAGAATGATCATTTTTGCAAAATAAATATTACATGGCATTTGCCATTTGGAAAACATAGGTGAAGTAGAAAAGGGGTAACCACTCTTGACTTGGGATATTTTCCATGCCTACCATGTCATAATATTTAATAATGGTTGTTTGATGTAGTTCGCTATTGCTAATTCTGCTATGTTTTTGATTTGTCTTGGGCCTTAGCAGTGATTAGTGGAAGAGGATACACCAGAGTAGAATATAGCGAATTTTGAGAAGATTTGCAGCTCAGGTTGAGGTTCTGGATGTAGGTTTGCTCGCTGAGCTGGAAGGTTCATTTTCAGAGGTTTCGTCACCATACTAGGTAACATCTTCAGTGAGCCTCCGGAGAAAGCACTGCTGATGATTCCTGCTTTCTATTTATATGTTTGGATTTCTTTGGGTTGGTGATGTCATTTCCTATGGTGATGCTACTTGCAGATACCTACACTTACTAACAAATGGTGATGAACCCGACACCACAACTAGAGAACTGAATCACAGCCTTACTCAAAGAAATCTGGAGAAATAAATAAGGCCGACTTCCAAAAAATCAAACCAGGTGGATGAGCTGCCAGAGGAAGTGGTGGAAGGTGGTACAATTGCAACATTTAAGAGGCATTTGGATGGGTATATGAATAGGAAGGGTTTGGAGGGATATGGACCGGGTGCTGGCAGGTGGGACTAGATTGGGTTGGGATATCTGGTCGGCATGGGCGGGTTGGACAGAAGGGTCTTTTCCATGCTGTACATCTATATGACTCTATGACTTTAAATGTAACCCCATATTAAAAAAGCAAAAGAGAAAACATGACATTATTCATTCTTCAATTCATCTGACATTTATAGTAGAGAAAATGCTAGAAAGCAATTGTAAGGGAATGGTAACAGAATATTTTCCAGTGAAATTCCACAAGGTTCAATGTTTGGGGATGGGCACATTAGAAATGTGGAGCTTATGCAAGGTAAAGCTCCTATGTGGCTTAGATAAGTATGTACCTGTCAGGCAGGGAGGGAGCTGTAGAGTGCGGGAGCCGTGGTTCACAAAGGAAGTGGAATCTCTGGTCAAGAGGAAGAAGAAGGCTTATGTTAGGATGAGATGTGAAGGCTCAGTTAGGGTGCTTGAGGGTTACAAGGTAGCCAGGAAAGACCTAAGGAGAGAGCTCAGAAGAGCCAGGAGGAGACATGAGAAGTTGTTGGCGATTATGATCAGGGTAAAGCCGAAGGCTTTCTATATGTATTTAAGGAATAAAAGAATGACGAGAGTAAGATTAGGGCCAATCAAGGATAGCAGTGGGAAGTTGTGTGTGGAGTCAGAGGAGGTAAGGGAAGTACTTAATGAATATTTTTCGACAGTATTCACTCTTGAAAATGATAATGTTGTCGAGGAGAATACTGAGATACAGGCTACTAGACTAGGTGTGATTGAGGTTCACAAGGAAGAGGTATTAGAAATCCTGCAGAGTGTGAAAATAGATAAGTCCCCTGGGCCAGATGGGATTTATCCTAGGATCCTCTGGGAAGCCAGGGAGGAGATTGCCAAGCCTTTGGCATTGATCTTTAAATTGTCATTGTCTACAGGAATAGTGCCAGAAGACTGGAGGATAGCAAATGTGGTTCCCCTGTTCAAGAAGGGGAATAGAGACAACCCAGGTAGTTACAGACCAGTGAGCCTTACTTCAGTTGTTGGTAAAGTGTTGGAAAA
This sequence comes from Hemiscyllium ocellatum, assembly GCF_020745735.1. NCBI lineage: Eukaryota > Metazoa > Chordata > Chondrichthyes > Orectolobiformes > Hemiscylliidae > Hemiscyllium > Hemiscyllium ocellatum. Next base: position 56,101,242 of record NC_083416.1, read on the forward strand.
AGTTATAAGAGATAGGATTAATAATCATCTAGAAAATAATAATTTGATTAGGGATAGTCAGCACGGTTTTGTGAAGGGTAGGTCATGCCTTAAAACCTTATTGAGTTCTTTGAGAAGGTGACCATACAGGTAGATGAGAGTAAACCAGTTGATGTGGTGTATATGGATTTCAGCAAGACGTTCGATAAGGTTCCCCACAATAGGCTATTGTACAAAATGCGGAAGAATGGGATTGTGGGAGATATAGCAGTTTGGGTCAGTAATTGGCTTGCTGAAAGAAAACAGATGGTGGTGGTTGATGGGAATTATTCATCCTGTAGTCCAGTTACCAGTGGTGTACCGCAAGAGTCAGTGTTGGGTCCACTCCTGTTCGTAATTTTTATAAACGACCTGGACCTGGATGAGGGCGTGGAAGGGTGGGTTAGTAAACTTGCAGACAACACTAAGGTTGGTGGAGTTGTGGATAGTGACGAAGGATGCGGACAAGTATGAGGTGATTCACTTTGGTCAGAGTAACCGGAATGCAAAGTACTGGGCTAATGGTAAGATTCTTGGTAGTGTAGAAGAGCAGATAGATCTCGGTGTCCAAGTACACAGATCCTTAAAATTTGCCACCCAGGTTGTCAGGGTTCTTAAGAAGGCATACAGTGTTTTAGCTTTTATTAATAGAGGGATCAAGTTCCAGAACGATGAGGTTATGCTACAGTTGTACAAAACACTGGTGCGACCGCAGTTGGAGTATTGTATACAGTTCTGGTCACCGCATTATAAGAAGGATGTGGAAGCTTTGGAAAAGGTGCAGAGGAGATTTACTAGGATGTTGCCTGATATGGAGGGAAGGTCTTACGAGGAAAGGCTGAGGGACTTGAGGCTATTTTCGTTAGAGAGAAGAAGGTTGAGAGGTGACTTAATTGAGACATATAAGATAATCAGAAGGTTCGATAGGGTGGGCAGGGAGAGCCTTTTTCCAAGTATGGTGACAGCGAGCACAAGGGGGCATAGCTTTAAATTGAGGGGTGATAGATACAGAGAGATGTCAGAGGTAGTTTCTTTACTCAGAGAGTAGTAAGAGTATGGAATGCGTTGCCTGCAGAGGTAGTAGATTCGCCAACTTTAAGTACATTTAAGTTGTCATTGGGCAAGCATATGGACATACATGGAATAGTGTAGGTTAGATGGGCTTCAGATTGGTATGACAGGTTGGCGCAACATCGAGGGCCAAAGGACCTGTACTGCGCTGTAATGTTCTATGTTCTATGCTTGTGCTCATCTATTTACAATCTATTGTTAATTACCCAGATGAGAGGACGGAGTGCATTATATTCAAACTGATGGAATACAAAGCTAAGTAAGGAAGCATGCTATGAAGGGGATGCAAAGTGGCTGTTAGGAACATTGATGACAATAGGAATGCTGCCAGTCAACTCCTCACCTAGAATGGGCACAAAGTAACCGCTGACTAGAGGGTGAAGGAGGAAGTTCACACAGTTAGAGTTTGCCAGATAGTACTAATGGAAGGTTCATCAGAAATCAGGTAAGTTGCAGTAATCGCTCACCCAGCATGACTACAATCCCAATCAATGACTTAAATGAGAGGACTGAGTGCAATATATTCAAAACTGCTGGGTTACAAAGATAAGTAGGGAAGTGTGAAATGAAGAGGATGCAAAGTGGCTGCTGTTCTGATGAAGGATCACTCGAGCCGAAATGTTGTCTCTGATTTCTCTCCACAGATGCTGCCAGAGCTTTTCCAGCAATGTCTGTTTTTGTCTCTGATTTACAGCATTCATAGTTCTTTCATTTTTCTTGAGCACTACGACAAGTTTGTTTGAGGTTTAATTTGGCCCCAGGTGCCTGACAGGAAAACTGGGGCAGCAATTGTAATCAGGCACCAGTTAAATTCACCAGGCTGGGTGGCTTCATGCTTTCACTTGGCAAGTTCCTCATCAATCTACAGAATTCTAGTTAAAATCAAGTCTCTCCCCTTGTGTCTACAGAATATCAATGGGGCAGCAGGAAAGGGTCCTGCAATTTGTCTAGGTGTTCTTAAGGGGAAAAATTAAAAATGGGGGACTGTTTAAAGGGAAACTGGATTCAGAGTTAGAGTGGGATAATGTTTGAGTTAATGGAGAAGAAAAATAGGGAAGGTAGCCAGTACATCTCACGGTTAATCTTAATGATGAAACAATCCCTGAACTCATCATGGTCATTGTTGGAGACAAGTCAAAGAAGCATGCTCTCATAAGCTAGGAAATTCAGAGCATTTCCAAAGTGGCAGGATTTTAAAATATCTAAGGAGTTGTAGTCACATGAACATGAGGACCCACTGATCAACATTGAAATGTGCATTTGAAAAGGGTGCCATTTTCACAATCTACAGCTCATTTATAACCATTTATTATCTTACAAGTAGTTTTCACAGTTTCAGGATGTCTGAAAGGTCTCTCAACCAGTTAAAAACTTTGAATTGCAGACATTTTTATAATATGGTGAACTGTGCACGAACATACACTCTGTGCTTGATAAACATTCCTCTTTTAAAATTAGAATCCATGAGCTCCAGGTTGTCAATCTATACAGGTAAGAAAAAGCTTCATCTTTGGTAAGGTCTCCTATTAGAACCTGTGCTTTTCCTTTCAAAGAGAATAGAAGGTACAAATTACCTTTTGTCACCATGACATACACTGAGACATAGACATCAATATGCAGCTCAGTATTCATGAGATGGGGCTGACAGCTACATGCACCAAATTCACAGTAAGCAGTTTTAGGAACCAATTCTTTCAGTTGACATTACAGATTAAACAGCCCTTTGTAAAATGTTCTTACTAGAATGGATATTAGGGATTAATTTCTGACTCCCCACTGTGTGCCTGTCAGACATTTTGATTCACTCACTGCACATAAGTCTCTGACCATTAATTTGACAGAACAAAAAGTCAAGCTCAGCAGTCGTTTAACTCTATATTATGAATCCTAATCTCCAGTATATGCGACTATGAATGATGCTTCCTACCTCGAGTATAAAGTCAAAATAAATCCCTATCGGGACTAAAGGGCACAAGTTTGCATTTTAATGTGATGGTGTATGATTACATTCACTTATACCTCAGTATTCTTATGCACTTAAGCTATCTCCATTGAAAAGTAGCCATTCAAATTGTAGCTATATGTATTGATAGGCTAGCTAACTATATTCAGTCTGGATTCACGTTCTTCCTGTGGACTTCCATGTGATAAGTTTTAATTTCAAATGGATCATCTGTGGGTCATACAGACCTTAAAACAAGTTTTCTCTCCACCTTTGTGATCATGAAACCTGTGTTCATGAGAAAGGCCAAAACTCGAGAACTTAGCAAGACCATTGTTTAACTTTTTAGGTTTCCAGTTACAAGCAAACTCTCAATGATTCAGTTACTGGTTTCTCAGGAAAGTTCATAGTGCATCACTTTTCTCTCCTCCATCATATTTGTCTGTTTCTTTGAAATCTTCACTGGCAAGTCAAAACATATTGTCCCACAAGCAGTTATCATTATCGCAATTTGAATTAGAATGTTCTATTATTTAGCTTCATTAAATATTCCTAATTTAAACATCTTTGTCATGCCATTAGAAATTAGTCTCTAGTGAGTATTAATGCTTTTTCTAATATATGCCTTTTTTTTCCTTTTTGCCAATAAACATTTCTTATTAACCTCCTGTAAGATAAAGGGTCTCTGGATAAACTTAGCTAGGTTGATCCAAACTGAGCCGTGAGCTGATTGCAGGAATTTTCTGCACAATGCTACATGTTCACTTCAGTGAAGAATATGTAATCTTGATCTAACTGATGATAAGCTATAGATCTAAGAAAGTGCTACAGCCTTTGAGCAATTAAATCATATTAAGAAAATTCATCACTTTAATCAGTCCCAACATTTATCTCTGATATTCTTATGATTTCTGAATTCATTGACAGCCTACAGAAAAGGTTTTTAAGTAAAACCTTTTTTTTCAGGTTCAGCATCAATTCAACAAATGAAATATTCCAGGGGAATAGATGATTTAATGAGCTACTAAATTGTTATTTTATTTCTGAAGCCTAAATTTGCACTCACCACAAATTGATGGGATGCAAATCTCTGCTTTCTGGTAGAGCTGCATGAATTGAGTTCAGACAGCTTCAATTTATGTGTGGGTCCACAGAACAAAATTGCCCTGCATTTAATATAAGTTGGAATATTAAGTTGGTTAATTTCAATTATAAAGATCATAAGGCTAAGAATATACTCGTGAAGCACTGTTTCGAAGCAGCAGATTTCAGAGGGAAATTCTATCTACAGCAATTATATTTCACCAGGTTGTTTACCATATCCAGCACATACTTACCTTTAACGCTAAGCACAAAAAATCACAGAAAGATGTGTTTAACAGCATCTTTCTACAGCTTGTCCTTTGAAACCTTTAGTATTTACCACAAACTCAATTTATACGAAACAAAAGCGTATTTCCAATACCATTGGTCATACATTTTTACAGAATATAAACATAAGAAGCAAATAACTTATACACTATGAAGGTGTGAGTATTCATGGAAAACAGTTACAACAAAATTCAATAGTTTTCAAGGTTAACTCTGAAGTGAATTTTGATTTATGGCTGATTTTGTTCTTGAATGAAAAGAATTTGGAAGGGGAATCCTGCAGAATCTATAATTTCCAAATAGTCAAAGACAAGGATCTTAACAATAAGATGATTTATTATCTACCATTTGGTGGTAATTTATCAGACAAGCAAAGAACAGACAAAGAAAACTACAGCACAGGAACAGGCCCTTCGCCCCTCCAAGCCTGCGCCGATCCAAATCTTCTATCTAAACCTGTCACCCATTTTCCAAGAATCTTTATCTCTCTGCTCCCTGCCCATTCATGTATCTGTCTGAATATCTCTTAAATGATGCTATTATGCCTGCCTCTACTACCTGGCAACACATTCCAGGTACCCACCACCTTGTATGCAAATAACTTTCTAAGCATACCTACCTTAAATTTCTCCCCTCTCACCCTGAACTTGTGATCTCTAGTAATTGAGTCCCCCACTCTAGGAAAAAGCTTCTTGCCATCCACCCTGTCTATACCTCTCATGATCAATGAGGCCCATCTTCAACCTCCATCTTTCCAACGAAAATAATCATAATCTACTCAACCTCTCGTCATTGCTAGTGCCTTCCATACCAGGCAAGATCCTGGTGAACCTCCTCAACATCCTCTCCAAAGTATTCATATCCTTCTGGTAATGTGGCGACCACAACTGTACACAGTATTCCAAATTTGGCCAAACCAAAGCCCTATGCAAACTGTGACATAAGCTGCCAATTCTTGTACTCAATATCCCATCTGATGAAGGAAAGCTTGCCGTATGCCTTCTTGACAGCTCTACCGACCTGCGTTGCCGCATTTAGGGTACAATGGATCTGAACACCCAGACCTCTCTGCACATTGATTTTCCCCAGGGCTTTTCCATTTACCATATAGTTTGCTCTAGAATTGATTCTTCCAAAATGCATCACCTCACATTTCCTCAGCTTGAACTCCATCCGCAGTTTCTCTGCTCAACTCTCCAATCTATCTATATTCTGCTGCATTCTCTGACAGGCCCCTTCACTATCTACTACACCAATCATAGTGTCATCTGTAAACTTGCTAATCAGACCAACAATACCTTTCTCCAGATAATTTATGTATATCATAAACAACAGTGGTCCTAGCACGGATCCCTGGGAACACCACTGGTCTCAGTTCTCCATTTTGTGCAACTCCTTTCCACTACTACTGTCTGTCTCCCGTTGCCCAACCAATTCTCAATCAATCTAGTTTGTTCACTGTGGACCCCATGCGACTTCACTTTTTCCATCAATCTACCAAAGGGAACCTTATCAAATGCCTTACTGAAGTCCATTTATATGACATCTACAGCCCTTACCTCATGAATCAACTTCATCATTTCCACAAAGAATTCTATTAAGTTGGTAAGACATGACCATACCTGCACAAAACCATGCTGCCTATCACTGATAAGCCCATTTTCTTCCAAATGTAAATAGATCCTATCCCTCAGTATCTTCTCCAGCAGCTTCCCTACCACTGATGTCAGGCTCATCGGTCCATAATTACTTGGATTATCCCTGCTACCCTTCTTGAAGGTGGGGACAACATTAGCAATTCTCCAGTCCTCTGGGTTCACCCGTGTTCAAGGCTGCTGCAAAGATACCTGTTAAGGCCCCAGCTATTTCCCCTCTTGCTTCACTTAGTAACCTGGGTTAGATCCCACCTGGACCTGGGGACTTGTTCACTTAATGTCTTTTAGAATACCCAACACTTCTTCCCTCTTTATGCTGCCTTGACCTAGAGTAATCAAACATCTATCCCTAACCTCAACATCCATCATATCTCTCTCCTCAGTGAATATCGATGCAAAGTATTCATTATGAATTTCATCTATTTTCTCCGACTCCAAGCATAACTTTCCTCCTTTGTCCTTGAGTGGGCCAACCCTTTCTCTAGTTACCCTCTTGCTCCTTATACATAAATAAAAGGCTTTGGGATTTTCCTTAACCCTGTTTGCTCAAGATATTTCAGCCCTCTTTTAGCCCTCTTAATTCCTTGTTTCAGATTGGTCCTACTTTCATCTGTTTTCAGTTACCTAGACCTTATGTATGCTTCCATTGTCCTCTTAGCCAGTCTCACAATTTCACCTGTCATCCATGATTGCCTAATCTTGCCATTTCTATCCCTCATTTTCACATGGACATGTCTGTCTGCACTCAATCAACCTGTTTTAAAAGCCTCCCACGTATCAAATGTAGATTTATCTTCAAACAGCTGGTCCCAATCTAAAATTTCCTAGCTCCTGCCGAATTTTGTGATAGTTGACCTTCCCCAATTTAGCACGCTTCCTTTAGGACAACTCTTATCTTTATCCATACGTATTCTAAAACTTATGAAATTGCAATAACTATTCCTAAAGTAAACCCCTACAGAAATTTCAACCATCTGATCGGGCTCATTCCCCAACACAAAGTCTAGTATGGCCCTTCCAGAGTTGGACTATTTACATGCTGCTCTATAAAGCCTTCCTGGATGCTCCTTACAAATTCTGCTCCATCTAAACCTCTCACACTAAGTGAATCCCAGTCAATGTTGGGAAAATTAAAATCTCCCATCACTACCACCACACCGTTACTCCGGCATCTTTCCATAATCTGTCTACATCTTTGTACCTCTATCTCAAGTTCGCTATTGGGATGGCCTGTATTACAGCCCCAACCTTGTTACTGCATCCTTCCTATTTCTGAGTTCTGTCCATATTGCTTCACTGCTCGAGTCCTCCGTGGTGCCTTCCTTCAGCAAAGCTGTGATATCCTCTCTGACCAGTAATGCAACTCCTCGATTCCTTTTACCTCCCTCTCTATCCATCTATATCCTGGGATATTTAGTTGCCAATCTAGCCCTTCCCTCAACCAAGTCTCAGTAAAAGCAATATCATACTCCCAGGCACTAATCCAAGTACTAAGTTCATCTGCCTTACCTACTACACTTCTCATATTAAAACAAATGCATCTCAGACTACCTGTCCCTTTGTGTTCATCATCTGCTCCCTGCCTAGTCTTCCCCTTAGTCATCCTGACTTCATTATCTAGCTCTTACAGGCTCTAGTTACTACCTCCTTACTGTTCACTAACCTCCTCATTTGGTTCCCATCCCCCTGCCACATTAGTTTAAATCCTCCCTAACAGCGTTAGCAAAAGCACCCCCAAGGACATTGGTTCCAGTCCGACCCAGATGTCGACCATCTAATTTGAAAGAGTCCCATTTTCCTGGAACCATTCCTAATGTCCCAAAAATCCCCTCCCTCCTGCACCATAACTCAAAGCCATCCAATCATCCTGCCTATTCTTTTTTCTACTCTGACCAGCATGTGGCACTGTTGCAGACCTAAGATTGCTACCTCTGACGTCCTACTTTTTGACTTGGTTCCTAACTCCCTAACTTCTGTTGTAGGTGCTCATCCCATTTATTTCCTATATTATTGGTGTCTATACAAAATTGGTGTATATACAAGATAATGAGAGGCATAGATAGAGTTGATAGCCAGAGACTATTTCCCAGGGCAGAAATGACTAACACGAGGGGTCATAGTTTTAAGCTGGTTGGAGGAAAGTATAGAGGGGATGTCAGAGGCGGATTCTTTACACAGAGTTGTGAGAGCATGGAATGCGTTGCCAGCAGCAGTTGTGGAGGCAGGGTCATTGGGGACATTTAAGAGACTCCTGGACATGCATATGGTCACAGAAATTTGAGGGTGCATACATGAGGATCAGTGGTCAGCACAACATCATGGGCTGAAGGGCTTGTCCTGTGCTGTACTGTTCTATGGTCTATGTTCTATGTTCTATATGCACCAGGACAGTTGACTATTCACCCTCCCCCTTGAGAATGTTCTGCAACTGATCTGAAAAATCCCTGACCTGTGCACCTGGGAGGCAACATACCATTCGGGAGTCTCATTTACAACCACAGAACCACCTACCTACTCCTCTTACGATTGAATCTATTATGACTATAGCCCTTCTGCTTTTTTTCCACCCTTCTCTATAGCAGAGCCATTAACATGGCTACTGCTGCCTTCCCCTGGTGAGTCAACTTCCCCAACAGTATCCAAAACGGTGTTCAAGTTTTGGAGGGAGATGACGCAGGGGACACCTGCACTGTCTCCTGGCTCTTTCTCTTTCTTTTCGTCACCCATTCCCTTTCTCCCTTAGCAATCCTAATTGTTGTGTAACCAATTCACTAAACGTGCTATCCATGACCTCCTCAGCATCTCATATGTTCAAAAGTGAGTCCATCCGCAACTCCAGTGCCATCATGCTGTCGAACAAGAGCTGCAGCTGGACAGACTACCTGCACGTAAAGGAATCATGTGCATCCCCAAGCTCCCATACTGAGTGAAAGGAATTGAGTTTTTTGAAGAAGGAACATAGAAAATTGATGAGGGCAGAGCAGTGGACGTGATCTATATGGACTTCAGTAAGGCATTCGACGAGATTCCCCATGGGAGACTGGTTAGCAAGGTTAGATCTTGTGGAATACAGGGAGAACTAACCATTTGGATACAGAATTGGCTCGGAGGTAGAAGACAGAGGGTGGTGGTGGTGGTTTGTTTTTCAGACTGGAGACCTGTGACCAGTGGAGTGCCACAAGGATTGGTGCTGGGTCCACTACCTTTCGTCATTTATATAAATGATATGGATGTGAGCATAAGAAGAGGTATAATTAGTAAGTTTGCAGATTACACCAAAATTGGAGGTGTAGTGCACAGCAAAGAAGGTTACCTCAGATTACAACAGGATCTTGATTAGATGGGCCAGTGGGCTGAGGAGTGACAGATGGAGTTTAATTCAGATAAATGCGAGGTGCTGCATTTTGGGAAAGCAAACCTTAGCAGGATTTATACACTTAATGGTAAGGTTTTAGGGAGTGTTGCTGAACAAAGAGCCCTTGGAGTGCAGGTTTACAGCTCCTTGAAAGTGGAGTCACAGGTAGATAGGATAGTGATAGTGTTTGGTATGCTTTCCTTTATTGGTCAGAGCATTGAGTACAGGCAATGGGAGATCATGTTGTGGCTGTACACGACATTGTTTAGGCCACTTTTGGAATATTGCATGCAATTCTGGTCCCCTTCTTTTCAGAAGGATGTTGTGAAGCTTGAAAGGGTTCAAAAAGGATTTACAAGGATGTTGCCAGGGTTGGAGGATTTGAGCTATATGGGGAGGTTGAATAAGCTGGGGCTATTTTCTCTGGAGCATCGACGCTGAGGGGTGACCTTTTCGAGGTTTATAGAATCATGAGGGGCATGGATAGGATAAATAGACAAAATCTCTTCCCTGGGTGGGTGAGTCTAGAACTAGAGGGCATAGGTTTAGGGTGAGATGGGAAGGATATAAAAGAGACCTAAGGGGCAATTTTTTCAAGCAAAGGGGGATATAAGCATGGAATGAGCTGCCAGAGGAAGTGATGGAGGCTGGTAGAATTGCAACATTTCAAAGGCATTTGGATGGGTATATGAAGAGGAAGGGTTTGGAGGGATATGGTTCAGGACCCAGCAGGAGACTAGATTAGGTTGGGATATATGGACGGCTTGGACTGAAGAGTCTGTTTCCATGATGTACAGCTCTATGACTCTATGACTAACAGGACCAGAATATGTGTTTGAGATCTCCTGTCATTTTTAATCTTAAACTTAACTTATTCCAACTATAATATTAAATAATAAGTAAATTATTTTTTTGAAATCAATCACACTACTTTTATTAATCAAGCGCATGATAAAAATGAAAAAGAAAAGCCATACCTTATCAACACATGACAGAGCCTTTTTTTTGGTTAGAGGAGGAGGGCGGGTGAGTGGGAGACACTACACGTGTACTGTCTCAGGTTTAGTGACTGCCCAAACATATTGGTTCACTCACCTTCCTAGAGCGCAATTCGACCGCTCTCACTCAGCTCCTTCCTATCACCGCTCCCACTGCTGCTGCAAAATGGAGGTTATTGATTCCATGAGGTGAGTATTTAAAAGGGCAATTTACCTTCTCATCAACCCCCTTGTCCTCGTTCTCACTGCTGTCGCTGCTACTGCAAAATGGAGGCCACTGATTCCACAGCTCAAGTATTTAGAAGGGAAATTTACCATCCCAGTAGCCCTTTGGTCCTCATTCTCACTGCGGTCACTGCTGCTGCAAAATGGAGGCTGCTGATTCCATGATGTAAGTATTTAAATGGGAAATTTACCATCCCAGCACCCCCTAGTCCTCACTCTCACCCCTCCCGCTGCTGCTCCAAAATTGAGGAAACAGAGCTTCCAATTCGATTTCGGGCAACAACTCATTGGGATTTGTCTGATAGCTGGAAAAAAATGTATTGATTACTTTTTCTTGTTTACATGCATTATATTTTTAAAATTCATTTTTTTGTGGGATGTGGAAATTGGACTGCAGATGCTGGAAACCAGAGTCTAGATCAGAGTGGTGCTGGAAAAGCACAACAGGTCAGGCAGCATCCGAGGAGCAGGAAAATCGACGTTTCGGGCAAAAGCCCTTCATCAGGAATAGAGGCAGGGTGTCTGCAGGATGGAGAGATAAATGAGAGGGGGTGGGGGTGGTAAGAAAGTTGCATAGAGTACAATAGGTGAAAGGAGGTGGGAATGGAGGTGATAGGTCAGAGAGGAGGGTGGGGGAAGGTAGCAAAAAGTGCAGTGGGTGAATGGGGGTGGAGATGAAGGTGATAGGTCAGAGAGGAGGGTGGAGTGGATAGGTGGAAAGGACAGGGCATAGGAGATGACCTAGGGGTTGCAATGAGAGAGAAACTCACTGAGATTCTTGTAGAGAGAGGAGGAAAACCTCTTCAAGGCAGGCATCCTTGCCCATCCCAACCAATCATTGTTGTCATGACCTGGTGATGTACCCAATAAAAATGGATATGACAATTAGATAAAGATGGAACAGTGACATACGCAAGAGACTGTGGAGACAAGACAAGTCTGTACTATTGCGAGATGTATCCAGAGAGAACAAAATTACAAATAATGGTGTTTATAAAAGAGTTACACCTATAGTACTCTGAATACAATCACTCATGTATAAAGGGAAAGCCATGAGAGATCACAAACTACTGGAAGACAAAGATAGCCATCTCTCTAATGTACAGAGAAAAGCTCGAATCTCAAACCAAGGGTCAGCGCAAACCAGGCAGTACCTTTACTTATTATTCCATGTCTTGCAAGCTTGAGTGTTTTTCTTCAATTGCTTGTGAGTGCCTCCCTTTCTCCACTTTGATTACCAATCAGTAATACAATCAACAAAAAGAATATAAACTCCTGCTGCATAACTTTGCATGAATCAGAATGGGAGATATGCTAATATAACGTCCTTCATTAAGGATCTCAAATGGGAATTGTCACATTGGGCTCTGAATACTAAGCTCTGGTTGTTTGTAGTTACAAAGTTCACTGTAGCTAATCTTCCTTTCTATGCTGAACCTATCTAACTATCTGGGGGAAGAGGATAAACTACAAGACAGTCATAACAAGAGGAAGCACTTGTCTTAGATAACAAGGTATGATTTATTGCAGAAATAAAAGCAAGATCATACAGATGCTGGAAATCTGAAAGACAGACAATGCTGAAGAAACCCAGCAGATCTAGGCAGCATCAGGGGCGAATGAGACAGAATTAATATTTTGAGTTTGTGTGACTCTTTGAAAAAGGGTCACATCAGACTTGAAGCGTTAACTCTTATTTCTCTCCTCACATTTGCTGCCAGGCCTGCTGTAGTTTATGTGTGGTAGCAATAGATACAATTAACATTTGTTAATTAGTCACAAGCGCACCGATCAGGAACCAGAGATGCCTCATCAATCCCTTTTGGGACCTCGTACCAGACTGCCTCTTTTCTGCTCAGACTATAATGTATTATCAGATTGGGGGGAGCTAATGCAACTTCAACATTAAGACTTCTCAAACCACTTGATTATAAAACAGGAATGACCACTTCAAAGAGGGATGAAAGATTGACTGACCATATCACTTTAAAAAATGATAATTAACAGAAATAAGTATGAAACAATGACAAAGCATAAAGAAGCCCTCCACGCAAACTACAAATACCACATTTGTTTCCAATACCACATCTCAACAAACTTTCTTCCCAAGGATTATATGGTCTTGTAAAGAAAATAGTGACAGTCCTACCATATATATATATATATATTTTTAAGATTCATCTTAAACCATTGTCATTTAGAAAATTTTATTATCAGGTCTTCCACTTCAGTCAACCATACCTGGTTTACTGAGTGCTACCCATATAATTGGGGGTGAATATAAATCTGTGATGCTAGCACCACTCAAGCAGAGGCTGAGGTATGAGGTTGTTTGCTAATGCCATCTTTCTGAGTGCTTCATGGAAATGTAAGTCATCTTCCTGAAGGATTCTACATCCTGGAAGTAACCATTGGCCTTCAAGGTTCTAGCTTTCCTGCCTCTGCCACTGGAAAGTTACTATTTCATTCTGTTGGCTCCAACCTGAAGCATGGGACCTTTTTCTGGACGTAGGACAACTTGGCCAAGTGTTATTACCACTAGACAAATAATCCAGAGACCAACGTAATGTTCTGTGTACTTGGGTTTAAATCCCACTATGGCAGATGGGGATTTTTGCATTTAAGGTTAAAAAAACTTGTTTGGCCTCCTTCCTATTGGAAAGATGTTGTGAAACATGAAAGGGTTCAGAAAAAATTTACAAGGATGTTGCCAGGTATGGAGAGTTTGAGCTGTAGGGACAGGCTGAACAGGCTGGGACTGTTTTCCCTGGAGCGTCAGAGTTTGAGGGGTTACCTTTATAGAGGTTTACAAAATCATGAGGGGCATGGATAGGATAAATAGACAAAGTCTTTTCTCTGGGGCTGGGGAGTCCAGAACTAGAGGGCATGGGTTTAGGGTGAGAAGGAAAAGATATGAAAGAGACTTAAGGGGCAACTTTTTCACACAGAGGGTGGTGCGTGTGTGGAATGAGTAGTGGAGGCTGGTACAATTGCAACATTTAAAAGGCATCTGGATGGGTATAGGAATAGAAAGGGTTTGGAGGGATATGGGCCGGGTGCTGGCAGGTGGGACTAGATTGGGTTGGGATATCTGGTCAGCATGGACGGGTTGGACCGAAGGCTCTGTTTCCATGTTGTACGTCTCTATGACTCTAATGATGGCCATGAAACAATTACCGATTATCAAGAAAAGCCTGCCTGTTTCATTAATATCTTGCCATCCTTAACTGGTCTAAATAGGCAGGAGGCTGGAAGAACACAGCAAGCCAGGCAGCATCAGGAGGTGGAGAAGTCGATGTTTCAGGCGCAACCCTTCTTCAGGATTTGTGTCCAGAAGAAAAGTTATTCACAAAACGTCGACTTCTCCATTTCTTGATGCTGCCTGGCTTGCTGTGTTCTTCCAGCCTCCTGCCTGTCTAGATGGATTCCAGCATCTGCAGTTTTTTTTTGTCCCTAACCATCCTTAGCTGGCCTGGCCTACATGCGGCACCAGACCACAGCAACATGGTTGAATTTGAACTGCCCACTGGCTATTAGGGATGGCCTGGCCAGCAGTGCCCACATCCCATGAACGAACAAAACAAAATGCTCAGGGACAACCACACCATCAGGTCTCAAGTGATCCTGCTACCCAATAAACCACGATGCCACTACTATTTCAATTGTGGGGAATATAAATGCAGTTCCACCTAAATACACTACAAGTCAATTAAAACCATCTCCATGGGAAAAAAACAGCTTGTATTGCTATCGTTTTTTGTGCCATCACTGATGTTAATTGAAAATAAATGGTGATTTTCAAATGTAAAATCATGCCAAAAGAGTTTATGCAAATAAACGTTGACAGATATGTGTTGATTGCTGTGGCCTGTTTTGCTTTTTAAAATAAATACCTTTTTGCTCAGTGACTTTATTTCAATAAAAATCATATCTGAAATTCTAACAACAGATGTGATTATTGTTGTCACTGCTCTCAGTAACATGTTGTAGTGCTTGGATAATTTAGTTAACTGCTCCTTCAAAAGCATTCCAAGGCAGAACTGAAAGCTGACATATTCATTTACTTGCCCAAGCTGTACAAGAAAGGTAACCTGAAAGACAGGGTGCTAGTGCACCATAAATTCATAAATGCAGTTAAGTTGTAAGCTGCTGAAAATGTAATTCAGTAGGCAGGGCACCTATCGACACCAAATTAAAAGCAAGGGTGAAAATGGTGACCATGCAGAGAACAGGAGTTTGGTAATTTTTTTTGTATTAAAAGTAATAATTTCACCATGTTGAATAAACATTCCATTGAATAAAATGCACTTGATCAATTTCTACTGATTTGCTTTTTTTTGGCTATTGCCACACTCCGATTTGCAAATAGTTGTTTCGGAGGAAGGAGTTGCACGCATGCAAACATCATGGATATTAGCAGCAGAAGATGCACTGAAGTACAAATGTCAGGTATAATTTGAAGCTTGCAGTTACAAAAATATTTAGTTGTAAATTGTTTATTCTTACTGACACAAAGTAATTTAGTGTTTTTTTTACGATATGTCCTGATTTATTTTCTGGCAGAAAATGGTTAGTTTGCTCATTTATTGATCAATTTTTCAAAGTAAATTAAGTTAGGATTAATCAATGAAAAGTGTGTAACTCTGTGTATTTAGCATTCCTGTGGCATTGCAATGCTCTCCAATATTGGATCCCACCCAGAGAGACAGCTCTACTTTAAAATTCTAAAGCTTCTGTTCATTGCCTGTCCCAGTTTATGACTGTGTTTACAACTGTCTATGCCTTCAGCTCTGGAAGTGGCTCCCTGAATCTCTCAGTCTTGATACCTCTCCTGCTTTTAGTTGTTCTTAAAAGTATATCTCTTCTCCCTTGCTTTTGCCCCAGTATCACTTTATCATTACCTGATAAGTCTTCTCCTGTGTATCTTGGGATGAACTGAAAGGTGTAAGATGAATGTAAGCTGTTGTTATTGTTGGACAAGACCAAGAAAGATGTAGGTTCTCAGTAAATTCAGTCACATCATACTGATCTTTTCTAGCTAGAAGATCTGACATGGCACATTCATCCAAGTCCCCCATATTTTGAAAGACAAAATATTATGTGATATGGCAGAGAGGACACTAAGAGTAGGCGTTACCATCTGGATGGTGGCCTAGCAGAACAAGCCACTTGTACTGTTCATTTCAATGGACATAAATTTAGTGATTTCCACAGCAGTTTGCTCCTCCAGGCTGCTCGGTAAGGGGTCAAGTTGAAAATACTTGCCACATTATTTGGGGAGGAACATCATTTATGACTTATCACCTTATTTAAGGCAGAGCACATTAAATTACGAGGCCAGTGACATACACCTATGCTTTGAGAAAAGTATGTCATTTGTAGACAGCCCGCAGCTCGTGACCCTGCCCCTCTGACCATAAATGGATGGTTGATATGTGCCTGTGGTTTCTTGCAATGTGCTTGGAAATACTGGCTGGGATTACAGATGTTAAAAATTGGCCCTTAACAGTGTTGCAAAGGGCGTAAGACGTTAAAAGTGTTGATAATGAGGTGTACCTTAAACACTACCAACAAGGATGATATTGTACAAATTTGATAGAAAAATATTTCAAAATCTCAAATGAGTAAGCCCTCCCATCCAATTCTCTTCATAGAATCAAAAAAAGTAAAAAAGTATCATATCAATTATTCTGATCTCACCCAATGATAATACTGGACAAGGCAGATCCCAAATTTAAATCTAGCATCATAGATCATAAGTTTTATTTGTGCCGATGAAGTTATAATGGGAAATAGCCACTAAATATCTTCATACAAGGCTGCCAATTATGTACAAACAAATGAGCATAAGTTTATTACACAAATGAGAAAGGAAAAAAGTTATATATTTAAAACAACTTAGAAATATTTTAGCATAAACAGCTAAGAATAAAAATTCAACCCTCTTCCCAGCAATATATTTTATAGTCCCAATGAAATATTATGCCTAATTTATTCAATTGACTCTTCCTAGCCATTCCCCTTAGATTGCTGAAATAACATTTTTTTCAAGTTCTGATGGCCAAGAAGCTTCTTTCTAACTCTGATGACTCTTGCTTTCTCTTTAGTTCTGATAACCTCAAGATTTCCACCAATTCCCATGGCCTGAATACTTCTACAAACTAAACTCTCAAAGCCTGGAATCTTCAACAAACTAAAACTTCCCTTTTGATGAGGTGATTTATTTTATTCTTCTGAATGCAGCCAAACAATGGTTCTGACCATATGTTCCCCTAACTAACTCCCCACTTACTCCTCCCCCCGCCTTTACAACAGCAAAAAACCCTCTCTTCAGTTGTGGAGAACAGTCATTGGACTCAAAATGGACTGTGTCTTTCTCTCTTACAGATACTGCCAGAGTTTTTCCAACAGTTTCTAATTTTATTGCTTTGGACGTTGGTGCATTTTAAGACAGCAGGAATTTCACAAGCTCCACATTGTATTTTTCTGTCTCCTACCATGACTGTTTCTAGAGCCCAGAATGTTCTCATGGCTACTTTGAGGCTTACTCACTCTCAGGTGTTCTCTGGAATGATTGCTTCCATGATGAACTTCTCTTGGGCTTTTTTTCTATCTTTTGTCATCATTTAGCACCTTCAACAAATCTGTGTCCAGGTATTCCTGTGCCCAAGTCTTCCTGCTGTTTCCTTATGCCTTATCCCTTCATTCTTACTGTTATCAGATTGCCTTGCTATCTGTATAAATTTTAGTTGTTTTCCTTCCCCTCTCCAAGTTTTATTTGCTGTACCTCCTCACAATAAATTGAAGTTGTGTTGCCCTGCTAGCATTAGTTTCATCACTGGAAAATCAGTTAAGTGGATCTTAAACTTTTGATTTAGAGGGCTAATTTCTCGGGACTTGAATGTTCTCAAAAATTGATGGTATTGGGAAATAGGTTCAAAAACTTTTTTGCTGTGTGTTTTAAGATTTTTCAAAACTGTCTAGATAGCTCTTGTTTCATTTTCATCTTCCGTGTATGAAACTTATGTTCCATTATTAAAGAAATTATGCAGCCTCACTTGACTATGTTTCAGTGAGTGACCGCTGTATTAACTAAAACTTTTTAAATCCATCAAGCCAGGTTTAATGCAGAGTCCTGGCTCCAGTAGTACCATCAGCTAGGATCATAACAACAACAACCCCTAAATCTTCCCATGCTCTTCTTTATCTTCAGCAACCCATACAATGGCATCATCCTATGTTTTGCTGGGTTTCATGAGACTCTTTCCACAGTCCTCAGATACACATTGACTCCTTCCCAGCTGAGCTGTCTGATTTTAAAATCCACAGTAAATGAACTACAGTATCTTCTCAATGTACTTCACTATGGTCCTGCTGGTTCTACTTTATATGAGCTTTTACCCTCTAATACTGTTATCAGAAAATACCTCAAACTCCTGGTGACTAAGGAGAAAGATCTAAGAGTATGATGGTATGATGGCATTCTGGTGTTATTGAAAGGTCTTAGAGTGTGATGTTATCTAAGGGCATTAGAGTATGATGGCACCGTAGTATTGTTTGAGCATATTATGATGCGATGCATCTCACTAAGATTAAACCCTTGCCCAATAATCTTACTGAAAATAATTTTTGCAAGTTGACCAGTCAGAGTGTTGTCCTCTTGCTGTCTTTATTATGTTTCCTACACAGAATTGTCCTGTCAATATAGAAATCCATTCAATGTGTTATGTTAGACATGCTGCATGTATTGTGCCAGAGTATTTTTATTGATCGATACAACATGCATTTGGATTAAGCTGAGAAGATTGACTGAGGGAGACTGTGCAAAGACCATCATAGACAGTATTTTATAATTTGTTCACTCTTTCAGAGAGTACTATCTCAGTTATAATGCTACTATTGATCAAAATGATTATTGATCTAACCATTGCTGACATCTTCAATCATTTCATTTAGTTAATATAAGTATATAAAGCAGAAAGCCCTACTGGTGATTAAAGGAAAACAGGGATGCATTTTACAAATGTGATCACAGTAGTAATGAAGAAAATGCAAAAGCACCAGTAGATTAGATTAGATTACTTGCAGTGTGGAAACAGGCCCTTCGGCCCAACAAGTCCACACCGACCCGTTGAAACGCAACCCACCCATACCCCTACATTTACCCCTTACCTAACACTACGGGCAATTTAGCATGGCCAATTCACGTGACACACACATCTTTGGACTGTGGGAGGAAACCGGAGCACCCGGAGGAAACCCACGCAGATACGGGGAGAACGTGCAAACTCCACACAGTCAGTCGCCTGAGTCGGGAATTGAACCCAGGTCTCAGGCGCTGTGAGGCAGCGGTGCTAACCACTGTGCCACCGTGCCGCCCACTGCCACCGTGCCGCCCACTAACAGAACAAAGATGCTCCATCTGCAGAAATTCTTATAAAAGAGGCTAAGGGCACATGTGTTGAAAAAAAATGTTACCCTAAAGCTAAAAGCCAATTTTTAAAAATTAAATTAGTAAAATCCATTTGAGTCTTCAAATCAACCAATTCCATGAACATATGCAAGGCTGTAGTTCAGCTAATTAAATTCATTGTGTAAAGTTTCATATACTCATATAATCCTATGGCTAATTAAGCTTAAATACAGAAAATTTGGGCATCTTACTTTTCAAAACTGACCCACAAATGGTGATTCACATTATCAATAGCCCCAGTCATGACTTGAGACACACATAATCTTCTCAGGTTACACACATCTCTATAAGCTTCAGTTCTATTCATCATTACTAATTCTTCCGAAGGAATTAATCACAGCATGAATTGCTTCTATGAGAGCAGCACTATCTTGTGAATGAACCAAGCTGTTTCCTGGTGATGCTTTCCAGTGAAGAAGTACACTGATACTCACTGAGTTTCTACCATCCATCAGTTTTTCAAGAAGTGCAATAAGGACCAAGCAGAAGTCTTTCCTTAATATTTATTTGTCTGTTTAATTAGGTGCTTCTCAAAATAACATTTCTCAATTCCTGGAAAATTAATTTTGGCCTGGTTTATCAAATGCTTAAGAAGTTCCAATGTGCCAATATTTTACACTCTTAGTCCAGAAGCAGGGCAGTTTCCAGGAGAGAAGCGCCTACCAAGGTGTGAGTGTCTACTGGATCTTCCGGCAACCTGGTGGCTGATTGGCTGTCACAGGCTTTCTGCCAGAATTAGGCTTAGCTGCCATGAACTGCTGGTCATTCAGAGTCTGGTAGCTCCAGAACTCAGCACAACCATGGAGGCTGCAGCTGCTGTCAAGACAACACTACCTGACTCCTTAGGGTGAAGTGTTGTCCACAGAAACGTTTAGTGTTGCCTGGAGCTGCATCATGGGGAGATAGAGGAGGGCCCTCAGTAGCAAGGGCAAGTCGGTAGTTTTCAGTGGTCAGTCCTCTGCCCTACGTCCAGCCCCTTGATCATTCACAAATTAGGGCAGATTGAAACGCACTCTTTCCTAAATTTACAGCCTGTCTGCACATTGGTAAACCAGTTGGGTAGGCCAATTCTTTCTCAACCCAACCGTGCTGACATAATTGCAATCCTGGCAGAACAAGGGCCTTAAGTGGTGATTAAATGACCTCAACTGGAACCAAGACAGAAAGGTTGGGTTCACCCAACCAGAACTAAATTCAGAAGCAGGCAAGAAGATGGTAGAGGTCTGATCTACCACCAACCTGTAAATTAAGTTCACTTTCTGCATCCAGGCTGGAAGGTTCTACCATATAAGTTTGTTTTAAATGTAGATCTTTTGATGGCTGTTCAAAGAAAGATCATTTGAGGTAATTAAAAATGTTTGATTTATTGAGCTTTCAATGTTATTTATTTCCAGAGGTTATTCAGCTGACTCTCCCTGAAGATAAGAAGATCAGTGTAACCACAGTAACAGTGGGACTGAGTGCTGTATTATCATGTGCTATTCAGGGCATCTTAAGACCACCAATCATCTGGAAACACAATGGAATCATTTTAAATTTCTTGGATCTAGAAGATATCAATGTATGTGGTCTGTTGAACTAACATGTGGTATAATTCTTCTGCCATTTTTGCCTAATATGTTCATTTAAACTTTGGTGATAATGTAAAACAGATAGTATAAAGTTAGCCATCTTTTACATACCTCTCCACAGTTTAACTTCCAATAGACTTAATTCAAGAGTGATATATAATGGCCGAGTGACATAACATCATCTGTTTCATGGTATTCACAAAAGATGAGACACTCAAGTGAACTGTAAATCTGATGGCCAAATTCTCTACTACCTGTAAACATCCCTGACAAAGTTGCATTTTTTGTCTATTGTTCCATTCTCTAGAGCAATCACTCTTCTCTTAATTGGCACAATGTTTTCTTTAATATGTTCTCTTCTGTCACTGTGCATCAAAGCAAGCAATTATTTTAAAATAACCACAGGACTTTGAAGAATATTAAGTTATTTGCCCTGTAGCTATGCAAGGCATTTAGGATTTTATCTCATTTATTTTGTTATGTTCCTACATGTTCAGTAGTATGATCAGAGGCATGTAATTAAGTCCCAGTTGTTCTATGCTCATTTCCGTAAGCAGGTACTGTGGCACAGTGCTCGAGTACTATTTTTGAAACAGTTCTAAACTCCTTGGTTTGCATAGTGGATTACCATCAAGAATGGTAGAATTATTCCTTCCAAACTACCCTAGTATTTTAAATGATCAGGGAACCATGCAATTTAAATTGCCTCAACATGAATACCCAGTAAAAACAGGGAAAGCTGTAATGCATTGGGTTTTAAGCCAAGCATCATCTACAAATGAGTAATTGTCCATTTTCATTCAGAGCTATGATTTGTGGTGACAGATGGTACACATTTTGCACTGTATTGCTTGAATAAGCTTCAAATTGCAAGAGTATTTGGCTCCTGAACCTCAGATTGTCCAAATTGTATTCTTCGCTCTTCTGCATACGTTATTCTCTCTTTTTCTCCAAGTCCCTTTCTTGCTTTACTTTTTTTAAAAAAACAATCTGGCCAAGATATTTGCAAGAGTCTTCTTATTCGCTTAATCAACTATATTTCCTTTATATTAATGCAACCAGAGAAACAATTCTTAAAGTTTCAAAACTTTATGGAATTTTATTTCTATTGATCAGCAATGATCTATCTTTCTGGACAGCATATTTTTGTCACAAAAACCGAAGTTGCTGGAAAAGCCCAGAAGGTCTGGCAGCATCCTCAGAACTGCTGAGCTTTTCCAGCAACTTCTGTTTTTGCCTCAATTGACAGAATCCACAGTTCTTTTGGTTTTTGTGGCATTTTTGTGCTTTTTTCTCACTTGGACTGTCTGCGCTTCATTATAATACTACATATTTTTCTGTTGCTTTTGCAGGATTTTGGGGATGATGGCTCTCTTTACATTACTAAAGTTACAACAATCCACATGGGGAATTATACCTGTCATGCATTTGGCTATGATGAGCTTCTCCAGACCCACATCCTGCAGGTGAATGGTTAGTAAATGTCATACCTGACAGTTATAGAGAGTCTTCAAATGCCACATAATATGTCATCTGATTGTTTTTCAATCACAAATTAGACTTTATAAATGCTGGATTAGCTGCTATAGCAACTTGACACTTGGGTAATTGTGCTTCCTATTGCCTTGCATTGAACAAATGTGTTGTTATTAGCAAGAGAATTGATCAGATATAGCTAGATATTGCTGAAAGAAAACATGTTAATAATGCACAACATTATTAATGTGAACATTGGTTTGCTAATTCGGAGGTTTAAGAGATAGACCATGATTTGGAGAACGCTAGAGCTTACAGCTTGATATACCACTCCTTTGCTTTGCAAAACAAATATTGTATTTCTTTTACCCATTATTTTAATTATTTTACACTAACTTCCCACAGTAATTAAGCTCACCACAGATTGATAACTGTTTTAACAACGTGTGAACTGTTAATTCAGTGGCAATCAAGCTCTCTGACAAAATATTTAATCAAACAAAACTGGATGCCTCATTATGTGGTGATAAGTTATTGTTTGATATCTTAAAAATGTCAAATTGTATTTTTTTTTAACTTTCTTTCTCACTAGTGGCTTTGTGTCTTTTCAAGCTATCTGAAAACAATTATTCTTTCCATTTCTTTATTTTTCTTTCTGTACCTGATCTGATTAATGCACCTTCCTCTGAGATCCCTTTATTTTACCTTTTTTCCTGTGTTATCGACTTACACTTCCAGCATAAACACGTTTTCAGTTGAAGTTTCAGAAAATAAAAAAACATAACAAGGCACAGTGCAAGGTGGCCAGCTCCAGCAAAATCCATCACATTAATTCATTTTGAGTTAACAGGCATGAGATAAGTAATGAAGCCAACACCCTTCTTATCTTTCAGATTAAGCCAGCAATACTTGACAATGACAACTAAAGATTTCACATTTGTTTCACCATCAAAATCACAACAGAATACTGTCAGTTTGTGGCTTAAATCTGTACACAGTAACTTTGCATAGGAATGTCAGAAGAATGCCCGATGACTTTAATGGTACAGCATTGGACCTTTCTCAAAACCCAATCTCAACTAAACTGGCACCAGTTTCCTTTTGAGAGGTCTGTTCCCGGGCATTCTTCTTAAATCGCTACATAAGATATTATAACATGAAAATTACCACCATGGTCTGATATAAAAGCAAAATACTGCAGATGTACAAAATTTGAAATAAAAGCAGATATGCTGGAAACATTCAGCGAGTCAGAAAGTCAAGCAGCATCTGTGGGGGGAGAGACAGAATTTCAAATCTGTGACTTTGCATCAAGACCTGTCACAATTTTTCTGTAATCTAAAGCACAGGACTCCAAACCATTTGTGGTTGAGCCTTTAGGTCCCTAGGCCCCAGTGACAGGAAAACCTTCCTACACCCCTCTGTCACAACTTCCTCCTTTAAGACATTCCACAAAACTGTCAGAACTAATATTTCCTTTCGTGGCTTGGTGATATATTTCGGGCTAGATGCTATTCTTTTCTGAAAGCAGGTTGAAGTTGGAGAGGGCATGTGAAATCCAGCAGGGGACTTTTATGATGCCTCCTTTCTGCTTATTGTTCAGCAATTTAATAACCAGCTAAGGGCCTCCTCCCATGTCCACTGGCGTTTTAGTGAATTTCAGGGCAGCACATGCTGCATGGGAAGCCCAGAAGTTTATATTGTGATCGCTGATGTCCTTTTTTTTGTAGGCCACCTGATCCAATTGTGATCATCCTCCTGAAGGCCATGATTGATTGATCTTGTTATCTAAAATATGATATTGTTTAAGGCATTTAATCGGTCATCTCGGTAACTGGGAAAAATATATTTATTTTATGTTGTGCCTCATGGAGTAGTGGGACTAGAGTGACAGTGCACTGCTCCAGCTTTGGTCATAACATTCTTTATACTTTATTGACTGTTACAGAAATAAGGAAACAAAGTGAATAAACTTTGTTTATTCAAACCTTATCAAAGGCCCGACTCTCATCTACGTGCTTGGTCACCTTCTCAAAAACCTCAATGAGGTTTGTGAGACATGACCTACCCTTGATGAAACCATCTTGACTGTCTAAAATCAAATTGTTGCTTGCTAGATGATTATAAATCTTATCTCTTATAATCCTTTCCTACAACAGGAGTAAGGCTCACTGGTCTATAATTACCTGGGTCATCTCTGCTGCCCTTCTTGAACAAGGGCACACCGTTTGCAATCCTCCAGTCCTCAGGTACTAAACCTGAGACAATGACGACTCAAATATCAAAGCCAAAGGCTGTGCTATCTCCTCCCTAGCTTCCCAGAGAATCCTTGGATAAATCCCGTCCGGCCCAGGGGACTTGTCTACCTTCACTCCTTCTAGAATTGATAACACCTGTGCATAACTAACCTCGATCCTTTCTAGTCTAATACCTCGTACCTCATTTTTCTCCTCTGCAATATTTTCCTTTTCCCGAGAGATGTTCATTTAGCACCTCTCCGATCTCTACAGGGTCCACACTCAACTTCTCACTTCTGTCTTTGACTGTCCCTATTCCTACCTTAATCATCCTTTTATTCCTCACATCCCTGTAGAAAGCTTTAGGGTTCTCCTTTATTCTATTTGCTAAAGACTGCTCGTGTCCTCTCTTTGCTCTTCTTAACTCTCTCTTTATGTCCTTCCTAGCTGATCTGTAACTCTCCATCAATTCATCTGAACCATCTTGCCTCATCAACACACCAGCCTCCTTCTTCTTCGTAACAAGAGATGTAATTTCTGTGGTAAACCACGGTTCCCTTACCTTATCACTTCCTCTCTGCCTGACAGGGACATACCTATCAAGGACACGCAATATCTGTTCCTTAAACCAGCTCCACATTTCAATTGTCCACATCCCCTGCATTTTGCTACCCCATTCTATGCATCCTAATTCTTGCCTAAATGCATTATAATTGCCCTTGCCCCATCGATAACTCTTGACCTGTGGCATGTACCTATCCCTTTCCATGGCTAAACTAAATGTAACTGAATTATGGTCGCTCTCTCCAAAGTGCTCACCTACAACTAAATCAAACACCTGGCCTGATTCATTACCAAGCACCAGATCCAGTGTGGCCTCCCCTCTTGTCGGCCCTTCAACATACTGTGTCAGGAAACCCTCCTGTACACATTGGATAAAAACTGATCCATCTGACGTGCTAGATCTATTACATTTCCAGTCAACATTGGGGAAGTTAAAGTCCCCCATAATGACCACCCTGTTCCTTTCACTCCTATTCAGAATAACTTTGCTAATCTACTCTTCCATCTCCCTAGAACTCTGCAGAGGCCTATAAAAAAACTCCAAGCAGTGTGACCTCTCCTCTCCTGCTTCTAACCTCAGCCCACCCTACGTCAGTAGACGAGTCCTCATCAAAAATTCTCTCAGACCGTTATACTATCTTTGATTAACAAGGCCATGCCTCCATCTTTTTAACCGCCTTGCCTGCTTGTAATGAAAGATCTAAACCCTGGAACCTGCAACATCCATTCCTCACCCTGCTCTATCCATGTTTCCGAAATGGCCACAACATTGAAGTCCCAGGTACCTATCTATGCTACAAGCTCACCTACCTTATTTCGGATACTTCTGTCGTTGAAGTAGACACACTTCAAACCAGTTTGCTGTCTGCCAGCACATTCCTGTGACCCTGAAATCCTGTCCCCGTCCTTCCCGCTCTTATCCTCCTGTGCACTGCAACTACACCTCTGGTTCCCATCCCCTTGCTGAGCTAGTTCAAACCCACCTGAATAGCACCAGCAAATTTCCCACCCAGGATATTAGTATCCCTCTGGTTCAAGTGAAGACTGTCCTGTTTGTACAAGTCCCACATTCCCCAGAATGAGCTCCAATTATCCAAAGACCTGAAACCCTCCCTCCTGCACCATCTTTGCAGCCACGTGTTCAGCTGATATCTCTCCCTATTCCTTGCCTTGCTTTCACGTGGCACAGGTAACAAACCAGAGATAACAACTTTGTTCTAGCTCTCAGCTTCCACCCTAGCTCCCTGAAATCCTGCCTTACATCCCTATCTCCCTCTTTCTATCTATGTCATTGTTAGCTACATGGACAACGACTTGAGGCTGGTCACTGTCTCCCTTCAGGACCCCAAAGATACGATCCGAGACATCACGGACCCTGCCACCTGGGAGGCAACATACCAACCACGAGTCTCATTCGTTCCCAACAAACTTTCTGTCTGAACCTCTATCGAGTCCCCAATGACTAACACTCTCCTCCTTTCCCTCCTTTCCTTCTGTGCAACAGGGACAGGCTCTGCGCCAGAGACCTGGGCCCCACTGCTTGTTCTTTGTAAGTTGTCTCCCTCAATGGTATCCAAAATGGTACACATGTTTTTCAGGGGAACGACCACAGGGGGTGCCTCCACTGACTGTTTTTTCTCCTTTCGAACAGTCACCCAGGTTTTTTCTTGCCTAGGAGTAACTACTTCCCTGTAAATCCTATCTATCACAGCCTCTGCCTCCCAAATGATCCGAAGTTCATCCAGCTCCCGTTCCAGTTCCCTAACACAGTCTTGGAGGAGCGAGAGTTGGGTGCACTTCCTGCAGATGTACTTGGAGGGACACTAATGGCATCCCTGACCTCAAACATCATGCAGGAGGAACATTGCTCTCCCTGCACTGCCATCCCCTGCTAGTCCCCTAGTCACAAGGTAAAAAAGAGAAGCTTACCTGATATGTCCCTGGTCTTTAAGGTTTGTAAAGCCTTTGATGGAGAAAATGCAGAGGCATGGAATTGAGGGTGATTTAGCAGTTTGGATTAGAATCTGGCTTTCTGAAAGAAGGCAGCGAGTGATGGTTGATGGAAAATATTCAGTCTGAGTCCAGTTACTAGTGGTGTGCCACAAGGATCTGTTTTGGGATCACTGCTGTTTGTCTATTTTATAAATGACTTAGACGCAGGCATAGATGGATGGATTAGTAAATTTGCAGATGACACTAAAGTCAGTGGAGTAGTGGACAGTTTGGAAGAATGTTATAGGTTGCAGGGGGACTTGGATACACTGCAGAATTGAGCTGAGATGTAGCAAATTGAGTTCAATGCAGTTAAATGTGAGGTGATGCCCTTTGGGAAGAATAACAGGAAGGCAGAGTACTGGGTCAATGATAGATTCTTGATAGTGTGGATGTGCAGAGGGATCTTGGAGTCCATGTGCATAGATCTCTGAAAGTTCCCACCCAGGTGGATAGTGCTGTTAAGAAGTCATACGGTGTGTTAGGTTTCATTGGTAGAGGGATTGAGTTCTGGAGCCGCAATATCGTGCTACAACTATACAAAATGTTGGTGCGGCCTCACTTGGAATATTGTGTGCAGTTCTGGTCGCCCCATTACAGGAAGGATGGGGAAGCATTGGAAAAGGTGCAGAGGAGATTTACCAGGATGTTGCCTGGTCTGGAAGGAAGATCTTATGAGGAAAGGCTGAGAGACTTGGGTCTGTTCTCATTGGAAAGAAGAAGGCTAAGGGGGATTTGATAGAGACATACAAGATGATTGGAGGATTAGATAGGGTAGATAGTGGAAGACTGTTTCCTAGGATGATGACGTCAGCTTGTACGAAAGGGCATAACTACAAATTGAGGGGTGATAGATTTAAGACCGATGTCAGAGGCAGGTTCTTTACTGAGAGAGTGGTAAGGGCATGGAAGCCATACCTGCTAATGTAGTCAACTCAGCCACATTAGGGAGATTTAAACAGTCCTTAGATAAGCACACGGATGATTTTGGGATGGTGTAGGGGGAAGAGCTGAGAATAGTTCACAGGTCGACGCAACATCGAGGGCCGAAGGGCCTGTTCTGCTCTGTATTGTTCTATGTTCTAAAACTTGCAGCATAGATCAGGAAGAGTTGAGTTTAGATTCCTTTGAATAGTTATCCCCAACTTCTTATTCTGTAAAACCCCCTGTATCGTATGTCAAGCAAGAGCAAGAAGTATTAGAAATGCTCAGAAAGTCGGATGACATTTGTGGAAAGTAATTAAGAGTTTTGATCCACTTTCTACAGGCAGATAGCTAAATACTGAGGCACACCCATCAGTTAACATAACGTGTCATTTGCCCCTGCTATGATTTTACAAGTGTCATGGGAGGTATTGCGTAGGGATCTGTATGTGGCCCACCTGAGGTCCTTAGCTTGGCAATAAATACCTAGGGAGACTTTAACTCATGTCATCTGATTTAATCATCATGGAAGAGGCCTGAGCCCAAAACCTAGCCTGATATGTGGCCCATAAGGTACTGCTGAGTGAAATATGGGGGGGGGCTAAGAAAAAAACCCTGATATAACTCCATAGATGCCGAAGGCCCATCTCCAAGTCACCCTTTATTTACACATGGAGACCTCTGCCTCTGATCCAGCTCCTTCAAAGCCAACTCTCAGAGTGTTAGGATATCTAACACTATTGCTTTTATTCATCAGCCAGGGCTCCCTGACTGGACCAGATTAACAGCCCCAGTCAGGGAAGTGATATTCCATGAGGCCCACCTGGCTGACCATGTTACAATCCCTACACTCCACATCAAATGGAGGTACCAATCTCACAGTCCACTGCTTCATATTAATAGAACTGACAGAGTCATTAAACACAAAACATAAGGCCATGGGATAAATTATAAGCTGAAAGTAAGCTTCCCACACCCCAGAACAAAATTCAGGGGTGAGCTCACATCCAGTTGACAATTTGTCCCACCTTAATTTTTTCAGCTGATGACTCTTTAATTAATAAGAAGCAGGTGTTCCCTTTGCCTCCAGCCAATCCGAGACCAGCAGCCCTGTCTCACACCTACCCTAGTGGACATTGCTGGTATTGCAAGAGGCCAAGGAGACTCATCTAAACCCAGGAAATTTCAACAACTCGTCAATGGCAGGCCCCAGCAAAGAAGGATGGATTTAGAGAAGGCAAAAGAGTGGAGACTGCAAACTGGCATGGAGTTGGTGGGGGACCAAAATGGGGGCAGGGAGTGATAGAGAGGAGGGCCCCTTGGCCTCTCATTGCACTGACCAGATGTCTATGGGTTAGACTTACTGTGGTACACATTGAGTGCACCCTCTATTGCTACTCATTACATTGCAGTAGCAGAGGGATGAGTTATTTAATTAGGCATTAGTTAGCCAATTAAATATCTGTACTGGACCACAGGGTGGGGCACTCATCCATATTGTGGGTGAATAGTCCAGTGCAGGTACATTTTCTAATTCATAGGTCCACCCATCTATTCTACAGCCCATAGGTACAATACAGTACAATTCAGCTGTATTCCATCTCGGAACTCCCTGAATTGAATAAGATAAAAATTTGTGTTTCATATTTTAAATTTCTATCACCTGCAATAATTTGCTTTGTGACCATGCGAAACAAACTGAAAGTTTCCAAAATGCTTCTAATTTAAATGATGTTGTAGTCACTACCTATAATGTCTCTCACAAACATTCTTCTGTGAGAAATGTTGGACAGGTATTATCGTTATAGGAGTTATTGTTATTGTTATTCTCATCTCTGATATTCAATGAAAAATGTTCTTTTTTTTTGTGTTTGTAGTTCCTCCAGTTATCAGAGTATATCCTGAAAGCCAGGCACAAGAACCTGGTGTGACTACCAGTTTAAAATGTCATGCCGATGGAATTCCATTTCCCAAAATTACCTGGCTGAAGAATGGTCTAGATATTACTTCAACATTACCTAACCAACTGGTGCTATTAGGTAGTATCTAATCTCATTAGCATCCTTTGTTTTCAAATATAGTAATAATATTTCTTTTTACACTGCACTTTGTCACATTAGAATGACAAATGGCCATATGAGAAACCTATAGTAATGTTCAGAGATTGCTCAACAGGGCACATGCAACTTCTTCTCTACAGTTTTGGACTTGTAATAGGCTACAGTATGCCCTTAGCTTCTTCAGTGGACTAAGAGATGTTCAGTACTAGTTTTATTTGTCTTTAAATTACCCATGACTGTTTCTGATTTCCTCTGCAGCGTCACAGGAAACCCAGGATGCATTACAGATATGGAAATAAAATGTAAAACCTAGGGCCAAGACCAGATGGAAACCTTGGAGGGAAGATCACAGGGACCAGGGGTGCTATTTTCTCTGGCTAAGATTCTCTTATTTGTTCCACTAAAGCATTCTTCAAGACTACAGCAATGAGACATTTGGCTGGTGTCTTCCCCAAATAGCAGGGAGTCACCATACTATTGGCAAAATGCTTCTAACACTGCAATTACGTGAACTGGCTTCCTGCATCCACCAAGCGGGCAACCTCTCCATGTCTGCTCCTGCCAAACAGACTCCCTGTGATTTCACCAGACCCCCACACCACCATCCCTACTTCTGAAGGCCTGGTAAAGTCCTTGCAACTTTGTAGCAAGCTGTCACATAGACATCAAAATGGGTTGTTCAGTATCTAGATGCATCAGCAGATATAAGTTGAATCAGCCTTGTACATTTGCATGCAGCAGATGAGTTTTTTGCTCTAATAGTGAGACGGTGTACAAAAAAGTCAACCAGAACATCTGAATTGTGACTGGTCTATGTTAGGGGAAATTCTTTGTCCCTCTGATTCACCTCTCTCTTTGTAATATATTTCTTGGAAACAGTTTGTGAAACATAGGAGCATTAAAAATGCAGGCGCTAGATTAAGACAACTTTGGAGATGCCGGTGTTGGACTGGGGTGTACAAAAATCTGATTGAAGATTTGTAGCTCGGGTATCCGTTGTTGTGGTTCTGCTCGCACAACAACAGGTTTAATTGGATCACTAGCTCCAAAAGCTCGTGTGCTTCCAATTAAACTTGTTGGACTATAACCTGGTGTTGTGTGATTTTTAACTTTGTTGTAATTAATTATGATAACAGAATAAAGTTCTGTGATGCAACAGCTTTAAAGGTTTGTTTGGGAAACTCATCTGAAAAGCAATTGTGTTATCCAGGATACTATAAACTATATTCTGGAGAAAAGCATTGCATTGCAATGTGCTTAATGGTACAATGCAGCTGTACTTTATCATTCAATGTATAAACAGCTTGGTCATAGAAGTTCCCGAAGGTCAATAATTGGATTCCATGTTCGTGTGAGAAGAGGAAATAGGAAGAAGACAGTTCAAATTTCAGAGAGTGTACCTCCCAGTGGCTAGTTTAATAGCAATCTATAACCAAGGCACCCATCCATTCTTCACATTGTAGAAAATATTGCAGTGAGAATCGGACCAGCAAAATGAAAGCAAAAATATCTCTCTAAAATACCAGTAGTTACGAATGAATAAAGGGTAATAATAATTGACTGAACTATTTTAATGGATTACTGACTTCTGACAATGTAAGGAGCTGAATTAATATTGATTGACATGATCATTAACCCAGCATGTTTCAGTTTCGGCTATGTATTGCAGTCAGCTTGTAACGCTGGCATCAGCAACTCCCCTAGGCCTAGCTTTCAATAAAGGCAGCACACCAAACAAAGGATGGTGGTGAGAAAAAATAGAATGTCTAAAATAATTCCAATTTTTTTTGACATTTAAATTGTGAGCTCAATGTGAGACTGCCACTTTTAAAGACAATTTAAAATTCTAATTCCTTAACTTCTGTCCGACCCTCATCCCTCCCGATCTGTGGAATTTTCTCCAAACCTATAAACTTCCAAGGTCTTTGCATTAATCCAGTTCGAATGTTTTGCATCCCTAGCTTTCATCGCTCCACACCCAGGATGATGGCATCAGCAACATTTTTTTATATGAATGCTAAATTCTTGTGTTTTCTACCTAAACCTCTCCAACTTTCTACTTCTCTCCTCTTTTTAAGACATAGCTTAAAATCTACTTATTTGATTGAGCTTTTCATCCCCCGTCTTAGTAT
Source organism: Hemiscyllium ocellatum (assembly GCF_020745735.1). Taxonomy (NCBI): domain Eukaryota; kingdom Metazoa; phylum Chordata; class Chondrichthyes; order Orectolobiformes; family Hemiscylliidae; genus Hemiscyllium; species Hemiscyllium ocellatum. The sequence goes on from NC_083416.1 coordinate 56,133,306, forward strand.
TTTAATATTGCCTTATGTGAGTCGGCATGAAGTTTTGTTCGATCATTGCTTCTGTGAGATGCCTTGACAATATGAAATGGAAGTTGTCATTATGTCAAAGTCTCTGATCAATAACTATCAATTAATAATTATTTTGTTTTGTGCATTCTTGTTTGTGTTCCGTGTTTCTATAGCAAATGGAGGTGAAATTCACATTAACAGTGTGCGTTACGAAGATACAGGGGCATACACTTGCATTGCAAAGAATGATGCAGGAGTTGATGAAGATATCTCATCGCTTTTTGTCGAAGATTCAGCTCGAAAGACTCGTATGTCCAAAATGCATTAAACCACTTTTTATTGAATTCTGAGATAATTCTCTGCACAAACAAAGGTGGAAATAACACCGAATCTTGGTCATATTGATTGTTACCATGAGTACCTGAGTATCATAGTGAGTTAGAACACAGCTCTATTCTTTCCAATATGCTGGTTGAAAGCCTTCTGTCTCTGCTTGAAATGAATTTAGAAATGTTTCTCTGATCACGAGTCCACAGGATCAATTGATATAAAATTAGAGTTGTCAGCCCCAACTAGAGATAACTTAAAAGAGCTGATGGAGGCATAGCACAGCGGCATGTAGCACAGTGGGATATGTAGAATTTCAAAGCTGATGGTGTATGAGCTTACCAAACAAAACAACTCGACATCAAAGTATTTTTTTACAAATTTGAATTTAACAGGTTCAGAAGAATATAATCACTACCACTAACACAATAAATTAAGGAAAAGAAAGTTGGCAAACTAAAAGTCAGAGTCACAGAGTCTAAACTTCTGACTCCATGGGCACTCCTAATAGAGACTGGCATGATGTGGGCAATGCCGAGATTTGTGGCATCATCTGGCAAGTTTCAACCTGACATCAGGAGCAACTGGCTCCATCTTTCATGTATCTGCGGAGAGGCGTGGCGAGTTTCTCACTCGGCAGTAATGAGTTGCCAATTAAGTGGATTATTGTTTGTTAAACAGCTTGTTAATGCCTCAGCTTGCCTCAGTTATATTCATTTTACTAAGTGCACTGAACAAACTAGACATCAAGAATTCTCGACATGGAAATCAGAGCGGGTAGCTAGTAATGCCAGCTAGGTAAAAACAATGACTGCAGATGCTGGAATCCAGATTCTGGATTAGTGGTGCTGGAAGAGCACAGCAGTTCAGGCAGCATCCAAGGAGCAGCAAAATTGACATTTCGGGCAAAAGCCCTTAGAAAACATAGATCTGCATTGCAGGGCACACTGTCAACTAACACTGAAGGCTGCTGCAAAGAGATGTTGCAAATAAAGATTGGATTGGATCAGGCTACATCTTCAAGCTGCTTGCTTGCTCTCATAGCTTTTGCTCACTTACAACCTACCCGCATGCTAATCAGCTTTCCAGTTGTCTTGCCATGCTGTGCCAATTAGCACAGTCACGTAACCAGGTACCCTGTCTTGCTGGCCAATAGTGTTTGGTTAAGAAGGGCAGATATCTTTTTGTATGGTAGGTCAATCTCACATCTTGTGACTGCTGCTGACACAGTAAATACGCTGCATGTGCAGCAAGCAAGCAAGCCATCTCTCAAAGTCTCAGGGGAGTAGACCTTACTGATGTGCGTGGAGGCACCTATCAGTCAGGACGTTCTGGTATCGTAGGTCAACGGCAGTCTCCTTTATAAATCCAAGGGATTGGCGACTGTCAGGTAACCGGTTGGGGTGTTTTGGGTCAGGGCTCCATGCTCTGTAGTCTGGGCAGTGGTACATGGTAAGTCCTGTGGTTTCACAGAGGCCAGTCTGGGGAGAGTAAGACCATAGCACTGGGGAGATGTACAGGATCAGTCAGTGGTCTGGGCGCTTCCCATCCAAGGATGTCTGGTTAGGTCGCTCAAGGGGTTCGGCCACTGTTAGTCTGTCAGCTCAATGCAGATAAACTGAAGAGAAAGAGTGTTTGGGTCAGACCTGGGGTCATGGCGATGCTGCAGGAAGAGGACTTCAGAGCCTGTTCATTGGGATTGGGGGCTGCAGGCTGGGAGTAAAGGTAGATAACACTTGTGAAGTGGTAGCTGTATTTGTAAGGGGAGGAATATTGGGAAGCAGAATTGGGATCAGTATTCTAGGAACTGCATTTGGTAAGGTAGCGATAGTACTGGATGAATGGGATGCCATAGAAGTATGGCAGGGTGTTTGGTAAGATGTGGCAAGAAACCTCATTTGATCTTGTAGCAAAAAGCCCTCCAAAGGCAAATGCATCAGGGACTGAGCCATGCAAACATAAGATGTAGCCCATTACCTCGAATCAGAGACTGTGCTAAATGACAAAGCAAAGCAAAAGTAATACGAACCTTGAATTTCCAGCTGAGGAAACAAAGCATAAATGCAAGGCAGAGATGCTGTGAGCATCCAGGTAGGGGAAAGTGACTGAGTGATATTATTGTGAGCAAACAGTCCAGAAATGCATCCTGGTCCATCCCTGAGCTGGGTTCATGTCCCTGAGTGCACAGTGTCCTTGCTGCAACATTGTAGTGATCATCGCCAGTACAACCTTTGGTGCAGCATTGAAGTGCATAGGTATCCTGTAAGTGGATTGGAGATGTACCATGAGGGTTCTTAGAGGTTGGCATGTGGCCAGTGCCGAAGGAGTACGCCCTGAAAGGTTAGTGCTTGGTGTCCAACATGATGGTCATTCAGAGTAGGTAGTGAGCTGAATCTGTCAGGTGATCACTCTGGACTCCATGTCAAGTTTTCTTGATGTCTAATATGTTCACTGAGATTGTTAAGATGGATATGATTAGTCAGGTTGTCAATGAGGTATTTGACAAGCAATGATGTTCTGTAACTGCCAACACCTGCCGAGTGAGGAACTCACCAGACAGCTTCTGAAAAGCATTAAAGAATGGAGCAAAATGCTCCTAACATTAAGGTAGGCCTCAACAACCACTGATTCTGGCACAAGTTCATAGAAAGGCTTACAAACATTGAAGAAAGAAGCTGGATTAAGCTGTTTGGCCCTTCAAAAATATTCTGCTATCCAATATGATCATGGCTAATCATCCAACCTAGTACCCTATTCCTGCTTTCTCCCCAAACCCCTTGATCCCTTTAGCTCGAAGGACTAAATCTAACTCCTTGAAAATTTCTGTTTTGGCCTTAATTGCTTTCTGTGGCAGAGAACTCCATAGTGTCATCACTGTCTCGGTGAAAAAGGTTCTCCTCATCTCAGTCCTAATTGCCTACACTTTACCTTAAATTGTGATCCTTGGTTCTGGACTCTTGATCATTGGGAACATTCATCCTGCATTTAAACTGTCCTTCCTTCTTGATGAAGGGCTTATGCCCGAAACGTCGACTTTCCTGCTCCTCAGTTGCTGCCTGACCAGCTGTGCTTTTCCAGCACCACACTCTTCGACTTTGATCTCCAGCAGCTGCTGTCCTCACTTCCTCCTGTCTTCATAAGTCAGTACTACCATCCCAGGAATTAGTCTGGTAAACATTTGTTGCACTCCATCCATAGCCAGAATGTGTCTGCTCAGAGAAGGAGACTGAAACTGCACACAGTACTCCAAGTGTACTCCAAGAGGCCTAATGCAACTACAGCAAAATATCCCGGTTCCTTACTCAAATCCTCTCACTATGAAGGCTACATACCATTTATCTTCTCCACCACTTTATGCTTACTTTCAGTAACTGATATACAAGCCAACTACCAGATTTCACTCCCTACTAGGGTAAATAGGAGGATCAGTGGCAGAAGAGCCATCTGGCTTTAAAAGAAAACTCTCTACCAAATTCAAGATTGAGGTTTGATGTGAAGCTGACAATGAGCATTTTGTCTATCCCACATGGCATGAGAAAAAGTTAGTTGTCTCAACAAACTCCCAAACTTTATGTTATATTTTACATAAGTTGACTTTAAGGGTCAGAGACAAAACTATACTATTTGACCCAAGAAATCACATCATGATGATAAAAAGTGGCATTAAAAGCTAAGGCTATGATAGCTGATTAGTGTCTATTAGACGGCACTGAAATTAGGCAGTCATGAAAAGAATTTCTCCTCATGGTAAATCCTCCTCATCTACCTGAGTTCAGTGATGCAGTTAGAACTACAATCAAGATTAGTGCTACAACCCATATTGAAGCATAAAAACCTCAAAAGAGACACATTTCAGGAGTTCTCTCTCTCTCTCTCTTTAAAATAGAGTCACAACTGGGCTAACTTAAAATAAAGGAAGTTTACAATCATAAAGGGCAGATCCCATTTAATAAAGTACAGAAAGAAAATACCAAAAATTCTGCTTTCTATAAAAGCCTTAGCTGTGTCCTATCATCAGATTTCACCATCTTGCCTTCTAAAATAGTGCATAAACAAACAAAAAAGTATACATGAAGTCATCACCTCTTATTTTGGTGAGAATTCCACCTAGAGATTCAAGTTATTTTTAAAATGATGCACAAACTAACAAAAAAAAACACCACACCAAATGGTTTGAAAAAATTAACAGAAAACATAACATTACTCTGCAGATTTTTATTCTGGCATTTTAAAGTGTGTGAAAACGTATGGCATTGGCAAAGCACAGCCAGTCAGGCAGCATCTGAGGGGCAGGAGAATCAATGTTTTGGACATAAACCCCTTTCCAGGGATGGATGAGTGTGACAGAGATAGAAAACAAATATCTCGCATGGATTGGCAAGCCATTGACATTCTGTCAAAGCTTCCATTATTTAGGATTAAGCTTCAGTTCCTGGGTCAATACACAACTGTTGAAGAAGACATGCAATCAAACTCCTTAATTAGAAACAGAAAGAGCTGGAGAAACTCAACAGATCTGGCAGCATCTGTGAAGAGGGAAGCAAAGTTCATGTTTCAAGTCCAATTTAATATTTCATTGGACCTTCAGGATTTATTCAATGCTTTCTGTTTTTATTTCAGATCTTGCATTTCAGTCAGATTTCATATACCTTTGGGAAAAGAAGAATTTAAAAGAGTTAAATCCTTTGTTATTTCTAATGATGACAGTAAAGATCCTGACAAAACTTTTCTGATTTTCGTAGACCAGCTTAAGTTTCAGTCAACAGCCAAGTAAAATATTTGATTAATTTGTTGGCAAGTGTTGTTGCAAAAGCGTGCAACATAATTTAATCAACTCAAATTTAGCTGAAAGGCTAATGGAAATGGTCAGTTTCTTTCCAACTATTAATTCCTTCAGAAAAGTACTTCTATACAAACTTAAAGATTATACTAATAAATTGTTGCTTGAAGAACAGGACTCAGTTGAAGCAAATGTGGTTCGCTCGCAACACCTTCAAGTGCTTTATTTGACAAGAACTATTGTGCCAATCAACAGCTTCAACAGACCATCCAAATCTTATATGTCATGTGGCTTGTCTCATACCACCAATTCAGTGCCTAGCATTTCATGACATATGCAAGCTATATTCTAAAAGAAGTCATTGGACTAAAACATGCAAGGAATCTAATTACTTTAGGAAACCCAAGGTCCAACACAATTCTCCATTTCAGCATGTGAAAAAGAGTCAGCCAACCATGGTACATTAGAAGCAATTTCTTGACAATGGAAAGATAGGGAAGGTTCAGAGTGGAATTGATACATACAAACCAGAGAGGAGCAAATAGTGTTTGAGAAGAGCCCAGCACAATTTTCATTATTCTATCCATCATATTAACGCAATCGAAGAAGTAACTGCAACATCACAGACCGAGGCAGACAATTTGATACATAGACACCATGAGAAAAACGTTTATCCCTATCCAAAGGATATATGCCTAAAGGAATGGCCAACTTTCAGTAAATGCTAATATTGACACTGGTGCAACTGTAAACATTATCTGGTCATTCAGAAATGACCTAGGACACTCAAGGAATTTAATCTTCAAAGACAAATAGCAAATCTATAAGCAATAAATCAAGAGATGCTAAAGCATATTCATGTAGATCACAAGGTGCAGAAAAGATGTGATTATAATGAGAATTACTTGCAGCACACCTACAGGCATTGATCAACTAATCAAGTAACATGAAACCTCAAGTCTATCAATTTCAACAATCAAGAGATTCTCTCCCTCTGCATGATACACCTTCCAAGTCATGGTGCACAATTGCCACTGATATTTTTCATGTCCATGGATTTGATTACATTCTGATGACTGACTACACTAAATCCCCTCTTGTGCGACAAATCAAAGATACCATGAGCTCATCAGTTCTGGACACATTACAGTCGCCATCAGTATGCTTGTTATTGCACAAGAATTTTATCTGACAATGCTTTGCAGTACACTAGTGCATTGTTCCAAGATACAACACTTCCTCACTACTCACAGTCGATAGTTTCACAGAAGGCACTGCCCATACTGTAAAATGCATGATAATTAAATGTAAATTGACTTGCTGAAATGTTCAGAGAGCAAAGTTAGATCCATGTGTGTTCTTGGAAGCATCTCTTCTGTTCCTGGTGGAGTATCAATGTTAAGTGCAGTGACCTAACTGTTACCTCTTTATCAATTTACATTCGTCAATTCTCTCAACTACTCTCTTCACCAAGAGTTTTCTCCTTGGTGAAGGTGCAAATTGAATACACCAGCCCTGCATACACCTTCCACTTCCATAAATGTATCCCCTCCTTAGGTTCATAATAATTTCCAATCTTTGTTTTCTAAACTTTTCACAATTTATACATCAAAAAATACTTTTCAAATTCCATTTATTTTTGTTGCTGGGCTCTTCTCAAACTCTCTATTTGCTTCTCTGGCTTGTATTTTTCAATTCCACTCTGAACCTTCCCTATCTTTCCATTGTCAAGAAATTGCATCAGACGTACAATGTCCCAGATATCACTACAACAATTTGTGGATGTGTCCTGAACCACCAGGAGGATAGACAAACAGAAATGGTGGCATAAGGGTGCACAGTCTGGCAGAAGCGGAACATAGAGTCTTCCACATTGACTCCACATCCCATATAGTCTCACTGCGTGACATCAAGAGATGACAAGGAAGTCTACTCCTGTTTACCACCTACAGCTCTCCTTCAGCTAATGAATCAATATCACTGCACATTGAATGTCATTTATAAGAAGCAAGGGTGGCAGAGCATGGAGTGTACTCTGGTTGTGGAACTTCAATGTCCATCACTTAGAGTGGCTTAGTAGCTGGTTGAGTCCAACAGGACAGAGTGACTAGACTGGGTCAATGGCAGGTGATGAGGGAAACAAGAGGAGAAATCTACTTAACACATATGCATCAGTCCATGATAGGATTGGTCGGAATGACCACTGCACAGCCCTTGTGTAGACAAGGTCCCCTCTTCACAAACAGGGTATTGTCCATTGTTCTGTGTGGCACCACTGCCATACTAAATAGGACAGACTTTGGAATAGATCTAGCAACACAAAAACTGGGCATTCATGCAGTGCTTTGGACCATCAGCAACTGCAGAATGTATTCAACTACAATCTGTAACTTCATGACCTTGCAGATCCCACCAAAGAGTGTAGAAGGGAAAGTCAGAAACCGCATCAGGCATACATAAAAATGAAGTGTCAGCTGGTGAAATTACAACACAAGATTTTTTTGTGTGTGTGTAAAAGCAGCATGGAATTGGGGGCACAGGGGATGGTGGAGAAGATAAACATTTCCGCATCCAACAGACTGGATGTCACATCCAGTCATCAATGGTGTTGGACATTAAACAACTCACTGGAGGTAGAGGGTCCACAAATATCTCCATCCTCAGTGATTGTGGAGTCCAGCGCATCAATGCACAAGACAAGGTGTTTGCATCTAACTTCAGCCAGATGTATCAAATGGATGATCCATCCCACCCTCCTCCTGCTCCCTCCAACATCACAGATGTCAATATTTAACCAATTTAATTCACCATGCAAGATATACAGTCCCTTTGGTCCAACCAGTCCATGCCAAATATAATCCCAAACCAAACTAGTCCTACCTGGCCCATATCCCTCCAAACTGTTCCTTTTCATGTATCGACCCAAATGTCTTTTAAACATTGTAATTGTACCTGCATCCACCACTTTCTCAGGAAGATCATTCCACACACGAACCACCCTCGATGTAAAAAAAATTGCCTCTTAGGTCTTTTTAAAATCTCTCTCCTCTCAACTTAAAAATGTGCCCCTGGTTTTGAAATCCCCCATCCTAGGGAAAAGACAACTACCAGTAACTCCATTGATACCTCTCATTATTTTATAAACTTCTGTGAGATCATCTCCCAATCTCCAGTTTAAAAAGTCCCAGACTATCCAGACTTTCTTTATAACTCAGAGTTTGCATACCCAGCAACATCCTGAGAAATCTCTTCTGAAACCTCTTCATCTTGATCATATCCTTCCTATAACTGGATGACCAGAACTGGACACAGTATTCCAGAAGAGGCCTCACCTCAACATGTCTTCCCAACTCCTATACAGGTCGTTCTGCTGTAATGCATGTTTTGTTAATGTGAATTCAAAATAACCCGATTGATGAACTGTTGACATTGTTTCTAAAGTGTAAACTTTTAAACTTACATTGCCAACACTTTGAGTGCTGCTTCTAAAGGCCGATTTTTCTATAATGCAGGGTTGCACATAGAAGAACTGTCTATACTCAAAGGACTGAGCAATAAAGGCAAATGTGCCAAACACGCTTTTAATCACCTGTCCATGCATGATGCAAACTTCAAAGAATTATATATCTGCATAGGTCCCCCTGTTCTACAACACTACCAAGGCCGTACCATTAATTATATAAGCCCTATCTTTATTTGTTGTACCAAAATCAAGGGCAATTTGGAATGGACAATAAGTGCTAACCTAGCCAGCAGGGACAAATCCCATCAATGATTTTTTTAAAATGTTTCCTTCTTTGACCAATCTTTGGTCACATTTCCTAATGTTTGTTTATTTGGTTCAGAATTCTTTTTTTCTCTAATCACACTCTTTGATGTGCTTTAGGACATCTTTGCACATTTACAGTGTTATATAACTTCATGTTGTTGTTAATATTAAATTGAGTAACTCAGTGGAGTTAACACTAATCCAGTTGGTCAGATGTTATATTCACAAGTTACCAGGTCTGCAGAAAATTCCAATAAATAGAGCGAACGTTTTTCTACATATGTGAGAAAATCTAGAAAAATGAAATTTTAAGCTCATAATTAAAACAAAGTGCCAGTTATGTTTTTATATATTATGTTACAGCTCTGTATATTGCTTTTGTGTCCTTGCTGTGTGTTATGCCTCTAGGCTTTTCATTTAACTTTGGCTGCAGTAGAATTTAATTAAAGAGTGTTTTATGAGATAAATTATTATATGGCTTATAGCTTCCTCATGGTAAATTGCAATTGTTTTTTTTTGACACCCTTAATTTTATCTCAATCAAAAATTTCCTTTGAATTATTTTTAAGCAGTTGCTTGGACAATGCTATTAAAAGACAGGCAAGTGTGAAAGGAAGACCATCTACAACTTTTAATTTCTTAAATACCTGAGATGTAGAGATTAAATTAAAACAGAATAGGATCAATATGAGTCTTATAATGTAGAACACAAGATGATTACAGAAACTATAAAGAAGAACTAAAAATGGATGGGTGGCAATAAAAATGCCAATAGATTAGTGGATGACTTCAAAAGGATCACAGAAATATGTAATGTACATAAATCATAAAATATACAGTCAGAGAAAAGCTGGATCAATTCCACACCAAGCAGGATTTTTTTCTAGCGGAGGCAGAAGGCATGGCCTAGGTATTAAATAAGTAATGCATCAATAAAGGAGCATTGTGGGTCTACCTGCTACACGTAGATTCCAACTACTTAAGAATGCAGCTCACCATCTCCTTCTCATAGACAAAAAAAGGACAGGCAATAAATGCTGGCCCAGACCGCAATGCTCACTTCCCATGAATGAATAATAAACAAAGTAGAGGATACTACTAAAGTCACGGTAAAAGACAAAGTACTTAAAGGGTTTGCAGAGCTCAAAGTAGAAAAGTCAGCTGAACTGAATAAGCAATATCCCAGGTTGATGAAAGAAGAGAACGCAGGGGAAGTGACAAAAGTTGTCTAAGCAAGAGAAAGTAAATTAGTGAATGCTTTTTTTTAGAGAGCAATAGATATATAATGATATAACCCAGGTGTTAGTATTTAGATTAGATTAGACTCCTACAGTGTGGAAACAGCCCTTCGGCCCAACTAGCCTTCCGAAGAGTAACCCACCTGGACCCATTTCCTTCTGACTAATGCACTCTGGACAACTTACCATGGTCAATTTTAATGACCTCCACATCTTTGGACTGTGGGAGGAAACCCACACAGATACAGGGAGAATGTGCAAACACCACACAGACAGTCACCTGAGGCTGGAATCAAACCTGGGATCCTGGTGCTATGAGGCAGCAGTGTTAGCCACTGAGCCACTATGCCGTATTATTAGAATAGCTGTTATATTTTGTGTATAATGATGTGGATGTGGATATAGAGTCAAAATTTCAAAGTTTACAGTAGTCACAAAAGTCAGAAATGTAATGTGACTGTGATAGTCATCAGAAGGACATAAGCAACTTAACGGCGGTGTGGACATTTAGGAGTTTAATGTGGAGAAATGTGAAATCATGCACTGATAAGAAGAAGAGCAGCAATATGATGAAATGGTACACTATGAACAGGAAAATAAGATCAGAGAAAGCAGGGGGTGCTATGAACACAAAAGTTTGAAGAATGTAGGAAAAGAAGGCTATTAATAAATTTATGGTTTTATACTGCTAAAGCCCCAGCTATAGTGTTTTGCCAAATTCTGCATTATTTAGAAAGGATGCTAATGCCTCAGATAGAATGTAGAGAAGATTTACAGGAGGGATGCCTCAACTGTGTGTGTAGAATTTAAGATTCTTGGAGAAATTAGAAAAGCTGGAGGTCTTCCCAGATGGAAATAGATTAAGGAGAAAGATTCAAAATTAGAATAATGTTTCCCATGACAAAGAGCCAGTAACCAGAGAATAGAGATTTAAGGTAGTTGACTCTCTTAAAGAGCCAACATGGGACATTGGGTTGAATGACCCTCTTTTGTGCTGCATCATTCTATAATATTGAGAATGGTAGAATTAATTTGATGCATTTTTGTTGCAAGAGGGAACATTTTGGCTCGTTTGACATTTTCAAATAAGCAGTGAAAGGAGACTTTCGTTCCATCAGTCTGGGTTGAATTTTAATTGAGGTTCCAGAGTGTTGGGGTAATTTGCATTAGCCAGATCCCACTTCTTTCTAATTTTCATGAGTATTTCATTATTTGCTTCACATGGTTAAAAATATTCCATCTTCATGAAAATACATTTCACAAATTTTAGAAAGGGCCAAAGAAGACTGTGCATCATTTTTATAATCGTATCGTCACACATAGTGACACAAGTTGTATCAATGTGATTCATGTCATCATGGCTTTTAGACTGAAATAAGACAAGATTTTTCATGAAGATGTTATCTCTTTTTGTAAAATAATTAACATTTCTGTTTCTTCACATCTTGTAAATTATCTTTTTTGTCGTGTTTCCTCACAGTGTGATAATCTGGCTTTTATAAAACTCTTTGAAGATTGACAATGGCTCCAACAGTCTGACTCTAGACTTCAAACTCCAAGGCAGTCTATTTATTATCCTCTGGCTGAACATTTCATTTCCAATAAAATCAAAAGAATTTGACCAACAAAAGTCAATTACCTGAAGCTTTATGGCAATTTTATATTAATACTGTGAACATTTGAGAATGATTTATAAGGCTTTAATTTCACTGAAGTTGTGAATAATTCAGTAGGATGTCATAGAGTCACAGAGTCTCTTAGGTACAGCATGGAAACAGACCCTTAAGTCAAATTTGTTCATGCTGACCAGTTATCATAAACTAATCTAGTTCCATTTGCCAGCACATGGCTCATATCCTTCTAAACCCTTCCCATTCATATGCCCATCCAGATGCTTTTTAAATGCTGTAATTGTACCAGCCTCCACCACTTCCTCTGGCAGCTACCCTCTTGAAACACTGAAATGAATTATAACCTTTAAATCACGTTTGTGTCTCTTTGTTTTAAAATATCATACAATAAAGACATTGTAGGTAGTTTCTCTATAAGTAGAAACTTCATGTATGGGTAGTTTTCTGTCCCCTTTGTTCACTCAGCAATGACAAACTTGCAATTCAGAAAGTAAGACTACATTTATATAGCCTTTTAGAACCACCAGGCTCCTCTAAGTGCTTTACAGTCAATAAAGTATTTTTGAATAAAGTCTCTGTAGTAATGTAGGATTTCATTTTTGTAATTATCAGCAGATATGGATAGAAAGAAAGTATAGCAATAATAGTTGCTAAAAAAGAAGCTAATGAATAGATATGTTGCTATTTATTGCAATGAGTATATAAATAGACTTGTTGCCGATAGACATCTATCATTTGGGACCTGATTTTCTTAGTTACTATATGACGCATTTTTTCAAATCAGACCCTTGCATCACAGACCAACTCAACTTACACTTTAAACTCCATCCACGCTATTGTGAACTGAGAGTTTATCGGAAACCATGTGACCCCAAGAACTCGAACAATATAGTATCACCTAACTGGCGACATGCAGCACCTTCTTTCACAATGCTTATAATTAAAGTATGATTTAACATGCACACCTACATTTCAGATACATTTGATAAAAGGTTGTGTAATAACGTTGGTTCAGATAAAATGGACTTAAGCCACGTCACTATAGTGAGCAATGTTGTTGAAAACAACTTCCAAAATAAGCAGTTTTGGAGGAAGAATTGCCACCACGGTGATCATTACTGATATCTCGATCCAGCTGAAAAGAATTTTAGTATACAATAATGAACCCACTTCCATTTTCCACTTCTCCCCTCCAATGAATGGAAGATAAGAGGAGAATTAAACAATTGGAGAAAAGGGTTACAAACAAAATTAAATGTATTTATGGTTAAAATTAGTCTTTTTACTGAATATACATATATGAGTATGAGCAGTTTTGCATGTGTGAATTAAATAAAATTTTTGACATATTTTTCCCTTTTTTTTAAATCAATTTCTGGCTTTCTCCAATCTCTGATGCTGCAGTTGCAAACATACTGTGGCGAGAGGAAGGTACTGCAGTGCATTGTTGTGTTATAGTGATCATGTGCTTGTCCACTGTTTGTAACACAATTTATTACTTATAATAACAGGTCCTTCTCCATACTGTGCCTCTAAGTCTAATATTCCCACTACCTCTGAGACAGGCTGTATTTTTTGAGAGCATCATCACAATATTACTTACTCTTTTCAAAGTACAAACCAAGAAACTCCAGATTATTTTGAGTCTGCGAACAATGGAACACCTTCCAGTAGCATTTTATGATCCCCAGATAATAAATAAAATCGTCAAAACATTCTATGTTTGTCTATACATTGATTCTGACATGATAATTGGATACTGTTTACAGTATAATTAAGTTTTCGCAGCTTTTTTGAAGGAAGAGCCACACATGTTTTTTTAACATAGTATTATGTAAGAGGTCTTGTGGTTTATTAGGTGGTATCTGTGCTTCTGAGCCAGTTTATGTTCAAATCTCCACCAGCTGGTGGCTGCAGGACTATCCTCAACAGCCTAATGATGTGGCTCCACAGCCTAATAATCTTCCCAACTACTTCCCCACAATTCCCTAACACGGAAAACATCTGTACTAAAGAAACATCATTATGTGCAATTGACACAATAATCATCCTTATAATATCATTGTATGCTTGCAGATAACCAAAGGTTTGCCAAATTTTTCAGAAACTATTTCCATTTAATTCAAAGTCTTTGGAGCTTAGAATGTCCATACCATGTTCACAGTCTGATTGGTGTTGTAGGCATCGCCATTTGTGTCCTAGTACAACAAGTCTAGAGAAAATAAAAAGAAATATTTAGCTTTCAAGTGTGGTCCCTGACCTTTACTGTTAGCTGATGTCACCCGGGGCTGGGACAGGGCTTGTACAATGTTTCAATGGCCCAAAAAACTGAAGAAAATAAAATCAATCAGGGTTTCAGATCCATCTCCTCAAATGGTGTTGTTCTTGGACAAGTAAATGCAAGTGTGGGACAAGTTGGCTGTAATATCATTCTCATAGAAAACAGTGTGCCTTCTTATCATACCCAGAAAAGTGTGACTAATGTTAATAACTATGGATTTTTTTCTCTTGCCATACATCTAAAGACAAAAACAACCACTTGTCAGACCTTGACTGCCATGGATGAGATCAGCTAACTATGTGCCTAGTGAATCAGGGGACATAAATGTTTTGTAGTTAGCTATTTGTGTCCTATTGTATCTTAAGCTCTTCAAGGAGTTTCATTGGATTTACATATTTCCTGTCACTGTGACAGTCACTTAATGATTTTGTTTTAATTATAAAGTGCAGGAGAAATTGTCTGAAGGATTTTTTTTGCCAAATTCAAAGAATCAAGAATGAATTCTGATTAAAACCTTTTTTGATTTAAAGATACACATCTGTCACTTACATTTTAGTAAGTCATTGTAGAAAGCAAGTTTTAAAAATAAATTTATTTCATAGAAAATACTAATTTTTTGGTTCCCATACTTCATAGGCATTGAAGGTGTGGTAAATTTCTAGGATTATTGAAAGTGAAAGACATATTTTAAGGAAATGCTGATAAAACTTTTTCTAATAAAAATACAAGACATGAGTTTTTATAATTAACAATAAGCAACAGAAAAATACTATAATTCTGTAGAGAATGAATATATAATTATCTGAGTATATTATGCAATATTACAGCTTAGTTATATTGTGTGACAGTAAATACATATTACACAATGCATATATTACATATGATCAGTTTGTATTAACAGTAATCAATCCATAAATATATATAAAACAATAAATTAGAGTTCTGAATTCCAAAATCTAGTCACGTATGTTTGTTATAATAAAAATATATTATGTGGGCAATACAAGTTATATGCAGAATTTTCTATTAATCTACTCATAATGCCTTTTTTTTCATATAGTACGGTTAATAGATAAGCCATAAAATTTTTTTGGATTGCAACTAACTATTGATAAGTTAACTTGATAAGTAAACCTTTTCTTTCCCCATCCCTGATGAAAGATAAATTGCAAAATTAAGGTTAAACTGTTGAAAATTGAAAAAGTTAATGTCAGGATAATGCATTCTGGCTGCAAAGCATGCAGCCATTTGTTGTGTCTAATAAAAGGAGGACTCCAAACTAAAGGTCAGTATTTGGTCACCTGTGTTGTATATAGTCAACTGAGCATTGTCACAATAAGCAGGAGCAGCCAACACTTCAGTTGCTAACTCTTACCATTTCTTCAGTGAAAATGTCTAATTGACCATTATTTCACAGGTTATTCATATATTTCCTTGCATCTGATTATATCCATCTATTTCCCCAAGTTTGAGGAAAAAAAATCTTCAAATTAAAAAGTTTACTTTACACTAAACAGACCTCATAGAACAATCTTATACAATTTAAGTCTGCCAGTGCAGAGCTGTATATGATAGAAGAACAAAGCAGAAACTTCGATTTGGAGGTCAGAAAGTTTGTATTACAATGTGGAGAGCTTTCTATCCACCACATCATGTGGTTAATGAGCCAGATTTGCTGAACTCAATTACCAATATCTATCCCCTTTTCATGAAACACTACATCATAAGATAAATGCCCCAAAATACGTAGTACAGAACTAGGACATAGTATGTCCAATATATGGATTGTGAAATATGAAGTCAATGTAAAAATACTTAATGCATTTGTTTTAATGCTGTAAAAAAGGGTTAAACTATCAGATGCTCAATACGACAAATCAAACATTCCTAAAGCCTGTCGTTGAGGTATAATGGGTATGTTAATGTTATGCTTTGAGAATGCACTGATGGAAAATGACCCAATTGCATTTTCTCATAAATTCACTGTATGCATTTGTTTTACTGCCTTTCTGATGCCAAGTGAGACCTGTCATAGAAAATTGTTAAAGTGACAAAAACATCTCCGCGATTTCCTTTTTCTTTGGAGGCTGCATTTCTTATGCCTTCAACATTGCTTTTCCTTTTTCTTTGCACTGATTTCAAAAGTGTTTCAAAGAATTCAACCAATAATATTTCTAAAACATCTATATATTTCATTTTACAGAATGTGCAAATTAAACATTTTGTGTTTTGTCTTCAAGGACTTAGTGTTGGAAATATGTTCTATGTATTCTCTGACGATGGAATCACAATAATTCAGCCCACAGGATGTGAGATTCAAAGACAAATCAAAGCCAATGATAGGATCCTTGCAAGCTTTGTAAGTTTCAAATATTTCAACATTGTTTTTTCCTTTTAACAGCTTGCTCTTGAGTGTGCTCTTAGTACACTCCATGTCATGAAATGTTCAGCTTTACTGACTAATCTTTTCAAAGTGCTGCTGCAAGCTTGCATCAGTCTGTGCACCATTTGATTTCCTGATCAGCTAAATGAACTGTAAATAGTGGATTAGCTCTGACAGTGTGCCTGTTCCACTTAAATCACACCTGACCATAAAGGTTGATCAGGCCGCCCCCCCAGCATTAGCCTTTTCTCATTTGTGTCATATTTGACTTGTATTTGATCAGCTATCAGTGTTTTCTGCAATGCAGATTGGCATTGTAACGTTCAAAACAAATGGCATTGTATATTACTCAGGCTTCTGTCTCATCTATTGCTGCTGTCCTTTGCAAGGGTCTTAAGGTAAGGGAGATGAACTCAGGACATGTATGGGAACATGAGACTGGGACATCATAGCTGTTGACCAGGTATCCTAAATTAATCTACTCCCCTTTGTCAGCATTTGGCCCATATCTCTTTAAGCCCTTTCTATTCATTGACACATCTAGCTGCCTTTTAAATGTTGTGATTGTGTCAGTCTCCTCTACTTCCCCTGGTAGTTCATTCCATACATGATTGCTACCAGGTGAAGAAGCAGCACTCCGAAAGCTCATACTTCAAACTAAATCTGTTGGACTATAACCTGGTATTGTGTGATTTTTAACTTTGTCCACCCCAGTCCAACACCGGCACCTCCATTTCTTGAAGACTTTCAGAGATGTACGGGAATTCTTAAGAACAAAGTCAGGACAGCAAAAAGGGCATATGAGATAGCCTTGATAGATAAGGTTAAGGATAATCCAAAGAAATTCTAGAAGTGCGTTAAGAGCAAAAGAGCAACTAGGGAGAGAATAAGGCCCCTTAAAGGTCAACAAGGTCATCTATGTGTGGAAACGCAGAAGATGGGAGAGATATTAAATGAATATTTCATGTAAGTTTTTACTGCGGAGAAAGAAATGAAGGCTGGAGAACATGGAAATATTGATGTCTTAAAAATAGTCCACATTACAGAAGAGGAAGTGGTGGAGGTCTTAAAAGATATAAAGACGGATACATTTCTGGGACCTGATCAAATATATTCTAGGATGCTGTGGGATGTCAAGGAAGAAATTGCAAGATCCTCAGCAGAGAAATTTGTATTATTATCTACAGCCACGAGTGAGGTGCCAGAGGACTGGAGAGTGGCCAATAACTTGCCTTTATTTAAGAAAGGCTTTAAGGAGAAGCCTGAGTCTGACATCAGTGCTGGGCAACTTGTTGAAGGGGACTCTGAGAGATTGTATTTACATGCATTTGGAGAGGCATGGACTGATTCGGTATAGTCAGCATGAATTTGTGCATGGGAAAATGTGCCTCACAAACTTGATTAGATCTTTAGAGGAAGTAATCAAAAAGATACACGGCAGAATGGTAGATATTGTTTACTTGTACTTCAGTAAAGCCTTTAACAAGGTTTCACATGATAGATCAGTTAGTAAAGTTAGATCACATGGGATTCAGTGAGATCATGCCAATTGGATACAAAATTGGCTTGAAGGTAGGATACAGAAGATAATAGTGGAGGTTGTTTTTCGCGCTGGATGCCTGTGACCAGCCATGTTCCATGGGGATCCATGTTGGGTTTATTTTTGTTTGTCATTTATATAAATGATTTGGATAAGAATTTAGGGAACATAGTAAGTTTAGAGATGACACCAAAAATGGTGGTACAGTCAACAGTGAAGGAGTTTATCTAAGATTTCAAAGGGATATTGATTAATTGGGCCAATGGGCTAAGGAGTGGCAGATGGAGATTAATTTGGATAAATGCAAAGTATTGCATTTTGATAAAGCAAGCAAGGGTAGGACTTGTACATTTAATGGTAGCACCCTGGATAGTGAAGTTGAATAAAGAGACCTAAGGGACAACACTCGTGGACATGTGGTTGGGATGTCATATTGTGGTTGTATAGGACATTGGAGTACTCTTCTGGAGTACTGTGTACAATTCCGGTCCCTCTCCTTTAGAAGGATTCAGAGAGGCTTCTGAAAAGCTTTACTAGGATATTGCTAGGATGGGGGATTTTGAGTTTTCAGCAGAGGCTGAATAGCTGGGACTTCTTTCATTGCAGTGTAAAAGGGTGAGGGGTGACATTTACCAAGGTTTATAAAGTCATGAGGGTCATAGATAAGGTGAATAGCAAAGGTCTTTTTCCTTGGGTGGGTGAGTTCAAATCTAGAGGGTGTATTTTTAAGGTGAGAGGAGAGAGATTTAAAAGGGACCTGAAGAGCAACATTTTCACATACAGAGTGATTCATTCGCAGAATGAATTACCAGCTGAAGTGGTAGATAGGTACAGTTACAACATTTAAGACACATTGGGACTGGGTACAGAATTAGGTTGGTTTAGAGGGATGTGAGCCAAATGCAACAAGTGGGAA
Organism: Hemiscyllium ocellatum; assembly: GCF_020745735.1. Lineage (NCBI taxonomy): Eukaryota > Metazoa > Chordata > Chondrichthyes > Orectolobiformes > Hemiscylliidae > Hemiscyllium > Hemiscyllium ocellatum. The sequence goes on from NC_083416.1 coordinate 56,152,171, forward strand.
AAGGTACATTTGGGAACCTTGGTCAGCACGGATGAGTTGGACTGAATGGTCCATTTCTGTACTGTATGACTCAATCACTCCATGATTTTATAAAACCCTGATCTTAAAGTGCCTCCAACCTGTCATAATTTAGCACTTATCTTACACGAAGACAATAGTATAATGGTGAGATGTCAGTAATTCTTAACCTTATTGAGCAACAGAAGGATGGGTTTCCCAAGATGTGGATAGGAACATCATTCATAAACCTATCCATGCAGTGCATAATACCTGATTTTCCAAAAACTGAGAACAATCTAATTTGATTTTCTGTGAGAACAGAAAGATAGTTTCAACAAAATTTGATTAATATATTATGTTGTTAGCAATATTCCATTTTAGATGAGAAAGCTTCATTTTTCTAATTTACTGACATCTCCGACACTATTGTTGAATATAATTGAATGGGTGGACGTAACTTTCCAGTAGAGTCATAGAGTCATAGAGATGTACAGCATGGAAATAGACCCTTCAGTCCAACCTGTCCATGCCGACCAGATATCCCAACCCAATCTAGTCCTACCTGCCAGCACCCAGCTCATATCTCTCCAAACCCTTACTATTTGTATACCCGTCCAAATGCCTCTTAAATGTTGTAAATGTACCAGCCTCCACCACATTCTCTGGCAGCTCATTCCATACACGTACCACCCTCTGAGTGAAAAAATTGCCCCTTAGGTCTCTTTTATATCTTTCCCCTCTCACCCTAAACCTATACCCTCTAGTTCTGGACTCCCCGACCCCAGGGAAAAGACTTTGTATATTTATTCTATCCATGCCCCTCATAATTTTGTAAACCTCTATTAGGTCACCCCTCAGCCTCCGATGCTCCAGGGAAAACAGCCCCAGCCTGTTCAGCCTCTCCCTGCAGCTCAGATTCTCCAACCCTGACAACATCCTTGTAAATCTTTTCTGAACCCATTCAAGTTTCAAAACATCTTTCCGATAGGAAGGAGACCAGACCTTGGTCAAATGGTCATTCTACATGTGTGAACCTGCATAGTTACAGTAAAATATGTTACCGTGGCAAGTTTTACAGCAAGCTGTTCATATTCCCTCAGATGACATCCACACTCACCAATTTCCAGCAGGATTAATAACACTGGATTTTTGTTTCTCATCAGACACTCGAATACAAAATTTCCACTTGTGAGATTCCGACTGTTGTCATCGATGAGATCAGTTAACTATCGGCCTCCTAAATCAGGGAATAGTTGTACTCATGAATATTTTGCACTTAATTATTTGTTTCCTATTGCATCTTAAACTCTTCAAGGAGTTCATTTAATTCCAAATTTCCTGCTCACTGTGAAAACCAATTAATTATTTTGTTTTAATGTTAAAGTGCAGTAGCAATTGGCTGATGGTTTATTTGCCAAAATCAGGGAATTGACAATCAATTCTAGATTAATCTATTGACTTGAAAATACACACCTGACCCTCACATCTTAATAATTTATTGTAGAAAAACAAGCTTCCAAAATAAATTACTTCACAGAAAATATTAATTTGCTGTATAGACATTAAAGATGTTGTAAATTTACATGATTATTGGGAGTGCAAGACTTATTTTAAAGAAATATTGATTAAACATTTTATAATGAAAAGAGTTACAAGGATTTTTATAATTATCAATAAGCAGCAGACAAAATATGCAGTTAATATATGCATATATGCATCTATAATTATCACACTATGTTATGCAATATTACAGTTTGATTATATTGTGTAACAGTAATATATGGTACACAATCTACTTATTAGGTTATATTAATAGTAATAATTCAAAACATATATATAAATTCATAAATTAGAGTTCTAACTTTCAACCTCTAGTCCATATACTTAGAGACATAGAGATGTATAGCACAGAAACATATCCTTCGGTCTAACTCATCCATGCCGACCAGAGATCCCACTCCAATCTAGTTTCAGTTGCCAGCACCAGGCCCACATCACTCCAAATCCTTCCTATTCATATACCCATCCAGATGTCTTTTAAAGGTTGCAATTATTCCAGCCTCCACCTCTTCCTCTGGCAACTCATTCCATACACACACCACATTCTGTGTGAAAAAGTTGCCTCTTAGGTCTCTTTTATATCTTGCCGTCTCATCCTATACCTATGCTGTCTAGTTTTGGACTCCCCACATCAGGGAAAAGACGTTGTCTATTTATCCTATACATGCCCTTCATGCTTTTATCAACTTCTATGAGGTCACCCCTCAGCCTCTGAGGCTCCAGGGAAAACAGCCCCAGCCTATTTAACCTCTCCCTAGAGCTAAAATCCTCCAACCCTGGCAACATTCTTGTAAATCTTGTCTGAATCCTTTCAAGTTTCACAAAATCCTTCCCATAGGAAGGACACCAGAATTTTATGCAATATTCCAACAGTGGCCTAACCAATGTCCTGTATAGCCACAACATGACCTCCCAACTCCTGTACTCAATACTCTGACCAATAAAGGAAAGCATAGCAAACACCTTCTTTGCTATCCTATCCACCTGTGACTCTACTTTCAAGGAGTGTGAATCTGTATTCCAAGGTGTCTTTGTTCAGCAACACTCCCTAGGAACTTACCATTAAGTGTATAAGTCCTGCTAAGATTTGCTTTCCCAAAATGCAATACCTCACATTTATCTAAATTAAACTCCATCTGCCACTCCTCAGCCCATTGACCCGTCTGATCAAGATCCCATTGTAACCTGAGGTAACCTTCTTCGCTGTCCACTACACCTCTAATTTTGGTGTCATCTGCAAAGCTACTAATTAAACCTCTTATGGTCACATCCAAATCATTTATATAAATGAATGAAATGTAGTGGACCTAGCACCGATTCTTGTGACATTCCTCTGGTCACAGGCCTCCAGTCTGAAAAGCAACCCTCCATCACCACCTTCTGTCTTCTACCTTCGAGCCAATTCTGTGTCTAAATGGCTGGTGCTCTCTCTATTCCATGTGATCTAACCTTGCTAATCAGTCTCCCATGGTGAACCTTGTCGAACGCCTTACTGAAGTCTATATAGATCACATCCACTGCTCTGCACTCATCAATTTTCTTTGTTCCTTCTTCAAAAAACTCAATCAAGTTTGTGAGACATGATTTCCCACGCACAAAGCCATGTTGACTATCCCTAAATAGACCTTGCCTTTCCAAATGTGTGTAACTCCTGTCCCTTAGGATTCACTCTAACAACTTGCCCACCACTGATATCAGACTCACTGGTCTATAGTTCCCTGGTTTTTCCTTACCCCCTTTCTGAAATAGTGGCACCACTTTAGCCAACCTCCAGTATTCAAGCACCTCACCTGTGACTATCGATGATACAAGTATCTCAGCAAGCGGCCCAGCAATCACTTCCCAGCTTCCCACAGAGTTTTAGGGTACACCTGATCAGGTCCTGGGGATTTATCCACCTTTAAGCAATTCAAGACATCCAGCAATTCCTCGTCTGTGATACAGTCATTTCTCAAGATGTCACCATATTTCCCTAAATTCTATATCTTCCAATTCCTTTTCCACAATAAACACTGATGCAAAATACACATTTAATATCCCCCCCATCTCCTGTGGCTCCACAAAAAGGCTGCCTTGCTGATCTTTAAGGGGTCCTATTCTCTCCCTCGTTAGCCTTTGTCCTTAACGTATTTGTAAAAACCCTTTGGGTTCTACTTATGTACTTATTGCATATAACTGAATATTTTAATTAATAAAGATACAGTATCAGTTATACATATTGTTTAATATTAATCTACTCATGCTGTCCAAAGATTCTTACTTTTTCACATAGGATGCTTAATATATAAGCCATACAATTTCTTGTATTGCAACAAATTAAACTTGATTGTAACAATTTGTCTTCCCTTTCTCTAATGAAAGAAAAATTCCAAAATTGAGGTTAAGTAGGTAACCAGAAGATTTATTTTGTTCAAGTGATAATGCAAACACCAAGTTCAAAACCTTTTAATTTTTCACAGGAAGAGATTTGTCCAAGCAATGAACAGGAAGCCACTCAACAATGTGTCTGGGCCTCAGCTGTCAACATAAGAGATAAGTACATCTATGTCTCCCAACCCACACAGAGTCGGCTTCTTATCATTGACATTCCATCCCAGAAAGTGTTACAGGTAATTTGAACTGATGAATTAGCAATGTTTGAACGGTTATAAGGTTAAATATGCCTTCGATCTCAGCAGAATGAATTTGTCTTTAATTTTGTTTGTCAGCATGAAAATCTAGTCTCTGATAGTTGTATTAATCCAATACCAAATTGATTTAGGTAGTCTTTCCCCTGTTTATCGAAGTTGATGCACACCATATCATTGCTCTTTAAGTGGCAGTCAGACTCAAGATTGAGCAGAAGCGAAGCTGTCGTACGAAGTGAAAGTGCCGTATCAGTGTGGGAGGAAAGATACTCTTTTGAGGTGGCAACTGAATAGAGGGATTGTGTAATCTTTGTGTAATACTGTAGGGAAGTTTTTGGTAGTAAACCTGTTCTTTTTAAGTTAGTTTCAAGTCTATTCGCACCCCACCTCCATTGGGATTGAATACAACCCCAAAGTCATTGAGTGAAGCATCTTACACAAACAATACCCTAAATATTGGAAGTTGTACAGAATGCCATGTCGGAACAAAGGATTTCATTTGTTCTCCACCTTGTGGCATGAAGTTAGGACAATTTGATTTTGTAAACTATTACATTACTTCATCAAATTTGAACAATAACAAAATATCACTTAAACTTAAAAAAAATTACTTCTTGAAGAGAGAATTTGGTACAAACCATGATCTAATGTAAAACTTTGCTTGCCTTTGTTTTAGCTGTTAGGTTGTGTGTAAGAGCTCTTGTGGTGCAGTGGTAGTATTCCCTACCTCTGAGCCAGAAAGCTGGATTCAAATCCCACTTGCTCCTGAGGTGCATATTGACATTTCTGAATATGTTGACTAAAAAAAACTACATAACTGAAATACAGTTGCTCACCGCCTCAAAATGGATGTCAGTCTCTCCAAATATTTACTTAAGAAAAATTTCATTCCAACTGTAACTGCTTGTCATTTATTTTTTTAGGCTGTATCAACTGACCCTGTCCCAGTGAAACTGCAATATGACAAGTCACATGACCAAGTTTGGGTCCTGAGCTGGGGGGATGTAAGGAAAAGGAATCCTACTTTGCAGGTATGGGAGAGTTAGTATGTCCTCCTTTACTAGAGTAGAAAAAGGTAAGATCACTGACTTGAAATGAATGATTATCAAACTTTGCAAGTAATATTCCTGTACAGATTTTTATTGCTCAGGGAGACATGGTGCATGTGGGGCAACCTGGAAAGTAGAGTAAAGATCACATTCAGACAAGTTATGAACCTACTAAGTGGAGGAGCTGGTGACATGGAAAGTAGGATACCAAAAGACATTCATTCATTGAGAACAGCAAGGCCGTAAAGAACGGTCTTTTAGAAGGGAGAGAGTGGCCTAAAGAATGAGACATCAGCAAGGAGAGGGGAGCTGTGAAAAGTGAAACCTTAGGGAGAAGAGTGAATATGACGAGCAAGACATCTCAACAAGGAGCAATGGGGCATACAGAACAGGGTGTCTAGGAGAGTGGGGAAAAGAAAGAGAGGTGTACAAGGGGAGAGAAGGGTACACAGGAGTACAATAGGGTATACAAGAGGGATGGATGCACAAAAGAGGAGGGTGTAGTAGACAAGACAGGCATTTACAGGAGAATGGGATGTACAGGAGGAGAGTGTGGTGTTCAAGAGGAGAGTAGGATGTATAGGAGAGTGGGGTATACAGGAAGAGAAGAGTACAGTAACAGTGCAGTATACGAGGGTGGGGGGAAGTAGGTTATATAGGAGAACAGGATGGACAGGAGAGAATGTATGTATGGAGAAGGGTGTATAAAGGAGGATAATGGGGTATACAGGATCATAATGGGTTGTCAGGAAGATAGCAGAACCCAAATTACATAATCTCTGGATTATAACAGAACCATGAGCAAATTGGCATAGAAAAAATAAGATCAGAAGATGAAATGCAGCACTCAAAGACTGGTGTGGAAGAATAGATTTCTATTCAGAAGCACTGCCATTAATATTTTGAAAAATGTGAGCTGTACCATTGGAGTAAGTTTCACAGGAATCATGCTGATAAAATGTTCTGGAGAATTATTTAACTAGGCCAATACAGAGGTATTAAACTGAATAATGGAAGTAAGGGATCATATGAGCAAAGTTAGGATAAATTAAACAGAAACAACAAAGCAAAGAAACAGTAAGGATAATGATACATCACACTTACCTCCTGTACACTTGCTCCTGTCCAACCTACTCTTCTCCTGTACTGCTGTTCTTCCATTTTGTTTCGAATGCTGAGCACATTCATATACAAAGCCTTTAGTTCCATCATTTCATTCTGATAACAACCTTTGTCTTATAGACTGACACAAGTTTATACACTGTGTCCTTTCCTGATTACTACTTCACTATCTTTATCAAATTCTCTGTGTTTGTTTCAGTTTTCCAACATCCACAACATTTTGCTTTTGTTTGAATATTCGTTTGCCTTATTTAAACAGGGATACAATTTCATTGTAAGAAGTGCAGAACAGGTTCACATGATTGGTACCTGAGATAAAATGATTGTGTTATGAGCAACAGCTGGGCACTTCGGTCTTTATATATTGGAGTTTAGAACCATGATATGATCATATTGAAAAGCATAAGATTTTCAACAGACGTGACAAGGGTGGATGCTAGAAGGATGTTTGTCCTTTTTGTAGAGACTAGAACTACAGGACACAGTTTCAAATTAGGCGTCTTCAAATTAAGATGGAAATGAGCATTTTTTTTTCTCTCTTTGGGGATCATGAATCTATGGCATTCCCTTACCCAGAAAGCAATACTGGTAAGTTCATTGAATGTGGTTAAGGCAGAGTCAGATGGATTGCTGATTGACAAGGTAGCTGAAGGATATAGGGAGCAGACAGGGAAATGGAGTTGAGGCCACAATCAGATCAACCATGGTCCTATCAAAATGGCAGAGCAGGGTTGAGAAGTCAAATGACCTACTCGGACTCCTACTTATGAATTCATATTGTTCCTAATTAATTTGGACAAAGTTATTCAAGACACTTTCTTTCATTCATTCATGAAATCGGTGGCTGTCATAAGGTTGGCACTTATTGCCAATCTCTTAGAAAGGTAATGGTGAGCCAGCTTCTTGATGCAATGTAGAGACATTAATAGTACTCTTATGGATGGAATTTCCAAGATACTTGTCCAGTGACAAAGAAGAACAGCAATATATTTCCAAATCAGATGGTGATGATTCCATTACCTGCTAACCTTGTTCTTCTCAGTGGTAAAAGTGGTTGGTTTTGAGATTTTCACCCAGAAGGTGGTGGGAATCTGTAACTCGCTGTCTGTAAGGGTGGTGCAGGCGGGGTAGTATTAGCTCATAGATGGCTCAATGGAGGGGAATGCCTAGTACTGTATGTATCCAGAAGTTTGACTAATGCAAAGCACAAATATGCCTAGATAGAGAAGGAGGGTTTGGCAGTCATACTTGGAGTCAGGAAGTTCCACCAATACCTTTACAGGCATACATTTCTAATAATAACCAACCACAAACCTCTGCTAAGTCTACTCAAAGAGGACCAGGCAGTACAACCCATACCTTCAGGTCGAATTAGACAATGGGCTCTTACAATAAGTGCATATGATTACAAGCTGGAACACCATCCAGAGGCGAAGTAGCAAATGTGGATGCATTGAGCTGCCTCCCACTGGCAGATACATCACTGGTGGTACCATCACTGGAAGAGTCTGCAGTAGTGTTAAATATTTTGGATGTACTTCCGGTCAGAGCTGACAGTATCAGAGATTGGATGCAGAAAGATCCAGGCTTGGCAAAACGGAAACAGCAGTTGGTGATGGTGAAAACCAAAGGGCCGTCACATCCAGAATTGAATCCTTTTCGGAGAAACCAGAGCACAGAGGTTGACATATTATCATGGGGAGGAAGCATATTTGCAAAAGTCACTACCAGATACTGGCTGAACTCCACAAGGATTATCCATGGGTTTCCAAAATGAAGATGTAGGCAAGAGGTCATATCTGCTGGCCAGGATTGGTGGGTCACTGCCCAGAATGCCATCAAGGACAGAAATCACAGCCAGCAGCTCCCCTGCATTGGGGGGAATGGCTGAGTAAACCGGGACTCGGTTACACGTGGACTATGCAGGTCTTTTCATGGGCTCAATGTTTTTAGTCATTCTGGATGCTCACTCAAAGCTGCTGGATATGCATACAGTTCATTCATCAAACACAAGGACAACAATAGAAATACTGCATGCATCTTTTGCAATACAGGGGCTCCTGGAAGTGCAGTCACAGATATCATGCCATCTTTTACCAGCAGGGAATTCCAGAGCTTCCTAAAGTCGATTCGTACTTGACATGTTAGGACAGCTCCATACCATCCATCATCCAATGCTCTGGAAGATAAAGCTGTCCAGACTTTGAAGGTGGACTTAGAGAAACAGCATACAGCTTCACTAGATACCAAACTTTCTTAGTTCCTGTTTGATTATAGGACCATCCCTCATGCAACTACAGGATAGCTCCAGCAGAGTTGGTAATGGGGAGAAGGCACTGCACCAGGTTAAATCCGATCTTCCCAGACCTGATTGGATGGGGGAAATGGCATCAGAAATGCTATTGATGGACACAAGACTCTGTTAAGCGAGAGAGACAGTTTATTTCAGAAGATGATGTTTGATGCAGTAACTAAGGGGATGGTCTTGCATGCATAAGAGGCAAGGTCAGGTCCAGGGTGAAGTATAACGTTCAGGTAGGTGCAATGGACCTGAATAAGCATGTGGACCATATGAAAACTGTAAACTTGCTAACAATGCAGGAGCAAAATGTGCCCAGCTCCTCAAAAGCCTTTCCAACTGTTCTGGAATACATTGGTTCTCTCTTTCCATTGAGCATTGAATATATCTTGGAATCTGCGATGAAAACAGCAGACATCACCACTTCAACGAAAGTGCCTAATGAAGAGAATGAATTTCTTCCGAGACACTCCACGCGCAAGAGACGAGCTACTGTGCACGTCACCCATATCAGTGGCAAAACCAGAGGATCGTGACCCAGAGCTGAAACACCCCAAGAGGAGATACGAGAAAAAGAACTGGCCTATGCCCTCGAACTCAGTGGGCGAGGGACCTTGGACAAGGTCAATCAGGTGGACCTCCTAGAATATGTGTTCCCTGATTGGAGCTGTTAATCTTATCCAATCATGCACCCCTGGCTGACAGATAAGAATGTCAAACAAAGGGCACTGCTTCTCAATGGCCACTCGGTGTTTTCCTTTCTTCCTGGTGGTGGAAATTGAGTAAAGACTCATACACCTTGTGTCTCTCACTGTGTCTCACACCTGCACACACACAACATGGGTGCTGGGGAAAAATAAGCACTACCGCAGTTAGGCGGTAGTGTGGGGAAAATGAATGTGTCAAACATCCTGTTCACTCTCAGAGCTGGCTCTGAGGAAAATGGATCAGTGTCAAGGACTCACTAAAGGGTGACTAGGTGACAATATACCGGCCTCTGGGGAGTTGTTTCAACCTGTTACTTTAGTTGTGAGTTAATAATTAATTGATTAATTGAATCAATTAGATTAGACAGAATATAATAGTGATGGTAGTGTACTCTGACTGCAACATGTAGGAATCTGTGGAATGCTTTACAGTCCCAGATAACCATATCTGAGGTAAATTTCTGCAACTTGAGTGATATCACCTCACAGTTGCTGAACTGGAGTCTGAACTGCAGACTTTGTGAATAATAGGGAGGAGTAGATTTACGCATTTACTTTTTCTTAGAAGCAGTCACATCACTTAAACTTGGTAGAACTTCAGGGGCAGAAGTTTCTGACTATCCGTCAGGCAAGTCATGACGGAGGAATCTCAATCATTGACTTTGACAAACAGGTATGAGATACTTGCGACCAGTGTGTATGAGGAGAAGGCATGGCACAGGCTGAATAGACAATCTGACCATGGCAGCATGCTGCAGGATGCCGTTCAAGTGGCAATACTAAAAAAGGAATAATGTTGCAATAACAAGCAATGTAGTAATGATTAAGAAGGTACAGTTAGTGGGATAGATAATGTTGTCTAAATCATGATCAGGATAACCGAGGGTTATGTTGCCTTTTGGGTACCAAGTTTGAGGACATGTTCTTGAATGTGGAGATGAACTTGGCTTGGGACAAGGGGATTCACTTGTGATGCCCCACAAAGAAACCAACAATCTAAATAGAACTTGGAATGATTTTCTCTGAGAGAGGTTGAGGCACATGAGAAGTAATCTTGACTGACTAGAAACCCCTCCCACCCTTACTCTCTGAAATTGTTCTCTTTTGGAAGGAATTACAGATGGATGCGTAATCTATTTGGCCACATTATGCCTTGACCATCAAGTCCAGAAGTAGGACATGAAACTAGAGATTTTCACTATTAGGCAGGGGTGCTACTTACTGCAACCAATGACTTAAACATATGGAAACATATTTGAAAACAATTATGTCAAGAAAAAAAAACAGCCTGAAGAAACCAAAGTCACAAGCTAGAGTTTAGAGATAAGAACATTGAAAATCCAAGCCTTAGCTTGCAGAAATATAGCTATGTGGATCTACTGATTATTCTGCCTCTTATTTTTGCAGGTCATCACTCAGGCAAGTGGAACTGGAGACCATCACACAATCCATACACAACCAGTTGGCAAACAGTTTGATCGGGTGGATGATTTTTTCATTCCTCCAACTAACCTCATCATCAATCACATCAGGTAGAATTCTACAGATTTGTTTTACAGAGCGATGCATATGTCATTGCAACATCATTGTATATTTCTCATGTAGAGTGACTTGTATGGGCAACAAAATCTGCTTTTAGACCAAGCTATAGCGTAGTTTCATCCAAGTACTGAGAAGAGAATGGGAATTTTCTGTCAAACTAAACATCATTTGTAGTAGGTTAAACAAGCAGAACACTTTAGACATGACACTAATTCAAAACATTAATGAAAAATTTATGCATAATATTTGAGGCATGAAAAATTACTCCAAGACGTGTACAATTATTCATTAAAGCTGTACAATATATAGACTTGACTCCACCGTAAGTCCCAATCAGTGATACATCCAGTGTCATCTTTCTTTTACATCGGTGTCCATTTTTGACAGTTCTACTAAGGTCGTGTGGTTAACTCACATACTTGCACTTAACATGTAAAAATGATTGCACAAAGGCATTTGGAGCCAGAAATGGGCAAAATCATTTCAGCATACTATTACAGGTTTTGATATCACTGATATTACATAAAAGACACTGATGGTTTCCCAAACTGAAGAGAGCAATCAAAAGGTATACTTGACAATGTGTAACATGTAATGCAGGCTAAAATAAAGTTAACTTAATTATTAATTTCACTCCCAAGCAAATGCCAGAAGCCATCAGATTTGATTGGGATGAACAACAAAAGAAATCAACTGTAGATTCATGTTGTGTACACACACATTGACAACAAGCAAAATGTTATGATATGAATGCACCTAGTAAAATGCAAAATTAGTTTATGGAAGGTATTTTGTTTAACTTTAATCATTTATAGGCCCCAAATAAAGAGTGAATATTACTTTAGTTTTTAGAGTTAGCGAGAACAATTGATCAAAGCAAATGCCAAAGACCAGATGTAGAAACCAAGCAACAATTTCAGATTAACATCAATTCAAACTATATCAAACTAAGGTGCAACATTACTCTGGTATACTCCAATTGTTTGTTATTACTAGGATTGAAACTATCTATGCACTGGTTATTACCTAGCAAAAACCAAAGTCCGTCCTGCACAATGTCATGACCTTTGTGCAGTTTGGTTTGTGGACTCAGAGTTATAGGGAGGGGCTGAATAGGCTGGAGCTATTTCTCTGCAACATCGGAGGCTGAGGGTGGCCATACAGAGGTTGATAAAATCATGAATAAGGTGAATAGCCAAAGCCTTTTTCCCAGGGTAGGGGAGTCCAAAGATAGGGGGCATAGGTTTAAGGTGAGAGGGGAAAGATTTAGAAGGGATCTAAGAGGCAACGTTTTCACACAGAGGGTGGTGCGGGTATGAAATAAGCTGCCAGAGGAAGTGGTGGAGACAGGTACAATAATGGCATTTGAAAGGCATTTAGGAAGGGTTTAGAATGATGAGAGCGGAACACTGGCAAATGGGAGTAGATTAATTTAGGATATCTGGTCGGCATGGACAAGCTGGACCGAAGGGTCTATTTCTCTACATCTCTATAATTTCTTTATTTTTTGAGTTTCTTATATGAAATACCTATGAAATCTAGTGGTAAATCTGTACATCAGCAATCATTAAAAGAAAACATGTTTGCAATTGATAATGCAAGACTAGTTCATCAGTGATTAGTGTTAAATAGGTGTCCTCTCGCTGGATCTACTCAATGCTTCTGACAAGCTTAGGACTCCATCCAGTTGCATGAATGGGATTCCTGTTGCATGCACAATCCAAGCATCATCCCTGATTATGGTTAATTATGTCTCTTCCCCTATTGCTCTCCTTAACTCTCAGCAAAAACAATTTGTTGTTAAAGCCATGTATCCACAGAAACATAATCATTCCATACAGAATAACCTGCAGCTGATTACTGTATTCAAACAGAATCTCACATAGAGATGATGCATATTTTATTTACGTTATCAAAGCAGCAGAGAAGTGATTTAATAAACTGTAGTCACATAATAATGTACTTTTAAGGTTATCGATCAACTTATCGTTAATTCTGGATGCCCACAGAGTGTTAATTTTGAAGCTAATCACCATTTTATTCATGCTGATTCTGAAGTTCAAGTGAACACCATCATATTTTGTTCCTATTACTTCCATTTGGTGCAAAACACTTCTTCCACTGCACAGTAAACTTTCTATTCACAGCTAGGCAACAAACAAGCAGTCTTAGCTGATGTGTTTATCATGAGTGGAAAACCTGGCTGTTTACTTGACCTACATACAAATCAAACACTGTACCTCATTAGTCTACTCTGAATACTTCTTTATACCAACATTGGAGGATGCTACTTTTGTTGAATTTTCTCAAGTAACTGATGGTGAAGTCAATGTGAAGGGCATACAGGTCAATCTGTTTATTGGTAAATCTGTCAGTTCTGTTACTGAGCAGCATTGGATGGTATATTCGTGATGTAAGAAATTTGAGTCAAAACTAGTATAACATTGGAAGATGGTGATATAATTGAAAATGGAATTGGTCTTGAATTTCACCTCTAGTATTTACCTTGTTGCAGAAGGTAACCCCTAACCCCTTGTTGCACAAATGTGTCCACATGCAAACAGTGAACAATGCAATTTGGTGTAAGCAACCTGATACCTCGATCCTGGATGACACTATCACTGAGATAAAAATCATAGAATCCCCAGAGTGTGGAAGCAGGTCACTCAGCCCATTGAGTGCACACCAACCCTCTGAAGAGCATTCTACCCAGAGCCATCCCCTCATGTAACTCTGCATATCCATGGTTCATCCACCTAACTCACACAACCTACACATCCCTGGATGCTTTGGCCAATCCACCTAACCTGCAATTCTTTGGAATGTGTGCAGAAACCCACGCAGATATGTGGAGAACGTGCAAACTCCTTACAGTCACTCAAGAGTGGAATCAAATACAGGTCCCTGGCACTGTGAGACAGCAGTGCTAACCACTGAGCCACCATCCCATCTTATATCATCATATATTTTCTCCAAGCAGGACATGAATTCTGGGAATGACAGATAAAGGTCTGGAAAATCCCAATGGAATTAGGATCAGACATTGGTACTGATTCTGGGTCCTGAACTCAGCAGAGGGGGAAACAGCCATTCATTAGGAGTTTCTTAGAGGAACTTCTTTAATTGACATGGAGACAGATTCTTCACTCAGCTAAGTGCAGTAGTAGGGGTCTTGAGAGTGGAGGGATAATTACAGGACACCAGTTTGATGTGATGGCAGATAGGTAAAAGAGAGGTTGCTTCAATAGAGAGATTATGTAAACATTGAGCTGCCCTCTCATCAACTATTTTAACCCTTTTAATGAAAAATGGTTCTTGCAGCAAGACCCCATTGCTGGGGTCATGAAAGTGAGGTAAAATGGGAAGATGTGCTCCTGCAGGATGGTCTATGGCTGTTATCCCTGAGGTGTCCATCTCAAGGCATCTAAAAGGGCCCTGGCTGGTGCAGGAACTTTGAGGTTAACTGGAAAATCCCAGTGCATCACCTTTTATTGGACTTATTTAGGCTCTTGAGCCATGCTGGGCATTGGCTTTTGTACTTTGGTAACCTGAAATTCTGCCAGGCCACAAAAATGGACAGATCTAGGAGTGGCAGAGATGGCATGATGGCCCGTGGTTAGTACTGCTGCTTCACAGTGCCAGGGACCGAGGTTCAATTCCCCCTCAGGCGAATGTCTGTGTGGAGTTTGTAAATTCTTCTCGTGTCTCTGTGGGTTTCTTCCAGGTGCTCCGGTTTCCTCCAACAGTCCAAAGATATGTAGGTTGGGCGAATTGGTCATACTAAATTGACCATAGTGTTCAGAGACATGTAGGTTACGTTCATTAGATAGGGGAAATGTAGAGTAATAGGGTAGGGCAATGGGTCTGGATGGGATACTCTTTGGAAGGTTGGTGTGGACTTGTTGGGCTGAAGGGCCTGTTTCCAAACTGTACGGATTCTATGAAACTGACCCAATGACCAGTGCAGCATTTTTAAACCTTGCCTGCCTCTGCTCCCACCGAATACCAGGGCCAAACTGCAGAAGTCAGAAAATTCCTGCTTTAAAATGTACTCCATCAGTACTGACCAAAGTAACACTGAAGGATAACTTTTATGCAGCATGACGTTTCCTTTCTCAATAGTGATGAATGTTGAAAAGTTTACTGCTGTTGAAGAATGCAGCAAAACCACTACTTGCTGTGACCTGACATGCTGCAATCAAGAAGTTGCAAAGTGTCATTGTTGATACAGTTTAATTCTTGCTGATAGTTTTGTGTCGTGATTCTTAAAGTGACAGGGAATGTGAATTTGAGAACTTTGCCTATTTGACCATTTACATAGATTTGCATCAACAAAAGATTCAGGATTAACAAAGGTAATGAACACTAAAATCATCCGACAGCTGCAAATGCAGACGTTTGTCTCAAAATCTTAGGCTGCTTGCCTGAAGATTAAAAGGTGGATAAATATTTTGTTGTTCTAAACTGGTATAACTGGTAATAGAAATGTTTTCTATGATTTCTCTGATTCTTCTTCATTGCTCCCCAAGCATTCTTACTTGCCTGACTTTTTCCTTTCTGCTTCGTCTCTTCCAGCTCATTATTCTTGCTAATCAGCAGCATTGAGGAACCAGGGAAGCAGGCAGTGGGTAGGAGGAGAGGAACCAAAGGAACAAAGGAGGAACCAAAAGAGAAAATGCTGGAAAATCTCAACAGGTCTGGCAGCATCTGTAAGGAGAGAAAAGAGCTGATGTGTCGAATCTAACTGATCATTTGTCAAAGCTTTGACAAAGGGTCAGTTAGACTTGAAACGTCAGCTTTTTTCTCTCCTTACAGATGCTCCCAGACCTGCTGAGATTTTCCAGCATTTTCTCTTTTGGTTTCAGATTCCAGCATCCACAGTAATTTGCTTTTATTTGAGCAAAGGAGGAAATCTGGGGATGGAGGGTTGAGAATGGTTCAGGTGAAATATTTTTTAAAAGTTACATAACATTCCAAAATATGTTAAATTACTTTTTTTAAAAATCTGAAGCGTCAATAAGCAGAACTCTGAGCTGAAAATGTGAGATGTTAATCGTGGATATATCTTTAATGGCAAGGAGCAGGTTACAAACTTTTGTCCTGTTCATTTCCCTTGTACAACTCTCATCTTTACTCACTTGAATACAAGTGATAGAGACTTGAACAAAGAAGACAGACAATTGGTTTATCCAGATCTGACTGGACCACATTAAGTGCCTTTAGGTCCTGATTGCATCTGCTAAAGAAATGTTCATTCTGCATTGCAAAGGTAACCCCCAGCTTCCTTCCCATAGCCATCTTCTTAAAGTCTGTTTGGCAATTTAGAATAGTGGGGATGGAGGTTAGGGCAGTTGATTGTTCCTCCTGCAGAATGTGGGAGGTAAGGGTCACCCTTAGTGTCCCTGCTGACTTCGTCTGCAGGAAGTGTACCCAACTCCAGCTCCTCGAAAAACCGCGTTAAGGAACTGAAGCTGGACCTGAATGAAGTTTGGATCATCTGGGAGGTGGAGGGGTTATTCAGAGGAGTTACAGGGAGATAATCACACCTCAGGTACAAGAAAAGTGCAGATAGGCTACCGTCTGGGGACAGAATGGGAACCAGCAGGCAGTGCAGGGATCCCCTGTGGCCATTCCCCTCAACAACAAGTATACTGTTTCAGATACTGTTGGGGGGTTGGGGACTTACCAGGAGTAAGTAATGGGGCACAGGTTTATGGCACAGAATCTGTCTCTGTTGCTCAGAAGGGAAGGGGGAGAGGAGAAGAGCATTAGTCTTTGGGGATTCCATAGTTAGAGGGACCACTAGGAGGTTCTGTGGAAACAAGAGAGACTCATGGTTTGTGTGTTGCCTCCCAGGCATCAGAGTTCGTGATGTCTCTGATTGTGTTTTCAGGATCCTTGAGAGGGACAGGGAACAGCCCCAAGTCATGGTCCACATAGGCACCAATGAGATGGGTAGGAAGAGGGGTGGGGATTTAAGCCAGAAATTCAGTGAGGTAGGATGGAAGCTTAGAGCTAGACCACACAGAGTTTGATCTCTTGTTTGTTACCCATGCAACATGCCAGCAAAGCGAGGAATAGGGAGAAAGAGGAGTTGAAAACATGGCTAAAGAAATGGTCCAAGAAGGAAGGTTTCAGATACCTGGAAAATTGGGGTGCATTCTGGGCAGCTAGGACCTCTACAAACGGAATGGTCGACACTTGAACCAGAGGGGTACCAATATCCTGGGGGGGACCATTGGCTAATGCTCTTTGGGGGTGTTTACTAATTCAATTGTAGTTCCAGTGTCCAGGAGGTTGAGAGTAGTGAGCTTTCAAGGTCGCAAGAGTGCAACAGCAAGCAGGAAGGTGGTTTGAATACCAGGAGCATCCAGAATAAGGTGGGTGAACTTGCAGCATGGGTTGGTACCTGAGACTTCGTTGTTGTGGCCATTTTTGAAATTTGGTTAGAGCAGGGACAGGAATGGTTGTTACAGCTTCCAAGATTTAGATGTTTCAGTAAGAACAGAGAAGTTAGTAAACGAGGGGGAGGTGTGGCATTGTTATTTAGGAAACTTTTACGGTGGCAAAAAGGACGTTTGAGACTCATCTACTGAAGTAGTATGGGCTGAGGTTAGAAACACAAAAGGAGAGATCACCGTGTTGGGAGTTTTCTATAAGCCTCCAAATATGTAGAGGAGATATAGAGGAAAGGATAGCAAAGATGATTCTGGATAGGGGTGAGAGAAATTGGAAATACTATAGTTCGAGTACTTTAGATGGGTCACAGTTTTTGTCTAATGTGCGCAAGATTTCCTGACAGGCCAACAAGGGGCGAGGCCACATTGGATTTGGTACTGGGTAATGAACCCGGTGAGGTGTTAGGTTTGAAGGTAGGTGAGCACTTTTGTGATAGTGACCACAATTTGGTTAAATTTACTTTAGCCATGGAAAAGGATAGGTATATATCAAAGGGCAAGAGCTATTGCTGGGGGAAAGGCAATTATGATGCAATTAGGCAAGATTTAGAATGGTAAGGACAGGGAAGGAAGCTACAGGGAATGGGCACAATTGAAATATGGAGCCTATTCAAGGAATATCTACTGCGGGTCCTTGATAAGTATGTACCTGTCAGGCAGGGAGGAAATGGTCGAGCGCAGGAGCTGTGGTTAACTAAAGAAGTTGAATTTCTTGTCAAGCAAAAGAAGAGGGCTTATGTTAGGATGAGACGTGAAGGCTCAGTTAGGGCGCTTGAGAATTATAAATTAGCCAGAAAAGACCTAAAGACAGAGCAAAGAAGATCCAGGAGGAGACATGAGAAGTCGTTGGTGGATAGGATCAAGGAAAACTCTAAAGCTTTCTGTAAGAATATCAGGAATAAATGAATGACTAGAGTAAGATTAGGGCCAATCAAGGACAGTCATGGGAAGCTAAGGGTGGGGTCCGAGGAGTTAGGAGAATAACTAAATGAATATTTTTCTTCAGTATTCACACTGGAAAAAGACAATGTTGTTGAGAAGAATACTGAGATACAGATTACTAGACTAGCTGAGATTGAGGTTCACGAGCAGGAAGGGTTAGCAATTCTAGAAAGTGTGAAAATAGATAAGTCTGCTGAGCCAGTTGGGATTTATATGAGGATTCTCTGTGAAGCCAGGGAGAAGATTGCAGAGCCTTTGGCTTTGATCTTTGTGTCGCCATTGCCTGCAGAAATAGTGCCAGTAGACTGGAGGATAGCAAATGTTATTGTTCCCTTGTTCAAGAAGGGGAGGAGAGACAACCCTGGAAATTATAGACCTGAGAGCCTTACATTGATAGTGGGTTTAGTGTTGGAGAGGGTTATAAGAGATAAGATATATAATCATCTAGAGAGGAATAAGTTGATTAGGAATAGTCAACATGGTTTTGTGAAGGGTAGATCGTACCTCACAAACCTTGAGTTATTTGAGAAAGTGACCAAACAGATGGATGAGTGTAAAGTGGTTGATGTAGCGTATATGGATTTCAGTAAGGCATTTGATAAGGTTCCTCACTGTAGACTATTGCATAAAATACAGAGGCATGGGATTGAGGATGATTTAGAGGTTTGGATCAGAAATTGGCTAGCTGAAAGAAGACAGAGAATGGTGGTTGTTGGGAAATGCTCATCCTGGAGTTCAGTTACCAGTGGTATACTGCAATGATCTGTTTTGGGCCACTGCTGTTTGTCATTGTTATAAGTAACCTGGATGAGGGTGTAGAAGGATGAGTTAGTAAATTTGCGGATGACATTAAGTTCGGTTATGGATAATGCTGAAGGATGTTGCAGATTATAAAGGAACATAGATAAGCTGCAGAGCTGGGTTGAGAGGTGGCAAATGGAGTTTAATGTGGAAAAGTGTGAGATGATTCACTTTGGAAGGAGCAACAGGAATGCAGTGTACTGGGTTAATGGTGAGATTCTTGGCAGTTTGGATAAGCAGAGAGACCTCAGTGTCCATGTATATAGATCCCTGAATGTTGCCACCCAGGTTGATAGGGTTGTTAAGAAGGCATATGGTGTGTTAGCTTTTATTAGTAGAGGAGTTGAGTTGTGGAACCATGAGGTCATGTTGTAGCTATGCAAAACTCTGATGTGGCCGCACTTGGAGTATTGCGTACAGTTCTGGTCGCCAAATTATAGGAAGGATGTGGAAGTTTTGGAAAGTGTTCAGAGGAGATTTACTGGGATGTTGCCTGGTATGGAGGGAAGATCTTATGAGGAAAGGTGAAGGGACTTGAGGCTGTTTTCATTAGAGAGAAGAAGATTGAGAGGTGATTTAATTGAGTCATATCGATAGGGTGGACAGTGAGAGCTTTTTTCCTCTGATGGTGATGGCTAGCATGAGGAAACATAGTTTTAAATTGAGGGGTAATAGGTATAGGACAGATGTCAGAGGTAGTTTCTTTACTCAGCGAATAGTAAGAGCGTGGAACACCCTGCAACAGTAGCAGACTCGCCAACCTTAAGGGCATTTAAATGGTCATTGGATAAACATGGATGAAAATGGAATAGTGTAGATTGGTTCCACAGGTCGACGCAACATCAAGGACTGAAGGTCCTGTACTGCCCTGTTATGTTCTATGTCCTCGACGACCTATCCATCCCATCCTATTATTCATCCATACACTGCTCCTTAGTGGCATCATCCACAAGTACAATGTCAATTTCAAGGATATACAGTGGCATCCAGCACCACCACACCACCACTCCTCTCAACCCCTCCAATGTCCCTGCATTTTCATAAGGCTTGTCAAACAGTCAGAACTAGATCAGTAGGAATTTCCTCTGGTTAAATATTGGGTACACTGAAGCAACAGTCTTTAGTTCCTGTTGAAACCTCTGCTCTCTGAACACCATCACTCTCCATGACAACTAAAGGACATCTATTTTCATCTCTAGAATTTCACTCAAAAATGCTCCATTGCGGACTCTCTATTGCTGCTAATTTTATCCATGCCTTTAATAATTCTAGGCTTGGTATTATAACGTGCTCCTGGTATGTGAGATTATCGAGATCTTTCCTGCTCTTGCCCTAACCGGGTGCAGTGACAGTGATTGCCCTTGTTATCGAGGTAGTATTTGACCAACTATGACATAAAGGAGCTCCAGCCAAAGTGGAATCATTGGGAATCAGGGAAAAAACTCTCCACTAGCTGCTGTCATACCTGGCACAAAGGAAGGTAGGTATGATTTCTGGAGGTCAGTCACCTCAGTCCCGGGACAGTTGCAGGAATTCCTCAGGGCAGCATCCAAGGTCAAATTATCTTCAACTGCTTTATCAACAATCATTATTGCATCTTACAATTCAAATTGGGATGTTTGCTGATAATTGAACAATGTTCAGCACCATTCATGACTCCTCAGATACTGAAGCAATCTGTCAATATGCAGCAAGATCTAGAGAACATTGAGACCTCAGCTGATTCATGGCAAGAAACATTCACACTGGGCAATGACCATTTCCAACAAGAAGGAACTACTCATTTCTTCTTGACATTCAATGGCATCTCTAGCTGAAACTTCACTATCAATATTCCTTGGCTTACCTTTGACCAGAAACTGAACTGGATCAGCCTCATGTAGCCATGACACATCCTGGAGATTCTACAATAACTTTGATCGGGAATGCCATGGAATACCTTGATGAGTATAACACCAGTAACACTCAAGAAACTTGACACCATCCATGATAAAGCAGCTTGCATGATTGACACCTCATCCACCACCTTTAATGTTCACTCCCTTCACCAATGATCTGCAGTGACAGCAGTGTGTACCATCTACAAGCTAACTGCAGTGAATCATCAGTACCTTCCAAACCTGCAACCTGTGCCATTGAGAGGGATAATGGCAGCATGGGAGTACTGCCATCTACCATTTCCCTCTGAGCAAAACACAAAACCTGCAGCAAAGCTCAGACAGCACCTTTGAAACCTACAGCCACTTAATCTAGAACGGCAAGGGCAGCAGATACATAAGAACACCTCATCTGCAAGATCCCCCTCCAACCCACTCGCCATCCTGACTTGGAAATATATTGTTATTCCTTCGCTGTAGCTGGTTCAAAATCCTGAAATTCTTTCCTTATCACCATGGTGTATCAATCATGGACTCAAGATTCAAGAAGGCAGCTCACGACCACCTTCAAGAGCAAATAGGAATGGGCAATAAATGCTGGCCAGCTAGCGATGCCCACTTCCCATCAAGTGAATGAGTAATCCCTCATTTCAATCACTGCACTATTAATGGTTACAGTTGCCTAGGTTCCAATATTTGGAATTCCATCTCTACACTTCTCTCCCTTGTTTTCCTCCTTTGACAGTTCTTAAAACCTATCTCTTTGACAAAGCTTTTGGTCAGCAACCCTAATATTTCTTTAAGTGCTTCAGTGTCATACTGTTTCATATTGACCCCGGGAAGCACTTTAGAATGTCTTTACTATATGAAAGGAACTGTTTTGATACAAATTGTTGCTATTCTTGAGGAGAAATGTCTCCACCCAGAGAATGGTGAGCCTGTGGAATTCTCTGCCACAGGAAACTATTGATGCCAAGACATTGATAAGAGGTAGATATAGATTCTAGAACTAATGTGATGAAAGACTATGTGGAGAAAGAGGAACAGGATACTAAATTGAATGATCAGCCGTAACCACATTGAATGGCAAAGCTGTTTGAAGGACTGAATGGCCTATTCCTGTTCCTCTATATTTCTTATATGGGAAGTTGGTAAAAGCAGATTCGGTAAATAGTTTCTTAACTAAGCATGAAAAATTGACTGGGTTATGGATAAAAGTAGAGATATTGACTAAGTGTGACTTAGCTTTCAAAGAGCAAGTTGAAATAAGATGAGACTCATGGTTTCCTTTTATGTTTTATGTTTTAATTATTCTGTCATTCTATGATTTTACTATTTAAAAATCTCTCAGTTAAGCCTACTATCAGAGAGAAGTTATTTTAGAGAGCAAGGAAGAACCTGTAAGATAACCAATTACAAAGAATTTTATCAAAGAAGTAATATTTTGTCCACTCAATCACTTCATGTTTAGATCCTTGAGTTTTAATTGATGAGTCTCCTTTCTTACTGCAGCATCACAGAATAGAAATAAAAGTAAACCCAAACGATAATTCTTATCCATATTAGATTGCAATTTCAAGCTATAATTTTTGTTGATATTAGGGATGATAGCGCACAAGCATGGAGTGTGGGGGCAGCAGAAACAGCTTCTCTTGCCCAGAGAACCTTAGCCGTGGTGAAGAGCCATGGAGACTACAGAAGAATCATGTTTTTACAGGATTTCCCATGGCTTTGTTACCATAGTGACAGCTAATTAACATAAACAAAGAAATTCAGCTCTCCGTACGCTTACATTCTCGCTGTTATTTTACTTAAATGATTAATTCGTGAATCAATTTGTGTTTTGATTTTCTATTTTAGATTTGGATTTATTCTTCACAAATCAGAAGCAGTACTTCACAAAATCGATCTCGAGACTATGGCCTACATTAAAACAATCAGCTTGAAAAACTACAGCTGCTTTCCACAGGCAATGGCCTATACTCACCTGGGTGGCTATTATTTTATTAATTGTCTGGCAAATGGTTCAATTTCACAGCCACAGATCATCTTAGACAGTGTCACTGATTCTCTAATCGGATACAATGATGAAGTGTCAGGTACTCCATACATCTCCCCTGACGGGCACTACCTTGTCAGCACAGATGATTGCAAGGGGTTAATTAGAGTCCAGTCTATTAGCTATCGGGGTGAGATCAAGTCTACTTTTGATATTACTACCAATCTGCACATTGTTGATGTGATCTTTCAGCCATCCTTTACGGAAGCCAACCAATACTACATCTATGCTAGTTCTCGTCTTCAAACAGACCTGCTATTTCTGGAGCTCTCCACGGGCAATGTTAACATCATTAGGGGTGTAAAGGATCCCATTGAACAGAATGACTGGCTGTGGAATAGCATCAACAGGGTAGTAGTAGGCAGTGGCCTATTTGGACAGCACCTTGTTACCCCATCTAAGGATTCCCTGTTCATCATAGGTGCAAGACAAAACAAATTGAACTGTGAGATATCCAACATTATACGAGGCAACACAATTGTGTGGGTTGGGGAAGCATGAGAGGCTACAGAGTGGAGCTTATATCCATCCAATGACCTTTTACACTGCTTTTAAGACAACTGTACAGTTAACATCTGCATTTTTTTTACACTGAAAAGCAATCTTAATGTACACAACTATGTTGCTGAACTTAACAGTGTTTTGAAGATTATTAATGTGAGTGTTAGGATGCAACTCTTAGTTGAATGATAACTTAACCCTTTAAGTGTGAACCTTTTTCGTTTTGTAAATCACCTGATGTCTACCCCATATCTGCAAAAAAGATGTATATTTTCTATAACTTTTCACTGTGGACTATCATAAATGTGGACTAAAAGACAAGATGAGCAACAAGGTATTTCTTTTCACAGTCCTTTTTCAGTCTAGAAACAAAATTGTGGTTATTACAATCTTACTTTGAAATCAATCTCATTGCTCCACTCCTTTTATTTCGAGTGAAATGATCATACTACAGCCCTCAAAGGGTCACAAAGCAAAAAACAATAAAATGTTCATGTTGATTGGAATTATTCACTTAATTGTTATTTAAATAGTTGCCTCTACCCCATTAATCTTGTGACTCCTTTAATGTGTTTTATCAATATGGATGGCATGATCTTCTACATTTCGCAACTTTGCATCTATAATTTTATGCCATATGGGGAGCTTATGGTTGTGATATACAGTCCTAAAATGACAGAGCTAGACACTAGTGTGGTGATAAATTCACACTGTTGTTAGTGTATTGGAGTATGAGCATTGCTCAGTGCTGGATGAGTGGACTTACATAAAATTTCCACAGAGTTTTTAACCTCAGATGTAATGATGATGGTGGTATCTGAAAGTACAGCTCTAATTAGCCAGAATGTTGAAACTACACTGAATTGAATTTAACATCCAGCTCACCTTTACATATTGATCAATCATCATTATGCATGTCTCTCCAATGGTTTTGAAATGTCCCCATGCAACTGATCAGGCAAGTTCTTCCTGATTAAGAAATATTGAATATCTTTATCATATCTTAAAAAAACCATTCAGTTTTCCCTTGCCCACCCTGCATCAAAGAAAAAGCAGTTTAAAAGCTTATCTTTTAACCAAGGTCTAATAGACAGCTACCTATGGGAAACAAAAGTGAACATTTCAGCTAAACGACAATGGAATTCTGCAGGGTTCCTTAAACCTTAAGTACATTCTTTGTTTTCTGGAAATACGATTCATTTAATGCTGTACAAGACACTCTTTCATGGAACTATGAGTTTCCCTATTTCATTTGTTAAAACGTTCTCAGAATGAATGGTTGGAATGCACCTGATTTAAAAAAACATACAACTGAAAGGTAAAATTTATACAGAAACTGACTGGGAGTGGGTTTTTCAGATTTACTAGCATATTATGATAAAGGTTAAACCTATAATTGAAAATATTGTGTAGTATAACCTAATAATTTATTAATTTTTTGACAAATTTAGGACTTTTTTTCAGCTTTGTTCTCATAGATAAGCTTGTCAAAGTCTTTTTAGAAAGCAAACACAAAACCTTGACAATTATGGTATATGGTTTATGATATTGTTATGAATTACATTAACATTTTCTGTTTACATAACCAAAAATAACATCATACAAGATAGACCTAAGGTTATAATGATTTGCTACTAAAATGTTTGTCCCCACACCTTTACCATTATGAGTCATCACCACTGTCCAGTATTGAACAATTTTAGCTCTTTAACACAGTACAGAGGATTAAAATGTATGCTGAAGCTCATTACTTGAGAAGTACACAAAAGATGGATGAGAGCTTCCCAGAGTTGACCATTGCAAATATTGATTGAGAATGTGCACTGAACAAATATAATGATCCAAACATCCACAAACAGTTTGGGAACCATTAGTGTAAGCAAATATTACATGTGAGAAGCAACAGTATAAACCACATTGTCAGTTTAGTTGTAGGGGTGGGATTTGGGATTTTAATTGCACAAAGTGAAGAGCAAACACCAACAAGCACATGGTGATCTTTGCTGACCAATAAAAATCACAAGAAGATAAATTGAACTTTCATCTTTTCTCTTTGTCTAATTCTCTATTCCGTGAATTGTGTTTCTCTCCTCCTCTTCCTACATCAAAGTCTTGCTGCCAAAGAGACAAGGCAGAAAAGCTCACAGTGAGAGCTCTTTTTATTCCTCTTGGGAATTGACCAGGATCAGCTCAGTGTTTTGTACAAGCTAAAAAATTTGTTCTATGGGCAAATTGTAGATTCAAGCTGAAATAAAATGATCGATAAACAGGTAAAGTGTCTCCATAGCTGTGTGGGAACGGAATACATTCAGCATGTTACACTTATGACTTATAAAGTTAATTCAATTAAAGTTTTTGTGAAAAATATGAATCCTCAGCATGGAAACAAACATTTCAACACCATTTGCAAGGGCAAATTTAAGATGTGATAAACTCATATATAATACAGAAAAAGAAATTTGACCCATCATACCTATAGCCATCAGCAAAGGTCTGACTATGCTAATCCCATTTTCCAGTTCTTGGTCCATAGCCCTGAAGATTATGTCAGCGCAAGCAAATATCTAAGTACTGCTTAAATGTTTCAAGACTTCCTGAATAACCATCCCTTCAGGCAATGAGTTCCAAACACCCAACATTCTCCATGTGAAAACATTCTCCTCAACTATCCTCTTAGCCTTCTACCTCTTACCTGAAGTCTATGCCCCCTGGTCATTGAGCGAAAAAGTGCCTTCTTAATTATCTTATCAATAGCTCTCAGACACCTTTATTTAGTCCCCTCTTGACCTTTGCAACTTCAAGGAAAACAACCACAGTTTATTCAATCTTTCCTTTGAGCTCAGACCGTTGAGTACAAGCAGCGTCCTGCCAAGTCTCCTCCCCACCCTTTTGGGTGCATTATTGCTATACTGTGGTGACCAGAACTGCACATTGTACTCCAGTTGTGCCCAAACTTGTGTTTTATGCAATTCCAAAATAACTTCACTTCCCTTGCATTCTATGTCTCAACTAATAAAGGCAAATATCTCATATGCATCCTTAACCACCTTATCCACCTGTTCTGCTTTCAGGGATCTGTGAGTATTCATGCCAGAGTCCCTCTGATTTTCAGTATTTTCCAGGATCTGACCATTTATGTAATCCCTTGCCATGTTATCCCTTCAAAAGAATATTGCCTCACACTTTTCTTGTGAGTTGCCACAGCTCTGCAGTTTACAAAGATCCTGCTCAGTGCTTACCACTATACTGAAGAACATGTGCTGCAAGTACACCCTTAAGTCCTAATTATTAATATACACTGCAACCAGCAAAGGCCCCAACACTGAGCCCTGCTGAACCTCAACAAAAGTCAAAATAAAATAATACCATCACCCCTGTGTTGTATCTCTCAGCCAATTTTAGATCCAATGTGTATCTTTTCCTTGGATCCCATGGGCTGTTATTTTGTTGACTAGTCTGCCATGAGGAGCTTATCAAAAGCCTTGCTAAAGTCATGTAGACCATACCAAATGTATTGTTTTCAACGGCGGTCCTAGTTTCCCCCTCAAAACATTTGAGCAAATTTTTCTAATACAACCTTCTCATAATAAATCCTTGCTGACTATCCCTAATTAATCCCTGTCTCTCCAAACGCAGATATATTCAATCCCTCATAATTCTTTCTAGTAACCTCCCACCATTGAGATTGAACTGACTGGCTTGTAATTTCCTGGTCTATCACTTTCCTTTTGTTAATAATGGAGCAATGTTAGTTATCCTCCAGTCCTCTGACACCTGACATGTGACCAAAGAAGATCTCAAAGTTAGAGCCAAGATCTTTGCTATCACCTTGTTGCTGACATGAGTCTGGGATACATTTCCTCCATGCCTGAAGAATTATCCATTGTTGAAGCTGCTAAACCTGCTAGTACCTCCTCTTTCCTTATGTTTATCTCTTTTAATGTTTCACAGTCATCCACCTGATTTCTATACCTACAGCAAAATTTTCCATTATGAACATTAATGCAAACTATTCATTCAGGCTCTGTGCACATTTTCAGGTCCACTCACAAATTAACTCCATTGGCCATAATGGATCCTAGTTATTGTCTAAAAATTCACTTGCTCTTTATATATATTTTCAAAAAAACTTTGTATTTTCCTTTATTCAACTTGCACTCTTTCAGCTTTCGTAATTTTCTTTATTCAATCCTCTCCTGCCCTTTTTAAGACTCTTATTGCGACTCTGCCAAAATGAACTCCTAATACCTGACATAAATTTCTATTCGGCGTTTACTGCCACCTTTATGTCCCTTGGTGTCTAAGGTTCTCTGGTCTTGATGTCACCCATTTTAGAGGAGTATATTTGCCCTGGACTATTACCACCTTAAATATCTGTGACATTTTATCATCAAATAGCTACTCTTAGGCAACTTGGGCCACAAATATCTTATCCTAATAAATTAGTTTAGAACTTTTATTCCTGGCCTATCCTTATCCCTTTCCACAACTTTCCTACATTTAACTGAGTTATGGTCACTATCTCCAAAATGTCCACCTACTGATATGCTAGCCCAGCCTCATTTCTGAACATGAGGTCCAAAACCATTCTGTTTCTTAGTTGGGCTTTCTCTGTACTGGCTAAAAAAGATTTCTTGGATATGATTTAAGAATTTTGCTGCCTCCCTACTGTGATGTAAGGTGTGTGATTTATTTATGTATATATATATTAATATCATTTATTTTTGTGTGTGGATTTAATATAATGGCATGTGGGTTTTTGGTCTGTATGTCTGAAGGGAGCCTAATGATTAACTTGTAAGTATTTCTATATCCATGGTGATTTTTTTAAAGGTCAGTCTGAGAGGGAGAGTTTTTGAAGGCTAACAGGAATTTGTTTACATAGGGAGTATGGCATGGAAAAAAAGATTTTGGCAGAAGTTTTGGCTGAAGTTGAACATGTAAAACAGTTGTTTATCATCAAAGGAAATTGTTTAAAATTGTTTAGAAATAGATTACTTTCAATGTATACAATTTACTTTGACAGTTACAGATTGAAAATATTTGGTTTCAATCCTAAAAGAGTTATTTGAAGCTGAGAAAGTTTAAGCTTAATTGTTTGAAGGCTCCAGGAAGACCCTATCAGATTTTCAAAATGGGGAGTTGAAACCATTTTATTTAATCCCTATAGATGTGAAAGAGAAGTGAATTCTCTAAGTATGAGTCCTGTATAGAGGTGGTTTGGGGATTAATGAGATTGTATTTTACCATGTGTTTCTACGTCTTTAAACTGTGTTAAATGTGAATAGTTTGTTTGTTTTTTTTAATATTTTATCTTACTTTCTTTCATGGAATAAACTTGTTTTATTGTTAAAACCAAATCTGCAGCATTGTGTGTTTGTGTTTCTGTGAAAGACCACCTCATTAAAACCAAAATAAAATGAAATATGATTTATCATGCCAGATGTCAGTCTGGGATCAGACTTATCCAATGATACTATCAGCTGGGATCCCAGTACTTCCTTCCACACCAATAAATATATGAATAGCTAAAATCCCCTACTGTTACTGCTTTACTATTACTTTACTTCCCTGAAATTTGATTACAAATTTGATGCATTATCTCTCCCTGACTGTTTGAGGATCTATTCTGTTTGCCCCTTTTGTGTTTCTTTCACTCTAACCTAAGTGACCAATTGATGATGTGCCCAATTTTCACTGGTCCCGCCTCCCCAGAAATGGTCCCAATGCCATAGGAATTTAAAGCTCTCTCTTCTGCATTACCATTCTCCAGCCACACATTTATCTGCTCTAGCTTTCTTTTTCTATACTCATTATTGTGTTGCTCTAGAAGTAATCCAAATATTATATCCTTTGAAGTCCTGTTGTTTAATGTCCTACCGAACTCCCTAAAGTCTGTCTGCTGGACCTCATTTCTCCTTCTTCCTATGTTATTGTTCCCAGCATGAACAATGATCTTTGGCTGTTCACCTACCACTTCAGAATGTCCTGATGTCATTCTATGATATCCTTGATCCTGGCATCTAGGAGGCAACCTACCATTCTGGAGTCACATCTATGGCTGCAGAAGCCTCACTAAAGAAATCTCTTCCATATTACTTTCTACCCCTCCTCCAAAGCAGTTGACCACCAACAATGCTACAGTCTGACCTCCAAAGCAGAATCATCACTCTCACCATTTTCCAAAAAACAAAAAATGGATTGCAAACAAGACACACATGGGCATTTCCCTCACTACCTTCCTGTTTCCCTCCTTCTGTCAGTAGTCTGCCATTCCCTCTCATCTTATAGTTCTTTGAGCTGCAGGATGACCATGTCATAGTATGTACTATCCACAAACCTCTCAGCCTCGTGAATGAACCATAGTGCCCTCAGCTACAGCTCCCCCTCCAGAACCCAGAGTTAGAATAGCACCAGTCAGAGGTATCTCCTGCACACATGGTCATCCTGACACCAAGAAAGTCAAGGATTTTCAACATAGAGCAAGACATGCCAATCATTTGCCTGAGCTGCCCTTGCCTCCCCCCGGACATAATTTAACAGAATAAAAAATGGACAGTTGTGTTTATTTAACTTTTATCCTACTTAACTATACACTAGAAAAATCTTGTTTGTGTTAGACAAAGAACCAGAACCTATTAACCGATTAAACAAAGAACATACTTTTGAAGTTCTTGAAGTTTAACTCAATATCCAGTCACAGAAGACAAGAGAGAAATACCCACCAAATATCTGCTTGATTCCCGTGATCTCACATTTTAGTTTTGTTGAATCAGCTGCCCCATTCATCTATCTGTTTCTAGGAGCTCTCTGCATTCACTATTTCTTTTAACATCACTGTTTCCACTCCCAGGTGCTATATCTGTTAGCTTTTGGGACTCTTCACTCTCGCTGTGCCGTTTAACCTCACTTTCATCACTCCCACTTCCTACTTTCTCCTCCACTGCTTCCAACGTGGGCTCCACTCTCGATGCTCCTTTTAACCTCACGACCAGCCCTCCTGAATCCCACATAGGTCCAACACCAGTCAGTCTTCTTCTATCCCATTATTACCATCCATGTTTCGGTGTGAACCTTTTGAGCAAATTCATTCAAAAGTATAAGATATTTGCAGCATATTGGCCCAACTTCTGGTAGGCAAGCAGTTCTCTTTCTCTCTACCCCATCCTAATTTTTCAATCAGCAAAAAACTTAAGAAAAATTACCAGTAGGTCATCCATATGGCCTCAACATTGAATTCACCAGTTTCTAAATCTCCCATTCCGTCCCAGATCCAACCCTCTGACTCAACTCTGCCCTCCTGACCTGACCTAGCCTTCCATGTATCTTCCTACTTATCCGTTCCACACTTCCCACCAAACCTATCCCAATCACCTCCTATCTTTGCCCTTCTATTGCCATCCCAGCTACCTTTACCCAGCCACACCCCCCTCCCCCAATTTATTTCCCAGTCCCCTTCCCCCTCCCCAGTACTGATGTAGGGTTAAGCCCAAAACATCAACTCTCTTGCTGCTCAGATGCTGCCTGACCTACTGTGCTTTTTCCAGTCCCATACTTTATCAACTCTGACTTCTCCAGCAGCTGCAGTCCTCATTATCTTCTAGTTGTATTGCCATGATCAATGCTAATTCACTAACTCAGAACAGGACAAAGATCAAACCTGAAAAATTCTGAGCTGTTTGGTTCTAGCTCAAAGATGATGTATTTATCCATAGACCAATATAGGAGGAAAGGACTACTGTAATCATTAGGAATTCCAGGACATAAGTTGCTATTTCCAACAAATTTATTGAAATTTTCTTACCACTTCTTTAAATTAAACTTACTCTGCCTAATAAAAGCTTTGACTGCAATTCATTCTACTTGTATTTGTGTTAGTATCAGTATTTTATTTTCTGTTTTGTTGTTGCTCTGAATTTGTCATATACAGACATTGAGGTAGAATTGCGAGGTGGTACCTACTGCATCACTTCCACCATTCAGATAACTCACCAGAGCTAACAAGGGAATGAGATATTCTACCCTATTACAAGCCTCGAAATTGACAACCCAAGTTACCTCAAGCTGCTAGCTAATCAGAAGCCTGGTCCTTGCAGAATCCAGTGGTGAGAAAATAAGTCATTCTTATCTCATTGTGGGGTGGGGCTGCATGACGAGGAGGGTCAGGCCACCAGAGGCAAGGGCAGAAGGGTGACTTTGAGATGCCACCTCATTTCCCAACTCCCCCACTTCTCAATTTGTGCTTCTGATTGTTTCCAAATTATACCAGGTTGCTATACTTTCACAATTGGGAAACTAGCCACCTTTCCTTCCCAACGTGATCACTGCAGGTGATCATTTAAGGCCCGTGAGTAGTCCTTTATTGAATATTAATTAATTGTTTGCATATCCAAATTCCCAAGAATAATAACATAGAACTGAGGATGCTGGAAATCTGAAGTGAAAACAGAAAGTGCTGGAGAAACTTTGCAGATTTGGCAGCATCTATCGAGAGAATGAGTAAACATTTTAAGTACAAGATTACTCCCCGATAAAGTTTTCAGGTATGATTATCCATCCTTCCTTAGGACTAATGGAAGAATTAAGCTACAATCCGACCTGGGTTACTTCATTACAAAAAATAATTTTTTATCAAAACTAAAACAAAGTCGCACTTTTAGGTTTGATTATTTGAACCTGGATTAAAGATTGTAAAGCTTGTTAATTTACAAAGCCAAAATTTATCAAAAAGATAGTCTATTGACTACTTATGGGGCATGATCAGATTTTGACAAATTTAGAAAGACTGAGGATAATATCATGGAAGAATATATAATGGAATTCAGAAGACTGTGTACAAGACTGCAGTTAAGTTATTGGACTGTGTCAAAGTTGCAGTTTTTTTTATCAGAGTTAAATTTGTGAATAAACACACACTGCTAAAACCAATGTCAGTGAAACTAAAAACATCCCCAGGAAAAAGTTGTGTCCAGCAGCATTCATAGAACAAAAAGGGTAATCACAGCAATACGAGAGAAAATGGGGGAAACATTGATAAATGATTGAGACTATCCAGATGCAGATCACAAGTGACCAGATGAAGGAAGAATTGTAATTTGCTGAAATCAGGATAGAAATGTTGTTCATAATTTTGAGAAAGAAATCAAATTGGAGATTTACCATAAAGTAATGAACTCCAAAAATGCTCAGTGTAGTCAATCAATATTTAAGGTGAAATTCAAAATATCATTATGCTATGAATTATCCCAACCATATTCTAGATAATAGAATATTGATTAAAATGAAACATAAAGCATAAGGTTTGAATGGAGAAGGTGGAGATACCAATCAAGGAGAGGGCATTGTATTGTATCAGGTGTGCAGTATTGTACAATGGATGCATGTCTACAGTGTGTCGAATAGACTGACTAAAGTGATACCTCGACACTCTGAGTGATAAAAGATCAGGAGAAAGTTGAGGAATTCGACAGTTCCAGTTTCAGATTTGCAGATAACACAATAAAATATTTGGAAAAAGTGGTCATTCCTTTATAAAATGTCAAGAATCAATCATTTTACCAGAAAAGGTATAGTGGATAGTGAAATGCCATTGATATTAAGTAGGTCTTTGATGAAAAAAATGCAGAAATGACACTGGATATGGAAAATGACAAAGATTTGGAAAATCTGTATATCTGTACTTTACACAATCAAGATATTTTGTATTCTATTAATGGAACATAACCTCTGCTCAAGAAATTAAGAAGTATTATTGGCATCAGGATGTAGAAAATTAGAAGATAAAAAGTCAGTTGTATTCCAAGTTTTAGGTATTTTGCCCATCTGTCCTCTCAAAGGTTAAACATTTTCTGTACAGGTGAAAGAAAAATGTTATACAAGGAAGAAGTTTGAAAATTTGTAAGAAATATTGAAGAACATCATCACAGACAATGATATGTCTGTCCCTAGCAAAGCCTTTCAATGAGATATGGCTATGGATTTAAAGGTATAAGATTAAGATAAAAAGATTGTTATTTTACATTTAGATTTAGCAGCAGGTTTTGTTAGCGAGCAATAATACATATTAAAGATCAGAAAATAATTGTGAATAAGCAAATGGAAGAGTGGATAAGGACCATACTTGGACACAAACAAAGTTCTCAATGATAATATGGAGGTGGTAAGTTTACTAAGGATGAATATAGAGAAATATATAATTGCAAATATAAACATAATGCTTATGAATATAGCAGAAAAAAGCTCTTTTAACAATGGGGTATGTGAATGGAACCATGCAACAATAGACAAAACAGTTCATAAACGTTTGGCAAATCAATTAAGTCTTAAACTATCATCTGCACAAATGTGGGTTGTACATGCAGATAGTGGGAGGATATAGTCCACATTACCTTGTTTATGTTTGTTTGTTAGTTGGTTAATTTAGAATCTTGAAGTTCTATCAGTCCTAAGCTATACGCTCCCAGCTTGGGAAAGGGCTACAACTAGTTTTATATTTTTATGCATTTGAATGCACTGCATGCAGGCAGAAATGTTTTCATTGAAATAAAGTCAAATATAGTTTTAAAGTATGAGAGTTGAGTACAGCTATGAAAACTCCCAAGGTGGGAGAGAATACTTGGGCCAAGACGATGCTGCAAAATTTAAAATGGAGCATTATATTTAGGGGTTGATGAAGTTGCATCACTGGGAAATGTCAGGAACATGAAACTTTCTTGCCAGGGTTCTATTACAAATTCCTGTGATGGATTCTTAAGTTTAGGAGGAATAATGCATTTTTTTCTGCAAAGTGAAGGTAAATGTTGCCTTTTAGATTAGGAAATTTTAAAACAGTAGAAGAGTAAAATGCATCATAAAGGCAGAAACTCTCACTCTATAAGAGGTAGCTGATATGATATTTTTTGTTGTGAAACTATTGGAAAAACTTTTTAGAAAGAGACTCAGTAGCAAGAAGCATTGAGTTATAAATCAATAACAAGACACTATGGGATAGCGTACACAATGAATTGGGTGAATGAAAGTAATCCAAGAATCGATATTGTTGTTTTAAAACAGGTTCTGAGGAATCTCCAAATTTGTCTGCAGATGTTCAGCGTCACAATACAGTGATGGATAAGCTATCCTTAACCCATTAAGCCATTTCTTAACTATATACCTCAGCATCAGAAAACTACAATAAAACATTAAATATATTGAGTATCAGATATTTTAAATCCACTAAGCCTGGGCACACTGAAGCATATCATAAGAAAAATTGACATTCTAAACTTTTAAAGGGAATGGTTACCTGAAATTTAAATGGATTCCGGAAAATAATAAATGTATGCACACAATCTCAGTGATTTTTATATATGGACAGAAAACTGTTAGGGTCTTTTGAAAGACTAAATAAAATATTAAATCTGGACAAATTTACACATATACAAAATACCTAGTGTGAGTTATTAAATAATGTTTATAAAAAATGGTAATCTGAGAGAAAGAATGAAGAAGATTTTTGTTGCGTGGAATAAAACAGAAATGTTCAGATATTATGAGAATATATTTGATTTGATTTGTTTATTTTGTTGTCGAAGTTCAGTGAAACTATTTTTTGGATGAGAACTTCCTGTCTGACAGGTACTTACTTATGGTCCTTGAATAAGCTAAGTTCCACAGTTCAATTGAGCCCATCCTCTGCAGCTTCTTTCACCATCCTATGCATCCTAAATCTTGCTTAATCACATCATAATTGCCTTTCCCTAGCTATAATTCTTGCCCTGCAGTATGTGCTTATCCCTTTCCATCACTAAATGAAACATAACCGAATTGTGGTCACTATCACCAAAGTGCTCACCTACCTCCAAATCTAGCACCGAGCCAGGTTCATTACCGAGTACCCAATCCAATGTGGCCTCGCCATTGTTGGCCTTTCTACATACTAAATCAGGAAACCTTCCTGCACACATCAGACAAAAACTGACCCATCTAAAGTACTTGAACTATAGTATTCCCAGTAAATATTTGGAAAGTTAAAGACCCCATAACAACTACTCTGTCACTCTCACTCCTATCGAAGATCATCGTTACTATCCTTTCCTCTATATCTCTGGAACTGTTCGGAGGCCTATAAAAAACTCACAACAAGGTAATCTCTCATTTCCTGTTTCTAATCTCAGCCCATACTACCTCAGTAGACGAGTCCTCAAACATTCTTCCTGCAACCATAAAACTGTCCTTGACTAACAGTGCCACACCATTCCCTCTTTTACAATTTTCTCTGTTCTTACTGAAACATCTAAATCCTGGAACTTGCAATAACCATTTCTCTCCATGTTCTACCCATATCTCTGAAATGGCCACAACATCAAATTCCAGGTACCAACCCATGCTGCAAGTTCATCCACCTTATTCCGGATGCTCCTGGTATTGAAATGGACACACTTCAAACCAACTTCTTGCTTGCCGGTGCCATCTTGCGATCTTGAAATCTTAATTCTGACTTCACTACTCTCGACCCCCCGTACACTAGAACTACAATTTCCGTTCCCATCCCCCTGCTAAATTAGTTTAAACCCACCTGAAGAGCATTTGCAAATATTACCCCCCCCCCCAAGGACTTTGGCACCCCTCTGGTTAAGGTGAAGACCATCCTGTTGTAGAGGTCCCACCCACCTCAGAAAATGCCTCAATTATCCAGGAATCCAAAAGTTCCTTCCTGCACCATCCCGATAGCCATGTGTTCAACTCCTCTCCTCTCTATCTCTCTCTATTCCTTGCCTTGCTGGCAGATGGCATGGCAACAAACCAGAGATAATAACTCTGTTTGTTCTAGCTCTAAACTTCCAACCTAGCTCACAGAATTTCTGCCTTAAATCTCCTTTTTTTTCCCTACCTATGTCATTGGTGCTGATGTGGACCACAACTTGGGGCTGATCCCCATCCCCCTGGGAAGCAAACACCAACCATGAGTCTCCCTCATTCCCACAGAACCTCCTATCTGTCCCCCTAACTATGGAGTCTCAAATGACTAATGCTCTCCTCTCTTCCCCTTTCCCTTCTGAGCAACAGGGACAGATTCTGTGCGAGAGACCTGTGCCCCATTGCTGAACTCCTGAGGTAAGCTTTTATATCTTTTAAAATTTACCTTCTCATCAGGCATCTAGGCCTTGCTGTCACTCCTCCCACTCTTACTCAACACGGAATCCATGGTTTATGAGGGAATTTGAATCTCTTGTCAAGAGGAAAAAGAAGAAGGCTTATGTTAGGATGAGATATGATGTCTCAAGTAGGGCAGTTGAGAGTTACAAGTTAGTCAGGAAAGACTTAAAAGAGAGCAGAGAAAAGCCAGAAATGGACATGAGAAGTTGTTGGCAGATAGGATCAAGGAAAACCCTAAAGCTTTCTATAGGTATATCAGGAATAAAAGAATGATGAGTAAGATTCGGGCAAATCATGTTGTGCGTTGTGCGTGGAGTCAGAGGAGATGGGAAAGTGCTAAATGAATACTTTTCGTCAATATTCACACTAGAAAATGACAATGTTGTCAAGGAGAATATTGAGGTACAGGCTACTGGACTAGATGGGATTGAGGTGCATAAGGAGTAGGTGTTAGCAATTCTGGAAAGTGTAAAATAGAAAGACCCATGGGCCAGATGGAATTTATCCCAGGATTCTGTGGGAAGCTAGGGAGGAGGTTGCAGAGCCTTTGGCTTTGATCTTTATGTCGTCATTGTCTACAAGAATAGTACCAGAAGATTGGAAGATAGCAAATGTTGTTGTTCCCTTGTTCAAGAAGGGAGGTGTGATAACCCTGGAAATTATAGACCTGTGAGCCTTACTTTGGTCATGGGTGTTGTTGTTGGAGAGGGTTACAAGAGAAAAGATTTATAATCATCTAGAAAGAAATAGGTTGATTAGGGATAGTCAACATGGTTTTGCGAAGGGTAGATCGTGCCTCACAAACCTTATTGAGTTTTTTGAGAGGGTGACCAAACAGGTGGATGAGGGTAAAATGGTTGATGTGGTGTATGTGGATTTCAGTAAAGTGTTTGATAAGGTTCACCACAGTAGGCTATTGCACAAAATACAAAGGCATAGGATTGAGGGGGATTTCACGGTTTGGATCAGAAATTAGCTAGCTGAAAGAAGACAGAGGGTGCTGGTTGATGGGAAATATTCATCCTGAGGTTCAGTTACTAGTGGTATACCGCAAGAATCTTTTTGGGTCCATTGTTGATTGTCATTTTTATAAATGACCTGGATGAGAGCATAGAAGGATGGATTAGTAAATTTGCAGATGACACTAAGGTCGGTAGAGTTGTGGATAGTGACGGAGG
Organism: Hemiscyllium ocellatum; assembly: GCF_020745735.1. Taxonomy (NCBI): domain Eukaryota; kingdom Metazoa; phylum Chordata; class Chondrichthyes; order Orectolobiformes; family Hemiscylliidae; genus Hemiscyllium; species Hemiscyllium ocellatum. The sequence continues at coordinate 56,190,030 of NC_083416.1, forward strand.
ATGTTGTAGGGTACAAAGAGGCATAGATAAGCTGCAGAGCTGGGCCTAGAGGTGGCAAATGGAGTTTAATGCAGAAAAGTGTGAGGTGATTCACTTTGGAAGAAGTAACAGGAATGCAGAGTACTGGGCTAATGGTACGATTCTTGGTAGTATTGATGAGCAGAGAACTCGGTGTCCAGGTGCATAGATCCTTGCAAGTTGCCACCCAAGTTGATACGGTTGTTAAGAAAGCATACAGTGTGTTAGCTTTTATTGGTAGGGAGATTGAATTTTGGAGTCATGAGATCATGCTGCAGCTGTACAAAACTCTGGTGCGGCCACACTTGGAGTATTGCGTACAGCTCTGGTCACCGCATTATAGGAAGGATGTGGAAGCTTTGGAAAGGGTTCAGAGGAGATTTACTAGGATGTTACCTGATATGGAGGGTCTTACATTGAAAAGCTGCAATACTTGAGGCTGTTTTCATTAGAGAGAAGGTTGAGAGGTGACTTAATTAAGACATATAAGATAATCAGAGGGTAAGATATGTTGGACAGTGAGAGCCTTTTTTGTTGAAAGGCGATGGATAGCACAAGGGGACATAGCTTTAATTTGTGGGGTGATAGATAAATGACAGACATCAGAGGTGGTTTCTTTACTCAGAGATTAGTAGAGGCATGGAATGCACTGCCTGCAACAGTAGTAGACCCGCCAACTTTGAGGGCATTTAAATGGTCATTGGATAGGCGAATGGATGAGACTGGAATAATGTTGGTTAGATGGGCTTCAGATTGATTCCATGAGTTGGCACAACATCATGGGCCAAAGGGCCTGTATTGCACTGTAATGTTCTGTGTTCAGTACAAGCAGATCATAACATACAAAGACATATAGATCATCGGATGTTTTGACAGAGTGAGGCATACTAGGTTGTAGCTGCACAGGAGGTGCACAAAAGCAAGATCAATATTAGCTTGGTATTAGAGAGGTCCATTCAGCAATCTAATAACAACAGGGAAGAAGCTGTTCTTGAACTTATACCTTTAAGCTTCTGTATCTCTGTCTGATGGAAGAGGTTGGAAGAGAGTATAACTGGGGTGGGAGGAATCTTTGATGATATTGGCTGCCTTTCCAAAGCAATGAGAAGTGCAGTGGGAGTCCAAGGATGGGAGGTTGGCTTGCGTGATTGTGCTGTGCGTACAACTTTATGTAATTTCTTGCGATCCTGGGTAGAGCAGTTGCCATACCAACCCGTGATGCACCCTGAAAGTATGCTTTCTATGGTACAACTGTAAAAGTTGGTGTGGGTCCTTAAGGACATGCTGAATTTCCAAAGGCTCCTGAGGAAGAAGAGAAGCTGTTGTGCCTTCCTAACTGTCGCATCTACATGAGAGATCTAGGACAGATTGTCGGTTATCATCACTCCTGGGAACTTGGCGCTCTTGACCATCTTTGTTAATGTAAATTGGGACAGGTCCTCTTCCTTTCTTCCTGAAGTCAATGATCAGTTCTTTTGTTATGCTGACACTGGAGGAGAGATTGTTATCTACATACCACGACACCAAGCATTCTATCTCCTTCCTGTATTCTGACTTGTCTTTGTTTGATATCTGACCTACAACAGTGGTATCATCAGCAAACTTGTAAATGTCATTCAGACGAAATTTGGCCACACAGTTGTGGGTGTATAGGGAGGACAAAAAGGGGCTGAGTACACATCCTTGTGAGACACTGGTATTGAGGATTATCATGGAGGAGGTGCTGTTGTCTTCCTTCATTGGTTGTGGTCTGTGGGTCAGGAAGCTGAGGATCCAGTTGCAGAGGGCGGAGCTAAGACCAAGGTCTCAGAGTTTCAAAATTGGTCTGGTCGGGATTATAGTGTTGAAAGCAGAGCTGTAGTTGTTAAGTAGAAGCCTGCCACCAGTATCTTTATTATCCAGATGTTCCAGGGATGAGTGTAGGGCTAGGGAAATGGTGCCAAAGAGTGTGGTGTTGGAAAAGCACAGCCAGTCAGGCAGCATCAGAGGAGCAGGAGAGTTGACATTTCAGGCATAAGCCCTTCATCAGGAATGAGGTGAAGCTGTGGATCTGTTGCACCTGGTAGGCAAATTGCAGGAGATCAAAGCAGGGTGGGAGGCTAGAGGTGATATATTTCATTGGACTGAAGGTCTCTCCAGGGCTCAGGAATGATGGATGAATGGAAATGATTAAGGTTGGAGAATGGTGGGAGAAAAAGCTTGACAGCAAACATAATTAAAATAATGGGTCTGATGGCAATTGAGGTGAAGTTGAATTCTAGTGAAAGGGAAGTTTAAGTGAAAGCACTAAACTGATAGCTTTCTCTAAATGGCATTTGTGTCCTTGACTTTCCTTTAAGAGAGCTGGATTTGAGCCACCACCCGCAGCATTGGGATCATATGTGGAAAGATAAGTAAAACTTCACAGATCTTTTGATAAGATCATATGAGAGTCAAGAAAATGCAGCATGGTGTTGGGATACTCTGTTAATGTGCAAGGATGATCTGAGACAAGTCTAAATAAACTGGTACAAAGAATAGGAAATAATTACACTGAAAAACTGGTTTCAATAATGTGCACCTACTTAACAAATAGCATGGCATGAAATGGTTGATGTGGCCAGAAAAGTGAGAAAACATCTTAATTTACAAGATGATGACATGTACTCTCGAGAGAAGCTAATTTTAAAACAACTGGGATCCTGCAATTTTAGCAAAATTGCAAAAAAGGAGCAAGGAGAATGTAGATTTGAATAATCAAGCACTTTGAGATTGGAACACTTAGAAAGAAGTATCTTCAAATAGATAAAGATGAAAGAAACCTGGAGAATGGTTAGACATTTTATGTTGTTAATTTGCTGTTGTTGAATGAAGTGACCTGCAGATCGAGAACTGAAGGATAACAAACTAAATTAAGGTTTAGGATGGATAACAACAGGACCACAACTTAATAGGATGGTGATGAAAGCACATGCTAAAACAATCAATCATTTGATTGGCAGAGGGCAAGAGAATACTAAGAAGGTTTGAGAAGGACAATTGAGACAAGTAGGTAAAAACAATGACTGCAGATGCTGGAAACCAGATTCTGGATCAGTGGTGCTGGAAGAGCACAGCAGTTCAAGCAGCATCCAACGAGCTGCGAAATCGACGTTTCAGGCATTCCTGATGAAGGGCTTTTGCCCGAAACGTCGATTTCGCTGCTCGTTGGATGCTGCCTGAACTGCTGTGCTCTTCCAGCACCACTGATCCAGAATTGAGGCACGTATACAGGCTATGAGTGGTAGGCCAATTAAGACAAAACCTTGACCAGCAGGGAAGGGGGAAAGGATAGTACAGTATATTAACCATAGAAGCATCAAAAAAAAGGAAGCTTGCACAGCCACATCACACTCCCCAGTTTCTGCTTCCACCCTTGCCTGCCAGGCCTATCTGACAACAAAAACTGGAAATGCTCAAGTTATTCAATGTGATCCACATCCACTTGATGGACTATGAGGAAGGAGAAACAGACCCCACCCCACACCTAAGTGAGCAATTGGGGAAAATTAGATAAAAAGTAGGTCAGACAGATTCAACCACTAGTTGCAAAAGAAAGTAGACATTCTTGAAGAGCATATGGAACAGGAATCTCAGAAATAGAAATGGTAAAGCAAAAAGATTGATGTTAAAATGCGCCCTTAGATCAGAATAATACCACATGTGGTAGTAGGAGTACAACCAGTCTTAGTTCTGACATGGGGAATAATGGCCAGTAAGCTGGTAAGAAAGGACAATAAACTGACCTTACCAAGAGCACATAGACAGGACGCTGGAAGAATACAACAAGCCAGGCAACATCAGAAGGTGATGTTGCCTTCTTCAGGTCGTGAAGAAGAGTTACATCTGAAATGTTGACTTCTCCACTGCCTGATGCTGTCTAGCTTACTGTAGACTCCTGCCTGTCTACGTTGGATTCCAGCATCTGCAGATTTTTTTGTCTCCGACTAAGAGTACAGCAGAGTGTTGATAGTAGGAGCAGTAGGTTTGGTTAAAGGACCTGTCCCTTGTCAGTTCTTATCAAAAGAGGGTATGGTTAGGGCAAAACACAAAATTAGCCTATGAAGAATGCATTTAAATAAGGAGATTACTGTCATTCTAAAAGTTTATAACAACCATTTTACATGCATCTCCAGCCATAAACATTTCCCACATTATTAACATATTTATTCTTCCTCTCCCTTTATCAAAGTTAGGGCTGCTCATGGTTCTTAGTTAACATAAATGGCTGCCCATGGATTTTAAGTTGGCATAAAAATAACCAAAGATGTTAGCTGAAGCAGTAATTTACACAGTCAGAATCATGGCCTTCATACTTAAATGACCAGGTGTGGCGAGTCCAGTCCAGTTTGGGTCAATGGGAACCCAAAGCATGTTGACGGTGGGAGATTCAGTGATGGTAACGCCATTGAATGTCAAGGGATGGTGGTTAGATTATCTCGTACATGTAATTGTCATTGTCTGGAATTTGTAGGGCATAAATTTTACTTGCTACTTATCACCCAAGCCTAGATGTTGTCCAAATCTTGTTGAATTAAACATGGACTGCTTCAGTGTCTGAGGAGTCCTGAGTGGTGCTGAACATTGTGCAATCATCAGTGAACATCTCCCTTTTGACCTTATGTTGGAGGGAAGGTCATTGATGAAGCAGCTGAAGATGGCTGGGCCTAGGACTATCCTGAGGAACATGTGCAGAGATGTCCTAGAGCTAAGATGACTGACCTCCAAGAATCATAACCATCTTCGAATGTGCTAGGTATGATTACAAACAGCAGACAATTTGCCCCTGTTACCCGTTGATTCCAGTTTTGCTAGGGCTCCTCGATGCCACATGTGGTCAAATACAGCCTTGATGTCAAAGGATATCACTCTCACTTCACGTCTGGTATTCAGCTCACTTGTCCGTGTTGAAACTAATACTGTAATGAGGTCAGGAGCTGAGTGGCTCAGGCAGAACACAAACTGGGCATCAGTGAGCAGGTTATTGCTGAGCAGGTGCTGCTTGATAGCATTGTTGGCAATATCTTTCATCACTTCACTGATGAACAGGGAAAGATTGTTAGGGCAGTAATTAGATATACATGGGCAATATTTTACATTAGCAGAGCAAATTACTGCAGATGCTGGAAACTGAATTGAAAACTAAAAATGTTGAAGATCCCAATAGGTCAGGCAGCATCCATCGAGAGAAATCAACCTTACATTCTGAGTCTACATGACTCTTCATCAGAGTTAAAGTGAAACATGGAGAGAGCAACATTTATGAAAGTGTGTGTGTGTGGGGGTGTTGGGGGGGGAGGGGGGAGGTGGTGTGGAGGAGGTAGAGTGCTGGTGGAGAAAGGATGTTAACCATTCAGATTCAATAATTGGAATGTGAGAAAGGCAGAACAATGGTTTGTCAAACTGCCAGACTGGAAAGAGCAGACAGTCCCACTGGAGTGAGTGAGTGAGGGAAGAAAATATGACTGCAAATGTAACAAATGAAGCTAAAACATTCCCACTCATTTGTCCTCAGCATGCTGCCATGCTCCAGTGGATCACAGCGCAAACTGGAGGAGCAACATCTCATCTTTAAACTAGACAATTTTCAAACTTGTGGACTCAGTGTTGAGTTCAACACCTTTAAATTGTGAACTCATTCCTTCTCTTTCTTTTAGCTTTGCATTTTCGGTCACCCTCTGCCAGACTGGAAAGAACAGTCAGACCTACTGGGGTGGGGCAAGGCGAGGGAAAGTGACCTTTCCCCATCCTAGTGGGACTGTCTGTTCTTTCCAGTCTGGCAGTTAGACACATCATTGTTCTGCCATTCTCACATTCCGAACACTTAATCTGAACTACCAACACACTTTCTCCCCAATACTCCAATCCTTCTCTTCCAACTATTGCATAAATACTGCCCCCTCCACACTTCACTTCAGCTCATGAAGAGTCATATAAACTTAAAATGTGAGCTTGCATTCTTTCTACAGATGTTGCCTGATAATTGTGAACTCCAGCACTTTTTGTTTTCAGTGTTCTACATTGTTGGGTAGATGTCAATGTTCTAACTGTCCTGGAAGATCTTGGCTAGGGGGAGTGGCAGTTTCTGGAGCTCAAATCTTTGGTATCACTAAATGGTTGTCAGAACCCATGACCTTTGATTATCCAGTACCTTCAACTGTTTCTTGATAACACATGGAGCGAATCAAATTGGCTGTAAACTGATATCTGTGATGCTGGAGATTTCTGGTTGAAAATTCCTATGAATGCTTCAACCTTAGCTTTTGCCCTGATGTGTTAGATTCTTCCATCATTGAGGATGGGGATATTTGTGGAGACTCCCCCTCCAGTGAGTTTTTTAATTGTCCACCACTATTCATAACTGGATGTAAGAGGACTGTAGAGCTTATATCTGATCCATTGGTTGAGAAATTGCTTAGCTCTATCTATCACTTGCTGTTTATGCTGTTTGGCATACAAGTAGCCCTGATTGAGTGGTGCTGGAAAAGCACAACAGGTCAGGCAGCATCTGAGGAGCAGGAAAGTCGACGTTTCGGACAAAAGCCCTCATGCTCCTCAGATGTTGCCTGACCTGCTGTGCTTTTCCAGCGCCACTCTAATCTTGACTCTAATCTCCAGCATCTGTAGTACCCACTTCTGCCTCTGCAAGTAGTCCTGTTTGGTAGCTTCATCAGCTTGACACCTCATTTGTAGAAGTCTCCCTGCATTTATATACTGCACTGGTCAGTCCACACTTGGAAAACTGTGTGTAGTTTCAAACTCTTTGCCCAAGGAAAGGACATATTAGTCCTAAGTTTGCAAGAAATGTTCACTGATCTATTCTCTGGGCTGAGGGGATTGTCCACTGGGATGGATTGTGGACTAGGCCAATATTCCCTGGACTTTAAAAAAAAAATTCCTTTTACCCTTTAATACAACTTGGTGAAGACTCATTATATCAGATTTCTGCAACCTGCTCTGTTTTAAAGTGTTCCATTATAAATAGCATTTAATAAATAAGCATTGCTTTTTATTGCCATTGCTAGGCAACTCTAATAATAATAATGATGAAACAACTGAGACAAATGGGGCCATTTTTTTAATAGAACTGTTCTCACTTGTTCACTGAAATAACTGCCAGAAACTGATATCCTATCAATAAATCACCCTTTAATTACACATGGATCCAATTCCCTCAGAGCCAGTTCCCAGAATCAACAGAACTTGTGATGGTGCTGTTTATATCTGTCAGCCAGGACTCCCTGATTGGACCAGATTAACACCCTATTCAGTGATCTCATATTCTTTGAGGTTCACTTGGCTGAGCTCATTAAAATCACTACATTAACTGTTTTGCTTTGGCAGATGAGTACCAACAAAGCAAGGAAATTGTGTGAATGCAGATTAAGGTATTTTCAGGAATCTCACTGTTCAGCTGTAGTTATGATGGAAAAATAGAAAAAGCATTGTCAGAAATTTTCCTTTTAAATTCCAGATGGTCAATCTTTGTTGGATGTTTGCCAATCGTGTGTTAATTGCTGACAATGCTTCATTTTTCTCTCTTGCTTTTGCTAAGATTTACAGAATGCAGACAGCCCAGTTTAAATAAAAAACCTGCTGCTTCTCTGTATTTATATACAATATGTTGTAAAGACTCTGCAAAGAAAAAAAAATTGGTCATGCCAAATCTGTACTGCCCTGATTTTTGTTATTTACTCACAGGATGTAGGCTTCTCTGGCTTGGCCAATATTAATTACCCGCTCCTAGTTGCTCTTGAGAAGGTAGTGGCAAGCTGTCTTCTTGAGCTGCCCAAGTCCATTTGGTGTGGATATACTCACAATTTTTTATGCAGCAAGTTCCAGAGTTTTGACCCAGTGCCATGAAGGAGTGATGACATATTTCCAAGATATTTCCTGAAGAAGGGCACATGCCCGAAACATCGATTCTCCTGCTCCTTGGATGCTGCCTGAACTGCTGGGCTTTTCCAGCAACACACTTTCAGCTCTGATCTCCAGCATCTGCAGTCCTCACTTTCTCCGTAGTTCCAAGATAGAATGATAAGTGCCTTGAAGGGAAACTTGCAAGTGATGGTGTTTCCATGCATCTGCTTTGTCCTTCTAGATGTTAGTGGTTCTGGATTTGCTCCATCTTTCTATGAACCATGGTGAATTTCTGCATGTATCTTTTGGATAGTGCACACTTTTGCAGCAGGAGATCGATGGTGGAGGGACTGAATGTTTGTCAATGTGGTGCGTATCAATTATGCTGTTTAGTCCTCGATGGTGTCAAGTTTCTTGTATGTTGTTGGAGCTGCACTCATCCACACAAGTGGGGAGTATTCCATCACATTCCTGACTTGAGCCTTGTAGACAGCGGACAAGCATTGGGGAGTCAGGAAGTAAATTATGTGCGGCAAGACTCTCAACTCTGACCTTCTCTAGTAGCCACACTAGTTATAAGGCTAATCCAGATCAGTTTCTGGTCATTGGTAACCCCCAAAGATGCTGATAGTGGGGGACTCAGTGATGGTGATGCCATTAAATACCAAGCGATGATGGTTAGATTGTGTCTTATTGGAGGTGGTCATTGCCTGGCAGTTGTGTGGTGTAAATGTTACTTGCCACTTGTCAACCCAAGCCTGGATATTGTCCAGATCTTACTACATTTGGGCATTGATGACTTCAATATCTGAGGAGTCGCAAATGATCATTGTGCAGTTATCAGCGAGCATCCCCAGTTCTGAACCTATGATGGAGGGAAAGTCATTGATGAAGCAACTAAAGATGGTTGGACCTCGGGCACTCCTCTGAGAAACTTCTGTTGGGATGTTCCAGGGCTGAGATGTCTGACCTCCAACCACTGCAATAATCTTCCTTTCTTATCTGGAACTGATAGGGCAAGATAAAGACAAAAAGAAACTTTATGCCAGATACAAAATTCATAATACTGTAGAAAGCCAAAGGAGGTATAGGAAGTATTAAGGTGAAGTAAAATGGAAATTAGGAAAGCTAAAAAGGTATCAAAAGGTATTAATGTATAAAGAATAAAATCTGAAAAATGCTTTAAGAGCATTAAGAGCATAAGGATAACTAAGTACCTGGTACATCTTATCAGAAAATGACAAGGCAACATGTGTCAATGCGGGCTGGGTTCTGAATGGGTACAATTTTCTCTGTCTTTGCAAAGACATCGAATGATGTACACATTGATAGAAGGATTAGAGGGATCGTGAATGGAGGAAAACCCTTCTCCAATTAGAGATTGACATGTTCTGGAATTCACTGTTCAGGTTGATGGTAGAAGCAGAACGCACAACTTGTCTAAAATGTATCTTTACTTACTCCTGAAATAACCTGGACAGCCACAGGTCAGGTACAGGAAGCTGGAATCAAATAAGTGGCTTGTTTTTCTCAGCTAGCACAGACACATGGGCTGATTGGCCTCTTTCTTTGCTGTAACTTTTCTTTGGTTCTGTGGTTCTATATTTGGTGAGGATTAGTGGTGAGAATAGTCTAACGTATAAATTAGGAATTGGGACCAGCGCTAGGCCGTTCAGTCCCTCAACACTGTTCTGCCTTTCAATAGGATCATGGCTCATAAGGTTGTGATGTCAACTCCATAGTCCAAACAACCCCCAATAACCTTTCACTCCTTTGTTAATCCAAAACCTGTCCTAGAAATGTTTAATGTCCCTGCCTCCACTGAAGAGAGTTTCAAAGACACACAACTTTCTGAGAGAAAGCATTTGTCCTTATCTCCTTCTTAAATCAAAGACTCCTTATTTTTAACTTGTGGCATCTAATTCCAAACTGATCTTTAAGGGAAGTTATCTTTTGCATGTTCATCCTGTCAATTCAAGATCTTACATGTCTTAATGAGGTCACCTCTTATCCTTTTAAACCCCTCTAAATACAAGCTCAGCCTGTCCAACCTTTCTGCATTAAATAGACACCCATCTGAGGTATCAGCTGAGCTTTACTGGACTGTTTCTAACACATCTAAATCGTTTCTTAAATAAGGAGGCCAAAACTATATACAATACTCCAGATGTGATTCCACCAATGATCAGTACAATGAAAGCAAAATATCTCTAACTTTATCTTCAATATCCCTTGCAATAAATAACAATATTCTAATTGTTTTGATTAAGATTGAGATGGGAATAGTATTTTTCTTTAATTGTGCCACAACTTAAATGTAATTGTTTTACCTAGCTCTTAATTACAATTGTACACTTTCTCTATATTTGAGTTAAAATTAAAATTTCCACCAAATAGGTTTCAATGCTAAAAGTTAAAATATGATTCATTGTGCACTGTCAAATACAGTTTGGAAATCCAAGTGCACCACATCTATCTGTTTCCATTTATTTACATTACTTGTTACTTTCTCAAACATGATTTCCTTTTCACAAAACCATGTTAAATCTGCACGATTGCACTGTGATTTCCTTCACTATGAACTGCATAATAAAAGATTTCAGCATTGTTCCTATGACAGATTTTAAGCTAAGTAGAACAGACACAGAGAATGTTGGAGGAACTCAGCAGGTCTGGCAGTATCTGTGGCAACAGAAAGACGATTAACATTTTGAGTCCAGCATGAATTTTTCAGGACATTCCTTCAGCTAACTGGCCTGTAGTTTCTTATTGTCTGTTTCATCTGTTACTTGAACAGTGGAGTGATTTTCCTCTTTTCTAATCTGCTTGTACTTTCCTAAAATCGAGGGAATTTTGAAAAATGCATCTATTATTTCAGCACTCATCTGATTTTAAGATCCTATGATAATGTCCTTCAGATGTTGGACTTGCCAGCTTTAAATGTTAATAATTCTCAACATACTTTTTTCTTAGTGAATGTCATTGTTTTAAATTTCTACCTCCCTTTCACCTTCTGATTTACAATTATTTATAGGAATTTATTAGTACCGTCTGCATGGAGACAAACTCAAAATGTCTGTTCAATTCACCTGCCTTTTTTTACTTTCCACTATTAATTCCTAAAACTCACTTTCTAGACACCAACTTTCACCTTATTTACTCTTTTTCTTTTTCTTTTTTAAATGCCAGTAGAATCTCTTACTATCTATTTTTGTACTTTTAGCCAGCTTTCTCTTGTCCTCACAGCACCAGGGACCTGGGTTCGCTTCCAGCCTGTGTGGAGTTTGCACATTCTCGTCATGTCAATGTGGGTTTCCTCCGGGTGCTCTGGTTTCCTCACACAGTCCAAAGATGTGCAGATTAGGTGAATTGGCCATGCTAAATTGCCCGTAGTGTTCAGGGATGTGTAGGTTAGGGACATAGTCAGAGGTAAATATAGAGTAATAGGGTGGGGAAATGAGTCTGGGTGGGTTGCTCTTTGCAGGATTGGTGTGGACTTGTTGGACCTAATGGCCTGTTTCCACACTGTAAGGATTCTACCATTCCTATTAATCTTTTCATAATTCTTTCTATTCTGTCTAATCTTCTGAATGACCATTCATCTTTACAGAATGGTGCACTTTTTCTTTCAACTTGGTCATATGTTCAACTTCCTTCATTAGCCACCGATGTTGTATTCTTCCTTTAGAGTTTGTTTCCCTTTTTTTAGAGTATTCTGAACATTGCGCTAAATATTTGCAATTGCATCTCTATTGATCTATCCTGAAATTAAATGTCCAAATTTACTTCAGCTAGTGTTTTTATGTTCTTAGACTTGCCTTTACTTAAAACTCTGAATGTGAGCATTGAGGCATACAGTACAGAAGAGGCCCTTCAGCCTTTTGAGTCTGTACCAACAAAAGACTACTCTAAATCTGCACTAATCCCACTTTCCAGCACTTGGTCTTAAATGCTATGACATTTCAAGTGCTCATCCACCCAACTACCCTCCGAGGCAGTGCATTTCAGAGTCCCACCACACTCTGGGTGAAAAAAAGTATCCTCAAATCCCTCTAAACCTTCTGTATTTCATCTTAAAATTGTGCCCCCTTGTTATTGACCCTATAACTAAGGGGAATAGCTGATTTATATCCGCCCTGTCCATGCCCCTCATAATCTTACACATTATATCAGGTCCCTTCAGGTTTCTCTGCTCCAGAGAAAACAACCTGAGTTATCCAGCCTTTCTTCATAGCTAAATTGTTTCATCCCAGGCAATAACATGGTGAACATCCTCTGCAGCCTCTGCAATGCAATCACATCCTTCTTATAGTGCAGTGACCAGAACTGTACCCAATACTCGAGCTGTGGCCTAACCAAAATTTTGTACAGCTCCAACATGACCTGCCTACTCTTAAGTATGATTTGCTCAATTGTGTGTGATAGGCAGAACATCTTGCAACATGTTGTGGAAGATATTTATGTGCATCACCACTGTACAGTAATAAAAGAGCTACAACTTTTTTTACCGAATTATCCTGTTTAGAGATGTTATTATGCACCTCAGAAACTTGAATCCAGGCCTCCAGGCTCAGTGACACTACCACTGCACCACTAGAGCCCCTAACATAAAGCCACTATGTCCCAAAGGACCATACACTGCTCTTTCATTGGATAGAGTTAATTGGTAGTGAGTTCAACCTGAGGGTCACCTCAGTGAGGGGCAAGATCAAGAAGGTGAAACCTTCATGGCAACCTCAGCTGATGCAGGAATTGAACCCATATTGTTGGCATTCACTCTGCATTGCAGACCAGCAAAAGTAAGCTAACTGACCTCCCTATCCTTAGGATCTGTTGCATAATTGATAAAAGCAGGCGTCCATATACCATATTAACTACCCTCTCAACTTAACCTGCAGTCTTCAGGGATGTTTGGACAAGCATCCGAAAATCTCTCTGTTCCTCTGAGCTTCTTAGTGTCTGGCCATTCATTGGGTACTCCTTTGCTTTGTTACAAATTGCAACTCAGCAGTTTATCAAAATGCATCAAGCTTATAATGTCTTTTAAATATAAGAATGTTCATTTATCCTTATTAGCAATGCAAAAAATCAATTGTTTTCTAATCTTTTCTAACTCAGTGATCCAAACCAAGTCATCAAAAGATGATTCTGGATCAGTGGTGCTGGAAGAGCACAGCAGTTCAGGCAGCATCCAAAGCGAAATCGACGTTTCGGGCAAAAACCCTTCATTAGGAATCCAGCACCACTGATCCAGAATCTGGTTTCCAGCATCTGCAGTCATTATTTTTACCTTTTTTTACCTCATCAAAAGATGAGTCAGGCTTGAGCATTGATTTGATTCAGTCTGTCACAAAGTGGGAGAGTTGAAAATGAAGCTTTAATGAACAAGGCATAGTGTAGCTTTGTGAAGCCTTGTTTTTGGGGTCTGTCAAAGATGCAGTTATGATGTGGAGGTGCCAGTGGTGGGCTGGGGTGGACAAAGTTAAACATCACACAACACCAGGTTATTTGGACGTCCTGGCTTTTGGAGTGCTGCTCCTTCATCAGGTGGTTGTGGGGCATGATCATAAGACACAGAATTTATCTGTGTCTCATTCTGTCTTATGATCCTGCCCCACTAATTGCCTGATGAAGGAGCAGCATTCCAAAAGCTAAGACTTCCAAATAAACCGAGTGAACTATAACCTGGTGTGGTGTGATTTTTAAAGATGCAATTATAAAGGGGTGTGAGTTGCTGAACTGATAGGAAAAGCTCAGAGAGTTGAAGCAGGAGATATCATTCATAACAACAGAGGCAAGGGAGCAATATCCAGTAAAGCAGACAAATAATTTTTATTTGTCTGCTGAAGTGGTTATTTAACACAATGGCAATGCACAGCTTCTTCTCACTGCCTCTTTGTCACTGGAGACATTGGACTAAATTCTCCCGTTCTCAATAGAAGTGTTTTTTTCAAGTGAGATTCATGACACTCAATCAGCTATGACTTAGAATGACTTCATTCACACAAACCTTCAGCTCTTCATCTCTTACTTATGCAGCCATGCTCTTAGACACCTTTTTTTTTATGGGATTGCATGGCAGGAAATACTGAAGGGCTTGCCATTACTGGAATCTTCCATTGTTTAGGCAGTTGGGGTTTTATTTAAAACCCTGACGCACGCCACTTCAGATGTTGCAGGTCATAAACTGACCATTATGCTGTGGTCCCAACCTGTTATCTCCAAGGAGATGGCCAAGAAAGGCAATTTAGCTTCCTGCTTTGTGAACAGGGGCTAGAGGTGCTGGTGGATCAGGTAATGGAGAAGACAGCTGTGCTTTATCCTGCGGATAGTCACAGGAGACCATGCCATCAGACCAAGACAGCTGGTCTCCTGTGGCTATCAACAGGATAAAGGACCCAAAATGCAGTCTGTGTGTATCCTATGTCCTGTGGAAATAATGAGCCCCGCAAAGCAGGCTCATTCTGCACTGCCTGAGGCTAAGTGCCGTCATCTACTCTCTAGATAGTGCACCCTCATAAGGCCACTACTTACTTTAACTCTGTCACTGCATTCATCTGTCACATGGGACACCATGTACAATCCTCACTATTATGTTTATATTATCCACTCAATGGCTCTCATCCAGCTCATCCTTCGAAGCTACTAACCCTTCCTGCCCTCTAAGCTTCCTATTCAGGACACCGTAACACTTCACCTCTTCCTACGTCACCACTCAGTGCTCTACCATTCACTTCAATCATACACAATCCCTCATTTGTCTCATTGCAGAAATAATCAGCTCACAACTGAACCAAGAGTTCCAAGATGAGTGTGTGGGTGGCTGACATGAGCCTCCTCACTCCTTTCATCTGCTGGATTGACTGGAGAAGAGAAAGATGGCACATATGGAGATGGAGAGACATCCAACCATATCAGTAAGCTCACTTGTGCTATCCTACACTGTACTCTCATTACCGTCTGTGCAAATCCACCTGAGCATTTGTCTCTATTAACTATTTCACTGTCTTCTTATGCAGCCAACAGCAGATCCCAGTGAACATCTGCACAGAAACCAGAGATGGAGACGTACAGCTCATCCTCACCTCAGAAGGGGAATCCATTGAATCCACAGAGAATGCAAAGGCAGGGCTTTCACCTGCACCCTCCGCTAGCACCAAGACTTACTTGTCAGTGGGTTCTCCAAACAATCGGACTCAAGAGCACAATCTATTGAACACATCACTGAAAGGTCTGTACTGCTGGTCAAGGGTGAAATGTCCCAGGTCTCTGACACTCAGTCTCTGACTGTTGGTGAATAGTCCCCCAAGATATGTGGTTGGCTGTCTCCATGGGCACCATGACCACCAGTGTCCAGTTTCTGCTGGATGTGCACATTGACTTGCACTCCTACACTGTAACAATTGGTGCTCAGCATCAATGGGAAGGCGAGAGGAGACCTTCCTCTTAGGGCTACAGAATAGTCCACCCAGTAGGCACCAATAAGGGGGAAGAGCGACACACAGGATTCCCAGAAGCTTCTTCGTCTAGAGCTGCCCTGCCCCTTCACCTCTCCCCTTGCCTGTCATGCCAAACCTGCAGAAGTCCAACCCAAAGGAGGGTGAGCCTGCATTTGGTCAGGACATTCTCTGTAGTTGAGGACTAATTACAAAGCAAGTTCCCTCTCCTTCAGCTGTGGGAGAAGAAGAATAAAGAAAACACTGAGGACACATTAGTGGCATGGGTGAAGCCTTGTGTTAGAATTGTAAATAATGTCCATAAACATATCTTCACTACCACTCTCAAAATGTTTGTTCTGGAGGCGGCAAGTTGGCTCAGTGGTTAGCATTACTCCCTCACTGTGCGAGACCTGGGTTTGATTTCAGCCTCGGGCAACTGTCTATGTGGGCACATTCTCCCCGTGTCTGCATGGGTTTCCCCTCGGTGCTCAGTTTCCTCCCACAGTCCAAAAACATGCAGGTCAGGTGGACTGGCCATGCTAAATTGTCCATGGTGTCCAGGGGTGTGCAGGCTAGATGGATTAACCATGGGAAATGCAGGGTAAATGGGATAGGTTGGGTTTGGGCGGGATGCTCTTTGGAGGGTCAAGTGTGGACTCAATGCGCCAAATGGCCCATTTTCACATTGAAGAGATTCCATGATTCTTGAGCCATTTTTGCTGTCAGACCTGGTTATACAGCAATCATGTGAGAGATAAGCAGCCTTGTCAGACATTCCAGGCATAAAAGATGTTGCCATTCTCATCACAGCTGACTCCTTGATTGCAGAAAACCTCACAGTTCCTTGGCATTCGGCAATGTTTAAGTGTTGGACTTTGATGTGTACAACAATGAGGCTAAACATATTGTGCAAGGATTGTACTTGAACCTGGCCTGCACCCATCATTCCACACTTACACCCATCTTGTAAGTGCGAGTTAATCTCCCTCATCTGCACAAAGTGCTGCCTCTCACAGGTTCAGCTACATCAATGACTGTATCGGCGCTGCCTCGTGCTCCCACGAGGAGGTTGAACAGTTCATCAACTTTACTAACACCTTCCATCCCGACCTGAAACTTTTCCTCCGCTACATCGATGACTGTATCGGCGCTGCCTCGTGCTCCCACGAGGAGGTTGAACAGTTCATCAACTTTACTAACACCTTCCATCCCGACCTGAAATTCACCTGGACTGTCTCAGACTCCTCCCTCCCCTTCCTAGACCTTTCCATTTCTATCTCGGGCGACCGACTCAACACAGACATCTATTATAAACCGACTGACTCCCACAGCTACCTGGACTACACCTCCTCCCACCCTGCCCCCTGTAAAAACGCCATCCCATATTCCCAATTCCTTCGTCTCCGCCGCATCTGCTCCCAGGAGGACCAATTCCAACACCGCACAGCCCAGATGGCCTCCTTCTTCAAGGACCGCAGATTCCCCCCAGACGTGATCGACGATGCCCTCCACCGCATCTCCTCCACTTCCCGCTCCTCCGCCCTTGAGCCCCGCTCCTCCAACCGCCACCAAGACAGAACCCCACTGGTTCTCACCTACCACCCCACCAACCTGCGCATACAACGTATTATCCGCCGCCATTTCCGCCACCTCCAAACGGACCCCACCACCAAGGATATATTTCCCTCCCCTCCCCTATCAGCGTTCCGCAAGGACCACTCCCTTCGTGACTCCCTTGTCAGATCCACACCCCCCACCAACCCAACCTCCACCCCCGGCACCTTCCCCTGCAACCGCAGGAAATGTAAAACTTGCGCCCACACCTCCACACTCACTTCCCTCCAAGGCCCCAAGGGATCCTTCCATATCCGCCACAAGTTCACCTGTACCTCCACACACATCATCTATTGCATCCGCTGCACCCGATGTGGCCTCCTCTATATTGGTGAGACAGGCCGCTTACTTGCGGAACGCTTCAGAGAACACCTCTGGGCCGCCCGAACCAACCAACCCAATCACCCCGTGGCTCAACACTTTAACTCCCCCTCCCACTCCACCGAGGACATGCAGGTCCTTGGACTCCTCCACCGGCAGAACACAACTACACGACGGCTGGAGGAGGAGCGCCTCATCTTCCGCCTGGGAACCCTCCAACCACAAGGTATGAATTCAGATTTCTCCAGCTTCCTCATTTCCCCTCCCCCCACCTTGTCTCAGTCGGTTCCCTCAACTCAGCACCGCCCTCCTAACCTGCAATCCTCCTCCTGACCTCTCCGCCCCCACCCCACTCCGGCCTATCACCCTCACCTTGACCTCCTTCCACCTATCCCACCTCCATCGCCCCTCCCCCTAGTCCCTCCTCCCTACCTTTTATCTCAGCCTGCTTGGCTCTCTCTCTCTTATTCCTGATGAAGGGCTTATGCTCGAAACGTCGAATTCTCTATTCCTGAGATGCTGCCTAACCTGCTGTGCTTTGACCAGCAACACATTTGCAGCTGTGATCTCCAGCATCTGCAGACCTCATTTTTTACTCTCACAGATTCACCACTGTCCGCAAAGATGTTCAATCAATTCAAAGCAGTTTTTCAACCTTGAAACATTTAGCGCCTCCTGATGATGAAGATATCTAAAGGAGATTCTTAAGGTTTCTTCTCAACACGCTGGCTGTCATGAGAGACTTCTCTGTACAATACTAGGAGATGATGTCTTGATGACAGCCTTAAGATCTTCCTAATCTTAAAACCATGTGATGTTAGTTCACCCATTCATTGACTGATATTTTTTTCCCTAATAGTGAGTGGGATATGTAATCAGTGGATACTTCTAAGTATGATCATGTGAAAGTATCAACGTATATAATTAGATAGATAACTAGACTTTATTCAGCAGCAGTAAACTTCAAGTCAAAAGTAACAAGATCTCAGTGGCCATTGCAGTTAGTGGGAGCTGCTTTCCAGATTACCAACAGAATCTTAAACAATGAAAACAAAGTCCAAAGCTAGCTCATTCATTCTGGAAGAAGGTTCCAATGAGGTTCTCTATGGCTTTTCATACTCAATGATATACTGCATTGTCATGGTGTCCTGGTTGGACCTCCTCATAAATGCCCTGATCTTCATCCTAATCTTTATTCTCAGAAGATTTTTGCTGATTCTCTATTCATTGTGCATCCAGAACAGTCACGTTTTGTTGCCTCCTGTTACGAAGAACATGGGATGCAAAACAAGCCCCCCAGCTGCTCCTGGAAAAGAGCCACTGTCATAAAAATTCAGGGGCAGCAGTGACCTTGATGGCAGCAGGGATATAATTGCCACTCAGTTCTTCGGAGCATGAGTACTTCATTGACAGGTCATTCATTGTCCAAGAATGCAAGGACATCGTTTATGAGGTACAAGGGTGCCTTTTCCTTGTGGTGGGTGACACCAGCTTCTCCCTCGAGAGGCTCTGTGGCAGTCACTGGAGGCTGCTGGGCCTGCTAATAATCCTTTAATTGCTGTCTCCTAGCTTGTTTTTGAATTTTAAGGATGGCCACAAGGATTGTGGGAATGGCAGTGATAATGTCAGATTTCTGGGTTATTAATCTGTGAGGAAGGTTCAAGAGATAATGCAATTTTATTGCAGGAACTCCAAAGCCCTCTCTCACTCATAAGCCTCGTGTTATTACCTTATCATATCAGCATGAAGAACACTGAGGTAGGACACCATAACTGTACGTTCAGTTTCATACTGCATTGGGAGTATAATTTTATCTGGAAGCCAACATGAATCCTGTTCTCCCCATCCCCCACCACAAAGAAAACGCACCCTTGTATCTGATAAATGATGTCCTTGCAGACTTATATTTCTGCATGGAAATATGTCACAACATTGTCATCTAATCCTGGCCGTGTTTCTGTTGCAAGTTCAGGTGATGCTTTTAAGTACAATTGTCCGATTACATTTGTTTAGCTGATGTGACAAAGATGCAATTATTAGGCACAGTGTAATGGCCATGATTGTTTGAGGCCATAATTCAAAATATGCATTGTTGGACAATGAATGACATGCCAAAGAAGTACAACTTGAAGCCAGAGAGTGGTATTACTGGATCACTGTATAATTAATATTCCAATTGCCCCAGCAGGTCTCTCAGGTTCCAGATAATTATTTCTCAGCAAATACAGCAAACTATTCCATCCACCTTGCATGCAATGGCAGGCATTTTGTGTAACTTTTCGTGCTGTTAACTTTCAGTTAATAATGGTACATTTCTAACTTAATGTGCGAGTGAGGAGTCCTTGGCCCACATGAGATGGAAAATGAACCCTTCCATCTTCACGTTCCTTTCTGTGTTGCTGTCCTTTAGCCCGATGACCTTTTTGACTCCCCTTTCTATTTCTGCCTTGTTTGTACACTGTTTATGCAACTCCCACTTTACCTTATAACTCATGGCTGTACAAATTACCATATCGTTGTCAGCCATGTGGTTTCCTTTTGTAAAGGAGAAAGTGATCATGACTATTCACCACACCAAGGGTTCCCAGTGGCCTTCTTCAATCCAAAAGATCTCACCTTTCTAGCTTGAAATATTCCTTTTCACTGTAATTATTCCCTTAATGATCCAGCCTAATGAATCCCATCTATATACTTGAGTTTTCCACTTTCATCAGGCCTCTATAGACTGCCCATTGGTAAGTTCCCTCACCATCTATGCTAAAACTCTGGAGACTTACCATGGCCTAATTCCCTTCACTACTTTCCAAATCTCCCCTCCCCCCACCTCATCCCAGATCCAACCCTCCAACTCAACACTGCCCTCTTGACATGTCCTACCTGTCCATCTTCCTTCCCACTTATCCACTCCACCCTCCCCACCAAAATATCACAATCACCCCCCACCTGCATCCACCTATCACTTGACCAGCTGCCTTCTCCCCAGCCCCATTCCCACCACCCATTCATCTGTCATTCCCCTTCCTCCTCCACATTCCTGATGAAGGGCCTATGCCCAAAATGTCGACTCTCCTGCAACTCGGATGCTGCCTGACCTGCTGTGCTTTTCCAGTGCCACACCTTTCGACTTTAGCTCTCTAGCGTCAGCAGTCCTCGCTTTCTCCTTCACGGGTTTGTATCCAGGTACAGGTTTACTTTGTGAAAAATGTTTGATTAGTCCTCATTGAACAAGCAGTTATGTGTGCACCCAGCATAGTAATAACTTCTTGACTAAGCCCCAGGCTGATCTCTGCGCAGTTCTCTGACTAACTCACTGTAGATCTGTGCACTGGTTGCACTGAACCTGCACGATTGTCAGTGGCCCACTCACCAGTCTACAGTGATACAATTCCCCGTGACCCTGGCCCTTTGGAGTCCTGAAGAGAGAGGGTGAGCAGCCCCAAGTCGTGGTCCACATAGGTACTAATACATAGGTAGAGAGAGGGATAGGGATGTAAGGCAGGATTTTGGGGAGCTAGGGTGGAAGCTGAGAGCTAGAACAAACAGAGTTGTTGCCTTTTGTTTGCTATCCATGGCACGTGATAGCAAGGTGAAGAACAGGGAGAGATATCAGATGAACATGTGGCTGCAGGGATGGTGCAGGAGGGAGGGCTTCAGGTTTTTGGATAATTTGGGCTCATTCTGGGGAAGATGGGACCTCTACAAACAGGACGGTCTTCACTTGAGCCAGAGGGGTACTGATATCTGGGGTGGGAAATTTGCGAGTGCTATTCAGGTTGGTTTAAACTAGCTCAACAGGGGGAAAGGAACCTGTGGTGTAGTTCCAGTGCACAGGATGATGAGAATAGGGAGGGCATGGACAGAATTTCACAGTCACAGCAGTACGCAGACAGCAAGCTGCCTTGAAGTGTGTCTACTTCAACGGTAGCAGTATCCGAAATTAGGTAGGTGAGCTTGCAGCATGGATAGGCACCTGGGACTTCGATGTTGTGGCCATTTCAGAGACATGGATAGAGCATGGTCAGGAATGGATATTGCAGGTTCCAGGGTTTAGATCTTTCATTATCTCAGGGAAAGTGGTAAAAGAGGGGGAGGTGTGGTTTTATTGGTCAAGGACAGTATAACAGTGGCTGAATGAACTTTTGACAAGGACTCGTCTACTGAGCTGGTATGGGCTGAGGTTAGAAACAGGAGAAGAGCAGTCACAGTGCTGGGAGTTTTTTATAGGCCTCCACAAAGTCCTAGGGATGTGGCGGAGAGGATTGGTAAAATGATTCTGGGCAGGAGTGAAAGGAACAGGGTCGTCATTATGGGGTCTTTAACTTCCTCAACATTGACTGGAAATGCTATAATGTCGGATGGATCATATTGTCCAATATGTGCAGGAGAGTTTTCTGACACAGTATGTTGAAGGGTCAACAAGAGGGGAGGCCAAACTGGATCTGGTACTTTGTAATGAACCAGGTCAGGTGTTTGATTTAGTTGTAGGTGACCATTTTGGAGAAAGTGACCATAATTCAGTTACGTTTAGTTTAGCGATGGAAAGGAAGAGGTACGTGCCACAGAGCAGGAGTTATAGATGGGGGAAGGGCAATAATAATATGATTAAGCAAGACTTAGGAGACATAGAATGGGATAGCAAAATGCAGGGAATGGGGCCAATTGAAATGTGGAGCTTGTTTAAAAAACCTGTCCTTGATAGGTATGTCCCTGTCAGGCATAGAGGAAGTGATAAGGTAAGGAAACCGTGATTTACTAAATAAATTGTGTCTCTTGTTAAGCAGAAGAGGGAGGCTGATGTGACGTTGCGATGAGATGGTTCAGATGAGGCAATGGAGAGTTACAGATTAACTAGGAAGGATTTAAAGAGAGAGTTAAGAAGAGCAAGGAGGGGACATAAGAAGTCTTTAGCAGGAAGAATAAAGAAGAACCCTAAAGCTTCTTATCGGTATGTGAGAAAATGATGACTAGGGTAGGAATAGAGCCAGTCAAAGAAAAACGTGGGAAGTTGTGTGTGGACCCTATGGAGATCGGAGAGGTGTTAAACGAATATTTCTCATCTGCTTTCAGGCAAGAAAAGGAGAATATTATAGATGAGAAGACTGAGATACGGGCTATTAGACTTAAAAGGATTGAAGTTAGTAAGGAGGAGGTGTTATCAATTCTGGAATGTGTGGAAGTAGATAAGTCCTCTGGGCCAGATGGGATATATCCGAGGATTCTCTGGGAGGCCAGGGAGGAGATGGCGGAGCCTTTGGCCTTGATCTGTGAGTCATCATCATCTACAGGTTTAGTACCAAACAACTGGAGGATTGCAAATGTTGTGCCCTTGTTCAAGTAAAGATGACCCAGGTAATTACAGACGAGTGAACCCTACATCAGTTGAAGGAAAAGTTTTGGAAAGAGTTGTAAGAGATAGGATTTATAATCATCTAGGAAACAATAATTTGATTGGAGCTAGTCAACATGGTTTTGTCAAGGGCAGGTCATGTCTCACAAACCTCATTGAGTTTTTTGAGAAGGTGACCAAGCATGTGGATGAGAGTAGAGCGGTTGATATGGTGTACATGGACTTCAGTAAAGCCTTTAATAAGGTTCCACATGATAAGCTATTGGAGAAAATGCAGAAGTATGGGATTGATGATGATTTAGCAGTGTGGATTAAACCTGGCTTTCTGTAAGAAGGCAGTGAGTGGTGGTTGATGGAAAATATTCAGCCTGGAGTTCGGTTACTAGTGGTGTGCCACAAGGATCTGTTTTGGGACCACTGTTGTTTGTCATTTTGATAAATGAGAAAGTGAGGACTGTAGATGCTGGAGATCAGAGCTGAAAATGTGTTGCTGGAAAAGCGCAGCAGGTCAAGCAGCACCCAAGGAGCAGGAGAATCGACGTTTCGGGCATGAGCCTTTCTTCAGGAATGAAGAAAGTGTGACAAGCAGGCTAAGATAAAAGGTAGGGAGGAGGGACTTGGGGGAGGGGCTTTGGAAATGCGATAGGTGGAAGGAGGTTAAGGTGAGGGTGATAAGGTGAGGGTGATGGGCTGGAGTGGGGGTGGGGGCGAAGAGGTCAGGAAGAAGATTGCAGGTTAAGAAGGTGGTGCTGAGTTTGAGGGTTGGGACTGAGACAAGGTGGCGGGAGGGGAAATAAGGAAACTGGGGAAGTCTGAGTTCATCCCTTGTGGTCGGAGGGTTCCAAGGCAGAAGATGAGGCGCTCTTCCTCCAGCCATCGTGTTGCTATGGTCTGGCGATGGAGGAGTCCAAGGACCTGCATGTCCTTGGTGGAGTGGGAGGGGGAGTTGAAGTGTTGAGCCATGGGATGGTTGGGTTGGTTGGCCTGGGTGTCCCAGAGGTGTTCTCTGAAACGTTCCACAAGTAGGCAGTAAATGATGTGTGTGGAGGTGCAGGTGAATTTGTGGTGGATATGGAACGATCCGTTGGGGCTTTGGGAGGGAAGTTAAGGGGGGAGGTGTGAGCGCAAGTTTTGCATTTCTTACGGTTGCAGGAGAAGGTGCCGGGAGTGGAGGATGGGTTGGTGGGAGGTGTGGACCTGACGAGGGAGTCACGAAGGGAGTGGTCTTTTCGGAACTCTGATAGGGGAGGGAAGGGAAATATATCCCTGGTGGTGGGGTCCATTTGGAGGTGGCGGAAATGACGACGGATGATGCGAGGTTGATGGGGTAGTAGGTGAGGACCAGTGGGGTTCTGTCCTGGTGGTGATTGGGGGGGGGGGGGGGGGGCGAGGCTCTAGGGCGGAGGAGCGGGAAGTGGAGGAGATACGATGGAGAACATCGTCAACCACGTCTAGGGGGAAATTGCGGTCTTTGAAGAACGAGGCCATCTGGGTTGTTCAGTATTGGAACTGGTCCTCCTGGGAGCAGATGCAGCAGAGACGAAGGAATTGGGAATATGGGATGGCATTTTTACAGGGGGCAGGGTGGGAGGAGGTGTAGTCTAGGTAGCTATGGGAGTCAGTCGGTTTGTAGCAAATGTCCGTGTTGATTCAGTCACCCGAGATAGAAATGGAGAGGTCTAGGAATGGGAGGGAGGAGTCTGAGATGGTCCAGGTAAATTTGAGGTCAGGGTGGAAGGTGTTAGTAAAGTGGATGAACTGTTCAACCTCTTTGTGGGAGCACGAGACAGTGCCGATACAGTCATCGATGTAGTGGAGGAAAAGGTGGGGGGGGGGGGGTGTGTCAGTGTAGCTGCAGAAGATGGACTTTTCAACATATCCTATGAAGAGGCAGGCATAGCTGGGGCCCATGCGGGTGCCCATGGCTACTTCTTTGGCTTGAAGGAAGTGGGAGGATTGGAAAGAGAATTGTTCAGAGTGAGGACCAGTTCAGTCAATCGAAGGAGAGTGTCAGTGGAAGGGTACTGGTTGGTACGGCGGGAAATGAAGAAGCGGAGGGCTTTGAGTCCTTCGTGATGGGGGATGGAGATGTACAGGGACTGGATGTCCATGGTGAAGATAAGGCATTGAGGACCGGGGAAGTCATTTTTATAAATGACTTGGGCACAAGCATAGGTGGATGGATTAGTAAGTTTGCAGATGACACTAAGTTAGTGGAGTGGGGGACAGTGTGGAAGAATGTTGCAGATTGCAAGGTGACTTGGATAAACTGCAGAATTGGGCTCAGAGGTGGCATATGGAATTCAGTACAGATAAATGTGAGGTGATTCACTCGGGAAGAATAACAGGAAAGCAGAATACTGGGTCAATGAAAAGATTCTTGGTAGTGTGGTTGTGCAGAGGGATCTTGGTGTCCATGTAATTGCCACTCAGGTTGATAGTGCTGTTAAGAAGGCATACGGTGTGCTAGGTTTCATTGATAAAGGGATTGAGATCAGGAGCCATGATGTCAAGCTGCAACTATAGAAATGCTAGTGCAGCCTCACTTGGAATATTGTGTACAGTTCTGGTCGCCCCATTACAGGAAGGGTGTGGAAGCATTGGAAAAGGTGCAGAGGAGATTTACCAGGATGTTGCCTGGTCTGGAGCGAAAGTCTTATGAGGAAAGGTTGAGGGATTGGGGACTATTCTCATTGGAGAGAAGAAAGCTAAGAGGGGATTTAATAGAGACATGCAAGATGATCAGAGGATTAGATCGGGTGGACAGTGAGAGTCTTCTTCCAAATATGATGATGTCGGCTTGTACAAGGGGGGCATAGCTGCAAATTGAGGGCTGATAGATTTAAGACAGATATCAGAGACAGGTTCTTTGGTCAGAGAGTAGTAAGGATGTGGAATGCCGTACCTGCCAATGTAGTTAACTCTACTGCATTAGGGACATTTAAACAGTCCTTGGATAAGCATATGGATGAGGATGGGATAGTGTAGGGGGATGGGCTCAGATTAGTTCACAGGTCAGCGCAACATCAAGGGCCGAAGGGCCTGTTTTGCACTGTATTGTTCTATGTTCTATTTTCTATATCAAGCAGCTGATTGGTCATGTCCAACCCCATGGACAGATATCAGACACTGCCCTTGACTTATTGTGATAGTACCTCCTGATTTAAATTTGTAACCCTCTGCGTAGATTTTGAAAGTGGTGATTTGATAGAAGCACATGCAGTTTGTTTATGGTGTAAGCTGTTGGTACATGGTGCAGGTGTAACATTGACACAGCAGGAGTGTCAGAAAACAACATGACAAACCCTTTAATGGATTACTATTGACAACCAGAGCAAGCCACCTGGCTATGTCTCTGTACTAAATGGTAAAGCAAGAAAGAAGCAATGTGAACTTTAAGCAGATAAACAGAAGGCTAGAAGAACACAGCAAGCCAGGCAGCACCAAGAGGTAGAGAAGTCAATGTTTCAGGTCTTCACCCTTTTTCCAGACTAGATGTGAGGCTGGGGGAGTGACAGATAAAGAGTGAGGGAGTGAGGTGGGGAGTGTAGCAGAATGGTGAGGTAATGATAGATGGACACAGGTAGTGAATGTGACCTGATTGGTCGATGGGAGGGATGAATCCAGTTGCTAGCTGGAAGGAAGGGTTGGTAGGTGGAATGGAAGGTAGGAGGTGGGGCTGGAGAGTGAGGTTGGAGAGCGGGGGAGGGAATGTTTTTTGAAATTAGAATCTCAATGTTAAGTCCTCCAGGCTGTAGGTTGCCCAGGTGGAAGATAAGGTGTTGTTCCTCCAATTTGCAGTCTGATTCAGTTTCAGGTTAATGCCTGAAATATTGACTTGTTCACCTTCTGATGCTGTCTGGACTCCTGTACTCTTCCAGTTTCCTGTTTGTCTACTTTGGATACTAGTATCTGCAGGGTTTTTTTTTGTCTTTAATCACTGTGAGCTTTAAGTTCTGAATGAAGTTTACAACGTGTTAAAAAGGCAAAGCAGGTGCACTATGAACATCCATTTAAGTGCAAAGGGAGGATCACAAAAAGGGCAAGGCAGAAGCCTTAATGTGCATCCGGGTCTAATTCATAAGATGGACACTTGTGCATGTGCACTAAATATCTTGGTATCAGCAGCATTACAGTGAAATATGCAAGTGCACTCCCAAATGAGGCATTAAAGTGCAGAACTGTATTGTAAATGGGTCAGAGTAGTACAATGTGATGAAGCTGGTACATGTCTAATGCCAACCTCTGAGGATAGGGGTATGGATGGTCACTGTCCATGGAACATGCCCTGAGATGTTGGACTGCTGTCCAAGTCAGTGACTCAAAGGAAGAAGTGGTGAAATTGAATCATCACGTAATGGCTGTGAAGTTCATGTCGAGAATTGTCAGCACTACTTACTCTTCAGTGCATGAGAGAATAAGATAATGCATAACAACAAGGTGAGATTTCACACTAATACAACACAAATTCATGCAAAGAGGTCTCTCACTGCTTACTGGCAGATTCTCACCCCACCATTCCAAACTTTGACAGAAAATCTGACATTGAGAATCTCATTTCTGGTGATCTTGCCATTTTTTGTCAGTTAGTTTGCCATTGCCAAATTATTCAGGGGCTGGGAAATTCTACACTATTCATTCAAAGATAATGCTGTGAGCTAATTCTACCAGATTGGTATTGCCAGTTTTTAAATTTGTTTTTATTAATCATCTTCATTATTCACTGCTAAACATAAGAGTAGAGCAAAGGGAGTAGCTTTATCACCTCTTTTCCCAATGCTAACACATTTAAGTATTGCAGCAGAGTCATTATACAGTGATTAAGACTTGGGATCCTGAATAATTTCTTTCACACTACAATGAGTAGTAGTGAGCCAAATTGTAGTACTGCTATCATGGAGGAGGCCACTTAATTCATTACCTGGGGCCTTCCCACCCTGCACAGCTAAATGTTAGATCACACTGCATTTGACCATCACGAAACCATATGTTCAACAGCTTGCAAAACATTTACATGATGATTTTATATTTTAGCTACATCTTCAATAGAAGCCAATTGTATTAACTATTAAAAAACAAATTTATTCTTAACACATTGTTTTTCTATCTAGCAATGAGATTAACAATTTACAACTTGTGTCATAACAGTTTTATGTAGTTTGCATACAATGGATTGTGATTCTGTCTCCTGTATTCCAAAGAAAAAGTGCATATAGACTGTAAAATAGACATGCTTCAGGGTGATCAGTGAACTGTATCACTAGGAATTAATTGATGCTTCTAAAGGAAACATCACAGTACACTAACAAATTTCTCGCATCATGTTGGGAATTAGAAACTATTTAAAGGTATAGTTCATGAGTTGGTTTCAAGAAGCCATCTTGGTGTGCGAAATGCACAGATCCTTAAATGTAGCAGCATAGGCAGATAAAGTTGTAATGAAGGTTTGTGGAATACTCTCCTTCATTGGAAAAGGTATAGAATACAAAAATGGAGATATAATGATGAGACTATTTAAGACACTGGGGAGACCACAAGTGGAGTATTATGAGCAGTTCTGGTCACCACATCATAGAAAGGATATAATTGCTCTGGAGAGAATGCAGAGAAGATTTATTAGAATGTTGTTAAGGGCTGGAGAATTGTGGCTATGAGAAGAGATTGGAGAGGTTGGAGTTGCTTTCCTTGAAACAGAGAAGGGAGAGACTGAGGTATACAAAATTGTGAGAGATAAAGATAGGGTAGACAGGAGGAACTTGTTTCCTTCGGCAGAGAGTTTAAAACTAGGACTCGTAGATTCAAGCTCAGTGGCAGAACTCGAAGGGATGTAAGGGAAAATATTTTCAAGCAAAGGGTGGTGAGTGTCTGGAATTCGTTGCCTGAGTTCGTGCTGGAGGCAGAGACCTAAAACTCTTTTTAAAAGTACATGAATCCTCACCTTATGTGGTGTAAGCTGCAGGACTATGGGCTATGTGCAGTTCGATGGAATTAGCAAGGATAAATGTATGGCTTTGTATTGGTACGGACAAGGTGGACTGAATGGCCCACTTTTGTATCATTTCTCTGGTTCTGTGGTTCTATACTGGCCTAATTTTTCTGCACTAGGTCCATAGCCTTGAATGTTGCAACACATAAATGTTCGGAAGGCTGAAGTTTGAATAGCTTTACCAAATTGATTTGGAGCAAACCCATGGACGCTGCCTCCTCTGCAGCCCCCCCCCCCCCCCCGCCCCCCCCCCCCCCCCCCCCCCCGCCTCCAACACACACACACACACACACATGCACACACACACACACACACACACACTTCTGTTCCGCTTTCAGTGCCTTCCTTCCACTTTCCAATCTCTAACTCCATCTTGCTGCCAAGTACAGATCCATAGGCAATGCAGATGGCAACTACAGTATCCAGACATGCTACAGCCAATGTATAATTAGGAACTCACAATATACTAAAACATCTTATACATCATCAATGATGCCTGCTAATGTTGGAACACCCTTGGAGCTTAGACTGAGGTTGCATGGTCCGAACAATTCTCCTTTCTAATGACTTGTGTATATAACGCAAATAGTTAATAAAAGCAAAACAACAGCTTCTTCTTTGTCTACATTCTCAGTATGATCTCACAAGATAGCCTTTGTTTCAGAAGATCACCAAATTCTCTATCCATCCTGTAAGAATGCAGTAACATTTTTTTACCAAATCCAGGCTCCCATCAAAACATCTCCAAAATCACTTCACTATCCTTCCATAGATTTCACAATAGCAAAACTGAATCAAAATCTGATTAGATTGATTAGCTGGATGCTGGCTTGCAATATAGAGTGACTCTCCTTCTCAACCTCTTCCCTCGACTGAGGTATGGCGACCCTCAGATTAAACCATCACCAGTTATCACTGACTAATAAGAGAATAAGACAATGGTGACTTTGCCTCTTACTTAGGTAGAGGTGGATGACAGGCACCTTAAATTGTTGGATCCTGCTTGCAGCTGAACACTGCATTTTGAATGAGAACTTTTGTTAAATGTTTTCATGTTGTTTGTCACTGTATAGTGCAATCGTTCAATTGACTTATAGCCATAGAGATGTACAGAACAGAAACAGACCCTTCAGTCCAACTCATCCATGCTGACCAGATATCCCAACCTAATCTAGTCCCATTTGCCAGCATTTCGCCCATATCCCCCAAACCCTTCCTATTCATATACCATCCAGATGCTTTTTCAATGCTGTAATTGTGCCAGCCTCCACCACTTCCTCTGGCAGCTTATTCCAGACACGCGCCACCTTCTGAGTGAAAAGGCTGCCCCTTAGGTCCGTTTTATACCTTTCCCCTCTCACCTTGAACCTATTACCTCTAGTTGTGGACTCCCCCACCCCCAGGAAAATACCTTGTCTATTTATCCTATCCATGCCCCTCATGATTTTATAAACCTCTATGAGGTCACCCCTCAGCCTCCGATGCAGCAGAGAAAACAGCTGCAGCCTGTTCAGCCTCTCGCGATAACTCAAATCCTGCAACCCTGCCAACATCCTTGTAAATCTTTTCTAAATCCATTCAATTTTCACAACATTCTTGCAGTTGGAAGGAAACCAGACTTGCATGCAATATTTGAAAAGTGGTCAAATCAATATCATATACAGCTACAACATGACCTCCCAATCCTTTACTCTGACAAATAAAGGAAAACATACCAAATGCCTTCTTCACTAGGAGAAAGGGAGAACTGCAGATCAGAGTCGATGAGTGTTGTGCTGCAAAAGCTTTTTCATTATCCCAAACACCTGTGACTCTACTTTCAAGGAGCTTTGGACATGGTTTCTTCATTCAACAACACCCCGCAGGACCTTACCATTAAGTGTATAACTCCTGTTCTAATTTGCTTTTGCAAAATGCAGAACCTTGCATTTATCTAAATTAAATTTCTATCCACCACTCCTCAGCCCATAGGCCCCTCTGATCAAGATCCCGTTGTACTCTGAGGTAACCTTCTTCACTGTCCGCTACACCTCCAATTTTGGTGTCATCTGCAAAATTACTCACTATTCCTCTTATGCTCACTTACAAATCATTTATATAAATGATGAAAGTGGACCCAGCACCAATCATGTGCCACTTCATCAGTCACCTGTCTGAAAAGCAACCCTCCACCACCACCCTCTGTCTTCTTCCTTTGAGCCAATTCTATATCCAAAAGGCTAGTTCTCCCTGTATTCCATGGGATCTAACTTTGCTAACCAGTCTCCCATGGGGAACCTTGGCAAACACCTTTCTGAAGTCCATATAAATCACATCCACCACTCTGCTCTCATCAATCCTCTTTGTTACTTCTTCAAAAGACTCAATCAAGTTTGTGAAACATGATTTCCCATGCACAAAGCCATGCTGACTATCTCTAATCAGTCCTTGCCTTTCCAAATACATGAAAATCCTGTCCCTCAGGATTCCCTCCAACAGCTTGCCCATGGCCAATGTCAGGCTCACCAGTGTGTTGTTCCATGCCTTTACCCTACCCCCTTTCTTAAATTGTGGGACCATGTTAGCCAACCTCCAGTCTTCTGGCACCTTATCTGTGATTATCAATGATACAAAAATCTCAGCAAGAGGCACAACAATTACTCCCCTAGCTTCCCTCATAATTTGAGGATGTACCCGATCAGGTCCTGGTTATTTATCAACTTTTATGCATTCCAAGACATCCAGCACTTCCTCCTCTGTCATATGGACATTTTTCAAGATGTCACACTCTATTTCCCCACATTCTATGTCTTCCATATCCTTCTCCACAGTAAACTCTGATGCAAAATATTCATTTAGTGTCTCCTGCGGCTCCACACATAGGCTGCCTCGCTGATCTTTGAGGGACCCTATTCTCTCCCTAGTTACACTTTCACCATTAATGTATTCATAAAAAATCTTTGGTTTCTCCTTAACCTTGTTTGCCAAATGTCCCCATTATTTCCCTCCTGGTTTCCCTCTTAAGTATACTCCTGCTGCCTTTATTCTCTTCAAAGGATTCACTCAATCTCTCCTGTCTATGCCTGACATTTGCTTCCTTCTTTTTCTGAACCAAAACCTCAATTTCTTTAGTCATCCAGCATTCCCTATACCTACCAGCCTTGCCTTTCACCCTAACAGGAATATACTGTCTTTCCACTCTCATTACCTCATTTCTGAAGGCTTCCCATTTTCCACCCATCCATTTACCTGCAAATATCTGCCTCCAATCAGCTTTTGAAAGTTCTTGCCGAATACCGCACCATTAGTCTTCCTCCAAAATCAGAATTTCAACTTTTAGATCCAGTCTATCCTTTTCCATCACTACTTTAAAACTTTTAGAATTATGGTCACTGGCCCCAGTTGACACCTTAGTCACCTGTCCTGCCTTATTTCCCAAGTGTAGTTCACGTTTTGCACCTTCTCTAGCAGGAACATCCACATACTGAATCAGAAACTTTTCTTGTACACACTTAACAAGCTTCTCTCTATCTGAACACTTAACACTGTGGCAGACCCAGTCTATGTTTGGAAAGTTAAAATCTCTTCCCATTACTCTTACAGATAACTGCGATCTCCTTACAGATTTGCTTCTGAATTTCCCACTGGCTATTAAAGGGTCAATAATACAACCCCAATAAAGTGATCATCCCATTCCTATTTCTCAGTTCCACCCAAATAACTTCCCTGGATGTATTCCCAGGAATATCTTCTCTAAGTACAGTGTAATGTTATCCCTTATCAAAAACGCCACTCCCCTTCCTCTCTTGCCCCTCTTTCTGTCCTTCTTGGAGCATTTGTATCCTGGAACATTAAGCTGTCAGTCCTGTCCATCCCGGAGCCATGTTTCTGTAATTGCTATGGTATCCCAGTCCCTTGCTCCTAACCATGCTCTGAGTTCATCTGCCTTCACTGTTAGGCCTCTTGCATTGAAATAAATGCAGTTTAATTTATCAGTCCTACCTTGATCTCTGCTTTGTTCCTGACTGTTTGACTCGCTCCCTTTCCAATCTGTACCAGTCTTAGATTAATTGATCTCTTTCTTTACTATTTCCCTGGGCCCTCCCCCTTCCCCCGCCTTACTAGTTTAAATTCTCCCGAGCAGCTCTAGCAAATCTCCCTGCCAGTATATTAGTCCCCTTCTAATTCAAGTGCAAGTCATCCTTCTTGAACAGGTCACCTCTACCCCAGAAGAGATTCTAATAGTCCAAATGTGTAAATTCTTCTCCCCTGCACCAGCTCCTCAGCCACATATTCATCTGCTACATCTTCCTATTCCTCACTAGCTTGCAGCACTGGGAGCAATCCAGATATTACTACTCTCGAGGACTCCTTTTTAAATTCCTGCCCACTTTCTATATTCTCCCTTTAGAATCTCATCCTTTTCCCTTCCTATGTTGTTAGTTCCGATGTGTACAATCACCTCCTGCTGGTCCCTCTCCCCTTTGAGAACATTCTGCACCCTCTCTGAGATATCCTTGATCCTGGCACCAGTGAGGTATCACAGCATTCTGATTTTTTGCTGTCAGCTGCAGAAACATCGGCTGTTCCTAAAGAGTCCCCTATCACAATCAATCACTTCGAGACTGACATACTCTTCATTACAGCACCAGAAACTTGGCTGTATTTCCCTGAGAATCTATCATCCCCTACATTTTCCAAAACACCAAACCTGTTTGAAATTGTGATAGCCACAGAAGGCTCCTGCACTACCTTCCTACCCCTCCTACCTTTCCTGGAGTTAACCCAGCTACCTGACTGTATCTATGGCTTTTCTCCCCTTTTATAACTCCCATCCATCACACCCCCTAGCTCTTGTAAATTCTTCATTGCCTCTCTCTGCTGCTCCAACCAATCTGTGCAATCTGATAGAAAGACACTTCCTGCAGACATAACCATCAGTAGCATGGAAACTCTCCCTAAACTCTCACATCTGACAGGAGGAGCACATCGCTCTACTAAAGGCCATCTTTGTTCCTTCACAATCTACAGACCCAGAAAATAGCACCATCATTTTGCTCTAAACAAAACAGTGCTCCAGGCTAACTTAGTACTTACGGTTTATATTTTTAAAATTTAATCAAGGGACAGTTTTCAATAAAACACAATCAAGAACAAGCCCACTCTACTCACTACTGTAGACTTACAGCAAGGTTTCACGTTAAAAACTATGCACTTATCTGTTCCTGTGCTGTGAGCTCTTTCACACAGGTTCCTCCGAGGTCAGCTGTGAATTTTGCTGTTTGTTAATTTTTCTTACATGCACTTTGATGTCCAGCGATACACAAACTCAAACAGCAAAGACAGTAACTGTGCAGACTCACTGCAGTATCAGTTAGCAGTGTAGGTTTCTTTCTCTCTCTACTTGCTGACCACTGCCTCATATTCGTCTTTCTTCCTTTTAAAAGTGCCGTTGGTTTGACTTTTTTTTCTCCAAAGTTCCAAAACAATGCAACAGCACATAAAACAATAATTGTTGCTCCTGGAATTTGAGGAAATCACCTCCAACACCTAAAATACCTCAAAAAGAGCAGCTCTTACAGACACAATCTTTTTTTCCCATCCTCCATCTTGGATTTGTGTGGTCCAACTTTGACATTTGGCATCCATGCTATGGGCCATTGGATTGCTACTGGTGTATATGTGACACACCTCCAGTCATGTTGCTCCAAGATTGGGGTTTTCACGCTAGAAACAGCTGGAAGCACTGTGCCACCACTCTGAGAGTCTGGCTTTATGCAGCGTACAGTGACACTACACACTCAACTATCAAGCCTGTACCGGTCTAAAATTTTTACAGTATAGTTTTCATATCTAAATACTGTGGTCAAGATTGAAGATGATTTTATTTGCCTGAGAAATTGAATCAATAAAAACTATGTGAGACTTTGCGAGATGACTGGGAATTGCGAAACAAGATGTGTGAATTTGATTTTGAGAATCTATCTAAACCTGAAGCGACTCTGGTCTACCAGAAATACACTGCAATCTCAACAGTATAAATAACCATCAAGATATTTAACAGGTGAAATATAAAGCTTGGTTCCTGATATTGCAAGACTATATTCGCAAATAAGTGTGAGGACAACAGAGTGGAAAAGTAATGTCTGTTATTTATGTCAACTAGCAAGGCTGAAAAATAGGTTGGAATGCCTGGGCAAGATTGGTATTGATAAGCTGATTTCAAAAATAAATCTTGCTGACGTTTTCCTTTTCAAAAAAAAATCAGTGTAATTCTGAAAAAGAATTAATCCAAAACAAAACAGTGGGTTGTTTGCTTTGGTTTTTATTACCTGTCTAAGGGGTCTGATCATCTTCCACTGCAATGCCCTTGCTTGCCTTTGTGCATGTCTCTAAATGAGTTTTTAGATGAGACTGTGCTCGTGTAAAACAGTTTCTCCAACTTTTTATATTTGTCGAGGAAGATACAAAAACCCCAGGAGAGCCACATGTTACTTCCATTATAATGTCGACATGAACCCAGTGCACATGGATGAATTTCAACACAATCTATATCTCTTTGTTTTGAAACAAATGGAAGGTTTTGTTAAATATTTTCAGGAAGACAATACAAATGATTTAAATTTAATTCATCCAATAGAAAGTAAAATTTTGCTTGGACTTAATTCTTACATGCTACACTCTTTTACTATGTTTTTCTTTTCAATGGAGAATATAATCAGGCAGGTTTAACATGGAAATCTGATCTAAATCTGTTGGCTTGTCGATGTGTAATAGGTTAAAAGTCCTGTCAGTGCCTATGAATAAATTACCTGTTGATGGCATTTAATAGCATTAGGTTAGTGTAGGAACAAGGATAGGAAATTCCCTCTCCATTGATAGTAAAAGCGTAGACTTTTATGTTAACTGTTTGGCATTACATTTGAACATAAATATTCTGAGGTAACATTTTACAGGCTTGCTGAGCAAAATGAAATTGTTGATTATCCTGACAACAGGATACAGTTTTGTATATATTCACTACACAACAATATCACTAAACTGTGTTTTTCGCCCTCCTCTTTATAGCAAATATTTAGACATTGAAACTTATATTTATGGTGCGGGTGGTTGTCAGAAGTTAAATGAAATGGAGCCACCTTGATTAAGATACCATTTATTACAGGTCATTTATTAAGAAGGTGGAGTTCAACTGCCTTCTTGTAGGTACACGCACAGTGGTGTTCAGAAAAGAGTTCTAGGTTTCTGATCCAGTAACAGTGAAGCAACAGAGATATGGTTCCTAGTCAGGATGGAGAGTGGATCAAAGAGGAACATGCAGGAGTAGTATTTACATGCATCTGCTTGTCCTTCTAGAAATATAGGCTATGGTGCTCAAAGGTGCTTTCAAAGAAGCATTGGTGAGTTATTGCAATGCATCATGCTTCTGTAGAACATAAATTTCAATCTCTGGATTATGAATCCTGTGAGACTACCACTGTCTCACTATCTTTACAGTAATCAGTATCCTCAGCAATTTCTTGTTGTTCTATCACAAGGCAGATGCACTTTTTTGTTTCTAGACTTAATGAGCTTTTCTTATACCTGCGTTTTGCTCTCTCACGTGGGGT
Source organism: Hemiscyllium ocellatum (assembly GCF_020745735.1). Classification (NCBI taxonomy): domain Eukaryota; kingdom Metazoa; phylum Chordata; class Chondrichthyes; order Orectolobiformes; family Hemiscylliidae; genus Hemiscyllium; species Hemiscyllium ocellatum. The sequence continues at coordinate 56,226,222 of NC_083416.1, forward strand.
CTAGTTCTCTGCAATTTCGAACTCTCGAACTAGACAGCCTGCAATGATTCCCAATTACCTGTAGCTTTGGTACACAAAATAGTGAGGTAATTAACTAGGTCAGTGAAGTCAGCAGAGATCTTGCCAAAGATTGGTAGAGTCTGCAGGATAAGCAAATAGACATCTGCACAAGGCAGTCATACAACATAACATTGCCTTCCAGAATATTTATGAGAAGTAGCAAAGCCAAAGAGAATTTTGAATTGGCTGAAAGTTCTGGTCATAATTTTAGATATTCATAGTATGAATAGCATAAGAGTTGAGAGTGTGTTGCTGGAAAAGCACAGCAGTCAGGCAGCATCCGAGGAACAGGAAAATTGATGTTTCGGGCCAGGAATTCCTGACGAAGGGCTCCAGCCTGAAACATTGATTTTCCTGCTCCTCGGATGCTGCCTGACCTGCTGTGCTTTTCCAGCAACACACTCTGAACTCTGATCTCCAACATCTGCAGACCTCACTGTCTCCTGAAAAACATATGAATCTAGTTTACAAAAATAAGAACTGAACATTTGTAATACTAACAATCCCATCACACACAAATTGAAGAATTTAGATTTATGTCTAATTACTACCAGTCTGATAGATTGACTTAAAATGGTGGAATCTGGAATCAGGTTAGCAATAGATTTAAAGAGTGTGTCCTTGTTTACAACCATAGCAGATGTGTATAAGGATATAGAGAATTGCCTTGAGGTAAGAGTGTACTTTGTCACTTCCTATATCCTACTGACAGCATTGGAGACAAGTACACCACCACTACAAGGTGTATATGATGGGTTTGCTTTTATTCAAGCAATTATGATTGTGTTCTTTTTCTTTCGGAAGCTAGTTGTTCTGCAATCCAGTTTTGATTGCTCTGATGACATTGAGAACTCACCATAATTGTTGATCATGGATCCAAAACTATTACAATGGCATGGGCTAATGTGAGCACATCTTGACCTATTGTTATGAACACCAGACTTTTCAAGACAGTTATGTTTTTAAATATCTCCTTTAGTGTGATCTTTTCTGAGTCCCAGTCTCAGCTGTTTAAGAGTCCCCACCTGTATGATCGTACCAGAGAAGGACAATTAACAGCTCCCTTCCAGGAACCCTGTCTAATTGAGGACAATGAAGTTGGGGAGAGTTGAAGGCTTAGAGAAGGGGACTTGTGAATGCAGCTGTGGAGTTCTGGCACATAAATTTCCAGGGTGGGAGTAAAATAAAGGAAATCTTGCTTATTGCCTGTCCTAATCATGGATCTCCAGACACATGCTAGGCTTGGCCTTTGGGAGTGCACCATCCACCATCAGGGAGTCCTATAGCATTGCCAAGTTAGCTGGACAGATAGCTGAATCACTAATCACTTGGCCTCATGAGAGATTGCTTCAAGATAGGAATACCTCAGTTAGAAGACCTGAGGTGCACATTTCAACATTTCCTGTCCTCAAAGCTGCCTTCATGTGGATTATAAGATTCGGCCCAATGTCTCTTCTCTGGATTCAGCATCCACTACTGTCTGATTCTTATCCTGTGAAGGTTTTTAGAACATTTCCCTGGACATTAATTTGTCCCATATAAATGCAAGTTGTAATGGCTGAATTGAAAGGACTTCTGGGCTGATGGACAATAAGAAACCCATACTTCATTGATTTAAAAAAAAACTGTCACAGAATAAGTAACCTTACCCTACTGAATAGCCAAGGCATCTGTACAGATATAAAAATGAAAATTCCTAAAGCTGTTGGACAAAATGGTTACACAGTAATAACATGACTAATGATTTAATCTTTAGTATGCTGGATGTGCATTATAAAGAATACTACAACACCTCTTTGAATGGTACACAGGCACTTTATAGTGTTGCTTGGTAAGAAATGTGAATACAATTGAGGTCAGAGAATAATCAGATTTTGTGTCTCACTACCAGAGGTTTAACATGTTGTTGGGAGAACTTCACAGCATCATGACTACTTAACAATTATTTTCATTGAAATGTGCTCTGATGGATGGAACAATCAAAAACTGTTATAAAATAAAAGAAAAAAAATTGTGATGCAGTGGTAACACGATTTAAAACAGTGGAATCCTGTGACCTTCCACTCATCTTTAAACTCTTAACTGTATTTTCAAAGAGTGACTGATTTAAAAGGAATTTTATCACCAATTAATAATGACATTCATTGTGCATGAATGAACTCTGCTGGCCGTGAGAGTATTAAGTGGTGCTTACATTTCAATAGAAGAGGTTGTTCCACAGTACATTCTATAGTAATAGTGACAGGCATTGCACTTCCATGCTATGGTGCTGAAATAGTCTACCTCTGTGCTGTAATCATTCTATGATTCTATAGCAGCTGCTCTTTGGATGCTCTATTGCTTGTTCCTGCTAACCATTTACCTAATTTTTATTGAGGCATTTAGATTCAATTGACAGAATGTGTGGTGAGCGTAACTCATTTCTATCACGCAAATACAGCAACCTCATGCAATTCAATGTATTGTGATTGTGGGACAGACAGATACAGCCTTTGCTAGGTTAGTGATAAAGAAGTGCATTTTGACTGCAACGTTTGGATTTCTGCATTAAATTTTCATTTGACTTCAGTTCTTGAAGGACATATGTGTACTAACCTGAGTTACTTTGACAGAAGATTATCGTCCATTATATTTGTAATTTTATATGCATCTATGTAAGGATTGCTTTAGTCTGTGTTGGCTATATCTGCTAAAATGTCGTTGTCTTGTTTTTAAGAACTTAAGTTAGTATATGAACAAAAATACATCATTTTGGTGACAATATTCATGTGTTATCAACTAATTGAGCTTTCACCCTGACTAATGTCATCATATTACAGTATAAGTTTATAAACAATGCATAGAGACATCTTTCATGTAGTGTACATTCTTTTAATATATTACAACTGATCAGCAAGAATCAATTTTCTTTTAAATTAAATGCCAGCCTCTGGATATTTTGAGCAGTTATAGTCTTAGTTTAGTAATCCAATTATGTTGTACTGTAAACAGCCAGACAAATTGAAATCAATTCAAATAACTCATGTTGGGCATTTTCAGGAAGCTTTTAAACAGCTTTTAAACATTCTGCATCAGAAAGCATAGTATTAACCTTTCTTAATTGATTTGTGGTTAAATTAGCAGGAAGACCTTTCCTATGGGGCCATCAAAAATACTTGTAAATTAGGGTTCAAATGAAAACTGAAAATTCCAACCCCATTTGGAAATAAACTTGCTGATGTCCCAGCCAATGCCCAATTTTATGCAACAGTGCAAAATATCACTGCAGAGTGATTGCTCAAAACTTCTATCTACTAATTCCAGCAAAACCTCAAAAGCCTCTCAAAGGCTAGACACATGTTTGAACTTAAAATCTGCATTCTAGAGGTTGGAATTTCCATTAATGTCAGTTAGGATAGGGAAACTGACACCTCTTGTGAGGGTCTGTATGTAGAATGGCAGTCTACAGTCTTGAGGATACGGTATGGAATGCTGACTTTATACTGATCCACTTAAATCTACTTTTAACTCGAACCCAATCTAACATTTATGCTGGTGTTTTGAGTGGGAAGGAAAAAATGACAGGTTTGTCATCCTCTGAAAGGCGTTCTTAATAATTTTTGCTGCTAAGAAAGATACTGTGTAAAACAAATAAAGGGACAAAAATTAGAATGATGCTCCTACCTGATCTTGCTCCTCTTTATGACACAATGGCCTAGCTTGTCTTCCTAGAAGAGTCAGTGCAGTTAAGTGTGTGGCTGTTGAAATGTTAAGTGAAGGTGCAGAGGAATTTGCACATAATTGAGAGGTTGAGAATGAGCGAGATAGAGTAAGAATGTTGAGAGGAATGCAATGGCAAATGTATGCAAACTGAAGTGAAAATGGAATGCTGCGTTCAGTTGGTGGCTGTGCACATACTAAGGTGTGCTAAGAAATTGTTGCTATTATATAGGGTGAAGGGCACAAAGAAGTGATGAGTGCATATAGACGAAACTTAGCACACGGTTGTGGTTGTATACTTTAAGGGTAATAGGGAGGTTGAGAATTATTGAGTGGGGTAAAGGAGTGCTAACAGGTGCAGCTGGGAAAGATGGAATAATCATAAGGCTCATTCATTCTTGTTTCCTTGTTGTCATCATTGAATGTCTTCCTGTACTGAAGCAAGGTCTCAGAGGTGATGCTGCTGGTACTGACTATCACAACCAAATCAAAATCTACTAATACGCCTCTGAATTCTGGGAAACATGGCTTTCTTTTCGAATTGTCTTCCTCCACAAGGATCTCAAGGGAAACTTCAAACAATCCAAGAGTAGGCCAGCAGCTCATTTTAGAGAATTTCCTCCTTACAGTGGGAAAATTTCAAAGTAGGAAATGTAAATTGGCTTTAAGAACGATAGTTTCACTTAAAACATACCGTGGGCGGCCTTTCAGAAAGTTTGTGCTGAAAAATTCATGACGCAATCAATAAGAAGGACAGTTTATTTAATTCACCATGATACAAAGTTCACCATACACTTGTTTTATTTATGGCTTTGTCTTGAATATTAATATTTGATTATTGCAATAGTTGTAAGATCAATTAATTTTGAACAAAAAAAAATTGTGTAAAATAGATGAAAAGTAAGATGAAATTTGATATATTAGCCCAGTGGAAAAAATGTAGGGCAATTTGTCAGTAAATTCTCCCAAAACCAATGAGGGAGATTTTTTATGCTTCATTACTTGAATGCATATAACTATGTCGGAACTATTTGGTAGGATTGCCTAATAATTTTGAAGTTCCTTCTTTCTGGTTATAAAATTATTTTATCAATTTTAGTCCGTTTGTATTTTATATAATACACAGCCTAACTGACAGAACAGGTCAATAACCTAATGTCAAGCCTTCAGAAATGGCAGTTTGAAGCTGAACAATTCAAAAGCTACTTGTTCTATTGTTTTGCCCCTTCGTTCTCTGTGGAAAAGTACATGGCTGCCATTTTATTCCTGTCCCATCTTGGAAATTTCAACTTAAACTTGACAAAGTCTGACAAGTTTTACATTCAACTGAATTTGATTCCCAAGCAGAGTTTGGAAAACATAACCCTACGATTCTAACACTTTGTCAGTTTATAGTTAGAGCAGTCACAGAAGGGTTGTGGTAGTGCAGTATCATGGAACAGAAAAGGCAGGTTTGGATACAATCTTATTTCCAACAAGTGGAATTTCTCCTCCCCTGTCTGGTGTTAGTAACTGTGCAAAAGTTGGGAAAGTATGGTGAGAATAAAATAAATCAGAATCTCAATATCAGGAAGATGTTTTATGATTTCAAGCTTCAATTGGTAACGTTCAAATCTTGCTATTAAGCAGCAACTATCTTGTTTCCATGTATTTGCTTCTCTTTATTAGCCAAGCTTGCCTTATTTCTACATTGCTTGCAATTTTCAACTTCTTCCTGTATAAAGCAGATGGTGCAAATTCTTAAGATGAACATCGGAACAGATACAGCTTACTGACTACCTGCACCAGCCTTCATCTGACTCTAATGTCCCTGCATGTTCCATTGAGACCATCCTCCTCAAACTTTGGTCCACAAGTGAGTGACAACAAACCAATGAACTCACCTCATCATTATAGCTGCGTCGGATCAACTTTCTCGCCAGTTCAACACTTGACTTTAGATTAGATTCCCTACAGTGTGGAAACAGGCCCTTCGGCCCAACAAGTCCACACCGACACTCCAAAGTGCAACCCACCCAGACCCACTCCCCCACACCCAACACTATGGGCAATTTAGCATGACCAATTCACCTAACATGCACATCTTTGGACTGTGGGAGGAAACTGGGGCACTTTGAGAAAGCCCACACAGACACGGGGAGAATGTGCAAACTCCATACAGACAGTTGCCCAAGGCAGGAATTGGACCTGGATCCTTGGTGCTGTGAGCCAGCAGTGCTAACCACTGAGCCACTGTGCTGCCCAACTTTGGAGCTGAGGGACACTTATGCTTTACATACTTCTGCCAGGTCACTTTGCTAACAGAGACACGCTAACATTTCACTTATTGGCTTTATTTCTTGGCATTGACTCACTTTGCCCATGATTTGCGGCTGCCAGCCTCTGCTTCTTGGGTTGCTTTTTAGCAGAATGCAAGAAGCAGGCAGTTTTTCACAGTGAGGAACATGGAACAATCAAGTGACTCACACATGTAGTTGTACTGCAGTGAGTTAAGTAAACATCACAAATAGGAAGTGTGACAAACACATGGCATATGCTTCAAACAAATTGTTGCCTTGTTTGAAAATCAAAAATGAGCCAACGTTAGTGGGGCCAGGAAGAACATAGTCAGTCGGGATACTTTCACATTCCATCAAGGGCTTTTTGACTCCAATCCAAGGGCTGACCTTCGTCAGTCAGTCAGGTCTTGAGTTGAAAGGGCTGGAGCTGGAAAAGCTCATAAGGTTAGGCAGCATCCAAGGAGCAGGAAAGTTGAAGGGCATAAGCCCTTCATCGGGAATGTGGAGGGAGAAGGGGAGGGTGAGAGATAAATAGGGGGGTTGGAGTGGGGTTTGGGGCAAGGTAGCTGGTAAGGTGATAACTGGATGCAGGTAGGAGGTAATTGTAACAGTTTGTTGGGGTGGGTGGAGCAGAAAGTTGAAGGGTCGCAAAGCAGAAGATGAAGCTGAGATGCCTAGCATTCACCCCTGCTTCTTGAATAAGATCACCTTGTAGATATATCAGACAATGAGTTCTGGTAACGTTTCTTTGAACTGTAACATATTCTTCCGCAGTCTCTTGGATTACAGCAGTACCTGTGTGCATTTTCAAGTCCTTAGTGTTACAGCATGGGAATTGCTGAGTTCCTCCTCCGTACCTTTTATCTTAGCCTGCTGGACACACTTTCCTCATTCCTGAAGAAGGGATTATGCCTGAAACATCGAATTTCCTGTTCCTTGGATGCTGCCTGACCTGCTGCACTTTTCCAGCAACACATTTTCACCTCTGTAATACAGTAAACAATAAACAGTCAATACCCTCAGTAGTTACTCCAACATTACCTAACCAGACTTTTGTTTAAACAAACCAAGACTTTATGAATAATTTCGGACTTCACTATTTATTAACTATACAATAACTTTAGCAGAGGAAAATTTTATCAATGAGGTAAACTGATTATTGTCTAAGCTTTCAACCCTAAACATTTTGTTTCAGGCCTCATTCAGGCAAAATTGAGACAGACAATCAAACACAGATTAACTAAAATAACTAAAACTGTCCAGATTATTTCTGTCCAGATGATTTTCACAATGTGTTATTTCACAGTCAAAGATTCCTTGGTTGCCTTTCTGGAAGCTCCAACTCAGGTCACCTTCTCAGTTCACTCAGGTACAGGTCATAATACGTCTAACTCAGCCTGTTATTCTCTTGGCTTCAAAAAGCTGGTTTGGGAGATGAGGCAGGGAGATTCCAAATTGTTATGTTGTGTTGCCAGCAGCCAAACTTCCAGAAAACACAGTTTAAAAAAAACAACTTCAACTCTGGTTCCACCCTGATAGACAGAACATCTCCCCCTGCTTCCTCCTCCCACTCCCAGAGGCCTCAATTACCATTCAAGATCTGCCATTGGCTTGAACATTGGGTGTCTTCGAGACTTGCTGGGACCAATTTCCAGGCACTGCCCTTGTTAGTAGTTAACTTTTGCTATCTGTTTAAACACAGTACTCTTCCTATGTTCCTATGATCAAGAGGCAATCTACAATTAGCTGGATCAGTGGTGCTGGAAGAGCGCAGCAGTTCAGGCAGCATTCAACGAGCAGTGAAATCGACGTTTCGGGCAAAAGCCATTCCTGATGAAGGGCTTTTGCCCGAAACGTTGATTTCGCTGCTCGTTGGATGCTGCCTGAACTGCTGTGCTCTTCCAGCACCACTGATCCAGAATCTGGTTTCCAGCATCTGCAGTCATTGTTTTTACCTACAATTAGCCTCAGGCTGGACCTCACAAACAAACAAAAGCTTGTTTTTTTCTATTTTCTTTCCTCCTACCACAAGCTGTTTCACAAAGTTCATAAGTCATCTTCAGCTCCAAGATAAAATTGATAAAAGAATAAATCTAAAAATCATGAAAAATCAGCGAGGGTTCGAAAAATAGTGCAACAAATTAAACGTGATCTTTTACAGTAGCACTTCCTTAAGCAGTATTCTATGATGAGGTGATTCTAAAGTGGGTAACTAGTGACACTTGGCTTTTATAGCTGCATTTACTAAGACTGTTGATCAGATAGTGATGAATGTAAAATAAAAACGCATTTACAAATGTGAATCATAGAATTCCTACAGTACAGAATAGGCCATTCGACCCATTGATTCTGCACTGAATTCTCACAAAGAATTCTCACTAATGCTCACAAACAAAATCACAATGAAGTTCACCATAATTGATATGTAATAATCAATGTCTGGTAAAATTCAGTTCGTTGCCAATACAATCATCTTAAAAACTGTATAGGCAAAAGTTCAAATTTTACCAATAATATTAACAATTACGAGCCAAATAGAGACATGACAGTGAACATCAATGCTTTTGGATTTGTGAAAGGTGTTTTTTCTAAAAGCCATTTTGGAATCTAAGGGCAGAGTCTTCCTAGCATTTGAATAACATATGTGTTAGTAGGGCCATTGAGAAAACATGACACAATTAGAAAAATTAGATTCTCGACCTCGAAACAAAATGTTTGTCTCTTACAACTAAGTTTTGATTGGTGAGTTGAGAATCTCACTGGTGGGTGGCAAGAATCCCATTTGCACACATTTGCTTTTCAGTCATACATAATCTTGTCTCATTCATGTGCTGTTTGCTATTTTACCAAGCAGTGGGAAAAATTACACAATAATAATTCTGGAGCAGGTATCTGGGCGCTCCAGTTTGCCACTTGCTCCTTTGGACCGCCATCTTGACTCACAATCTCCAATATCTTAGAGCACACTCTCAATGGACAATGTACATCTGCATCTTTAGTCTGCAGGCATGCACCAATCTCACCACATTATCATGGTACATCTCCCACTGACTTGAACTGCAGTTCAGCACTTCAATACTGCACTTTGGAGCTCATTGCAACCAGAGCATGTTGTGCGTAGATACAGACATCCATCTCTTGTATCAGGACAGGATACAATATTAAGGCTCTTAAGTTGCTCTCTTAATACTCACAAATTCTGCACTTGCTTGGGTGCTCAAAACATCTCTAGGTTGCCTTTTTTTAAAATTATGGCCTCATTCAGAATGTAAAGGCTCACAATATTTTGATCTTGTCTTGTCTTTTGGTGCAGATCTAAAGCCAGGCAGCTTGTCATGGCTGCCAACAATGATCAGTCAAGGGATTGACGTATTGCTGTGCGATACCATGCTATGTCAATGTCACACCTACATCAGTCCCAGAACCTTTCTCAGCAAAAGTACTAAATATACTTTAGACAGATGGCAATGTCTCGTAGTCTAAGCAGACCAGAGTGTAGTCAGATCAAGACACTTGTTATCAAGTCAGGTAGTCTCTCCACGGTTGGTCTCTGGCAGACAAAATTAGAAATTGCTGGAAAAGTTCAGCAGGCTTGGCAGCATCAGAATTAACATTTCAGGTCGAGTGACCCTTCATCTATTTTTGTCTGTGATTTACGGCATCCTCAGTTCTTTCGGTTTTTATTGAGTCTGATTTATGTCAAAACACTTGCACATGATCAATCAGCCCCTTATGTCACCCAGGGTCAGGGATTATGTATCCCTACAGTCCAGGTATTGGGCCACAGTCAGTCCCACAGGTCCAGTACAACCAGTTCAGAGATTAGTGGCAAGTCAGTCAGAGTGCTATATAGAGATCAGACATTCCTAATCAGTCAGGGCTGTCATTCTGTGTCGGTTAGGCCACAGTCAGTCCTGAGGTTCTAATCACTGGAAGGTAAGGTGGATTATCAGGAGGCGCTGCTCTGCTGGAAGTCAGCTCATGGGATTAAAGGCAGCATGCTGGGATTCCGAGCAGACAATAATTGTGACAGGTGCCAACTCCATATATAAGTGTTGGAGACAATAATGCATTGGAGAACATGGGTTACTGTGGGAGGGCAGGCTGTCAAAGGTCACAGCAACCCAGGCTTTGCTGGTGGTCAATACATCGTGACGGTTTGGAGGCTGTAAACCTGGATTTCAAGTTGCCACATTGAGCTACTGGGAATGAAATGGATGAGTTGAGTGGGAACATGTGGAATCTCAAAACTGAAGGGGTCTGGTAGAAGTGTAAGGAAAGAAGGAATATGGAGGTTTGGATGATCATCGAGATTAAGAGGCTGAACCTGTGACATATTCTGTAAATGCAATTTATGCTGCCTTTGATCTTCATCTGAATTGCAAATGGACAATGGAACTGGAAAAAGTTAGAAATGTATCAAAGGACATAGGCTCAACTTGTAAGAATTGTAAGACCCTTCTAGGGCATTAATCAGGCACTTACGCAGTACATGTCTGAGAGAAGTAGCAGTGTAGAATTCTGTAGATGAAACACTTGCACTGAGTTAAATGTAAATCCTAGCCACAAGCATCCTGACTATGTCATTGGTCATTGCAGATGGATCATTGTCATCTCTGTGAAGCACAAGGTATCAGAGGAGGCCTTAAACATGGTACCTGAGGGCCACAATTCACAAAGACAAACCACCGTCTCATTGGCTGCACAATATCACAGACATTTCCTCTTACCTTGAACTGTATTTGACAAGATGCAATGCTGCCTGTTTGAACATCAGTGGTAGAGGGAGTGGATGTTTGTGAATTTAGTGCCAATTATGCCTCATGTTGGATTAATAATTGAAGAGTTGTGCTGTTTAAGAGCTTAATATACTGATAAAATAGAGGTCCAAGTACTGCCTAGTACCATACAAGTCTGAAAATAACTGATATCATAACCTAGTCAGACTCTGGCCTTGTTCATACTCCGTTGGGAGATTGGCAGGAGATACAAGGCACAGCAGGGTTTTGGTGGCTCTTATGGTGCAGTGGTAGTATTCCTACTTCTGAGCCAGGAGGCACGGACTCTCATCCCACCTGCTCCAGAGATGTGTCCCTGAGCAAGTTGATTAGAAAATATCCAACTATAAACTGCAAAGTCCAGCAAGAAGCACTGCTTAGAGGAGGTTGCATGCATAGTTATCTGTAACTGCAAGTTGTAGTCTAAGATGTTAATTAGCATAATTTAGCTTTTCAAGTAATCTGAATCCACACTACTCAATCTGTGTTACTTACCAATAACTGATGAAAACACACCACCTTTTATCTTTAGTTTGCCCACAGGCAAAGTAAAAAAATTGACTGACTCAAAACTCATTTCTTGAAGTTACCTCGCATTCTCCAAGGTCGAATACATTTGTGGTTATTTTTGTTCTGTCTTTCCGTTGAGTATGTATTGAAGCTGAGTCTTAACACAAAGTGTTTATGTTACTTGTTAAATGGGATTTAGAGATTTGGTGGCTGAGTAGATTGTACCTTTACCTATTAGGGCCAAAATTTGTCACACTCAGGACAGACAGATGAAAAATTCTCTCTTTCTGATGGCTGTAAGAAATGGACGTGAAATTAATCCAGAGCATGCTGAGCCTAGTTCAATAGGTCAGCAGCAGAACTTTGTTTAACTCTGGTGAACTCATAATTCTACACATTTTGGTGTGACCATGTCAATTTTCCAAGTCAACTATTCTTTGAAGCCAGTTTTCAAACAACTAAGTCAGAGTTTCCAAACATTTTACTTCTTTCAAACAGAAGGCAAAGGCCAAACAAAAGCATAGAAACTAAGTAGACAGAATATTTAGAACATAATTTAATGCAGAAAATTATTCAAATGTAAACAATATTTCACAATTGATAGAAACAATTAAAATTAAGGTTAAGGAGGTAGAACTGGTCTTGAGCATTAACAATAGTATCATAGTAAACATGTTTAACACCTATTAAGGAAAAGATGATTATATGGGTATAAAACAAGTTAATGATCTGTTGTCACCCTTCATTCACTGCCACCAACATCAAATTTTAAATGTAGCAAGGGTTTTTTTTAGGTTTTATATTGAATATTCTATTTTAAGGCAAAAATTATAGGCTGATGTATACCAGAAATCAGCTATGTGTCAATTTTGAGGAGTTTCAGGGAGGGTTTCCCTTCGTGAATGACTGTTCCCATGCTATGCTCCACAGTGTGTGTGATTGGAGAAGCTGACATTGGACTGGGGTGGACAAAGTTGAAAATCACACAATACCAGGTTATAGTCTAACAGGTTTATTTGGAAGCACCGGCTTTTGGAGCACTGGTCCTTCAACATGTAGTTATGAAGCTGCTTTTTAACATTCTCCACAGTGATTGACCAAGTATGATATCAGGGAGCTCTAGCAAAAACTGGCATTAATGGGGATCAAGAAAAAAGCTGTCCACTGGTTAGAGTCATACCTAGCAAAAAGAAAGTTTGTTGTGGTTGTTGAAGACCAGTCATCTCAAGTGCAGGTCATCTTTCAGGAGTCCAAGGTCCAACTATCTTCAGTTGCTTCTTCAATGACCTTCCCTCCATCACAAGGTCAGAAGTGGGGATGTTTGCTGATGGCTGCACATTGTTCAGCACCATTTGCAACTCCTCAGGTACTGAAGCAGTCCATACTCAAATGCAGCAAGATCTAGATAATATTCAGGTTTGGACCAATAAGTAGCACATATCAAAAAGGCCACAGAAATGCCAAGCAATGACCATCTCCACAAGAGAGAATCTAACCACCACCGCTTGTTATTCAATGGTATTACCATCACTGAATCCCCACTATCAACATGCTGGGAGTCACTGTTGACCAGAAACTGAGCTGGATTAGCCATATACATACTGTGGCTGCAAGAGTAGGTCAGAAGAAGGAAATCTTGCAGTGATTAACACCTCACTCTCTAAAATTTATCCATCATCCGCAACACACAATCAAGAGTACAATTTGTCTGGATGAATGCAGTTTCAACAACACTCAAGAGGCTTGAGACAACCCAGCACAAAGCAACCCAGTTGATTGGCATCATATTCACAAACATTTAATCCCTTCACCACCAAAGCTCAGTAGCAGCAGTGTGTGATACCTACAAGATGCACTACAGAAATTCACCAAAGCTCCTTGGACAGAACCTTCCAAAACCATAACTATTACAATCTAAAGGACAAGGTTATGGGAACAGCACCACCTGTAAATCCACGGACCATCCAGACTTCAGATGGAATTGAATTTGGACAAATGTGAGCTGTTGCATTTTAGTGAGGTCAACCAGTGCAGGACTTATATAGTTAATGGTAGGCTCTGAGGAGTGTTGCTGACAAAAGAGACCTAGGGATACAGATGCATTGTTCTTTGAAATTGGAGTCACAGGCAGACAGGGTGGTGAAGAAGATGATGGCAGGCTTGCCTTCATTGTTCAGAACATTGAGTATAGGAGTCAGGACATCATGTTGTGGCTGTACAGGTCATTGGGAGGCCACTTCTAGAATATTGCAAACAATTCAGGTTGCCCTTCTATAGGAAGAATATTGTTAAATATAAGACAATGAAGAAAAAATTTACAAGGATGTTGTCGGTCATGGGATTTGAGTTAAAGGGAGATGCTGAATAGACTGGGATTTCTTTTTCCCTGAAGCAACTGAGGCTGAGGGGTGATTTTACAGAAGTTTATAAAATGATGAGTGGCACCCTTTTTAAAGGGTGAATAGCCAAGGTCTTTTCCAAGGATAGAGGAGTCCAGAACTTGAGAGCATAAGGTTTAGGGTGAGAAGAGAAAGATTTTCAAAGGACCTAAGGGGTAACTTTTTTATGCAGAGAATTGATCGTGTATTGAACGACTGCCAGAGGAAGTGGTGGAGGTGGGTACAAGTACAACATTTAAGACATTTAGAGGGGTATGGCCAAATGCTGGCAAATGGAACTAGGTCAGATTGGGATATCTGGTCAGTGGGGACCAGTTGGATCAAAGGGTCTGTTTCTGTGCTAAATGACTCTGTGACTCTATACCACTATTTTTTTCAGAATAACTGGTTCAAAATCATAGAATTCCCTCCCTAAGATCACTATGGGTGTATCTGCAACCAATGACAGCAATGGTTTCAGTCAGTGCACTGCCACCACTTTCTTAAGGGCAACAAGGGCCACTAAATAATGGCCAGATACTGATGCCCATGAATGAATAAATAAATAAAAAAATGTTCACCACATAGTTTCCCACCATGCCTCTTATGTGATTGTTGAAGTCCGGTCATCTTTCAGGAGTACCTCAAGTTAGTGTCCATGGTCTTGTTGATGCTCTTCTCCCTCCAGCAGTGTCATCAGGATGTATCATTGTTGGAACCTTCCAGGACACATGGTGCTGACCACCATCTTTAAAACCTAGCTGTACATCAGGTCAGGCATTGCCAATCGGCAGCTTGCACAGTGCACATAGTGGGAAGAGAACAAAAAATAAATACGTCTGATATACATTGGTATCATGTTTGATACTTCATTATGAATACAAGTATACATTCATAAATGCATTGCTATTTTACATCATCACTTGTCTGTTCGACAGTTATTGTAACTGAAGCTATAAGAAACAAGTCACAGGTTAGCTGTTCTTAGCATTACCCCTTCTTAGAACTCTGTCTAAGGCTGTACACTCTTTCCCTAACATCCAGCAAAACTGAATATCTTCTCATTATGATGCTCCCGCTCCTTTAGCAAGGTTCTGTTGTCCATGTTTTTTTTCCTGAAGGTGTTGTAGGAGGCAACATTGCCAAGGCGGCTAGCTTGGATGGGTTTTAGGGCCAATTTGATCATAGCTAACAGATATTGCCACAGGATAAAGGCTTTCAAGTTTAAAAAACAAGCACTTGTACAATGAAAGGGAAGAGGTCAGTTCTCCCAGCTCCGCTTTTCTCTGGTTTGGTTTGGGTTTTACCAGTCTGGCTGTTCAGAGAAAGCAGTCAGTAAGTTTTGAGGCTACTGGTCAAAAAAAGGTTTCGTGGAAGAAGGTGTTCCATACTGAATCTCTCTGCCATCTCTCTCTTTCTCTCTCTCTCCCTCTCTTTGATATCTTACCTGAAAGAACTTATGTTTGTTTGTTTTTTCTTTTGTGCCAAGGGGTGTTTATGGGATTGTTGCAAGTAATTGGAACACCATCTTTAAGTTGGGATAATCCATTGGGTTTTCGGATAAGTTGTTATTCTATATTCGGTTCTCTTTTGCTTGTGTTTCATTCAATAATCTTGCAAATAAATTCTGTTTTGTTAAAAACTAAGTGGTTGGGCCAGCTGCATCACTTATGGAATATCCACTATATACCTGCATCAAACAACTAGAAAAGTTGTTGAAATGTTTTGAGGGGCTCTGGCCTAGTCCATAATACATTGCTCAATATTGGAACATCGCAGGTGGCATGGTGGCTCAGTGGTTAGCACTGCTGCCTCACATTGCCAGTGACCCGGGTTTGATTCCAGCCTCGGGTGACTGTCTGTGTGGAGTTTGCATATTCTCCCCGTGCCTCCATGGGTTTCCTCCGGGTGCTCCGGTTTCTTCCCACAGTCCAGAGATGTGCAGGTCAGGTGGATTGACCATACTAAGTTGCCCATAGTGTTAGATGCATTAGTCAGAGGGAAATGGGTCTGGACGGATTACTCTTCGGAGGGTCGGTGTGGACTGGTTGCATTGGAGGGCCTGTTTCCACGCTGTAGGGAATCTAATCTAATCACACACTAGAAAACCTTCAAACGGCTAAAAATGAGCACTTTCATTCAGCAACAACAAAAGATGAACAAAAAGTAAAGAAAAGCTGTATTTGCTTCTGGGACGTCTTGTCTGTTGATCAACAACATATTTACAATCAATAAATGATTCCTGCACCCTGCTTATATCCAATGGAACTCAGTTCAGTACATTCTTGCTCTTTGAGCCTGACATTGCTTTGCTCTATCAGGATGAAGCACCATCCTCACACTGCTGACTCTCTCCCAGCACTTCATGGTCCCTCACATGCCCTCGTTGCCTGCATCATTTATGCAGAGCACGAAATATTAAGATTGGTTGCACTCACTGCCTGAAATGCACTGCAAGGACAAACCAAACATTTGAACCTTATTTTCTAAAGCCTATTGTCTGTTCAATAACGTACCTATCTTAGAATGAGCGGCATTGTATCTACTTGTGGCCTCTGTCAGGGGATTTCTTAATGTTTTTAACAATGGTTTCTTCATGGAATCGTCAGCCACGGTTGCAAAGTTAGTCCTCATCTTCCAGTAATCATCCTTGTAAGGCATATGGACGCTTGAAATGAAGTTGGAACATTGGAGTTCTCAGCGGTATACCTTGGCACTTCCAGGTACCTAGCAAAGATGTCTACAGTGTGGTACTGATGATCATAGATGACTGGTATATTGATGAAATGGAACTGTTTTCTATTAATAAAGTCTGCTGCATTATGTATGGCACTCTTAATGTAATGAGTGTACAGACTTATACAGCTCTGCACTTGTAGAATGCCACTATATTCGTAAAGCTACTAACTTGGCTGTAGCACTGACTTCGTCATGGAGAAAAGAGATGAAGCAGCGTGACCTGGCACAAACTGCATCAATAACAGCCCTGATACATTTGTGGTTGAAGGTTGTGTGCTCCCCTGGTGGATCCTTGGAAGCATCCATTTCCATAAAAGCTGTCAATTTGGCAGGCACTGAGTTAAAATGGCCACCCACACCTTGAGATTGCAGGTCCTGCTCCAGCCACTACATTGCTCAATGACTACATTCCAGATCATCTACAGTCAGTGGTGAGTCCTTGGAGTAGGCCATTTGGACTGAAATGAGGAGAAATTTCTTCACCCAGGGAGTGATCAGCCTGTGGAATTCTCAGCCACAGAAAGCAAGTGAGGATTCAAAACATTGAATGCTTCCAAGACAGTGTTAAATATAGTTATTAGGGTTAAAGGGATCAAAGGATATGTGGAGAAAGTTGGAACAGGGGACAATGTTGAATGGTCAGCTAAAATTATATTGAATGGCAGAGCGTGCTCTAAGCTCCAAATGGCTTACTCAAACTCCAATTATTTATGTTTCTAGATTTCTATCTGGGGGAAATGGTATCCATGATAGTAGATGCTGGACCTCCTGCAGCTTCTCTGCATCCTGTGGGGTCCTTCTGCTGCTTGCTCGCCCCTGGATGTTGCTGCTGGTCATGGACTTGATGGCACATCTGTTCCTCCTCAATTTTTCTGCATCTTTATTATAACGTAGCCACAGTGATGCTGACCCCATCTGTCAGATCGATCCATTGGCCACAGTTCCAATGGACCTGTGTGGGAAATATCAGAAACCGAACAGAATTCATAGTAATGTGAGCAGTTAAGCATTCACATTACAGACAAGTAATGGTTTAACATAGTTCTCACTGCAGTGGGACATAGATGACTCTGACAAGGAGGGCCATGGAATGCCTCTGTCTGAATCTTTGATGTTGAGGAATACAGTGCAAGTCAGGCAATGCAACTAATTATAGGAAGTTAGTGCAGTATGATTATTAATAATTTGTCCCAAATACCCACTCCTACATCTCCTTTAAGTAAAGTATCATTGCATATAATAGTAAGTTGACAAATACTCACAGGTCAAAGTGAGACAAAATCAATCCACTACATACCCGAGTGTAGCTCTGATACCTTTGATTATCTTGTGAATTATAGTGAACTTTTTAAGGTCTTGTGTGATTACTTCTGCTTCACAGAGATGACTATGATCAGTTTGTCATGACCAATGACCTGGGTCAAGATTGTTTGGGACCAGATTTGTATTCCATGGACACGGCACATGTTAAACATGCAGGCTGTTATGATTGCAGATGTCTTCAACCTGTACTGTGTGAGTGCAGTGTATTATTGTTATTATTATTATTATTATTATTATTATTATATTACCGCTTAAGGGACTAACCACACTCCCAAATGGAGCCCACATGCTCAAACAAAAAAAATGCATTTGGTCCACTGCAGGAATAGTTTCAGCTATTTTGCAGATCCATTGTGAATTAATGATTCTTATGAGTATGGAAAGCAATGTAGATCACTCTTAGCACAGTGAGCACAGGTTCAGCCTGTTAATCAATTGCACCCCTCTTTGTATTGACCCGTCTTACAGAATTTAAAAGCTTCTGTCTTTTCTGGTCATTTAGCACAGATAAAAAGCCAGGCAGTTTGTCTTAGTTGTCAGCAGTGATCATTCCAGGGATACATCAAAGTTTCATTTTGTGTGCATGACGTATGCTTCAACAAATGGCCACGTCTCAAAGTCTAAAGGGAGTAGTTCTTGATCAAGTCAGGGGAAACATCTTTATTCATTGGGTCCTGACACAGTAAGCAAAAGGTAGTGTCTGATATCAGTCTGCGGGCTAGGATGCGAGCAGTCAATTGCTTGATATAAATGAAGCTGTCCATATCAGTGCAGTCCCGGGAGTGAGCCACAATCGGTCCTGCAAGTCTAGTGCAACAAATCCAAGGATTTGCAGGAGGTCAGTTGAAGAGCTGCACAGAGATCAGTCAGGAGCCCAATCACCCATCTGTTGGGGTTGTCCATCCAATTCAGTCTTAGGGCTTGGCACAATAAAAGTCAAAGGGGGGGCTATCAGGGCCAATGCTATGTTAGGGAAGTGAGAAAAGTCAATTCTAGAGATTGGAATCAGAAGGATGGGATGCTGGGACAATATTTTCCTCCAGTTATTATCTGCAGATAATGATTGTGGATGTAGGGCACTCAACATATCAATATGACATTGGAGGACATGGTTTACTGCATTGGCTGGGGAAGCAGTTGCTCGGTCATCAGTTATCATTATCACTATGGCTTTGATGGAGGAACAGTGCAACATTACGACAGCCATTTTAGATTCTCTACAGTATGGAAACAGGCCCTTCAGCCCAAACAAGTCCACACCGACCCATCAAAGAGTAAACCACCTACACTCATTCCCCTACAGTTACCCCTGACTAATGTACCTAACACTACAGGTAACTTAGCATACCCAATTCACCTAACCTGCACATCTTTGGATTGTGGAAGGAAAGCAGAGCACCTGGAGGCAACCCACGCAGCCACGGGGAGAATGCCATGACTAAGTTGGAGGGCCAGGACTTCAGGGGTAATGTTGTGAGTTGATGTTATAATTTAACAAGACATATGAGAATGTATAGAAGCTCAGTGCTAATGGGCTTGATAAAGAATGCAAGGTAAAAAAAAATAGATGTTCAGGAATCTGCAATTCACTGTGCCAAGAGGGACCTATGTTGCTTCCCATACTCATGGGAACTGTAAAGGTCAAAAAGACAAAGCAAGGCAGAGATGCCATGAGCATCTGAGTAAGTGCAAAGTGAGTGAGCACTAAGCGAGCGCAGAAGGAGCCCCATGTACATCCTGCTGCATTTCATGAGCTGGATACTTGTTCCTGTATGTAAAATATCAAGGCCGCAGCATTACAGCAAACGATACTGATGCACTCTGAAGTGCAGAATTAATGCACAGACTCTTATCTAAGCAGGTCAGAGATGTTCCTGATGATATAGTGAGACTGGTATGTGTCTGATGCCAACTTTGTGGACAGACAGTGTAGTACTCACTGCCCATGGAGCATGCCCTGAAATATTGGGGACCATTGTCCAAGATGGAGATCCAGAGGGGCGAAAGGTGAGCTAAAATCACCCCATATTCTGACTTTCATGTCAGGAATTGTCACTGGTTGGTTTCTCCAGCACTTGGGGGAATAAGAAAACACATGAATATGAGCAAGTTTGGATATTGATAGCATGCAAAAATATCTCTTGCCTTTCATTTGTGCAATTCTCATCTCAGTATGCAAAAACTCATTGCACAATCAGACTTTTTAATTTCAAGTCCAGGAATCTTATTTATCCAATTTCTAAATATTTTTCCAGCTGACTTTCCATTTCCCACTGTGTTCAGGTGTTGGGAAGATTAGCCTTATTTATTTCTTTATTGTTCAAGCTGATGAACCTAAGCCATTTCTGAGCATTCACTCTCAGTTATGAAAACACGCTTACAGCTAGAAATAAACATGGAAATGGTTTAGCTCAGATTATTGTACTTAAGATGGACAGTGAAGGAGGATGATTCATATTTATCCCAAATGGTTAGGAAAATGAATCAAGGCATAGATGAGTTATCAACTCAGGATAGAATTTTACTGGCCCTGAGGGATTGGGCGAGGACTTGGTAAGGGCAGTAAAATGGCAGAGGAATGAAGTGGATCAGGACCTTGGCATGGTCACCCCCCAATTGGTCAATTTCTCAAAAAATGGTCTGTCAAATCGAGACTATGCACAATTGCAATGGCCAGACAATTGAAACAGTTAACTAGCAAATTATTTCCTATTTTGAGGATTCCTTTCTTTTTCTGAAATTTTCAACTTGTTAGCTAAAAGGAGGTAAAGGTGGAAGGTAAGTGGTGGCTGGTTGTGGACATTATTGAGAGATCAGTGTTTCAACACAGGAAGGGTTAAGAAACATTAAAGTTTCAGAGTGATAGGTCAAAGGAACAGTAACACATATTGCACGCAGAGCATTCAACGTATCATTGTGAGTTATAGCACCTCCATGATGAATCAGGAGATTGAGAGGCTTTGAGTTTTGAGTGTTTCAATTAGTAAATGGTTACGTGCACTCAGATTTTGACTCATCTAGGGAGGTGGATAGTGTTAACAGAGAGAGGCTTTCCTGGAGATGCCAGCACATCAGTGTAAACAAAGTCTGTGGCTGTCCAGTGGTGTCAGCTGTGCACAGTGCAGCAAGAGGAAATAAGAATCCACCAGCGCACTCTACCAATTCCATATCCAAATTCCTACTGTCCTTTTTATTTCATGAGCTCTAACTATTCTCAAAAGTAGCTGCTATGCTTGCACTTATTCTCATTTCTGAACAAGAGTGTAACATTTTGTAATTCTCCATTCTGTAGCATTACTCCTACAATCAGGAGGATTACATTATAATGGCCGTATGGTTCCTCCAGTAACTTCAGATGCATCTTATCTAACCCTAGTGACTCAGCAACGTTCACTCCAGCCATCATATCTACAACTTCCGCTTGATTTTATATTTAAGGGAATCAGACATAGTGACCTGTTGCAATGAACTTCCCCATAGCCTTCAAGTTTTATTCCTCAGGATCATTCCAGAGATGTTCTGAAGACATTTGTTGGACAGCCACTCAGTGGCAGTAAGTTGATAACATTATACAATTACAAAAGGGATATTGATTGACTAGATCTGTGGGCAAAACTGTGACAGATGGAGTTGAAGTGTGCATATTTCGGACTGAAAAGCAATAGATCAAGATACTTTCTAGATGATATGATGTTAAATACAGCGGATGTCCAAAGAGATTTGAGGATTCTGGTGCCTAGCTCTTGAAAATAAACAGATGCAGAAATAATCAAGAAAGCTAATGGAATGCTGGCCTTTATATCAGGAGGTCTGAAGTATAATAATGCAGAAGTTATGCTGCAGCTATACAAAACCCTAGTTAGATCTCACTTGAAGTACTGTGAGCAGATTTGGGCACCACAGCTTAGGAAAGATATATTGGTCTTGGAGGAAGTACAATGTGGCTTTACAAGAATGGTACCTGGACGTCTTGGGTTAAATTACGAGAGATATACAAATTAGGCCTGTTTTCTCTAGAATTCAGAAGATTAAGAGATGATCTGATCAAAGTCCTCAAGATATTAACAGTAAAAGATAGTGTAAAAAAAGCTACACTATTTTCACTAGTTGGGATTTGTGAAACTAGGGAACGTAGTTTAAAAAATTACAGTCAGGCTCTTCAGGCTTAGGAAGCACTTCTATATGCAAAGGGTAGTAGATATTTGGAACTCTCTTCTATAAGTGGCAGTGGATGCTAGATCCGTTGTTAGTTTGAAATCAGGGATTGCTTATGTTAAGCAAAAACATTAAGGGATATGGATCAAAGATAGTTAGACAGAATTCAGCCACAGATCAGCTATGATGTCATTGAATGTTGGAACATGCTCGAGGGGCTCAATGGCTTGTTACTACATCCCCATGGGCATGGATACTCATTGTTAGATGAAAGATCTATACATAACTAACTAAAAATCAGTAAGTCAAGCTGACAGGTTACTTGGAAACAAGACCGTTGCTGGATACCCACAGTGGGAGAAGTGACCTCAGTGATAATGAGAAGCTGGGAAAGCTTGGATCTGTGAGACTGAAGAGTTCTGGCATTGCCATTGCAAGACGGTTATTCAAAGCCATTCATATCATTTCAACTAAATAATTATTAACTTCTTCAAAATCCTTTCACCAATGGAGCACTTCACTCACTTTTAGCAACATTTCCCCTCTATTGGTCTCACCACAGCTGTGAAACAGCTTATGCAGCTGCATCTCCCACCTCTGCTGGAGGTAAAGAGTAGAAGCAACACCAAAACCATCAACCCCAACAGAAACATTATCAGCACCAGTTGTCCTGTCCTCAGCTGCATGTCCCTGCACAGGCCATAGGGAATGGAAAGTGAATGGTCAACTGGAAGAAAACAAAACTCAAGCCCTGCATATTCAGGTAGAGAGAGGATCAACTGTCTTGACTTGTCTGAGTCCAGGGCCCTCAGGAGGACCAAACTCTATGTTCAACTCTTGACTTGCGTCCACAGTCTTCTGAAAAAAAACCCTCCATCTTAGTGCAGCAGGCGGCTAAGTATTGAAATGGTCAACAAGATGGTCACAATTTAATGGGAACCAACCCCATTGCAGGACTCTGTTTCACGTCAAGTTTTACAATGAGACAGAGAGCAAAGGGTATTAAAATAGACATGGATTATGTGGAATGGAGGTAGGACACCAGTTGTGGAGGCAGACAGTAAGATATGGGTTTGAGAGGACAATCAGGTGGGGAATGAGTTACCTGCAGAAAGTTGAATGAGTAAGCTATAAGCTGAGTTGATTTGAGGAAAACTGTATAAGAAACTTTAAGGCTTGGCATTTCAAAGCATTATACCATGTACATACCCTGCTGTACCGTGCTGAGGTTCTGGATTCTCTTGGTGCAACATTCTAGGTCTGAAGTACCTACATTCTGCTGCAGACTCCCTTTCATCTATGCTGACTTAATTAGAGAGGTCATAGAGTCTCAGATCCTACAGCACAACATCCAGGCAAGAGTGAGAGGTGACTCAGTAGCCTTTTCAGGTCTCCTCTTCATTTCTGTGATTGCTGCAGCTTCAAAACTTCCGGTACTAGTGATCTTGCCATCTGGGCCAATGTCATTTTAATTAGAAATCGAAGCAGTAATCCACAGTATTATACTTTTATTTCCCCTAGACAGAAAGGGCACATCATCCCACCTACCCCCCCCCCCACTGCCAAGAAACAAGATTTCCCTGGGAACGAAACACTATAAGCAAATCAGTGTTTTTCATGCTTCACTGATTTGAATGAATTGTTTCGGTAAGTGCCTAGAATGGTGAGTAAATTTGAGATGTTGTTTCTCTTCAATCCCAAACAGTGTTCTATTGTGTTGTTCATTGATAGCTGCAGTTACAGTGTCTCCCCTCACTGGGCGAAGCTGATTGAAATCTCATATTGCTTGGTTACAATGCAGCTTCTCAGCAGCCATCACTGTGCATCAATTGTAACAATAATTTGGAGTCAATTCTGATAGTAAAATATTGCACAAGAGTTTGTTGTGGATAATTGATAGGCTGTGGACTAATTTGGAAAGTAACGGCTCAGGACAAACGTAGGATGGATATATGACCAAGTGACCTTTCTTGGGGCTATAAAAGTCTTGGCACATCTATATTAAGCAAAAGGTGTTCACTAAATTGAAAAGAGATCAAGAAAAAACTTGGGAATATAAACTGATGGGGAGGCAGCCAGAGATAGGTTACAGGCATAACTCATGAGCTTTTAGATTATATTGCTAAAATGATTAGATATAAAACGAAAGGTGCCAACTTGGGCTAGGCAATAAATTGGTGCATTTGCATTTGAAGCTGTACCATGAGTCTTCCCATAGAATATCACTTAGTCTGGAAATTGGAGGAGAGGAATAAATGACAATACTCAACGATATGTCAAAACAGTAATCTTATTGACCATAATTGTAATAATGTAATGTTTATACATAATTACAATTCATAATATCATATAGAAAGAAGAAAGGATAAAAACTGCTCAGAAAGAAAGAAATGCCATTTTATTATAGCACAAATATTAGTCCCAAATTGATGTGCCCACAACCCAAAATACTGAATAGTGTGTATGGGTTTGGGCTTTAGTAAAAGATATTAATAATATAAAGAAAAGCAAGCATGATAACAAATCTTTCATAAATTATTTTTAAAATGCCAGGAATTAGAACCAAAAACATAAAATTATGGAAATTTTCATCAAGACTGATCACTCCGTTTTCTTTCCACAGAGGTTCTGCAGAGATGGACCCTGCAGCTAGATCAGCAGCAACTTTTTTTTAAAAATGCAACAGCAGGGCAGCTCCTTACCACACTGCCAGCTTTGACTGGTCTGGGCAGTGGTCAGGTAGACAAGTAGCGGGTAGCCACTTAACAATAAAATGCTGACTTGGGAGAACATTGGTGATGCCACTTGGATCTTTGTGATAACAGCCAGGCTCCTGGCTGAGGCCAAATGTTAGCTAGTGCCTGGAGGTAACCTTCTGGAGCTAAGCCAGGGGATTGGCAATTTGGCACTCATTGAGACTTCCTCGGAACTCTTCCCATATTCATGCCCTTTCAACTATGGCCAAAGTTAACGTTAAATTATAAAAGCATTCAGAGGCCACTTCCACTTTGAGGCACCAGCTTGCACTCTCCTATCTAGGACACCAGCACCCAATCCTCAAAGTGGAGCTGTGAGTCATATGTAGCCTCAAGGGCTGCAACTGATCATCTTGCCTGCACAGTCCATCCACTGTACAGAACTGAATGGTGAACATAGATTTAGTCTCTTAATTTTGTGACTCTGGAAGGATGACGCAGAGTTATCAAACTGCTTCACAATTTGAATCTGCTGAGATACCTATATTTCAGGTCAATGAAACAATGGGTTAATGGAACAATATCTTACTACTTAATTATTATAATAGGGTCCAAGAATTACTTTTTTTGTACTTTGAAAACCTAACTCTATGGAGCAATATTATTGACACTTAAAATGCATACAAAATTGGATGCATCCCAGTTAAAGGGCTACTTGAAATAAATAGAAATGGCAGGACCATTATCATTGTGGGTGGCACGGTGGCACAGTGGTTAGCACTGCTGCCCCACAGCGCCTGAGACCCGGGTTCAATTCCCGACTCAGGCAACTGACTGTGTGGAGTTTGCACGTTCTCCCCGTGTCTGCGTGGGTTTCCTCCGGGTGCTCCGGTTTCCTCCCACAGTCCAAAGATGTGCGGGTCAGGTGAATTGGCCATGCTAAATTGCCCGTAGTGTTAGGTAAGGGGTAAATGTAGGGGTATGGGTGGGTTGCGCTTCGGCGGGTCGGTGTGGACTTGTTGGGCCGAAGGGCCTGTTTCCACACTGTAAGTAATCTAATTCCTATAAAAGTGCATGGAAAGGTTGCGTTACCTTCCAGAAAGTACGTCTTTTCACAATGAGTCATTACCCTTTGTAAACAGTCATCTGAAATGTGCAGTGAATTTGGAGTCAGTGCAACCCTTTAAACTGAAACTTGGTAATTGAGAAAACAACATTGTTAGCGATAAAGTTGAGTGGTTAGTTGGTCTACATTGTAGTGAAAGATGTAACAATATGATTCCCAGACCTTTCATGTTTGTACAAGACATCAGATGCAAATGCCCTAGCACTTTTCCTAAATTTCCTACTGACCTTCTTTCTGCCTGTTTTGTTTCTTCCAGGAGACAATAATGAAGTTGATAGGATGTGAATAGGTTTAACATTGCATGAACATTTGATTCATGGATCTGTTTATAAATGTAAAGGATGGTATCAGAGCAAGTTTTGACGTATTGTTCATGCAACTCCTGCAAGATGATAAGAAAAGCACAAAGCCTTGCGACGCAATGATAGCATCTCTGCCTCTGATCCTGAGCTTCAGCTTTAAGTCCCACTCTAAGACTTGATGGAAAAAAGGTGCATTAAAAATGCATTCAAATCAATTTGTAAATCCTTACAACATGTATATGTGTGTATATATTTAAAGCAAGCAGTGGGAAAGGTTCCTGACCGGTAAGGGGGAAGAATGTAGATGGGAAGAATGTAGAAGTCTCTACCATCTCCAATCATAGTTCCAGGCTACAACATGCATGTATAATTGTTTGGAGATACAAAAACCCAGTCTGCTCAGAGGGCATGTGGCTGTATGATCAAAGAGGAAGATGTTGGCACCAACAGACCAGAGATTAATTCCCATTCTGGCTGGAGTGGATGCTGAAACTGCCACCTTGCCTTCCTGGAGATGCTGTGGTTGGATCTGTCTTTTTGGAAAAAACTGAATAAGGAAAAGAATATATTTACAATGAAAAGTTTCCAATTTTCATTCTTGTAAGTGCTCATCTACTAATTAGTCATCCACATACTGAGGAATATTCATCATAAATAGCATGCTGTAAGCGCTTTAGGCAATTTTAAAGTGGACAATTTATTACCTCCTGATGCATAACAAAATGCAATTTGGTACATATCCAAATGACAGAAAATGGTATTGAAAAGAAGAAGTGCTTTATTGTGGGGAAATGTTGTAATTTTTTAAAATTTTTAATAGACATAAGGGCATATTCTCTATTTAAGGGGAGTTCAAAATATTAGCACTCATTTCCCATAAGGAGTTGAAGATTTTAGAACACTTTCATAATCACTGTCAATGAGTAACTGTACGAGTGCACTCGTTGAGGTGAAATAGGACTGAAACAGTTGAATCCAGCACAGTTGGAATCCAGCACAATAGAGCAAAATTCCATCAACATTTGGTGGGAGATATTGGAAGATACTGCAATATGGTCAAAATCGAGTAAACTACAGACATTAGGATGAAGAATTAATTAGAGAAATGTGACATAGTTCAAAATAAATTCACTTTGGCAATGATTAATTGTGTTAAACCTTGCTTGTCAGTAGGGAAATTAAATCCTACTTAATCATGCAATTTATGAGGTTTCCACGTATGATCCAAGCTTTGTATGTGATCTCCTAAAGTGGTTGCTAACCTGTTCTCAAATCTTAAAAATAACTACTTTTTTTACTCAAACCATATTTGAAACACTATCCAAATTTGGTAAGACAAGATAAGTTAACCTTTAAATAAATTGAACCATTGAACCCTAACTTTACTAATTATGATGGAGATAAATCAAACGTTTTCAATGCTGTTCATGAGATAATTATTTTAGATGGCATCCATTCTCAAAGGGAACAATGAAGACCTCTTGTTAGTCAAGGTAAATGGCCAATGTTACAGCCAGCCTATCAATTTGGCCCCTATCTGTTGGGAAACCAGTTTTAGGAAGCCAGAAGTGATATAACTAAGCTTGGTGTTGGTGGTCATCGATCTCACAGGAGCGAGTTGGAGTTAGACATCGGTGCTAAGCAAAGCAGCCCGCTTCATTGGTGCCACATTCAAAAACATCCATTCCCTCTACAACCTTGCTCAGTACACACTGCTGTTACTATCTACAAGATGCACCACAGAAATTCACCAAGACTCCTTAGACTTCAACTTCCAACTACATGACCACTTCCATCTAGAAGGACAAAGGCAGCAAATACATAATAATCACCACATCCAAGTTGGCTTTGGAAGTAGTATGAGAAAGGCACTGACTGCCAGAGGGCAGGGAGTTAGTGGTGAAACGTGTCCCAGAGGTGCTGTCATGAGAGGTTAATGTTAAATCTTGGTAGGAAGAACAATATTTTGACATAATACTTCCGCTTTAGCATTTGTTATAAGTTTAAAGGGGTTATAGAACATTGCAATATTTTAGCCAGATGTGGGCGAAGTACAAGAAATAGCATAATAGCTGCTACAACAAAATGATAAAAAAAAAGTTTGTACAATGGCTCTTTTTTTACATGATTACCTTTCTAAATACTTCATCTATTGTAGTTCATAGATAACCATTTTCCACCACATTAACTTTAAAAATGGCATAATAGCTCAGATAATGTAAAGAGGAAAAACACTTTCAAAGCTTGCATTTCTCTGGGTTTGGAAGAGAAAATGCAATTATTTCACTGCTAACATCTTTTTTGATGCTTAACCCAGAGGCCTCTGTTGCTAGAACTGATGCTGGGAAATAGATAAGGGGAAGAGTTGCAATTTTCTATAAAAAGGGCTAGGAGACAATTTTTTAAAAGTATTGTCCAGCAAAGCAAATTAATACTTTTTGATTCATTTCTGAAAAATATAAAGCAATTCTACACTCAGACAGTTAAATAAATAGATTCATAAATCATTTTTATATAATACGGGGAAGCGGCTCTTCGCAATTGTTTTCATAATGAAAATTTACAACCAAACAACATCAAAAACAAATTGTTTCATAAATATTACTGAAACAGTAATATTCCTTAAATGTTAGGGTTGCTCCATGTAGTATTTTGAGTATCGAGGCACAGGGCATTACTTTAGAAGATCCATTGAAATTGGATGCAGGTGCATTCCTGTTCTATGAACATACTCTGAAATATAAAACTGCACTCACAGATGAGTCACTCTCCCTTGGCATGACACAAAGTAAATTAAGACGAAGTGTACTGTGATTCTCTGGTAAAGCAGAGTTAGAATTCAAGGGATAATTGGACCAAGTGCACAGAAGAACACTACACATGAAGTCATACACACTTTCCTTATTTTCATTTGATATGCAGACATTATTATTGACTAATTATGGAACCTCTGACGACCTGAAGAACAAGAAAACTAAAGCCAATTTGAATGTTAGAGATACACTGCAATGTATGGCAGTTAGTAAGCACAAAGTAATTGGTCTGTAGCACTCCACAGGCCTGAAACTGTCACTGCAGCATGGCAATTTAATGTATCTTAACCAGCTAGATATAAAATCAGATGGAGCAATTTATAACAAGAACAAATGGCCTACATGTAGACGTACAGGTTTGAAGTTTGGTCCCAAGGTGGGAAATGGCCTGACTTGCAAGATTTGTGCCCCTCCACACAATCCAGGAAAAATTACACTCTAAAAAGGAGAATTTATAAATACTTTATGGACAAAACTAGGAATAGAATAAAGCCCCTCTGCAAGGCAGCCTATGTGTGGAGCAGCAGGAGATGGGGGACATACTAAAGGAATATTTTGCATCAGTGTTTACTGTGGGGAAGAACATGGCAGATATAGAATGTGGGGAAGTAGATGGTGACATCTTGAAAAATGGCCATATTACAGAGGAGGTGGTGCTGGAATTCTTCAAAGGCATTAAAGTGGATAAATCCCAAGATCTGATCAGGTGTACCCTAGAATTCTGTGGGAAGCTAGGGAAGTGATTGCTGGGCCCCGTGCTGAGATAATTGTATCATTAGTAATCACAGGTGAGGTGCCAGAAGACTAGAAGTTGCCTAATGTGTTGCCATGATTTAAGAAAAGTGGTAAGGAAAAGCCAGGGAACTACAAACCAGTGAGCCCGACATCAGTGGTGGGCAAGTTGTTAGAGAGATCCCTAAGGGACAAGATTTACATGTATTTAAAAAGGCAAGGAGTGATTAGGGATAGTCAGCATGGCTTTGTGCATGGGAAATCATAAATCACAAACTTGATTGAATTTTTTTGAAGAAGTAAGGAAAAGGATTGATGAGGGTAGAGCGGAGGACATGATTGAAATGGTCTTCAGTAAGGTATTCGACAAGGTTCCCAATGGGAGACTGGCTAGCAAGGTTAGATCTCATGGAATACATGGAGAACTAGCCACTTGGATACAGAACTGGCTCGAAGGTATAAAACATGCGGTGGTGGTGGAAGGTTGCTTTTTAGACTGGAGGCCAGTAGTATACCGCAAGGATCAGCACTGGTCCACTGCTTTTCACCACTCATACAAATGATCTGGATGTGAGCATATGAGGTATAGTTAGTAAGTTTGCAGATGACACCAAAATTGGAGCTGTAGTGGACAGCGAACAAGGTTACCTCAGAGTGCAATAAGATCTTGATCAGATGGGCCAATGGGCTGAGGAGTGGCAGATGGAGTTTAATTTAGATAAATGCAAGGTGCTGCATTTTGGAAAAGCAAATCTTAGCAGGACTTATACACTTAATGTAAGGTCCTAGGGAGTGTTGCTGAGCAAAGAAACCTTGGAGTGCAGGTTCATAGCTCCTTGAAAGTGGAGTCACAGGTAGATAGGATAGTGAAGAAAGTATTTGGTATGCTTTCCTTTATTGGTCAGAGCATTGAGTATAGGAGTTGGAGGTCATGTTGCAGTTGTACAGGACATAGGTTAGGTCACTTTTGTAATATTGTGTGTAATTCTGGTCTCCTTCCTATCAGAAGGATGGTGTGAAATTTGAAAGAGTTCAGAAAAGATTTACAAGTATGTTGCCAGGGTTGGAGGATTTGACCTATAGGGAGATGTTGAATAGGTTGGGGCTGTTTTCCCTAGAGAATCGGAAGCTGAGGGGTGACCTTATAGAGGTTTATAAAATCATGAGGGGCATGGATAGGATAAATAGACAAACTCTTTTCTCTGGGGTGGAGGCTCCAGAACGAGAAGGAATAGGTTTAGGGTGAGAGGGGAAAGACTTAAAAGGGACCTAAGGGTAATGCGTGTATGGAATGAGCTGCCAGGGGAAATAAAGGCTGAATATATGAATAGAAAGGGTTTGGAGGGATATGGGCCAGGTGCTGGCAAGTAGAACTAGTTTAGGTTGGGATATCTGGTCAGCATGGACGAGTTGGACTGAAGGGTCTGTTTCCATGCTGTACATCTCTGACACTATGACTCGATAATGGGATCTTTGTTCAGTGGTGGGGTAGAGCACAGGTAGGTGTTGCAGTCAGGTCTTCCACCCTCAAAAATGGTTCTGAGGGCAACCAGAAGTGCCTCCTAGTATCAAGGCAGATTGCTCCAGAAGCTAAGACGCAGCTGTTTTACTCATTATTCAGCCCTCTAGTCGAAACATCTTACATACCCTTATTGCCTCATCTATTCTCCATGCCAACACATTTGGTAGTATCCACCACTATCAAATCTCAGAAGCCATGCTGATGTGAGATAAAATAAAACTCTAAGAAGCTATTATAAACAAGCTATATAAGGCCACAACAGACCATGAGATCTTCGTACATAGATGCAGAAGTAGTCCATTCAGCCTATCAATTCAGGTCTGCCATTCAATGAGATCATGGCTGATTGGAATAGCCCCAACTCCATTTTCCATTCATATCCCCAAACCATTTGACTCCCTTACACATTATAAATCTGTCAATCTCAGCCTCAAATATACTTAACAATCCAGCCTTGACAGACCTCTAAATAAAAAATTCTACAGTTAACCCTCCTCAGAGAGAAAATTTCCCCCTATCTTGGTCTTAAGTGGGTGATCCTTTACTCTGAGATTGTGCCCACAGTACCTGGACTCTCCCACAAGGGGAATTCAACCTCTTGATGCTGACCTTATCCAGCCACCTAAAAATCATGGATGTTTCAATAAGGCCTCCACTCATTCTTTTAAAGTCCAAAACGTATAAGTCCAAATACTCAAGTTCTTATAAAAAATCCCTCTCAGATCAGGATCCAGGATCAATCCGGTGAACATTCTCTGGACTGCCTTGAATTCCGCTATATCTTTCCTTCGATAAGGGGACCAAAACTGTCCACAGTAGTCCAGGTGTGGTCTAACTGATGCCTTCTATAGTTTTAGCAAGACAAAGAACAATGCAGCATAGGAACAGAAATGCATGATGCCTTTCTACACTAAAAACCTTTTGCTTCTTCACAATCTATATTCATCTATTATCTGCCTAATCATATGTCAATATCCTCTTAAACACTGCTGTTGTATCTGCTTCTACTACCTCTGGCAGTACATTTCAACACTTAACACACTGCACAAAAAGATATACCTCTCACATGTCCTTTAAATTTTCCCCCTTTTAATGTAAAATTATGTCCCCTAGGAATCGACATTTCTATCCTTGGAAAAAGACTCTGATATCAATTCTCTCCATGCCTCTCATAATGTTGGAAACACCAATGAGGTCGTCCCTCAGTTCTAACGTTCAAGTGAAAACAAACCAAATTTGTCCAATCTCTCCTCATAGCTAATAATCCTGGTAAGCCTTTTCTGTGCCCTCTCCAAAGCCTCCACATCCTTCTCATAGTGTGGTGACCAGAACAGTAAGCAATATCAAAGATGTGGCCTAACTAAAGTTCGATATAGCTGCAAAATGACTTGCCAATTATTATACTCTGTGCCCCAGCCAATTAAGGCAAGCATGCCATTTACCTTCTTGACCACCTTACCCAAATTGAGTTGCTACTTTCAGGGAACCGTAGACCTGCACATCTAGATCCCTCTGTATATTAATGCTTCTAAGGGTTCTGTGATTTACTGTGTACTTCTCTCCTACATTAGATTTCCCAAAATCTGTCATCTTGCATTTGTCCAGATTAAATTCCATCTGCCATTTTTCTGCCCAAATCTCCAGCCTATATACAAGCTGTTGTATTGTCTGGCAATCGTCTTCACTATCCACGGCTCCCTAATCTCTGTGTCATCTGCAAACGTACAATTAGACCACCTAGATTATTGTCCAAATCATTTATATATAATACAAACAAACAGACCCCCAGCACTGAATTCTGTGGGACACCATAGTCACAAATCTCCAGCCTGAAAAACACCTTTCTACTGCTGCTGTCACTCTCCTATGACCAAGCCAGTTCTGTATCCACCCTACCAGCTCACTGTAGATCCCATGTAGCTTCACCTTTCTGTGTCAGCCTGCCATGAGCAACCTTATCAAAGTTCTTGTTGAAGACCATGAAGGGCAGCAGAGTTGCTCAATGTGCCAGGGACCTGGATTTAATTCCAGTCTTGCGTGACTCTCTGTGTGGAGTTTGCACATTTTCCCTGTGTCTGCATGGGTGTTTCCTTCCACAATCCAAAGATGTGCAGGTTAGGTGAATTGGCCATGCCAAATTGCCCATAGTGCTCAGAGATGTGTAGTTATGTTGCATTAGTCAGGGGAAATGTAAAGTAATAGGGTAGGGAAATGTGTCTCGGTGGGATACTTTTCATAGGATTGGTGTGGACTTGTTGGGCCAAATGGCCTGTTTCCATACTGTATGGATTCTATGAAGATAACAATTACTGCTCTGCCCGCTTCAGTCATCTTTGTCACTTACTCAAGAGGTCCATATTTATCCAAATGTGAGTGAATTACTAACACCTTCCATCCCGACCCGCTACATCGATGACTGTATCGGCGCTGCCTCGTGCTCCCACGAGGAGGTTGAACAGTTCATCAACTTTACTAACACCTTCCATCCCGACCTGAAATTCACCTGGACTGTCTCAGACTCCTCCCTCCCCTTCCTAGACCTTTCCATTTCTATCTCGGGCGACCGACTCAACACAGACATCTATTATAAACCGACTGACTCCCACAGCTACCTGGACTACACCTCCTCCCACCCTGCCCCCTGTAAAAACGCCATCCCATATTCCCAATTCCTTCGTCTCCGCCGCATCTGCTCCCAGGAGGACCAATTCCAACACCGCACAACCCAGATGGCCTCCTTCTTCAAGGACCGCAGATTCCCCCCAGACGTGATCGACGATGCCCTCCACCGCATCTCCTCCACTTCCCGCTCCTCCGCCCTTGAGCCCCGCTCCTCCAACCGCCACCAAGACAGAACCCCACTGGTTCTCACCTACCACCCCACCAACCTGCGCATACAACGTATTATCCGCCGCCATTTCCGCCACCTCCAAACGGACCCCACCACCAAGGATATATTTCCCTCCCCTCCCCTATCAGCGTTCCGCAAGGACCACTCCCTTCGTGACTCCCTTGTCAGATCCACACCCCCCACCAACCCAACCTCCACCCCCGGCACCTTCCCCTGCAACCGCAGGAAATGTAAAACTTGCGCCCACACCTCCACACTCACTTCCCTCCAAGGCCCCAAGGGATCCTTCCATATCCGCCACAAGTTCACCTGTACCTCCACACACATCATCTATTGCATCCGCTGCACCCGATGTGGCCTCCTCTATATTGGTGAGACAGGCCGCTTACTTGCGGAACGCTTCAGAGAACACCTCTGGGCCGCCCGAACCAACCAACCCAATCACCCCGTGGCTCAACACTTTAACTCCCCCTCCCACTCCACCGAGGACATGCAGGTCCTTGGACTCCTCCACCGGCAGAACACAACTACACGACGGCTGGAGGAGGAGCGCCTCATCTTCCGCCTGGGAACCCTCCAACCACAAGGTATGAATTCAGATTTCTCCAGCTTCCTCATTTCCCCTCCCCCCACCTTGTCTCAGTCGGTTCCCTCAACTCAGCACCGCCCTCCTAACCTGCAATCCTCTTCCTGACCTCTCCGCCCCCACCCCACTCCGGCCTATCACCCTCACCTTGACCTCCTTCCACCTATCCCACCTCCATCGCCCCTCCCCCTAGTCCCTCCTCCCTACCTTTTATCTCAGCCGGCTTGGCTCTCTCTCTCTTATTCCTGATGAAGGGCTTATGCTCGAAACGTCGAATTCTCTATTCCTGAGATGCTGCCTAACCTGCTGTGCTTTGACCAGCAACACATTTGCAGCTGTGATCTCCAGCATCTGCAGACCTCATTTTTTACTTAAAAAATTATTTCCAATATTTTTTTGCCACTGGATTTTCGCTGTTTCCCTACTTTAACAAATGAACAGCATTGGCTAATCTCCTTGGACCTCTCCTTTGACTAAAGAGGATACAAAGATTTCATACAAGGCCCCAGCAATTTCCTCCCTTGCTTCCCTCCGTATTCTGGGATAGATCCCGACAGGTCCTGGGAACTTGCCTACTGTAATGCCTTTCAAAACAGCCAACAACTGCTCCTTTTTTATATCAACATGCCCAGTAATATGAATGTACTCCTCTTTAGATTCACTGTCTATCACGTCCATCTTATTTGTGAGTACCAATGAAATGCATTCATTAAGGGCCTTATCTACTTCATCCAGTCCACACAGACGTTCCCTTCCTTTGTCCTTGAGTGGACCTACCCTTTCCCTAGCTACCCTCTTGCTCCATATATATAAAAATACCTTGGGATTTTTAAAAAATTCTGTTTGTCAAAGAAATTTCATGGAATTTAACCCTCCTGTTTTCTTATTTGAGTTCTTTCTTTTTCTGTATTCTTCAAGGGCTCTGTCTTCAGTTTCCTAATCCTTCATATGCTTCTTTTTTCTTTTTAACTATACTCACAATTTCTTTTGTCAGCCAAGATTCCCAAATCTTGCCATCATTACCCTACATTTTCACAGGAACATGCTGGTTCTGAAGTCTAAGCCACTGGCCTTTAGAAGATTCCTACACGACAGATATGGATTTACCTTCATACAGCCACACCCAATTTACATCCTCCATTTTCTACCTGATATTATTGTAGTTAGCCTTCCACCAGTTTTGTATTTGCACCCAAGGACTACTCTTATCCTAATCCATAAGGACTTAAAACGTACCAAATTATGTTCATTATTCCCAAAGTGCACCCCAATGAAACTTTTGATCACCTAACTGGGCTCATTCCCCAATACCAGGTCTAGCATGGCCCATTCCCTATTTGAACTATTTACATATTGTTTCACAAAACACTCCTAAACACAACTAACAAATTGCATGCTTCCACCATGCCCCACCCCCTCCACACAACCAATCCAAGCCCCTGGTAATAAGGAAGCCCCAGTCAATATTAGAGAAATTAAAATCACCTTTGTTTTTACATTTTTCCACAGCCTGTCCACATATCTGTTCCTTAGGGTGTAGGTTTGCTCACTGAGCTGTAGGTTTGATATCCAGATGTTTTATTACCTGGCTAGTTAACATCATCATTGGTGACCTCCAAGTGAAGCGAAGCTGTTGTCTCGTGCTTTCTATTTATATCTTTCTCCTGGATGGTGTTCCTGGGGTTTGTGGTGATGTCATTTCCTGTTCGTTTTCTGAGGGGTTGATAGATGGCATCTAAATCTATGTGCTTGTTTATGGCGTTGTGGTTGGAGTGCCAGGCCTCTAGGAATTCTCTGGCATGTCTTTGCTTAGCCTATCCCAGGATAGAGTGTTGTCCCAGTCGAAATGGTGTTTTTTTTTCATCTGTGTGTAGGGCTATGAGGGAGAGGGGGTCATGTCTTTTTGTAGCTAACTGGTGTTCATGTATCCTAGTGGCTAACTTTCTTCTTGTTTGTCCTACGTAGTGTTTGTGGCAGTCCTTGCATGGAATTTTATAGATGACATTGGTTTTAGAAAGATATAACTAGAAAGCAGGAGACAACAGCTTCACTTCACTTGGAGGTCGCCACTGATGATGTTACCTAGCCAGGTAATGAAACGTCTGGATATCAAACCTACAGCTCAGCGAGCAAACCTACACTCTAAACCTCAACCTGAGCTACAACCCTTCACAAACTTTGTGATATCTGTTCCTCTATCCCCCACTGGCTATTGAGAGGTCTGTAGTAGAATTCCATCACAGTGATTACATCCTTCCTACTCCTGAGTTTAAGGAAAGGCAAGACAGGCTGGGACAATTTTCACTGGAGCATAGGAGGTTGAGAGGTGACCTGATAGAAGTTTATAAAATAATGAGAGGAATAGATACAGTTAATAATTGTTGCCTTTTCCCTTGAATGGGGGATTTCAAGATGAGGGCACACATTTTTAAGGTGAGAGGAGAGAAATTTAAAAAAGACATGAGGCAAATGTTTTACACAGAGGGTAGTTCACATGTGGAATGAACTTCCTGAGGAAGTGGTGGATGCGAGTTTAATTACAACTTTTAAAAGACATTTGAGTGATACTTCTCTACTGTGAGTCTGACCGTCCCAGATGGAGCTTTGGTAGTATCCTTCAGAAGGGTTTAAATTAGTGTGGAAATAGGCAAGATATTAAGGTCAGCAAGTGAAATGATCGAGGAGGAATTTGAGACTAAGACCAGTAAGGCTAAGAGGATGAACAGAAAGGAAGAGGTTACTGAAAATGGTGGGACTAGGAGTCTGCAATGTATTGTTTTTTTAATGTGAGGTATATGGCAGCTGAGGCAGACCAACTTAGAGCTTGGAGTAGTGTATATAACGATGATGTTAGAGCTATTACAGTGACTCGTACATCAGTGCTGGCTGTGGTGCCAATAGGCTGGATGCTGCTGTTGCCACTCCTCATTTCTGCCCCCAAATAGTATTAAAACTCGTTTACTTGTTAGATGAGGAGAACCAAAAGGGGCTCCTGCACTGACTGCCTGCCTGCCTGTCTGCCTGAACCTTGGGTGTGACCACATCTCTAAAACTTCTGTCAATAATGCTTTCCACCTCCTGCATGTTCCTAGGTGTGACTAACTGCCACTCCAGGCAGTCTGACGGGAGCTGCAATAGGACACACGTCCTGCAGATGTAGTCATCGGGGACATTTGAACTGTACGCACATTACCCTGCTGACTGCCATTTTTACCCTCTAGCAACTATTTAATTAAAAATAAATTTCTATTAGATTAATTTACAGCTAACTAAATAGTCCCTAGTGATAGATTCTCACTAAAAAGAACTAAATGCAGTATTCTGTCAGCAATAGTCTCAGTACTATTCTAAATCCCAGTACTGTCTCCTCTACCATAAGCCAAAATCCCAATACTCCAAATCCTTATTGATGTGAAAATTAAAGGAAATTGAAGGTAAGAGAAAATAGAAGCCCCTCTGTTCAAAACATCTCTTTTGAACTTGAGATGTGATGAAGTGCAGCTTCCAAGGTACACCCTGTGCAGGGGATCAAAGTCAATGTCCCATGCTTGAATTTGTACCTTATGATCGCTGTCTCCTCCCTCCAGCCTCTCTGGTGCTGCTTCCCAGCTGCTGCCAAAGATAAGGCTGTTACTTCAAAGTAGCAGTTCTGGTGACTGCACTGAATTGCCCCAGAATCCTCCTCAGACACTTCTCACTGGCACCATCCAGCATGGAAACAGACTCTTCAATTGAACTCATCCCCTTTCCATTTGAACTGAAAGCTAAGATAAAAATGAAGTCTGATTCATGAAAGACCATTTAATGCATTTAAATCTCCTCAAATATTCATTCCTTACCAAAGCAGACATTTGTATTCATAAGCTGAAAATGTGTTGCTGGAAGGGCAATTCCTGAAGAAGGGCTCACGCCCGAAGCGTCGATTCTCCTGCTCTTTGGATGCTGCCTGACCTGCTGTGCTTTTCCAGCAACACATTTTCAGCTCTGATCTCCAGCACCTGCAGTCCCCACTTTCGCCTCGAAGATTTGTATTTATAACCCCACATCAGAGTCAAATTATCCCTTAATAATCTATTGCAGCTGTCAGTTAAACTGCAAATTTCTAACTTCCAAATAAGATAAATTTTGGAAACTCAAGCAGTAATAATACTAAAATGATCACTTTTAGGATTCAGTCTGCAAGCAACTTTTCAAACTCAAAGGCACTTTTTTTTTCCTACTTGGATATAAAGCAGGCTGCATTTATCAATATTTAAAGGAAAGGGAACTGAAATAACTTGACAGTTCCACAGACCTTCACCTTTTGCAAGAATTCACATCTGTTTTTAAGTATGCTATGTTGCAAAATGGATTTGTGCCAGTGAAAATGGAATCTGTTTGAATTCTACAGTAGTCTAGATTTTTTTACCAAATTGGAGAATTTGGAGAACTTTGGCACTGATGTCAAGAATCCCTAAAAACAAGAAGTTTCCCTTCCAAAGGCATCAATTCTAATTTTCATGCGGATGAGTTTTGGGATGGTCTGTGCACACAGCTGACCAGATCAGAGTGGGTCTGAGTGTACCTGTTTTGGATAGCAAAGGTAATCATTTGGAAAGCTGTGCTATCACTGTTGTTATGGCCCTAACACATCTAGATGGGACAATGGTGTTATAAAATTCAGGGAATCAGATGCTCTAAAGATGGGTTCTGGTATTCATTGATCTACCAGGTATTCTTTTGTTATTGTCAAAAGTAGATAAGAATGTGCCAAAACCTACATAAATCCATTGCTTTTGAACTATCAAATAATTTTCAACTGTGAAAGAATCATCAAACTTCCAAAGAACTCTCAAAGCTGCCAAAGAACATGTAATACAAATGTAATAATACAAAACAAAAAATAACATATTTAGGAGATTTGAAATAAAAACAAAAATTCTAATGAAGAGTCACTGGACTTGAAATGTTTATACTATTTCCTTCGCCAAGATGCTGCCAAAACTTCTGAGTTTCTTCGGCAGTTTTGTTATAGACAAGGACAAACTCGTTCAAAACATTTCAAGAAGGTAGTCAGGATGGTAACTTTGTTAGTTGTTTTAAGCAGGTGCATGGTGCATTTTCCAGGGGTGATACAGCTGGCCCAGCCACTTCCTTTTAAACAAGTCAGAATTTAGTTGCAAGATTACTGAATGAAACACAAACAAAAGAGAACAGAATACAGAATAACTTAAGAATCAGAGAGATTCAGCATGGAACACCTTCTTTCATGTCGCTGTTTCTTTGACCAGCACACTCAAAACTGACTGACTGCTTGCCTTGAACAGCCAGACTGTTGAAACCAAAGCAATTTATTAGCTATGCAATTTATTAACTCTGTTATCTGCCTGTATTGCTCGCAAGACAAAACTTTTTACTGTGCCTCGGTACTAGTGACAATAAATTCAATTCAATTCAATTCAAACCAGAGAAAAGCTCAGCTGGGAGAAAAGTCCACTCCCCTTTCATTGTACAATGTTTCTTTAAACTTGAAAGCTGTTTTCCTGAGGCAGTATCTGTTAGTTATAATCAAATTGGCCTTAAAACGCATTAAAACCGGAACTCCCAGAGCCTCTGTGTTTATGCCCCGTCTGAAAGAGAAAAATCCAAGGACAACATAACCTTGTTAAAGGAGCAGTATCATTATTCCTCCATCCTTAAAAAAAGAACACCTTAATCTTAAATTGTTAGTACACTACAACACCAATATACACTATATTGCAATAATGATGCAAGCATGCACTACTACATTCTGTTTCAGTCTGTTTTCCTACTGCCACTGTTTCTCATTCAAATCTCGACAATGCATCAGTAATCACATTTTCTCGTACTGCCACGTGCACAATTTTTAACTTGAATGACTATAACATCAAGCTCCATCTTAACAGTCTAGAATTTTTGTCCTTAAATTTCTCCACAAACTTCAATGTGTTATGATCAGTATGTATGATTGTCTCAGATACATGACTGGTAACATAAACATCAGAATGTTGTAACACCAACACCAAGCTCAAAGTCTCCTTCTCAACTGATGAATATTTCTGCTGATGAACGTTTAGTTTCCAGGAGAAATACTTGATAGGTCTTTTTATCTTCTTATCATCTTCCTATAAGAGCACAGCATTGACACCCACATCACTCACATTGTTAGCCACCTTGAATGGCTTTGCATAATTAGGTGTAGCTAACACTGGGACATTGGTTACACAGCTTTCAGACTGTCAAATGCCTTCTGACTGTTCGCTGTACACTGAAACTTCTTGTCTTTCTTTAGCAACTCAGTGAGTGGAGCACTCACACTGCTAAAATTTGGTATGAATTTTCATTGTAATCCACTCAATCCCAGGAATTGTAGCACTGCTCTTTTGTTGATGGTATGAGAAACTCCCCAATTACTTTTGTTTTTGCATCCCATGAGGTCATTTGTCCATATCCAATAACATGGCCCAGGAAGGTGACTTGGGCTTTGACAAATTCACTTTTAGCCAAGTTTATCACCAAGCCTGCCTCCTGAAGTCAATTGAACAATTCTGATAAATGTTGCAAATGTTCCTTTCATATGTGGCTAAAATCTCCATGTCATCAATATAAATTACACAACTGGGCAATCTGGAAATGACTTTATTGGTTAGTCTCTGAAATGTCACTGGTGCATTTTTGATACCAAATGGCACAGTTTTGAACTGATACAGTCCATTCAATGCTACGAAAGCCGAAATTGCCTTCGCTGTTTCTGACAAAAGTAATCCAGTATCCTCTGAGTAAGTCCAACTTAGAAATATAAGTTGTTTGTCCCATCTTTTCAACACAGTCTTACAAAGACAGAATTGGATATGCATCACTCTTTGTTCTTGCATTGACTTTGCAATAGTCCACACATAACAATGAGCTCCACTGTAACTCACTTTGATTATGTCATCGTGGAGCATGCATTCAATCTCCTTTCAAACCTGTGCCAACCGTATAGCATTATGCTTCTAAGGATGTTGCTTGATCCTTATCCCCTATATTTACATCATGCACAATTAAGTTAGTACTTCCCAGCTCATTTCCACAAGAAATGCAAGCACATTACTCTTGTCCCAATCATCTAAATAGTCTTGACAATAAGCCCTCAATATGGTCTTTAATGTTTCGTGCCACCATTCCAGTGCTCCCAGAAATTCTGAATGGTATGCAATAGATTTAGATTGTTTTATTTCTAAGCTGCCCATAACTCCCTTGAATAATCTTATTGAAATTCGACCATTGATCTGATTGTATCTCTGTGGGTAGTCTGTATCTCATGAAACATTTGAGTAACTTCTCGACATTCTTTTTAGTTGTGATATTGTGTAATGGAACAGCCTCTGGAAATCTAATGGACACATCCATTGTTAATAACAAATACTGATTCCCACTTTTTGTTTTAAGTAACATCCTAAGCAATCAATTAAGACGCATGTAAAAGGTTCCTCAAATGCAGGAGTAGGTATTAAATGTACGGGTTATATCACTGCCGGTGGTTTCCCATGTATGACACGTCCGGCAAAATTCAATTACATCCTTAGACATCCAGGGCAGTAAAAATGTTTTTGTATTTTAGCTTGAGTTTTCCTCACCCCTAAATGACCCCCTACTGGTAATTCATGTGCCACTCACAGCACCTCTGTTCTATATCCTACTGGCAATTTTATTTGATGAACTTCTGCCCATTTCTCATCTGCCTGAATACTTGATGGTCTCCATTTCAGCACTAAAACATCACTTTTAAGATTGTTGCATTCAGGGATACATTCAGATTATTTTCCATGTATGCTTTTTGAGACAGTCACTTTACATTTTCATCTTTCTGCTATAACTCCGTTCATTTATCTGAGCTAAAGATGTCTGCTTTATCATCTATCTGCTCCTGATTTGTCTCGACCATTTGATCAAACAGGGCCTCTGCTAACTCTATTCCAACTTTTTATCTGTACTCTTTGATGTCTCCTGTTTCAACTGGTAACTTTGTGATCTCATTGCCACACAGTAAAAGAACAAAGAAAATTATAGTACAGGAACAGGCCCTTCAGCCCTCCAAGCCTGGGCCGATCCAGAACCTCTATCTAAACCTGTCGCCTATTTTCTAAGGATCTGTATCCCTCTACTCCCTGCCCATTCATGCATCTGTCTTGATGCATCTTAAATGATGCTATCATGCCTGCCTCTACCACCTCCACTGGTAACACTTCCCACGCACCCACCGCCCTCTGCGTAAAGAGCTTTAAATGCATATCTCCCTTAAACTTTTCACTTGTCACTTAGCTTCTTGCTATCCACCCTGTCGATACCTTTCATGATTTTGTAGACCTCAATTAGATCTTCCCTCAACCTCCATCTTTCTAATGAAAATAATCCTAATCTTCTCAACCTCTCTTCACAGTTAGCACCCTCCATACCAGGCAACATCCGGGTGAACCTTGTCTGCACCCTCTCCAAAGCATCCACATCCTTTTGGTAATATGGTGACCAGAAATGTATGCAGTATTAATGTGGCTGAACCAAAGTCCTATACAACTGTAACATGACCTGCCAACTCTTATACTCAATACCTTGTCCAATGAAGGAAAGCATGCCATATGTCTTCTTGATCACTCTATTAGCTTCAGTGTACAATGGATCTGAACACTCAGATCTCTCTGTACATCAATTTTCCATTTACTGTAAAGTTCGCTCTTGAATTGGATCTTCCAAAATGCATCTCCTTGCATTTTCTTGGATTTAACTCCATCTGCCATTTCTGCACCCAACTCTCCGATCTACCTATAATCTGCTGTATTGTTTGACAGTCCCCTTCACTATCTGCTACTCCACCAATCTTAGTATCATCTGCAAACTTGCTAATCAGACCACCTATAACTTCCTCTAGATCATTTATGTAAATCACAAACAACAGTGGTCCCAGCATGGATCCCTGTGCAAAACCACTGGTCACAGTTCTCCATTTTGAGAAACTCCCTTCCATTACTATTCTCTGTCTCATGTTGCCCAGCCAGATCTCTATCCATCTAGCTAGTACACCCTGGACCCTATGTCACTTCACTTTCTCCACCAGCCAACCATGGGGAACCTTATCAAACATCTGACTGAAGTCCATTTTTATGACATCTCCAGCCCTTCCCACATCAGTCAGGAATATACCCAGGATATGTGTCCTGCAATTCTCCAGTTGCCTGAGTTTCCATTGGCTTTTCAACCACAGTAGGCAGCACTCTTACCTGTGAACCAGCTATATCTTTAGCAAAGATAAATTGCGTTCCTGGAGCTGAGAGTTTGTCCAATACTCCTACCATGACTTCTCCACTCTTCTATGGACACTCTTCTCTGGACACTCTCACTTCACATAATTTACATAATTGAGTGCTTGTTGTCTCACTGTTAATTCCCATTACTAGTACCTTTTCTGGCAATAGTCCTTCAGAGGTATATATCTCCTCAACTTTCAACATCAAAGATTCTGTATCTCTAAATATTGTAACCTTTTTACCTGCTGCTCCTGGCAGATAAACCTTACCTTCACAGGTATATGGTTTCAGAAGATATTCCTTAACCATCCACCTACCGGGTTGTATATTTTGGTGCAGCTTTCTAGCCGCCATTGTGCTTTCTGTTACTACGTCAACAAAATTCACT
Organism: Hemiscyllium ocellatum; assembly: GCF_020745735.1. Classification (NCBI taxonomy): domain Eukaryota; kingdom Metazoa; phylum Chordata; class Chondrichthyes; order Orectolobiformes; family Hemiscylliidae; genus Hemiscyllium; species Hemiscyllium ocellatum. The sequence continues at coordinate 56,270,443 of NC_083416.1, forward strand.
GGCTTATCCTGTTTTCCCAGTGCATTTCCTAAACCACCAACACGGAGATCTCATGTGCCCTACTTCATTGCAGTGAAAACACTGGAGTGTTTTAACTTCGTTTTCCTTTCTGCCCAGCAGTGGATTATCCCTATGATCTTCACCGAGATCTACCTTTCCCTTATCACATGCGGATATAACTTTTCCCCAGTTTTCATCCCTGACAGAATGAAATTGATTTTTGAAGCCAAACTTTGCTTTATGGACCAACTCATAATCATCAGCCATTTCAGCTGCTAATCTAGCCGTTTTAACTCTCCGCTCATCCACAAGTTTTCACTACTCCAAAAAGTGAATTTTTGAATTCCTCCAAAATAATAGTCTCTCAAAGAATGTCATAGAGTTGCTCTATTTTTAAAGCTCTTATCCACCTATCAAAATTGTTTTATTTGACTCTTTCAAACTCAATGCAGTTTTGACCAGGGTCCCTTCTTAGATTCCTGAAACGTTATCTGTCGGCTTCTGGTACAATCTCATATGCATTTAAGAAGGCTTTCTTCACCTTTTCATATGCCCCAGATACCTCCTCTGACAGTGGTGCAAATACCTCACTAGCTCTACCTCCAGGTTTTGTTTGGATCAACAAAACCCACATGGTACCTGGCACTGCATTTATTTAGCCACCTTTTCAAATGAGATGAAAAAGGCTTTCACATCCTTCTCATCAAATTTAGGCAATGCTTGAATGTAGTTAAACTGATTTTCACCAGGCCTTTGGTTACCACGAGTTTGCTCTTCCTCTCTCTCTTCCTTACTAAGACTGCCTTCAGCCTTCATCTCCATCCTTTTCAGCTGACTTTCCTGTCTAAATGCAAATTTTTGAAGTTCAAACTCCCTCTCTTTCTTCGTTTCCTCTCTCTCCTTTCCCCTCTATTCTCTCTCTTTCTTCTGCTTTTAATTGTAATTCAAACCGTTTCACTTCTGTTGTCCTTTCCTTGTCTTTTGCCTCCACCTCAAAGCTGCTACACTTTCAACTGAATTTTAGTCATCTCCAAAGATTCTAATGACTTTTCCAGCAAATGTAAATGCTGAGTTATTACTGCAATTATCTCTCCATTTCTCACTGAAGGAGGGAGCTCCAACTCCAGACTGTTGGTTAATTCCAGCTGCTTGGCTTATTTACATTTTCCAAGGCCCCCAAATTCACTTCTTCCACATCAAGAAAACCTTTGGTGACTGAAAGAGCCATTGCTATCCCGAGCACTGTTTAAACCAACAAAATTCAACACCCGGAAAAAAAGACACTAACACTTACCACTGCCTTCGAATCCAACAACCCAAATCCCAGTTTGGAACTATAGAACAAATCCCTCAAAGAGCCTCCAGTCTGTTATGGACCAGGCCCAACTCCCTCAAAACATTTCAAGTAAGTGGCCTGGACCCTAACTTCGCCAAATGTTTTAAGCAGGTAATACGTCCTGGAGATTACAGGACTGATGCAGCTGACTCAACCATTTAGTTTTAAACAAAACAGAATTTATTTGCAAGATTACCAGATGAAATACAAATAGAAGCGAACAGAATATAGAATAATTGAAACAATCTGAAAAGCCAACAGATTATCCCAACTTAATGATGCTGTTCCAAATACTTGCACAAATCCCCATAAAGACCCCTTGGCAAAAAAAGAGAAACCAAACACAGGCCTTACAGGAGAGCTATCAAAGAGATTCAGCATGGAACACCATCTTTCATGGAGCTGTTTCTTTGACTAGCAGCCTCAAAACTGACTGCCTGCTTGCTCTGAACAGCCAGATTACTAAAACCAAACCAAACCGGAGCAAAGCTGAGCTGGGACAATTGGCTGGTCTCCTTTCATTGTACAATTGTTTTTTTTAAACTTGAAAGCCTTTTGCCTGAGGCAGTGTCTGTTAGCTATAATCAAATTGGCCCTAAATCCCATTAAAACCAGACCTCCCAGAGCCTCTGCATTTACAGCTCCGCTAAAAGAAAACTCCAAGGACAACATAACCTTGTTAAAGGAGCAGCATTTTCACAATTTCTGTTTCTGTCAGGCTCCTCTTCCAATTATCTCTGGTCAGCTCCTCTCTCATGTCTTTGTAGTTACCTTTACTCAATTGTAATACTGTTACATCTGATTCCATCCTCTCCCTCTCAAACTGTAGGAACCAAGCAGGGAACACACCATGCAGGATTCTCGATGCTGCTCACAAAGGATGATCATTGTCCCTTTAATGATACAATTCCCTCCCCCTTTGTCACTTTTCCTTGTGCTCACTCTGCCTGACTGACCTCTTGCATCACAGTGCAGTGGTCAGTTTACAACATCCTCCCTACAGTTCTTTTTCACATTTCTGAAAGGGAGAAAGTATCTAATTCTTGTTGAACAAAATCAAGACCAGAGGCACCTCCATTGCTAAATTCAAGATCCTTCTACGTGCCTCAGTTGTAGTCATGCCCTCCTACCCTGTCTCATTTGCCAAATTTAAAGTACTTACTCTACTGAGTGTGACTGCCTTCTGAAACACAAGGTCTGGGTAACTCTCCCCCTACCTGATGTGTCACAGTGTTCAAAGGTCACACTTCAACATGTCAACTAGGAGTTAAAGTTCCAGTGGAAGTCAGGAGAAAATGAGGACTGCAGATGTTGGAGGTCAGAGGCGAAGAGTGTGTTGCTGGAAAAGCACAGCCAGTCAGGCAGCAATTGAGGAGAAGGAGAATCGACATTTCAGGCATAAGCCCTTCATCAGGAATGAGGCTTGTGGGCCAAGGCAGCTGAGAGATAAATAGGAGGGGGTGAGGCTGGGGAGAAGGTAGTTGGGAATGCAATAGGTAGATGAAGGTGGGATGTGAAAGTGATAGGTCTGAGAGGAGGGTGGAGCAAATAGGTGGAAAGGAAAATGGGCATTAGAACAATTTAAGAGGGCGGTGCCAATTTGGGAGGTTAGGACTGGGATAAGGTGGGGGGGACGGGAAATGAGGAAACTAGAGAAATCCACGTTGATCCAGTGTGATTGAAGTGTCCCAAGATGGAAGATGAAGCATTCTTCCCCCAGGCATCGGGTAGTTAGGGTTCAGCAATGGAGGAGGCCCAGGACCTGCATGTTCTTGGTGAGTGGGAGTAATTTTCAGTGGAAGTTACTTTAAATAGTAGTTTCATCAATGGGCACATGATTCTGTCTTATGTCTACATGGCTTGTAAATGTTTTCTATGTTGGATACGAAGTGAGTTGGTTTGGTTTGGGTGGAGGGAAAATGGAAGTAAATTGCGGATTTGGGTTATGTGGATATTAAGCTGGCAAAGGGATTATTAAAGAACGTGTGGATGACAAGAAGTATTGATTTCTAAAGTGATAGGGGAACAGTGGGGGGTTTGCCCAGTAGCATACAGTAGCATAAAGGGATATGGAGAATGTGAGGGGTTTAGGAGGGCGGTACAGTGTGTTAGGTGGCATGAGTTAGCACTTACAAGTATGGGAAATGTACACGGAAGAGAGTGACTGAGGGGTATGGGCTAAGGGATTATTTGAGTTTCCTTAGTTTTTAATTCATCGTTCACACTTTGTTGGTGCACTTCAGCCCTCAGCCTCTGATTTCCTTCCAGGTTCACCCTGCTCACTTCCCAAGGAAACCCACCAAGCCTAAAGAGAAACAGACTTCCTGAGCCGGTTTTCCCAGATCAGGTTTGCAGAGTCGAGAAGTGTTCCATCTCTACACCTAGAAACAAAACTCTGAATAAAATCGACCATCCCAGGAGGAGATTTTCCCCATGCTTGAATCACATCCTGGTCCCTTTTCCCGCCTGGTGAAAATAAGGTCTCCCTGAAATAGTGCAGAATTTCCACCCCAGGGTTTCATTGGCATTTTAGATAAGGCGTTGAATCTCTATGACACTGTAAAAATACAACATGGTATCCGTTGTATTAATTTAGATAATACACTATTTAGCACAAAAGATGTAATAACACATGTAAAATGCAGTGCATTATATTACAGTAAAAATAGAGTATCTTTTGATCTACAACTCCAGTCCCTGAATAAGAAGCCTAATTATTCTTCAGTGAGCAGAACTTCACATCAGTCAAACTTGAATTACTGTTTGTGTAGGAGTAATGCAAATTAAAAAATGGAAACTTTTTTGGCTACTGGTCAACAACACCCACCATTAAATGCTGGTTTTTCTTCATTCTATTGTAACATTGATTCCATCTGTTAAAAAAAAACAGTAAAAAATATTTAGATGAGCACTTCAAGCATCATAACATTTAAGAATATGGGACAAGTGCAGGAAATTGGGATTAGCACACCTTTAGTGGTAGTTATGTCAATAAAGACTCGATGGGCCAAATGACCATTTCTGGAATGTATCAATCTATGAATTGACACACCTCCAATTCCATAATAATTGATTCTATGCACAACCATGGCATAAGTGCCTTGATGCATACCATATGAAGATTGGAGCTGGCTGACTTTTGCAATCAATCACTCACCCCTAGATTGTCTTGACTCTTTGCGCATGGGAAACACAACAACGTAGTCAGATCTGTAAGCTGGCTAGCTGCCATTTGACCATTTGACAGGTACTAATGGAAGTTTGCTCACCCTTAAAGGGGAGGCATTGTTCTCTATCAGAAGCACTAATAGCTGTCAGAATAGCTGAAGGCAGCCATGGGTAACGTTTTTGGTAGCAGTAGTTATCCTGATACAAATGTAGAATGCCAAGCTGCATGGAACAAGGTGACAGAACAGATCAGTAACATTTCCCTGGTTCCTCAGACCTGAGAGTAATTGTTAAAGAAGTTTCAGTCAACCATACCTACCAACTGTCTTAGGCAAGCTGATATTTCTCCACATGCTCCACATTTTAGATTAGATTAGATTCCCTACAATGTGGAAACAGGCCCTTTGGCCTAACAAGCCCACACTAACCTTCCGAAGGCTAACCCACCCAGTCCCATTTACCTCTGACTAATGCACTTAACACCATGGGCAATTTACCATGGCCAATTCACCTGACCTGCACATCTTTGGACTGTGGGAGGAAGCCGGAGTACCTGGAAATTCACGCAGACATGGGGAGAATGTACAAAATCCACACAGAGAGTCACCCAAGGCTGGGATCAAACCTGTGACCCAGGTGCTTTGAGGCAGCAGTGCTAACCACTGAGCCACTGTGTCACCCTATGAAAACTATGCATTCAAAATTTAACTTCCTCTTGCCTTCTCCAAAACACAAGGGGGTACTTTTTAAAAAAAATATCACTTACATGTTTTGAAGATGGGAGCATTTTTGCAGTAGAAATTTTAAATCCATGCCACCTTGGAGTTATGTGCAGTGTTTTGCTCTCTATGTTTTGAAAGGGTATGGAGGGATTGTTTAAAGTGCAAGAAAAAGGTTATAATGATCAGGAAAATCTGAGCAAATTAAGGCCTTTTCACTAGAATGGAGATCTTAGAGATGTCTTTAAAATGATAGGGTTAGATAGGGTAGACTGAAAAATTTTGCCATTTGTATTGGGATGAGAAGCTAACCGCCATAAGTAGAATCCAATCACTAATGAATCCAACAGACAATTGAGGAGAAGCCTCTTTTAATAAAACATCTTTAGACTGAACTCATGAACAAAGAATAGATATATAATTATTATTAAAATATTCAAGGGAAGTTTGATAAGCACTTGAGGGAGAGAAGAGTGGAAGTGTATCCAAATAAGGACAGGTGAAGAGCAGTGGGAGAGTACTTACATGGAACATTCTCACCAGCAAATCAATTGGACTAAATGGCCTATTTCTGTGCTGTAAACTCAGTGTGACTCAATGCAGGATGCAGCTTCATGCTGGTTTGGAAACATCAGATCCTCTGTCTCAAAGAAGTTCTCTTTGCCAGGATATTGATCGTGAAAACTTGATGATAGTAGTGCCATTGAATAGCAAAGACAGGTGATTGGGCATTAGGTTGTTGGCTCTTGTGTGGTGTAAATTGTTACTTATGACTTATCAACTCAAGCTTGAATTTGATCCAGTTTAAAATGTATATAAAATTGGAATATTTCATTATTTGAGTTACTTCATATTGCCAAGTTGGGAGATTATATGAAACTACTTGAATACCAGCATTAAACGATTCAGCAGGTCTTGTAGTGCTCTGTCAATGCTTGCTGCAAATGGTCTACACTGGAAGGGCATGCACTGAGCAAAATCTACTTATCACATTTTGTATTGTCAGCAGCCTCCCAAACTGCTTTGAATAGTGATTAGCAGCTCACAAGGGGTAAGGTTGGAGTGCCCAATAAATCAACAGTTCGTAACAAGTTTCAATTTACAGTTACAAAAGAGTACATGCATGTGTACCTGGATAATGTTCAGTTGCCTATTGAAAAAACTCAATCATTGTTTAAGTATGTACATGCAAGAAGTAAAACAAAATGTATGGCAAAAAACCATGAAATGACAAAACAAATGTAAGCACACGATAGAGTTCATTGTCATGTGATGGATTAGTACTGCACCCAACTCCATTTAGATTGATGTCTGCAATTAACATTACAAATCATTGGCAAACAAAGTTATGTAAGGTCCTCACACTGAAAACCATTATGACACAGCCTAGTTCCATGTGATGCATGGTCAACTAACTAATTGGCGTACATTGTGAATATCAATATGAAGCATCACTTCTCAGCTTGCTCAAGGTAGCACCTAATACGCTAATGTAGACTGAATTGAAAGAATATCTAGAAGTTACGTGTTCTTAACCTTTTTTGTGGAGTCTCTGTGAATTCCTTATTCTGTAAAAGCATCAAGAGAATAAGGAACACCGAACTCAATAGTTGTTAGTAATATGTGGATTTGTAATATAATTCTAGTCTTACGGTTTATTTTCCTACTTATTCTTGGATATAAAGATAACCAGAAAAATATTATAGTGAATTAAATCAATTTTAACTTAAGTTGTAAAAAGCAGAAATCCATATTTCTTGACATTACTAAAATAAATTCTCTGCTCATTAACTTTAGTACTTTTGTGGGACTTGCTGCTCAAATTGACTGCTGTTTCCTTTTTTCCAACGAGGATCCCATTCCAAAACTCACAAAGATTCAATTTGCTCACAACAAACTCATACGAACAACATTTTGATACTAACCAAATAATCTGTTTTAGTGAGATGTTTGAGGGACAAGTGCCGGCTGGGAGATCTGGGATAATTCCCTTTATATAATTCCCTTTACTCAACTGATTTTTTGGAATCTTTTTACATCCACCTGAATGACAGGGCCTTAGTTGAGCATCATCTAAAAGGCAATGCCTCCAATAATGTAGCACTTATTCAGTACTGCTCAGGAACATCATCCTTTATTTCTTGGTGTTCATGTATCTGGAGTGGATCGGAGCCCACAAAACTCCAATTCAGAAATAACAGATTGACGCACAGCTAATGTTCTCATGTTATTTTAAACTCTGTATCATATCACTTCACTAGAATTAAGTACTCATGGCAATGACATTTTAAAGAGCATTGAACAAATGTGTTTCTCTCCAAAAAATTCCTGGCAATTCTCCATTTAAAACACTACCATCCCATAAGGAGCAAACCGCTTGACATAAAATAGTAGTGGCATTGTCTTTCAAATCTTTGCTAGTCAGTTCTTATTTAAATATATCATCTCACACATGAGGAATTTGCTACCTCTTCACTTAATTTTTTCCACAGTAGCTTCATGTAATAAATGATGCAATTTTCTCAACACACAATAGTTAGTGTTTCAGTGGCTCATGAGAAGAATGTCCTTGACGTGCCCACAGAAAGACACATTCTGTGGATCCGGTTCTGCATGAGAAAAAGTGCAAGGATGAATTACATCTGAAGCAAATCAGCATTTTGATTCTTTTTGGTAATAATTATTACAATGAGAAAGACTAAAAGCTTCAAGTAAACACAATAAATTTCTTTCAGAATAAATCGAAGCTAAAACAAGTTGGACTGAAGGGTCTGTTTCTGTGCTGTATAACTCTATGACTAAACTGTTTTTGATATATATCTGTGTAAGTAAAGCTGTAAAACTAAACTATACTCAATCAACCATAATATGCAGTGTGTTATTCTTCACAACACTTATCGGGTCTTTTATTTTCCTTTTTTTTTCTGATCCCAAAGGTTTTGTCTCTGAAACAGTAAATATTCCTATGGCCCCAATACAGACAAAACATCCAGTGTAATGATGTATTAAAAATGATCTGACTTGTTATCTCAAACCAACTCCAAAGACAAATATTAATACATTAGCCATAGTTGCTCATGTTCTGATAGCCAGTAAATGTGCTACATAAAAGCAAAGTTACTTTTTTTCTTCTTGAGGGGGTGTACAGTGGTTCAGTGGCTAGCACTGCTGCCTCACAGCATCAGGGATCTGGGTTCAATTCCAGCCTTAGGCAGCTGTCTGTGTGGAGTTTGCACACTGTCTTTGTATCTGTGTGGGTTTCCTCCGGGTGCTCTTGTTTCTTCCCACCACCCAAATGTGTGCAGGTTAGGTGAATTGACCATGCTAAATTGTCCTATAGTTTGCAGGATAAATGAATTAGCTATGAGAAATGCAGGGTTACAAGGGTTAGGGTGGTGAAGTGGGGTGCTGTTCAGAAGGTTGGTATGGACTTGATGGGCCAATGACCTGCTTCCACACTGTAAGGATTCTGTGATCAGCTAAGCCAGAAGAGACTGAGATCAAACCAAAGTCTTCCTTGATCATAACCAGCTGCATGGTACAGGATTTGTGGCTGAAATTCCTCAAATGTCACACTGACATCCCTAAAAGAAGTACCCAAGAAAACGTATCTACATGGCAGCTAGGGTTCGAAGACAAATCTGGAATGTTGTCCTGCAGTCTTATAATTCCTGAGACGTTTTATCATAGCATCAACATGGGCTTATGATTCCTGATGAAGGGCTCCTGCCCAAAATGTCGATTTTCCTGCTTCTCGGATGCTGCCTGACCTGCTGTGCTTTTCTAGCACCACTCTAATCTTTACTCTGATCTCCAGCATTTGCAGTCCTCACTTTCACCTTATGAGAAGGCCTGGCTATTTGACTAGGACATTATTGTATGGCAAATAAAGTTTAGGACATTCTACAGAAGCTAGATTAAAAATAATGAATTACACAAATTATGGAGAATACCAATTATTGAATATATACCAAGTTATTTCAATGTGCTTTTTCACTGAGAAGATAAGCCATTGTAGTCAAAGATATATTTGATTTTGATTTGAAGTTTTATTATGTTTTAGGTTTGATCCCCAGCTCAACTGGGTTAGCTGATGTTAGCATAATCAATGTTGAGCAACTGTCTTGATGCAGAATATCCCAGAAGATTTCAATATTATTGTATTACTATTGTAAGGTCACCATCATTGTAATAATGTGACTATTCAATTAATAACATCAATTTTTGCACACAAGAGCCTTTTAAACATCAGTAAGATAAATGATAAACTAATGCTAACAAAAACAGAAATCGCTGAAAAATCAGCAGATCTGGCAGCATCTGTGAAGAGAAATCTGAGTTAACGTTTTGGGTCCTGTGACCTTTCCTCAGAACTAATGCAGATGCAAAACATTGGCTGAGTGCTTAGCATAGGTCAGAATATAAAAACTCAGCATCACATTTTCAAGCCATACCTTGGGATCTTTCACATCCATCCACAACAGATATCTCAAACTCAAAAGGAACAGTCCAAGTGCTGCAAGGATGGCAGATTTTCTTCTGTAAAGTACATTCGCGGACCAGATGGATTTTTGCAAAGATCTGAGTTTCACCATTAATTAATACTAGATATTTATTTCAGATATATTTCAGATATATTTAATAAAGTACTGCTGTCATAGGATTAACTTATGAATGTGGATCACTATGTGGGTTAGCACTGCTGCCACACAGCGCCAGAGACCCGGGTTCAGGCGACTGACTGTGTGGAGTTTGTACGTTCTCCCTGTGTCTGCGTGGGTTTACTCCGGGTGCTCCGGTTTCCTCCCATAGTCCAAAAATGTACAAGTTAGGTGAATTGGCCATGCTAAATTGCCCGTAGTGTTAGGTGAAGGGGTAAATGTAGGGGAATGGGTCTGGGTGGGTTGTGCTTCGGTGGGTCGGTGTGGACTTGTTGAGCCAACGGGTCTGTTTCCACACTGAGAGTAATCTAATCTAATCTAATCTATTCTAATTTGGGGTGTCTCCAGATTTATTTATTATTCCTATATGTAATGTGGGCATTGTTAACTAAGCATCTAATTGTACTTGAGACATGGTGGTGAGCTGCCTTCTGTATTATTATGCAAAACTCCCTAGTATTAAAACATATGGGTAGACCCCTGGACTTTGGCCAGAGCCCTGAACCTTGAAAAGAAATGTTGACAAAACTGTGCTGAACCTGTAAGGAATAAACAAAACCACCAGCAGACTTGGGAACATCAGAAATACAAGCTTAACAATTCACATACTCTCTGTGAAACAATCGATCCAAAACCAATGGAATCTAGCCTAGAGACAGTTTTCACATCTCTGGTACACAGCTCAGACAGTGTGGAGCCTAGAGAGGGGATGTGAAAGACCTCAGCATCCAACATCCATTGAAGACTATTTACACCTCATCTAACAATCGGAAAGCCAATTAAATTCAAAGAGAATATCAACCGAACAATGAGATTATACACTTGGCTCAGAGATAACAGGGGCCCACATTTTATATAACTGTCAGCCGTAATCTCATTAAACTAACCGACATTCTCTACAATTTATGATCATCTGTGAGCCTATCCAAGAGTTTCTGAAATGTCCCTAATGTATCTGACTCTACTGTCATCACTGGAAGTGCATTCCACACACCCACTACTATCTGTTTAAAGAGTCAACCTCTGACATCTCCCCTAAACCTTCCTTTAAACACTTTAAAATCATGCCGCCTTGTGATAGCCATTTCCACCCTGGGTATCCACTCTATTTATGCCTCTTGTCATCTTGTACACCTGTATCAAGTCACGTCTCTTCTTTCTTTGGTTCAATAGAAAAGCCCTAACTCCCTCCCTTCATAAGACATGCCCTCCAGTCCAGGCAGCACCCTGGGAAATCTCCTCGGCACCCTCCCTAAAGCTTCTACATCCTTCCTATAATGAGGCGACCAGAACCAAACTCAATATTCCAACTGTGGTTTAACCAGGTCTCTAAAGAGCTGCAGCATTATCTCATGGCTCTTAAACTCAATCTCCTTGCTAATGAAAGCCAACACACCATGCACCTTCTTAATAACCCTATCAACTTATATGGCAAATTTGAGGGTCCAGTGGATGGTCCTCTGTTCTTCACATTGCCAAGAATCTTGTCTTTAACCCTGCAATCTGTTTTCAAATTTGACCTTCCAAAATGAATCACTTCACACCTTTCCAGTTTAAACTCCATTTGCCTCTTCTCAGCCCAGCTCTGCATCCTGTCAATGTCTCATTGCAACCTACAACATTGCAACCTATCCACAACTCCACCAACCTTTGGGTCATCAGCAAACATACAAATCCACTCTTCTACTTCCTCATCCAAGTCATTTATAAACATCATAAAGAGCAGAAGTCCCATAACAGATCCCTGTGGAACACCACTGGTCACTAAGCTCCAGACTGAATACTTTCCATCTACTACAACCCGCTGTCTTCTATGGACCAGCCAATTCTGTATCCAAGCAGCCAAATTTCCCTGTGCCTCATTCCTCTTTACTTTCTGAATAAGCCAACCATGGGGAGCCTTATCAAATGCCTTGCTAAAATCCACATACACCACATCTACTGCACTACCTTCACCAATGTGTTTTGCCATATCCCCAAAAGAATTCAATAAGACTTGTGAGGCATATCCTCCCCCTCACAAAGCCATGCTATCTCTAATCAAACTGTGGTTTTGAAAGTACTTATAAATCCTGTTTCTCAGAATCCTCTCCAATAATTTTCCCACCACTGACATAAGATTAACTGACCTGCAATTTACAGGGTTATCCCTACTCCCTTTCTTGAACAAGGGAATAACGTTTGCCTTCAATCATCTAGTACAGTGGCCAGTGAGAACTCAAACATCATCACCAAAGGCACAGCAATCTCTTCCCTTGCTTCCCATAGTAACTCAGGGTATATCCCCTTTAGCCCAGGGGACTTAGCTAACCTCATGTTTTCAAAATTTCCAGTACATCCTCCTTCTTAACATCAACCTGCTCAAGCATATCAGCCTGTTTCACACTGTCCTCACAAATGACAAGGTCCCCCTCACTAGTGAATAATGAAGCAAATATATGTTAAGGACCTCCCCTTCCTCTTCTGATTCCAGGCACAAGTTCCTTCCACTAACTCAGATTGGCCCTATTCTCATTCTGGCCATCCTTTAATTCCTCACATCAATGTAGAACGCCTTAGGGTTTTCCTAACTGTCAAGGCTTTTTCATGCCTCCTTCTAGCTCTCCTAGGTCTATTTTTCCATTCCTTTCTGGATATCTTACAACTTTCTGGAGTCCTGTTTGATCCTGCTTCCTCAACCTTAAGTAAACTTCCTTCTTCCTCTTGCCTGGATGTTCCACATCTCTTACTTAAACAATAAGTCCAATCCACAACTAACTGCATCAACGAACACAACCCAAACAGAAAAGGGTTACACATCTCAAAGTCCTTGGCCGTGCTCTGAGTATGGCAAGCCAGAACAGTCAGGCGAACTTCAAAACTGCATTCTGAGTAGTGAGCAGAACTCCCCAACTCCAGGTTAAACATAGGTAGCAGTGCTTTGGGGCTCTATTGTTGGGATTTTGATTAATAATGCATTTAAATACTAGTGCCTTCTCTGTGTCATAAAAACTAGATGTGACTCAGATGGTCACAATCTAATTAACAGTGTATTTTAAAGTACTACTGTTTCCTGGATATTAATTGTGTTAATTTGCTTAAATTACTTAGTCCTTGTATTATTGCCACCCTTTTGCACACAAATAAATTCAGAGATTCTTTTGCCCTTAAACACCGGTCCACTGTCCCTTCATTACATCCTAAGTAATAAATCCAGTGTCCAGAACCAGGGGCTGGGAGTAATTTAAATGGCTTGAAGGTCAGAAAAATAGCTGACTGAAAACCAAACCCCTCTTCTTGAACTGCTGTAGTCTATGAAAGATCTGTACACTACAGTGATTTTGGGAAGGGAATTCCAGGAATTTGGACAAGTGATTAAAAAGGTTTAATGATATAGTTCCAAGTCGGAAAGGCATGAGGCTTGGAGAGAACCTTGATGGTTCCTGCTACCCTTGTCCTTCTAAAGTGGTTGGGCTCACAGTTTTGGAATGGAATATAATGGGATTCAAATTGATAACCCTTTGGTTCTGGATTATTGCTTCTCTGAAGTTACCACTTCACCAGTGCCTCCCCAAATATGTATCATCTCAATGCATCTGTTCCACTTAGACAAGTGGAAATGTAACGCATCACACTCCTGATTTGTGCCTTGATGATGTTGGGCAGGCTTTGGAGAGTGAGATTTATTACATGTCTCAGAAATCCTACCTTCCAAAATGCTCCTTTAGCAACTGTATTCATATGATCTGTCCAGTTAAGCCAATGGTCAATGTGTTGCATGTAGAAGAATAGAAAGTCAGATGGCCAGGAGAGGCAGTAATTCTCACTAACAATTATAACTTAACACACAGACCCATAAATCCAGCTAGGGAAAACTGGGGTCTGAAAGCTGTCACAGTCCAGCGAGGGATAAGGCTGAGTTAACTATCTCTGATACTAGCTGGAAAAAGAAGGGGAGACAAGCAGTGAAAATGGAAATATCCTCAAGCATGAAAAGAGGAGATCTTTAAAGGAGACAGGTGAGGAATTGCTCCAATAGCTACCATTATATTAAATCAGGACAAGTATTTGGGATAATTACTTAAGACTATCAGAAGGCACTTTGGACCACATAGGGATTTTATGCAAGACTTCTGGATTTTTCACTGTGTGACATCAGATTGAGTAGAACTTCAATATTAACTCTTTCAGAGGTGCTACCTTATATATTGCCTGATGGACTCTCTTCAAATTATATCTTTATTTTCCTCATTCTTAAATGATTCAAAATGGCACTGTTTCATGACAATAAATGAAAGCTGTTTACTGTATTTTACAGTATTCTTTCTGTAAAATACACGTGACAACAAAATCAAATCAACTTAGATAATATCACCACAAAATATTTTCCCACATCATTAACATTTATAACTTTACATATATAACCTACATTTATATTTACCATGATGCCATCTCCTCCAAGTCTTTGACTTCACAATTCAGGTGGTCCAGAGGTTTCACAATTCTTGCAAAATGCTTTCGCTTTGGTTATAGAACATTGGTAGATTTAAGACTGGAGGACTGTTGACCTTGATTGGTCTGTGAATCATTTCTCTGTGAGGAACACTTACCTCTTGGATGTATGTCATCGAGGATGCTAGTCTGATAAACCTGATCTTTAATCCATTCATTACCTTACCAGGGGAGCTGTTATTTCCTGAATTTCCTTTCGAGAAGGACTTTTCCTGACCGACTCTAGGTGGTTGTCCCACACCCTAATTTGTGTGACTTTTAATCTTGTGAATGTCCATCATAGGTGATGGCTGCGCTGTTAAAAGAAGTGCTTTCTTCCTTACAGTATTCTGCATTCCTGAACCTGAAACTGCTTTCCGATTTGAATATGTAATCTCTTATGTGCTATCCTGGATATACAGACCATCATTTTCCGCTTTTCAATTTGTCCTGAATTTGTGGACATGAAATGCAGATCAGCTATGTTGTTATACACAACTCATTTCTATTCTGTTGAAGCAAATCTTTACGCTATTCCGCTAATACGTGTGAGTTAAAGTGATTAAACACTTTACTTCAGCATATAGATAATCTGACATAATGGTATTCAAACCTATATCCCTAAACCTATATTCCCAAACATTGCCCTTGGATTCTGGATTACTGATCCTTTGGCATTAGCACTACACCAGTTCTCTCCAAATATGTAGTCTCTTGATTCATCTGTAATCAGTTATCCCCAAGCTAGTATTCTTGTACTAAATCGATACTGTTTAAATTTCTTTGCCTTAAAGTTTGAATGCTTCTTTAATATAACACTGTGGGGTTCCTTCTGTCTGCAAGCTTTTAGGTTTTGTAAAATCTTCCAATCAAGCATTAATGCTAACTTAGAAATATAGAAGATAGGTGTAAACTATTTGACCCCTTGAGCCTATTCTGCCATTCATTACAATTACAGCTGATCATTGAGCTCAATATATTAATCCCACCCTCACCCACATCCTTTGATCTCTCTAAGCCATAAGAGTGATATCTGTCTCCTTCTTGAAAACACGATGTTTAGGTTTCAACCACTTTGTGGTAGTGAATTCCACAGGCTCACCACTCTTTGGGTGAAGAAATTTTTCCTAATCTCAGTCCTAAAAGATATACTTCTCATGTTTAAGCTATGACCCCAGTTCTTGACTCCACCACCATTGGGGACAACATTCCAGCACCTAACCTGTCCAGTCCTGTTAGCATTTCATAGGTTTCGAGATGCATCTCGTTTATCTAAAACTCCAGTGAATGCAATCTAAGCTGACTCAATCTCTCCTCAAACATCAAGCCTGCCATCACAGGAGTCAATTTGGTAAACCTTCATTGCACTTCCTCTATAGCAAGGATCCTTTCCCAGATAAGGAGTCCAAAACTGCAAACAATATTCGAGTGTGACCATAAAATTTACCTTCTTTACTGCCTGCTGCACGTGCAAGCCAACCTTCAGTGACTGATGCACAGGTCTGGTTGAACATTCACCGCTCTCAACTTCAACAATTTGTTATGACCATACCTGATTGATTCAAATCCTAATCTGCCTTCTTCATTTTGTTACCAAAGTGGATAATCTCACATTTATTCACGTTATACTGTATCTGCTATGCATTGTCCCATTCACTCAGCCTGGAACACACTGCAGCATCTCTGCATCTTCTTCAGAGAATACCTTTACACCCAGCTTTATTTATCTCCAAATTTTGAGATATTACACTTAGTTCCCTCTTCTTAATTATTAACATATACTATGAATAGCTAGGGTCCAAGTACTGATCCCTGAGTTACCCCATTCATCACTGCCTGCTATTTAGAAAAAGTCAATTATTCCTACTCATTATCTACTGCCTGCTAACCAGTTTTCTATCAATCTTAATACACTTGCCCAAAGCCATGAGCTTTAACTTTGCATATCTACCTCTTATATGGGACTTTGTCGAAAGTCTTCTGAAAAGCAAATAAATTACATCCATTGGCTCCGCTTGATCAACTTTTCTAGTTACAGTTGATTTGTCAGGTATAATTTCTCTTTGGAAATCCATGCTGACTGTGTCTAATTCTACTGCTGTTTTCTAAGTGCTCTGTTATGAAATGCTTTAATAAGCTACTCTGGCATCTTCCCACAACTGATGTAAAACCCAAAGGTTGAAGAGAACTTTAAGTCACCCTTCTATTATGTCCAAAGATAAAGTAACTTGGCTTCCAATTCACACCATTTGTATTTTACTGCCAAGAACAAAGCCTAGTAAGCAGTAATAATGTACTAATTCATTGAGCAACTAGGGATTGAGCCATCCTTGTATAAAGTTAAAGTATGCACCCAACTTGTATAAAATCCATGTTGCATATTTTCAATTAAAACTTGAGATTGTGCCCAAAAGGTAAAAGGATACAGATTTACTATATTTAGCTGAAGCACCAATGCATAACATTTGTGCCCAAAGTGTACAGCTTGTAGAAATATTTGTGAATCTTCTTATTGCCAGCATGGTAATGCCACAGCAAACACTAATAGGAATGACAGGCAATGTTTATCCTCCAATGGAATCCTTTTTACCCCACTGACTTTCTAAAGATGGGACATGTGAACATTTGTGTCCTTGATAAATCTGGTAACTAGAATTCCATTTCTGAGGTGCTGATGCATTATACTGTAGGTGTCCCTAAAGGCACCTCAAGATTGAAAACCTTGACCTTTGTTTCACTCTAGCGAATCTAGTCACAGTACATTGACTTGATATATGACTACCACAGAATGAAAGAATGAGAAATGGGAAGATTTTAGGAGAGATAAATATTTGTTCAATACTTTATACTAAAATCTACTGTATTGTTCCAATGAATTTAAAAATCAATAAAATAACACCCAGAATGATAATGATAAGGGTGTGAGGAAGGCTTTTATTTCATGATTAAAAATATTAAAAGGAAGAGATTTATTGAGGGATGATTATAAATGCCAGCGATCTAGTTTATACCTCAGTTACAATATAAACATTCAAAACATGTCTGGTGCAATTTTCAGGCAGGTCTGTCCCAGTTGCTAGCTAAATATATAAATCAGAACCGCATATTGATTGTTGTTGTAACGCAATTTAAGTTAAATACACTGCCTATTCAAGTCTTTAGAGAAAGTGAATCAATTCTTAAGGGATCAAAAGATCAGTAAGAAATGCATAAAACGTATATAATAATCTTCCTCGGAGCATTAATGGCACAGTGATAGTGTTCTTACCTCTGAGCCAGAAGGTCAGGTTCAAATCCCACCTGCTCCAGAGGTTTGTCACAGCACATCTGAACAGATTGATTAACAATAACTAAAACATCCTTCCTGGGAACTTCGGAATCTCAGACCTTCTTCAGGCCATATCAAGGCTCCTCCTAGGATCATTTATGTGCATGTTGCAGCAAACCCAGATCAGGTAGCTTGACTTCAAATTCCATTAATATTTTCAAACTGCAACATCTAACTAACTAAGGCAAAAGAACTTCTCATTCTCAAGCAAGTGCCTGTGATCATATTTGTGCTGTCAGTGAAGAAATAAGGGCCAATGAAGTAATAAACAACAATAATTCACAATGCTGATCAGCTTTGGATATAGAATGAACTTCCCGAGGAAGTGGTGTGTGCGGGCACAATTACAACATTTAAAAGATCGTTGGATAAGCACATGTATAGGAGTGATATGGGCCTGGAGCAGGCAGGTGGGACTAGTTTAGTTTGGGAAAATTTTCAGTATGCACTGGTTGAATCCAAGGGTCTGTTGCCATGCTGCATGACTCTATAACAAGCTGTAAGGTGAAGTCAATTAAACAACTTGCATGCTAAGCCTAACAAATCTTCCACCAACTTTCTTACCATTTCTGGATAAAAGTATGCTTGCTACTTTAATCAAATCTCCATCACCAAAACAATTCAACTTCTGCATATAGGGGAACCCAAATCTAGCTGGAAGATGCCAGACCAGAACCCTGTGGAAATGCTAAGCAAAGCCTGATGAGGTCTGAGGATAGGCTGTCCACCAATATCCATTAGAAACTTATCACCTCTGACAGTCACCTTAATTCTCCATCTCAGTCAGATTTGTTCTGTTGATTCACACCTCATGTTGGGCTCT
This sequence comes from Hemiscyllium ocellatum, assembly GCF_020745735.1. NCBI lineage: Eukaryota > Metazoa > Chordata > Chondrichthyes > Orectolobiformes > Hemiscylliidae > Hemiscyllium > Hemiscyllium ocellatum. The sequence continues at coordinate 56,288,948 of NC_083416.1, forward strand.
AGCAAAAATCAGTGCAATCTGGAAGACTAGTATTTCATTTTCTACTTAAGATTCTGCAGCCATCAGGACTCAATATAGAGTTCAATTATTATAGGACCCGAACACCTTATTTCATGTCCTCCAACATCATTCCTAACACTTGCTCACTTTCCCATGCAATAACAGATAGTATAACACTTGCCCATTCATGTTGTCCTTCCTCACTGTCCAAGGCTGTAAACACACTTTCCAGATGAAACAGTGTTTCAAAAACAAAATTGCTGAAAAAGTTTAGCATGTCTGCCAGCATCTGTGGAGAGAAATCCATTGTTAATGTTCTAAAAGAGGGTCGCTGGACCTGAAACATTAACTCTGCTTTCTCTCCACCATCTGCCCCCTTGCTCCACTTCTGCGTCTAAAGTATAGAAAAGCACTAATGCCTTTCAGTTCTAAAGTCAGAACTGAAGTCAGAAACAAATTAAATCCATTTCTCTCTACACAGGTGCTGCTAGACCTGTTGAATTTCTCCAGCATTTTCTGTGCTTCTTTCCATCTGTTAGATTATGGCATATCTCTCAGTTTTCTCTTTCTGGGAAGAAAATCCTGTGTCTTGGAATAGTTAGCCAATAGGTGCTGAACAAATCACTTGCACTTAGCTTATCAGCATAATTGTACTTAGAAGATAATCCTTCCTCTTGGTGCTGCACAAAAATGCAGCAAGGCAATGTGAAAAACTTGTTTTGTAACTCAACAACTAATGGTCATTGATTCAACAGCATGTAGCTTACATTCTGCTAGATCATTTGAGCATGGATAAGGAGTGATGATGGGAAGTGGGTCATCACAGATTTGGTACACATCCTAAAACAGTTTACCAGTATACAGTGGTCCATTGTGAGATATTATCTGATCATTGCAACCTGAAAATTATGCTCATCATGTCCACGATGGTTGGGCTCATTGTGTTTGCAACGTTGCCAAGCAATGGAAAGATAGAGAAGCAATTCATCACAGAAGTGAAATATTCCCTGTTCACTTTGAATAGGACTGTTGTGACTTTTGTCCAATAAAGAAGAACCATTCAGAAAAGGAACAGGCTCTTCAGCCCATCAAGGCTATCAACTCATGATGCTTTTTGCCTTTATGTGATCTATATCCATCTATTTCCTGTTTATTCATTTATCCGTCGAGATACCTTTTGAATAGTGCTATTGTATCTGCCTCCACCACTTCCTCTTGCACTGCACTCTAGGCACTGTAAAAAAAACCTGCTTTGCACACCTTTAAAAATTTCCCCTTTTATCTTAAGCCTACGCCTCCTAGTAATGGACATTTCTAACCTCAAGAAAAGATCCTGTCTATCCATTCTATCCATGCCTCTCAATTTTGTAAAATTCTATTTGGCCACTCCATGTCCATCAATGTTCAAGTGAAAACAAAACAAATTTGTCCAGTCTGTCCTCATAGTTAATATCCTCCAAATCAGGCAAAGTCTTAATAAGTCTTTTCTGTATCCGATCCAAAGACTCTACATGCTTCTGGTAGTGTGGTGACTAGAACTGTACATAATATTCTAAATGTGGCCTAACCAAAGTTCTATACAGCTGCAAACATGACTTGTCAATTTTTATACTCTATGCCCCAAATGATGAAGGAAGACATACCATATGCCTTCTCGACCACTTTTTCCATTTGTGATCCAACTTTCAGGAAACTGTGAATGCGTACAACTAGATCCCTCTGTGTTTTAATGCTTCTAAAGATTCTGGCAATTTACTGTATACTTCCGTCCTGCACTAGATCTCCCAAAATGCATCACATGCATTTGCCTCAATTAAACTCTATTTGCCATTTCTCCACCCAAGTCTCCAGCCTAAGTATATCCTCCAGCAATTGTATCCTTTGGCAATCCTGCTCATTATCTGCAACTCACCCATCCAATCTTTGTGTCAACTGCAAACTAACCAATCAGGCCACCTATATTCTCCACCACATCATTTATATAAATGACAAACAACAGGAGTCACAGCACTGATCCCTGTGGAACATCACTGGTCACAGATCTCCAGTCAAAAAAAAATCCTTCCACTACCTGTCTGTCTTCTATGACTTAGCCAGTTCTGCATTCATCTTACTAGCTCATTGCAGAAGTCATGCAAATTTACCTTTTGTATCAGCCAGCCATGAGGCTCCTTGTCAAAGTCTTTGGTAAAATCCCAAGTGTAGAGCTCACCGGCATATAATTTCCCAATTTATTTTTATCGCCTTTCATAAATAAAGGAACAATGTTAGCTTTTGTCCAGTTCGCTGGGACCTCTCCAATGACTAAAATGGATAGAAAAATTTCATACAAGGCTCCAGAAATTGCCTCACTTGCCTCCCTCAGCATTCTGGGATAGATCCCATCAGGTCCTGGGGACTTGTCTATCTTCATGCATTTCAAAGCACCCAACATCTGGTCCTTTTTTCTATTGACATGCCCTAGGCTATCAATATTACCTCTCCTGTGCCATCCACCACATCCTTCTCCTTTGTGAATACCAATGCAGAGTATTTGTAAAGTACCTCATCCACTTCCTCCACCTTCACACAAATTCTCTCCTTTTTACCTGAAAGGGCTTCTTCTTTTCCTTTTGTTCCTTGTTTAAGACACCATGGATTTTCCTTAATCCTGTTGACCAAAGATATTCCAAGGCCTCTTTTAGCCATCAGTATTCCTTGTTTGAGTCCTTTCCAACTGTCTTTGCATTCTTCAAGTTCCATGCCTCTATCCATGCCTCTCAATTTTGTAAAATTCTATCAGGACACTCTATACCCTTCAACGTTCAAGAGAAAAAAAACAAATTTGTCCAATCTCTCCTCATAGCTAATATCCTCCAAATTTGTCTGTCTTCAGTTTTCTAATCCTTACATTGCCTCCCTTTTCTTTTTGACTAAGCTCTTAACTTCTCTTGTCATTCAAGATTCCCACAATATGCTACCTATGGAAAGGACAGAACATTATGTGAATTGTTATGGACTAGGCTAGACCACTCAAAGCATTCTTAAACAGGTGGCTCAAACCATAACTTTGCAATTTGTTTCAGTAAGTGTGCAGTGAAAATTACCCAGATTAAGGTAGCTAGGTTGACTATTAAATTTTAAAACAGACAAAATTTTATTCACAAAATTGCACAATGAAACACAAGAACAGAATAAAGAACCCCTACAGAACTCTGCCTTTCCAACTAAATTAATTATGATTATCCAAAAATATAGAACAATCCCAATAAGCAAGCTCCCTTTAAAACCCAGTATAAATGGAAACCATGCCTACAGGTTGAAGTTGAAAAGCAGAAAAGAGAAAGAGAGTTTCCACACAGCTCCCTGTTAAACTTCCAACCTGTTCAAGACTGAACTAAAACTGCTCAGCTAGAGAGCTGACCACTCTCCTTTCATTATACAGGTCACTTCTCAAACATGACCACTTTGGCCTGAAGTCTCATCTGTTTACATATAAATAAAAAGCACCTCAAAATCCTTTTCATCTCTATACCAAACCAGACTGATCGGAGTCCCCTCTGAAAAAAATCAAGGACAGAGTCTCCTTGGACCAAAGAACAGCTTTTAGGATAAAAAGGGATTAACTTTATGACACCTCTCCACCTTAAAAAAAACCCTATCAATACCAAAGGATGGCTTCATTTTTAAGTCTTCAAAACCCGGTTAGTAGTCTAAACATACATATACACTATATTAACTATAAACATGCAAACATGCATAATCACATGCAAATTCAGGCCACGGTACACCCACCACCATATACCTCCATATCTCATTTGAGTGTCGATAATGCATCGGCAATCACGTTTTCATGACCTGCCACATGCGCAATTGTCAAATTGAATGGCTGCAACAGCAAGCTCCTTCTAAACAGTCTGGCATTTTTGTCCTTAAATTTTTCCACAAATGTCAATGGGTTATGATCAGTGTGTATGAATGTCTCAGATGTATTGCTGGTAATATAAATATTGAAATGTAATGCCAACACCAAACTTAAAGTCATCTTCTCCACCATTGATTATTTCTGTTGATGAACATTCAACTTTCTGGAAAAATACCTGATGGGTCTTTCTATCCCTTCGTCATCCTCCTGCAGGAGCACTGCACCAACACCCACATCACTGGCATCGATAGCCACCTTGGAAGGCTTTGTGTAATCCAGTGTGGCTGATACTACTGCAGTGGTTAACACAGTTTTTAGGCTGTCAAATGCCTTTTGACAGTCCGTTGTCCACTGAAACTTCTTGTCTTTTTAACAATTCGGTGAGTGGAGCAGCCATACTGCTAAACAAACATTTGGTAAAATCCACTCAGCCCAGGAACCATAATACTGCTTTTATTCCCCAGTTACTTCCATTTTTGCATCTCTTGGGGCCATTTGTCCATGTCCAATAACATGGTCCACGAAGATGACTTCGGCTTTGGCAACTTCTCTTTTAGCTCAGTTTATCACCAAGCCTGCCTTCCAAAGTCAAACAAGTCCAATAAATGCTGTAAATGTTCCTTCCATGAGTAACTAAAAATCACCAGGTTACCAATATACATCACACAGTTGGATAACTCGGCAATGATCTTATTAGTCAGTCTCTGAAATGTGACTGGAGCGTTTTTCATACCAAATCGGCATGACTTTGAACAGATATAGTCCATTTGGCGTTAAGAAAGTGGAAATTGCCTTTGCTTTCTCTGACAGAGGTACTTGCCAGTAGCCTCTGAGCAAGTCAATCTTAGAAATGTAAGTTGTTTGACACACTTTTTCGATACAGTCCTCCAACAATGGAATGGATATGCATCAGTCTTTGTAACGGCGTTGACTTTGCGATAGTCCACACATAACCATTGGGTACCATCTAGCTTTGGCACCATGACTATGGGTGAGCTCCAGTCACTGTAACTCATTTCGATTATACCATCTTGGGAGCATGAGCTCTATCTCCTTCTGAACCTGTGCCAACTTTAGAGGGTTATGCCTTTAAGGATGTTGATTAATCAGAACAGCATCTCCGATATGTACTTCATGCACAATTAGGTTAGTGCTTCCCACTTTATTTCAGCATATCTCCCCATGTGATAATAATAACTCTTTCAGGTCATTTTGATTTTCATGCGGAAGGTAACTCAATAATTTATCCCAATTTTTGACAACTTCCTCATTGTCCAATTTGATTCGAGGGATGTTCAATTCAGAATCCTCTGCAGTGAGTTCTTCCTTCTGTGCTGTAATCAGTAACAACTTCTTCTCTTCTTTCCTCCCCTATCAAAATACCTTTTGAGCATATTCATAGAACACACTCTGTGAGATTTCTTCCTGCCTGAAGTCCTTATCAAATAGTTCACCTCACACAATTTCTTCTTGATTTGATAAAGTCCACTAAACCTTGCTTTTAAAGGCTCACCTGTTATTGAAAATAACACCAATAACTTATCCCCAATTGCAAAATTGTGAATTTGTGATTTCTTATCTGCTTCATGTTTCATTGTATGCTGTGATACTTTTAAATGTTGTCACGCCAACTCTCCAGCTCTGCTTAATCGCTCACTAAAATTTGGCACCTAGTCCAAATGGGTGGTCTCTGAATTCTGACTTATTAATTTCACCTTAATCAATTTTAATGGTCCTCTTACTTCATGACCAAAACTTTATTCAAATAGACTGAATGTGGTTGATTCATTCAGTGCATCTCTGATCGCAAAAAGTACAAACGGAACTCCCTTATTCCAGTCATCTGGATAATCCTGACCATAAGCCCTCAACATGATCTTTAGTATTTGATGCCATCTCTCTAGCACTCCTTGCAATTCCAGCTGGTACACAATAGATTTGATTTGCTTTATTTCCAAGTTATCCATAACCTCCTTGAATAGTTTGTAAATGAAGTTTGATCCTTGATCTGACTGGATCTCTATTGGTAGTCCTTATCAAATAAAAAATTTAAGCAAATCTTCTACAACTGCCTTTTAGCTGTGATGTTGCATAACGGGATTGCCTCTGGATAAATGTTAATAAATGCTTATTCCCATGTTTTGTTTGAATTAGGGGACCAATGCAATCAATCAAGACTCTTGTGAAAAGTTCCTCAGATGCTGGAATAGGTACTAAAAGGTGTAAGTTTCATTACTGCCTGTGGTTTTCCGATGAGCTGACATGTATGACACATCTAACAAAATTCAACTACATCTTTGTGTACTCCAGGCCAATAAAAACATCTTTGAATTTTTGTCTGTATTTTCCTCACCCCTAAATGACCTCCAAGTGGTAGCTCATGTGCCACTAGCAGCACTTCCATTCTATACCCTATTTACAAAACAATTTGATGAATGTCTGCCCATTTCTCATCTGCTTGACTGTGTGCTGGTCTCCATTTCCTCATTAAGACATCATTTGTTAAGTAATAACACACAGGAATGCATTCAATTTCTTTCTTTGTAAATGCCTTTTGATATAACTGTTTTAAGTCCTCATCTTTCTGCTGTAATTCAATCAGCTTAGCAAAGCTAAAGATACTGGCATGATTACCTATTTGCTCCTTCTCTGTTGCATTTATCTGATCAAAGAAAATTTCAGATAACACTATGTCAACTTCCTTATCTGTGCCTTTTGATCTCTCCTGCTTCAGATTGTGATCTTGTGATCACACAATCAGAGAAAGTTCCTGGATAAACATTCTCCATATTTTCAGTTACCTGCATTTCCACTGGTTTTTTAACTAGGGTAGGTAGCATGCATACCAGTGAATCATCTATATAATTTGCAAGGACAAATTGTATTCCTGGAGCTGTGAGTTTGTCCAGTACTCCTACCACAAATTCTCCACTCTTCTTTGGACTCTCTAGCCTTACTTTACATAATTGAGCACTTTTTGTCTCATCATGAATTCCTGTTACCAGTACTTTTCTGGCAATAGTCCCACAGGAGTACATATGTCCTCATCCTTCAGCATTATAGACTGAGTGGATCCTGTGTCCCTTAATATTGCAACCTCCTTACCTACTACTCCTGGCCTATGTGAATAAAAATTACCCTTGCATGTATACTTTTTAAAGCAGATCTGGCACTTCCTCCTTAATCAATCTCTGATCATCTTGTACACTCTGAGGCAGTTGTCTAACTTCCTTTGTGCTTCTTGTTACTAGTCCAATAAAACTTCCAGGCTTGTTGGGTTTTCCTACATCTGGCTTTCTCCTAGCCCACCAACACTGTGATTTTGTGTGGCCCACTTTATTACAATGAGAAAACCGGAGCTTTTTTAACTTCTTTGACTCCTTCAAGGATTTCTTTTTTTACCCTGTATAAATTATCCTTAAGATCTTCACTGAGATCTACCTTTCCCTTTCCACGTGATGATTTCTCTTTGCCCCAGTTTCTATCCCTCATGGATTGAAATTGATTGTGGAAGCCAAATCGTGTTTAGTGGACCAGCTCATAACCATCAGCCACTTCAGCTGCTAACCTTGTTGTTTTAAGTGTTTGTTCTTCCACATGAGTTCTCACTACTTCAGGCAGTGAATTTTTGAATTCCTCCAAAATAATTCTCTCTCTAAGGGATTCATTTTTAAAACTCTTCGCCATTTATTGAAATTACTCTGATCCTTTCAAACTGAAGAAAGGTTTGACCACAGTTCCTCCTTAGATTCCTGAAATATTCTCTGTAGACTTCTGGTACAAGCTCATATGCACTCAAAATGGCTTTTTTCACCTCCTCATACTCCCTAGATACCTTCTTTAATAGTGATGCAAATACCTCACGACCTCTACATCCAAGTTTCGTTTGAATCAACAAAACCTACATTGCACATCCTTCTCATCAAATTTAGGCAATGCTTGAATATACTTGAACAGTTTCTCATGAGGCCTCTGACTATCAGGGCCTTGCTCATCCTCACTAAGCCTACCCTCAGCCTTTATTCCATCTTTTTAAGCTGACTTTCCTTTTTAAATGTCAGTTTTTGAAGTTCAAAAGCTCTTTCTTTTTCTTTCTCTGCTCTCTCTTTTTCCCTGTCTCTGCTTTAATCGTAACTCCATCTGTTTCACTTCTGCTGCCCTTTCCTTATCTCTCACCTCAGACTCAAGCTGCTTCATTTGCAATTGAATTCTTGCCATCTCTACAGATTCTGATGGTTTCTCTAGCGAGTTTAAATGCTGAGCTATTGCTGTAATTATCTCTCCTTTCCTCACAGAAGCAGGCAGATCCAATTCCAGCTTCTCTACTAATTCTTGCAACTTGGTCTTATTCACTTTTTGCAAAACTTCCAAAGTCACCACATTTTGGCGACTGAAAAAGCCATTACGATCCAAAGTTTTGTCTACCCAACCAAACCAACACCTGAAATAAAGACACTAGCACCTACCATTCATTGTTTAAAATCCCGCAAAGAGACCCCTGTCTGTTATGGACTAGGCCAGACCACTCAAACCATTCTTAAGCAGACAGCTCAGATCATAACTTTGCAATTTGTTTCGGTAAGTGTACAGTGAAAATTACGTGGACTGAGGCAACTAGGTTGACCATTAGATTTTAAAACAGACCAAAATTTATTCACAAAGCTGCACAATGAAACACAAAGAACAGAACAAAAAAGCCCTATAGAATGCAGCCTTTCCAGTTAAACTTAATTCTGCTGTTCTGAATATACACAACAATCCCAATAAGCAAACTCCTTTTAAAACCCGGTATAAATGTTTACGGGTTGAAGCTGAAGGGCAGAAAAGAGAAAGAAAATTTCTACACAGCTCCCTGTTGAACTTCCAACCAGTTCAAGACTGAACTAAAACTGCTCAGCTGGAGAGCTGACCACTCCCCTTTCGTTATATGGGTGACGTCTAAAATCTGACCACTTTGGCTTGAAGTCTCCTCTGTTTACATATAAACAAAAGGCATCTCAAAATCCTTTTCATCTCTGTACCAAACCAGCCTGATCAGAGCCTGGCCTGGTTTATTGCCTCTCTGGAAAAAAAATCAAGGACAGTGGCTCCTTGAGCCAAGGAACAGCTTTTAGCTTTGTGACAGAATGTAGAGTCTCTCTGCTGCTGGAGTTGGTGTATTTGGGAGTGTCTTACATGCATTCACAAATCATTGAATATATGGTCCCATCCTCTGTGAGTGCACAAATTTATGTGTTAGCATGTATCTTGTGCTTTCAGTATCCTGGAGAAAAATGGATGTGATATCTTGGCACAATGTTTTCATTATTTGGACTTAACCTTGAAAATGCTTGTGTTATGAAAAACAAAGTTTGTCTCTGTTTGACCATAAAGGAGAAAGTCTTCTGAGGTACTTCTTTAATACTGTCAGCCCAGTGCTACATAACAATCCTTTGCAACTTTTGTAGTTGCTTATATTCAGTTGTTGCTGGTCACCACTGTCCACACTTGCTCTGGCAAAAGTGTAATAGCTGAGAATGTTCTCAACTTCTTTATGAAGAGTATCAGTATAGATCAAGGAAAATATATTGGTCTTTGTGTGGGTTGAGTGATCTGTTTAACATGTCAGTTATAATCTCCTTGGTATCTGGATTATATCTCATTCAGAATCATATTCTTGCAAGTGGTGGAACTGATTCAATTACGTCATATACAGTATGCTCTGCTTTGGTAGCTGTGGTTTGAATCTCATGAATTGTGATCATACAGAGAACTTTGCTTACTGGTAGAATGGCCACTATTGGATTTTTGTGATCTATCAGGCAGAAGATTTCAGGAAGCCCGGTTGAGCTGCCAGGATAGAAATACAGCAGGATTCTATCAATGCATGAAATTGGTGATCTGTTATACACTGCATGATAGTATCTTGTCAGTGCACCATGAAGTATCCCTTACAGACTGTACTTCCTTCTTTCAGCATGTACAATGGTGGTATGTCAACATTAGCCCTTTTGATTTTAGCTTTAGGTTTGCATTGTCTTGTCTTTTCAGGATATATGTCAAGAATGATTGTAAAAGCTTTTGCTTACTTTATGACAGCCTCTTTTTGCAATATTAGAACACTCAATCATCTTCTGAAATTTCCCCTTCATTTGGTTAATTCGGCATCTCATTAATTTGTTATATTTGTGCACCTTAACACTTTCCTTGCTGCCAGTGTTATGGAGTTGTACTGTCTTGTTAGTTCTTTGCATTTTGTTCTATGATGTAGCTTGACCTTTGGAACCAAATTTCCTGCACCTATGCCTAATGTCCATTGACGTCACGTGTTTATGGATATCAAGAAATTATGTTCCATTTTGACAAAGCACATTTTGTTACAGATTTTGATATACTTTGCTAGCTATAGCAATAATGTCAGCTATACATAAAGCATGTAATGTTTGTTAACCCACCACTAAGTCTTCATTCTTGACTTCTGCCTTAAGTAGTACATTAATTATATGGCTCTTTTTCTTGCTAAAAGGTATTTTCTAAAGACTTTGATTGGAATAAAAGGAATTACTGAGTCAACGAGTCTGACTGACTGTTCTTCTTTGAAGAGTCACACATATGTCTTTTCTTGTGACATCTTCTGGGAAAAAAAAAGAAAAAATGGTTGATAGAACGTGGGATTGTTGTCTCTTGAGGTCTATTAATCCTGAAGTTTACTCTGACTTTAAGCTGTTTCTTGAGCTTCAAGTACCTTCCAGAGCTTTTCTGTGTCTTTCTGGTTATCCCTGGAAAGACCAAATGTGTAAATTCTGCAAAGCCCCTACTCATCAATGTCAAGCAACATTTTAAGAGCTCTTCGTCAGGATCATCTATCAATTGGTTGATAAAAATATTAAGTTAAAAATCACACAACACCAGGCTATAGTCCAATAGGTTTATTTGGAAGCATACTAGCTTTCGGAGCGACGCTCCTTCATCAGGTGATAGTGGAGGGCTCGATCGTAACACAGAATTTATAGCAAAAATTTGCAATGTGATGTAACTGAAATTACACATTGAAAAATTGATTGTCTGTTAAGCCTTTCGTCTGTTAGAATACATTGATAGTTTCACTTATTTCATGTGTAAATCACAAAACCTTTTTTTGAAAGTTGCATTCTCGGGTTAGCTGTTAACAACAGTGACAGCTAAACAATATGTTGAAGATGTTAGCCCCCTGTGTTCTCTGTCTATGACCTGATTGATTCTAGATCGTTTAGATTGATTCTAATCTAAAAAGTGAGATAACAGAGTTTTACATAAATTTATGCAGTTTTGAGCTCCGAGTTCTACATGAATGTATGCAGTTTTTGAACAAAGTGCAATGTTACTCTGCAAGTACAAATTCACCCCACACAAAATATATGTGTGCATGTGGGTCTTTGTCTGTATGTGTGTGTCTATCTGGGGTGGGGGTTGTGAGTGTGAGAAAGTGTGTGTGTGTGTAGTGAGTGCAGAATGTCTTAAGTCTGTGAGGGGATGCATGTGTGAGTGTGTGTTTCTATAAGGGTGTGTGTGGGTGTCTGCTGCACGTCTGTGTGTATCTGTGTCTGTGTGTGTAAGTGAGAGTGTGTGTGTGTAGTGCAATGGTGATCACCTGTAATGTGACATGAACCCAAGGTCCCGGTTGAGGCCCTCCCTATGGGTACCGAACTTAGCTATCAGCCTCTGCTCGGCCACTTTCCTCTGCTGCTGTCCCAAAGTCCACCTTGGAGGATTGTCACCTGAAGGTCTGAGGCTGAATGTCCTGGACCACTGAGGTGTTCTCCAACTGGGAGGGAACCCTCCTGTCTGTTGATTGTTGTGCGGTGCCCATTCATCCGTTGTCGTAGCCCTTCACATTATCAATGAGGATGAGCACCTCACCAAGACTTTCCCCACACCTCCATTACTTGCCTTTAAACAACCGCCAAACCTTAAACAGATCATTGTTCGTAGCAAACTGCCCGGCTCTCAGGACAACTCCATTTAACCCTGTCATGGTGGACGCTGCAAGACGTGCCAGATTGTGGACATAGATACCACTATTACGTGTGGGAACACCTCACACCTTGTACATGGCAGGTACTCATGTGACTCAGCCAACATTGTCTATCTTATACGTTGCAGGCAAGGATGCCCAGAGGCATGGTACATTGGGGAAACCGAGCAAAGGCTACGACAACGGATGAATGGGCACACTCACACATGCACCCCCTCACAGACTTAAGACATTCTGCACTCACTATGTATACACACACACACACACACACACACACACACTCAGACAAAGACCCACATGCACACATATATTTTGTGGGGTGAATTTATACTTGCAGAGTTACATTGCACTTTGCTCAAAAACTGCATGAATTTATGTAAAACTCTGTTATCTCACTTTTTAGATTAGAATCAATCTAAACAATCTGGAATCAATCAGGTCATAGACAGAGAACTAACACCTTCAACATATTGTCTAGCTATCACCATTGTTAACAGCTAACCCGAGAATGCAACTTTAAAAAAAAGGTTTTGTGATTTACACATGAAAGAAGTGAAACTATCACTGTTTTCTAACAGATGATAGGTTTAACAGACAATCAATTTTTCAATGTATAATTTCAGTTACATCACACCGCAAATTTTTGCTATAAATTCTGTGTTACGATCGAGCCCTCCGCTATCCCCTGATGAAGGAGCGTTGCTCCGAAAGCTAGTATTCTTCCAATTAAACCTATTGGACTATAACCTGGTGTTGTGTGATTTTTAACTTTGTACACCCCAGTCCAACATTGGCATCTCCAAATCATGGATAAAAATAGAACAAAAATGCTGTTTGAGCAATTGTAAATCAGTAAGTGTATTACTGGATGCATAATCTATAAAGTGGTTTTGCTATCCATGATTCCACCTTAGAATCAATGTACATGAAGCTGTGTTTCTGATTTGTGTGAGTATAAATTAAGGCTGCTCTTTCTCCAAAACAAAGACCTTGCAGCTATCATGCGAGGCTGACACTTACTGATCAATGGCCAGGAGAAGAGAATTTGGTCTGTAGATACCTGTACTACACTAGCCCTGTATCCTATCTCAAGGGTGCAGCCTTTTATTTTATTCTTAATTAAGGCAATTTTAGATTGGTTCAAATGTAAGATCTTTCAAGACAATGAAAAGCTTTGTTTTCTTAGTGGTAATGCACATACCAAGTCCTGTAGCAAAGTTTCCTCATAGGAATGAATGACATTAAGTTTAAGAAGCTCTCCCCTTTGTTCAACTTTTCTGTTTTCCAAAGCTATTGTCTGATTGATCTTCAATTAGTTTTCCCAAGCATTGACCTTCAAGAAACCACCTTTTAGGCAAGGCCATGGCTTCTACAATGATGTGGGTTTGCCTCTAATGTGGTATTATACTTGATGCAGCAACGCTAATGTTGTCTCGAATACCATAAAGAATATGAACATGGATATCCAATAGATATTTATTGCAAATATCATGTACAAACATTACAGCCTCAGGCTTGAGCTAATAATCAGCTGTTAGGTTACAATACAGCAGTTTGCTTTGAGTAGAGTATCACACCTTAAGTGATCTGGGGTAAGATGGCACATGAGACCTTTATCCTCAGGTAACATGCTTTAATGCAGTGTTGATAACATAAGCACATCTTGAGGGCATACTGACATATTGACCATGAGACATAATGTAACAAAAAATACTGTTCAAGAAATTTTAGCAAATTTTCGAGTTGTTACTTTTTGTACTTCATTATATCCATATCAATTTAATTCTGCTACAATTTGATTTCTCCCAATTTCCCACATGAGCATCATTACTTGTTGTCTGCCTCCCTACTCATCTGACATGGCAGCCCTTGCTCATTCCCCTGAGTTCGTCACTCTGGCAGAATTGACACACTGGGACACTGGAGAAGGAAATCATGCCATCTAAAATTGTAGGACTTTCTTGGGAAAGCTGTTGAATATTTGTTTATATTTTTTCTAAGATAGCTGTTAGAGAGTTGCATTTTCTATGGTCTGTTTCCATACTTTAACAAGTTATAAATACTTCTGAAAACTAACGATTACTTCCACAAATTTAGCAAACTATGGTCACATTTAAATGCTATCATTATGCTCATTGAGTGCTGAGTCTGTGATCAAGATTCATTCTAAGTTAGACCTTTGTTTTCAAAAGGTCAATGCTTGGGAAAACTAATTCAAGCTCAATCAGACAACAGCTTTGGAAAACAGAAAAGTTGAACAAAGGGGAGAGCTTCTTAAAACAAGCATATTTCAAGAGCACCATAGAACACTGAATTGATGCAAATATATATTCTGGTGGAGAAAACAAGCAAAAGTTAACAATTCAATAAAAGGAACGCTCCCAAGTATAGATCTGGTCATAGGGACTCATCTCAAAGGAACATTTCACAAAGAAACAAATACAAAGAAACGGCAAAAGTAAGAAATTCTGTTTTGCCTAAGTCAACTAAAGCTGTGCTTTGATCATCACAAGGAGTCTGAATGCAACTCAGATATAGCTGAGGATATTGAAAGCCACCAGGTCTCATGATAGATGTCAAGTTAATAGAATCCTGTGGGTCAATTCTCCAAAAATTTTCATTGAGATGAAACAACATCAGAACTCTGTTGCCCTACCTTACCTGAATGTATTGATTGCTGTTGCTACTTGAGCACAGTAATTGTGGCCTTCAGAAGAAATCAAAAATAAAACAGTGAGCAACCAGAAATGTTTCAAGCTTTCTTAAAATACTGTCCGCTCAAGCATTGCTGAATAAAATTTAGATAAAGCTATGTATGGACATATAGAAAACTGGTGCATTTTTAAAAACTGTAGGAATCAATTTGTGTTGATGAAATGCATGAAATCATTGTTTTTGAAAATCATCACCAATCTAAAAATGGCAAATGTTCAGTTATTTTGGATTCCAAATCTATGTAATATAACTTTGTCTGTTTATTGTATCAATGCATCTATCCAACTTGTTATTCATCCAGTGGAACACTTATTTAATAGGATGTCTTGTAGTAATAGAAGTGGATAAGAACTTAACGGTAGTGTTATGAAGTTGAAGGCATGTACTGTACCTTTAAGAGAAAGTGAATGCTATTTTGCACTAAGAGCTTACACGTACCTGTCATATGACTAACTAGCAGTTTCAGAGTGTACTAGAAAATTGAAAATATGTAACATTTGGCTGTGAAATAGATACCTGAGTTGGTTGCAGTTTTGACAACAGTTCAAATTTCACCAATCAGTTTAAATTATGCCCCGGGATACTAAAACCCAATCAAGTTTGAATTTATTGTTTTTGCCAACATCAACCAATGAGACGATCCAATGTTGGAGGTATAACAAAACAAGCATTTTGAAAGTCAGATAGAGTAACTGCCATTGAGGGAGACTGCTGTTCAAAAACACTCTATCAAAGATACCTTTCTAAGGAAAAAATATTCAGAATAAAAGAAAGATGACGACCCAGGGAGATCTTCAGTTAGAAGAAGACAGCCACCAACGATGACATCCCTCGTATGGTTTTGAAATTAAGTTGATGTAATTTTAATAAGTTTTTTTATAGGAACAGTATATTGTTATAGAGTTGGAGGCAGATTAGAAGCAATTAAGAGAAAGGGGGGCTTAGAGTTTTGAATAGTTGTTGTTTAATATTCACTTATCTAGTTAAGGAATAAATTGATAGTAATTTCTTTAAAGAGTGGAATTTGGGAGTTCCTGTCACTCATATTTTAGTGAGGTGAGGTGAATTTTTCTGGGTGTTTGGTTTAATTAACAGAAGGGTTCACCACTGTGTCGTACCAGTAGAAATAAAAAAAATTGCAGCATAATGAAATAGACATGAATAAACATGTTGACCAGGTTTTGTGATGTTGTGGATATTGCTCTGCCTGAGACAGACCTCTGTGTACATTCCCACCACAGGACTTGGTCAAGGAGGGTGCATTCATAACAGTCAAACAGGAACACAAAATAGGAGGAGGGGGAGGCTGTTTCCCTCAAATAAATGGACAAAAATTTTAAAATTCAGTTCAATAATCATGAACAAAATGATGACTGACAATCAATTTTCCAATTCAATCTACAACAGCTATCCAAGTTGGAAAGTTAAATCATTCAATCAAGTGAAACGTGACTGGTGAAAATATGGAGTCAGTCATCCAACCCTTTGAGCCTAGTCAACCATTCAATATGATCATGGTTAGCCATACTAAGTCCCCTGTTTCTGGTTTCCCTCCAGTCTTTTTGATCTCTTTAGCAATAAGAACTCCTTTTCGAAATTATACAATAATTTTGACCTCAACTTCTCTCTATAGTTGCGAATTCCATACTCTCTGGGTGAAGATATTTTTCCTCACTCAGCTCTAAATGACCTACTTAAACTGTGACCCCTTGTTCCGGACTCCTCAGCCTTCAGGAACATCCTTTTTACCTTTTTCCTGTCAAGTCTGTTAGAATTTTTCAGGTTTCTATGAAAATTTCTCCCTTACCCCAACCTAAACTCCAGTGAATATAGCCCTAAAAAAGCTAGTCTCTCTTCATACATCTGTCCTGCCATCCCAGGAATCCATTTGATAAACTTTTTTGTACTCCCTCCATAGCTAGAACACCCGCCCTCAGGTAAGGCAGCCAAAACTGGACACAGTACTCCAGGTGTGGTCTCACCAAGGCCCTGTGCAAAAGCAGTGGGTCATAGTCATAGCGATGTACAGCATGGAAACAGACCCTTCAGTCCAACTCATGCCAACTAGATATTCTAAATTACACAAGTCCCATTTGTAAGCACTTGGCCCATATCCCTCTGAATTCTTCCCATTCATTTACCCATTCAGATGCCTTTTAAATGTTGTAATTGTCTCAGACTCAACCAGTTCCTCTGGCAGCTCATTCCATGCCCCACAACCCTCTGTGTGAAGAAGTTGCCCCTTAGGTCCCTTTTAAATCTTTCCCCTCTCACCCTAAACCTAGTTGTGGAGCGCGCCCCCCCCCCCCCACTCCAAGGAAAAGACCTTGTCTATTTACCCTATCTATGCCCCTCAATACTTTATAAGTCATCCCTGCTTCTTCACTCAAATCTTCTCACTACAAAAGCCATCATACCATTTGTCTTCTTCAATGGGGCACAAGGACAACCATGTCTCTTGGCACATACTCCTTTCCCAGTCTATGACCATTCAGATAATAATCTGCCTTCCTGTTTTTGCTACCAAAGTGGATAACCTCGCGTTATAATATCAGCATTATACTTCATCTGCTATTCATTTGCTCCCTTCACTCAACGTGTTCAATCACACTGAAGCATCTCTGCATCCTCCTCACAGTTCAATGTCATCTGCAAACTTGAAGAGATTGAATTTAATTCCCTCCATCTAAAATATTAATGCATATTGTGACCAGCTGGGGGTCAAGCAGTGATCCCTGAAGAACTCCTCTAGTTGCTGATTGACACTCAAAGATATAAATGCAGGTGCAGCAAGCAGTGAAAAAGACAATTGTATGTTGACCTTCATTGTGAGACAATTTAAATACTGAAGCAGGGATATCTTACTGTAATTGTACAGGGTCTTGGTAAGACCACATTTGAGGTATTGTGTACAGTTTTGAACTTCTTATCTGAGAAAGGATATTCTGGAGGGAGTATGATGAAGGTTTACCAGACTATTCCTGGGATGCCAGGACTGATGGCAAAAGACTGAATAGGTTAGGGCTAAATTCAGAACAATTCTTAAGAAAGGTCCCTGGAGCTAAAAAGTTCGCTCTTCCTTCTCTCTACAATGCTGTCAAAACTGCAGAGATTTTCCAACAATTTTTCTTTTGTTCTGACTTCCAACATCTCCAATTCTTCAGTTCTTTTTTTGTTTAGTCACTAGTGGGAGTGATCTACAGATTCCCCTGACAGTAACCGCAAAAGAGGACAAAGTATGCAAGAAAAAACATCGAGTACTTATGATAAACGGATGGCAGTAATCATGGCGAACCTTAATCTACATATAAATTGGAAAAATCAGATTGGCAGTGGTAACGTGGATGAAGAATTCATTGAATGCTTAGAGCAGCGTGTTCTGTCACAAATCACTGGGGTAATGTGCTGGAAATCAAGCTCTAATATTCCTGGAGTCATGACAAATATGAAAAGATTTAATTAAGCTATCCAAAACCTCCAATTTACCTAACTGATCAAACCAGGTTACAAGAAAACACTCACCGGCTTTCTGCATTTAACAAAAACAAAAAGCCATTTCTTGAAGCAAATTAAAAAAAACAAATAGCAGAAAAGAAGCGTACATTATGAATTTACAGCACAATAACCAACTCTAACCTTTTACTGAAAAGAAAAACCATGTATGTACAGACACGCAGATGCAATGCAATTATTATGGGTGGGGGAGTAATAAAAACAAATCAAAGTCATAGAATCATACAGCATGAAAACAAACCCTTCAGTCCAACTAGTCCAATCTGACCATAATCCCAAACTAGTCCCGCCTGCCTGCACTTGGCCTGTATCCCTCCAAATGTTTCCTATTCATATACTTATCTAAATGTCCGTGAAATCTTGTAACTATAGCCTCTTCCACCACTTCCTCGGGATGTTCATTCCACATATGAACCACTCTATATAAAAGACATTGCCACTCATGAACTTTTTAAATCTTTCTCCTCTCACCTTAAAAATATACCCCTCAGACTCAAAATCCCCCACCATAGGGGAAAGATACCTGCCATTCACCTTTATCTATACCCCTCATGACTGTAAAAACCTCAATAAGGTTACCCTCAACTTCCTATGCTCCAATGAGAAATGTCCCAGCCTAACTAGCCTCTCCTTATAACTCAAACCATCCATTTTCAGCAACATCCTGATGAAACTGAGAGTCATAGAGATGTAGAGCATGGAAACAGACCCTTCGGTCCAACTCGTTCATGCTGACCCGATATCCCAACCTAATCTAGTCTCATTTGCCAGCTCCTTGCCAATATCCCTTCAAACCCTTCCTATTCATACACCCATCTAGATGTCTTTTAAATGTTGCAATTGTACCGCATTCCACCATTTCCTCTTGACAACTCATTTCATACATGCACTACCCTCTGTGAGAAAATGTTGCCCCTTTTATATCTAGTTCTAGACTCCCCACCCCGGGAAAAGACCTTGTCTATTTATCCTATCCATTAAAGTCTGGTTGAAGATTTGTAGCTCGGGTGTCCGTTGTTGTGGTTCTGTTCGCCGAGCTGGAAGTTTTTGCTGCAAACGTTTCATTCCCTGGCTAGGGAACATCATCAGTGCTATTGGAGCCACCTGTGAAGCGCTGCTTTGATGTTTCTTCCGGTATTTATAGTGGTTTGTTCTTGCCGCTTCCGGGTGTCAGTTTCAGCTGTAGTAGTTTGTATGTGGGGTCCAGGTCGATGTGTCTGTTGATGGATGTTCTTGCCGCTTCCGGGTGTCAGTTTCAGCTGTAGTGGTTTGTATATGGGGTCCAGGTCCATGTGTCTGTTAATGGAGTTTGTGGATGAATGCCATGCCTCTAGGAATTCCCTGGCTGTTCTCTGTCTGGCTTGTCCTATGATGGTAGTGTTTTCCCAGTCAAATTCATGTTCCTGGTTGTCTGAGTGTATGGCTACTAGGGATAGCTGGTCGTGTCGTTTTGTGGCTAGCTGATGTTCATGGATGCGGATTGTTAGCTGTCTTCCTGTTTGTCCTATATAGTGTTTTGTGCAGTCCTTGCATGGTATTTTGTAAACTACGTTAGTTTGGCTCGTGCTGGCTATTGGGTCCTTTGTTCTAGTGAGTTGTTGTCTGAGTGTGGAAGTTGGCTTGTGTGCTGTTATGAGTCCTAAGGGTCACAGTATTCTATCCATACCCCTCATGATTTTATAAATCTCAATAACGTCAACCCTCAGTCTTCGATGCTCCAGTGAAAACAGCCCCAGCTTCTCCCTATAGCTCAAATCCTCCAACTCTGGCTAAAACCTTGTAAATCTTTTCTGAACCCTCTCAAGTTTCACAACATCTTTTCTATAGGAAGGAGACCAGAATAGCGCGCAATATTCCAAAAGTGGCCTAACCAACGTTCTGTACAGCTGCAACATTACCTCACAATGCCTACACTCAATGCTCTGACCCATAAAGGAAAGCATACCAAATGCCTTCTTCACTATCCTATCTACCCGTGACTCTACTTTCAAGGAATTATGAACCTGCACTCCAAGGTCTCTTTGCTCAACAACACTCCCTAGGACCTTACCATTAAGTGTATAAGTCCTGCTAAGATTTGCTTTCCGAAAATGCAGCACCTCACATTTATCTAAATCTCCATCTGTCACTTCTCAGTCCATTGGCCCATCTGATCAAGATCCCGTTGTAATCTGAGTTAACCTTCTTCACTACACTCCAATTTTGGTGTCATCTGCAAATGTACTAACTGTACCTCCTAGTCCTTTTCTGAACCCTCTCCAGCTGAATAATATCATTCCTATAACAGGGCAGCCAGAATTGGACACAGTAGCCCAGAAGTCCACAGTACTCCTCACCAACATTCTATACAACATCAACAAGACATCTCAACTCTTATACTCAAATGTCTGAGCAATGAAGGCAAACACTGCACTAAACACTTCTTAACCACCCTGTCTATCTGTGACGCAAACTTCAAACGATTATGTTCCTGAACCTCTAGTTCACTTTGTTCTACAAAATTACTCAAGGCCCAACTTTCAATTGTTCTAGTCCTGCTCTCATTTGTTTTACCAATTTACACAGTTCTACATTAGCTGAGATTATGCCATCAATGAGATTTTTTTCCTTTAGTTTCCTTTCAGCTCTTTGAAGAGGACCAGAGATATTTTGATTCTCAAACTTTCATTCACTGGTTGAGGATTTACCATTTCAGTATCCCTGAATCCAACTTCTTCTTTTCAACAAGGGAATTTGCACAGTCAGAGGGAGAGATACAGACAGCCAGACAGAGTGACAGAGAGACAGAACATGCACAAGAAAGAGAGAAAGAGAAGAATAGATAGCTACTTGGAATGTTGTTTTACTTTTCCATTGACAGCAGGGACAGAGGGAAGGAGACATTTCTTCTTCGTAGCTGGATATTTATTTGTATTGTCCAAACACTAAGCTGTAGTCATCCACCTAGGAACAAATCAAGAAGCTGTTAGTGTTCTGAGTACTCTTAAACACACACAACTGTTCCTGGTCAGGGAGAAAAAAACAAAAGTCTGTCACCAGACAAAGCTATCCCTGGTCACACATCCTCATTGTGCCCTACTACTTAACTAAGCCTGTCATGAAGATACAACACACAATGAATTCCAGTCATTTATTTCCTTTTAAATCTACATTTTATTCCATAGTATCTTGCTTTAAAGCAGCATATTTTCCCATTTTTAGGTCCACCATCCAGGAAAATAAATGTGGTTTATGCAGTTCAGCATCTGACCAGAGAGCTATTTATATTCGATTGGCATTGTGTAATGTGACAGGCTTATTTAATGTCCACTGAGTAAAGGCACCCTGAGGCAGCAGCAACTATATTATGATTGAATCCAGTTTGAAAAGGAAAAGACGGGGTTTAACACGAGTATTAGGCAACCATGTGAGCATGAAAGCTGAGCTAACAGAATCGAACTGCCATATTAAGCTTCAGGATAGATCAATAGAGACAGTTTAAGGGGCTAATTTAGAATACTTAGAATAATTTCTTCCTACTACAAATAAAAATTCTAAAAGGGAGGATCCACCATTCATGATTAAAGAAAAAGCGTATCATCGATAGTCACAGGTAAGGTGCCAGAAGACTGGAGGTTGGCTAACGTGGTGCAACTGTTTTAAAAAGTGGCAAGGACACACCAGGGAAATATAGATCAGTGAGCTTGATGTTGGCAGTGGGCAAGTTGTTGGAGGGAATCCTGAGGGACAGGATGTACATGTATATGGAAAGGCAAGGACTGATTAGAGACAGTCAAAATAGCTGTGTGCTTGGGAAATCATGTCTCACAAATTTGATTGAGTTTTTTGAAGAAGTAACAAATAGGATTGATGAGGGCAGAGGGGTAGATGTGATCTATATAAACTTCAGTAAAGCGTTTGACAAGGTTCCCCGTGGAGACTGGTTAGCAAGGTTAGATCTCACAGAATACAGGGAGAACTAGCCATTTGGATACAGAACTGGCTCAAAGGTAGAAGATAGAGGGTGGTGCTGGAGGGTTGTTTTTCACACTTGAGGCCTGTGACCAGTGGAGTGCCACAAGGATCGGTGCTGGGTCCTCTACTTTTTGTCATTTATATAAATGATTTAGATATGAGCATAAGAGGTATAGTTAGTAAGTTTGCAGATGACACAAAAATTGGAGGTGTAGTGAACAGGAAGAAGGTTACCTCAGATTATAACAGGATCTTGATCAGATGGGCCATTGGGCTGAGAAGTGACAGATGGAGTTTAATTCAGATAAATGTGAGGTGCTGCATTTTGGGAAAGAAAATTTTAGCAGGACTTACACACTTAATGGTAAGGCCCTAGGGAGTGTTGCTGAACAAAGAAATCTTAAGAGTGCTTATTCATAATTCCTTGAAAGTAGAGTCGCAGGTAGATAGGATAGTGAAGAAGGCAGTTGGAATGCTTTCCTTTATTGGTCAGAGTATTGAGTACAGAAGTTGGGAGGTCATATTGCGGCTGTACAGGACATTGGTTAGACCACTGTTGGAATATTGCGTGCAATTCTGGTCTCCTTCCTATCAGAAGGATGTTGTGAAACTTGAAAGGATTCAGAAAAGATTTACAAGGATATTGCCAAGGTTGGAGGATTTGAGCTTTAGGGAGAGATTATATAGGCTGCGGCTGTTTTCCCTGAAGCCTCAGAGGCTGAGGGCTGACCTTATAGAGATTTACAAAATCATGAGGGGCATGGATAGGATAAATAGACAAAGTCTTTTCCCTGGGGTGGGGGAGTCCGGAACTAGAGGGCATAGGTTTAAGGTGAAAGGGGAAAGATATAAAAGAGACCAAATGGCAATTGTTTTACATAGAGGATGGTACGTGTTTGCAATGAGCTGCCAGAGGAAGTGGTGGAGGCTGGTACAATTGTAACATTTAAAAGGCATCTGGATGCCTTTGTGAATAGGAAGGGTTTGGAGGGTTATGGGCCGAGTGCTGGCAGGTGGGACTAGATTAGGTTGGGATATTTGGTCGGCATGGACAGGTTGGACCGCAGGGCCTGTTTCCATGCTGTACATCTCAATGATTCTATGACTCTAAGTCAGGTGATTAGTCAGAATATAAAGGATGGCAGGGAAAGTTGAAAAGATTAATCAGCAGAAACAAATGGGAGTACAAAAGGAAGCCATCAAGAAATGCAAAGATGTATCGCAAGAGTTTCTACAAGTATTAAAGGGAGAAAGAGAAGGTAAAGTGAGTACTGGTCCTCCAGAGAATGAGGAGTTATTAAGAAAATGGCAAATGAATCAATACTTCTGGCTGACTTCACTACAGAGAGAAAAAAATGTAATAGCTTTAAATCAACAAGTAGAAAGGATGGGAACATAATTAAATTGAAATCACTAGCAAATAAATTGAGCTGTTGGTTGACAGGTCTCTGTGCTCTCATACACTTCATTCTAGGGTCTTAAAATAGGTGCTTAATGAGGTGATAGATGGGTTGGTGTTAATGTTCCAGAATTCCCTTAATTCAGGAAAGATTCCAACAAAATGCAAAGTTGCAAGTTTAACCTGTCAAGTCAGGAAGGGAAGGATGCAGAAAATAATGAACTGTCGACCAATTAGCTTGACATCTACTGTGAGAATGTATTAGAATTTTTTATTAAAGAGGTTATTGTTGGGCACTTGAAAAAAACTCAAGGTCAGAAGAGACAGCATGATTTTGTGAACATGTTTAACTAAGTTATTAAAGGATTAACATGAGCTCTGGATAAAAATGAGCCTGTAGATGTACTGTATTTGGATTTCCAGACGGCATTTGATAAGGTGCGACACCAATGGTCATGAAAGAAAATAAAATACTGATGGTGTAGCGATAACGTATTTGCATGGATAGAAGATTGTTGGCTGGCAGAAAACAGAGCATGCATAAAGGGCCTGTGTCTGGATTAGCAGGATGTGACATCAAGAGTCTTCTGGGGTTCAACTTTTTACAAGTTACACAATGACTTCGGTGATGTTAGTGAAAGCATGGTAACCTATTTAATTGGTGCAGCAAAGATAGGGAGGAAAACATGTTTTGATGATGGTAAGAGGAGTCTTAGGGCGGAGCATTTTAGAATAGCTATTCACATGTATTTGGAAAGGCAAGGACTGATTAGGGATAGTCAGCATAGCTTTGTGCATGGGAAATCATGTCTCACAAACTTGATTGAGTTTTTTGAAGAGTTATAAAGAGGATTGATGAGGGCAGAGTGGTAGATGTGATCTATATGGACTTCAGTAAGGCATTCGACAAGGTTGCCCATGGGAGATTGGTTAGCAAGATTTGATCTCATGGAATGCTGGGAGAACTCGCCATTTGGATACAGAACTGGCTCAAAGGTAGAAGATAGAGGGTGGTGCTGGAGGGTTGTTTTTCAAACTGGAGACCTGTGACCAGTGAAGTGCCACAAAGATCGATGCTGGGTCCACTATTTTTCATCATTTATATAAATGATATGGATGTGAGCATAAGAGGTACAGTTAGTAAGTTTGCAGATAACACCAAAATTGTAGGTGTAGTGGGTAGCGAAGAGGGTTACCTCAGATTAAAATGGGATCTTGATCAGTTGGGCCAATGGGCTGAGGAGTGGCAGATGGAGTTTAATCTAGATAAATGTGAGGTGCTGCATTTTGGGAAAGCAAATCTTAGCAGGACTTATACACTTAATTGTAAGGTCCTAGGGAGTGTTGCTGAATAAAGAGACCTTGGAATGCAGGTTCATAATTCCTTGAAAGCAGTGTTGCAGGTAGATAGGTTAGTGAAAAATGCACTTGGTATGCTTTCCTTTATTGGTCAGAGTATTGAGTACAGAAGTTGGGAGGTCATGTTGTGGCTGTACAGGACATTGGTTAGATCACTGTTGGAATATTGCGTGCAATTCTGGTCTCCTTCCTATGAGAAGGATGTTGTGAAACCTGAAAGGATTCAGAAAAGATTTACAGGGACATTGCCAAGATTAGAGAATTTGAGCTATAGGGAAAGACTGAATAGGCTGGGGCTGTTTTCCCTGGAGCCTCGAGGCTGAGGGCTGACTTATAGAGATTTACAAAATCATGAGGGGCATGGATAGAATAAATAGACAAAGTCTTTTCCCTGGGGTGGGGGAGTCCGGAACTAGAGGGACTAGGTTTAGGGTGAGAGGAGAAAGATAGAAAAGAGACCTAAGGTGCAACCTCTTCACATAGAGTGTGATACGTGTATGCAATAAACTGCTAGAGGAAGTGGTGGAGGCTGGTACAATTGTAACATTTAAAAGACATCTGCATGCCTTTGTGAATCTGAAGGATTTGGTGGGTTATGGGCTGGGTGCTGGCAGGTGGGACAGATTGGTGGATATCTGTTTGGCATGGGTGAGTTGCACCAAAGGGTCTGTTTCCATGCTGTATATCTCTATGACTCTATAATCTTGGCTGGAAGAACAAGAAATAAGATTATTACTTAACAGAAAATGACTGCAGAGTTCTAAGGGTGCAGAGGGATCTATGCGTTCTTGCACATGAGTCATCAAAAGCTAGTACGTAAATATAACAGATAACCAAGAAGGCTATTAGAATCATAGAAACCCTACAGTATAGGGCAGGCCATTTGATCCATCAAATCCACACTGACCCTCCCAACAGCATTCCACCCAGATCCTATATTCAGGATACCATCTTTATGAGAGAAATTGAACATAAAATTAAGGATGTAATGCTTCAGTTATACAAGGCCATATCTTGAATACTATGTAAAGCTTATGTCTCCTTATTTAAAGGGGAGGGTGTATGAACTGGAAGGGTTTCAAAAGCAGATTATTAGATAAAAAACTGGAATATATGGGCTGTTTTGTGAGGAGGATAGGTTGGACAGGCTGGTATTATTTCTGTAAGAGTGAAGAGAGATGGGTGATTTGATTGAATTGTATAAGATCCTGAATGAACTTGATAATGTAGATGTAGAAAGAATGTTTCCCTTTATGGGTGAACAGAGGGTGGAGGGATACAGTTTTAAAATTAGGGGTCATTGTTTTTGGATGAAGATGGGGAGAATATTTTTCCCTTAGAAAAGACTGACTTTGGAAACCTGTCTCAGAAGATAGCGGAAGTGGGGTCATTGAATTTGTTTTTATGGCCGAACTGTACAGACTCTCATCTCGGAAATGACTGTCCAACTATTCAGACCCTTTGGCATCATGGTAGCCACAAACCCAGCAAAACACTAAAACAGCAGCAAATGAACTTGAAAGAACCTATACAGACAACAAGCAAAACTAACGTCATTTACAAACACCTTGTAAAAACTGTAATAAGCACTACATTGGACAAACAGGCAGAAGCTAGCCACCTGTATACATGAACATCAACTAGCCACAAAATGACATGACCCTCTCTCACTAGTATCCTTACATACAGATAAGGAAGGACACTACTTTGACTGGGGTAATACATCTATCCCAGGACAAGTCAAACAAAGACATGCACAAGAATTCCTCGAAGCATGGCATTCCAACCGGAACTCTATCAACAATCACATTGACTTGAAACCCATTTACCACTCTCTGAGAAAAAGAACAGATAATGACATCACCGTAGGAAATGACATCACCACAGGAAATGACATCACCAACCCAAAGAAACCCAAGCATATAAATAGAAAGCAGGAATCATCAGCAGTGATTCATCTGGAGGCTCACTGATGATGTTACCTAGTATGGTGATGAAATGTCTGAAAATGAACCTCAGCAAGCAAACCTACACCCAGATCCTCAACCCAAGCTACAAATCTTCTCAAAATTATCATTAGGTAAAGGAACCAAAAGGTTATTAGAAGTTAGATGAAAATTGAAACCCCAATAGAGCAACCATGATCTTAATGAATTATGAAGCTGCCTTAAAGAACCGAATGATCAATTTTCTGCTGCTTTTTCATATGTTTGTAAACTCCAATATAATTGAGTGGAGAGGATGCATGATATGCAGTTCTCTCAGCCACTACTGCAGACATCAGTTCGGCTTTTTTGAGAGTGATTCCACGAAAAGCAGCTAACCCAGATGGAGTCTCCAGTTGTGCACTCGGGTAAAGAGCAATGCAAAATATTCATTTAACACCTCAGCCTCTTACCTCTAAGTGCAATTCTTGTTTTTGATGGATAATAAGCCCTAATCGCTCTTCCACCCCTACCCTTTTAAAAAGTTATGCATTTACAAAGACCTTTGGATATACTTTTATGTCAGCTCCCAGTCTTAATTAATAATTCCTCTTTGCTTTCTCACCCCTGAACTTTTTGTATCCTGGTTGGTTCTCAAATCTACTTACTATCTGACACTGATTACAATCACATTTTCTTCTTTAATTTATTGCTACTCTGGTAACATGAATCGATACTGTCATCCTAAATCTACGGTACAATAATCACTGTCCACTGAATGCTTCCTCGCTGTCATTTGATCTACTCAGCCCATGTCATTCCCAACAACCAGATCGAGCAGAGCCTCTTTTCTTGTTGGATGAGACACACAGCTGTAGGAAATTCTCCTGGGTACAATCTGGGACAGTGTGTCTCTTGCTGCCTCCCTACCACTATTGCAGTCTATTAACTACCATTTTTACATTGCACAATGAGGTAATTCAGCCCATCGTGCCTACACTGGCTGTCCGAGTCCCCCAATATTACATCACTATGATGCTTACATTTCTCTAATTTCCTTGATCCTCCAAACCCTTCTGACCATATAACAGAAAGCAATCTAATTGGAAATTTTCCATTTCTTAACTATATTGATTTGTCCTTTGACCTTCAGAAATATTCTGTTACTCCCCAGAACTGTAATACTCTCCCTAAGCAAAAACATCACAGTAGTGATTGGAACCAGATGGATCTTGGAGACTATGAAATCTTTGATTGGGGTTGTTAACCTGGGCCAATCAGAAAGCCCTGGCTGACCAATGTACTGTAAACAGGGGATGCTCAGGGCTCTTGTGATGCAAGGGTGGTATCCATACCTTTGAACCCCTAAAGGCTTGACTTCAAGTCCATCTGCTCTGGAGATGTGTCATACCATATCAGGACAAGTCGAATTTTAAAAAAAACTATAAACAGGGGATTTGGAATCTCCTTAGTTCAGGCCACTGACTCCAAGCTTGCTAGCCATAGGCAGTATACAGTGCACAAGTAAATAAAGGGTGACTTGGTGATGGGATACTGGCCTCTGTGCAGTTATTTCAATCACCCACCCACCTTTTTCCCTTTTCCTATCAGTTATGAACAAGTTGTGACCAGAAACAATTAACATCAAAATCAGTGTTACCACAACATTATAATTCCACAAGGCAATCTGTGCCTGCAATTTCCAATGTTGTTAACTGTACTCTGACAACATGTAGGGAACAGTGAAGCATCAATGTGAAAGGGGAGTAAAAATGGCTGAAGGACACAGGGCTGCCTCAATATCTGAAATGACACATATTGCTTGTTACATCAACATGCAGTGTAACCCTGATTTAAGTTTTACTGCTTTATCCTCACTCCAACTCAATCTATTAACCTAATATTCTCTATTTTAGTGCTATCTGCCTGTCCAATTACTTTGTACACTTTTTAATGTTCTTTCTTGCTTCCCCTGCTGCGTTAGTTTAAACCTGCCTGCCCATACAGCACTAGCAAACATCCTGCAAAGAAAAACTCAATCCTAGCTCTACTCAGATGCAACCCATCAGGGTTGTACACGTGCCTTCTCACCCACCGCAGAAATTTAAAACCCTCCCTCCTGAACCTTCTTTCCAGTTAGGCATTCACCCACCTTATCTTCCTATTTCTGCATTATTTTGTATTTGGCATGGGGTGCAATCCAAAGATTAACTTCAAAGATCATATTTGTTAATTTTCTACCCAGCTCCTTAAATCCTGTTTGCAGCTCCAAATCCTCCTTGTACATTTGTCATAATGCGTAACACAGCCTTTGTCTATTCATTCTCCCGCTAAAGAATGTTCTACAGGAGTTCCTGACCCCAGCAACAATGAGTCAACAATCCATCATGGAATCACACTATTGGTTACAGGAATTCTTGTCCATTCCCCGAGTGAAAGAATTTCTACCCTGTGCTCTTATTCCTCCTGTGCAGCTGGACCTGAGCTAGACACATGTAGCACTCTGTTTAGGAATTTCTCATAAACCATTAGTGAATGGGATACTTCGGGGTTCCTGCACTACCTCGGTGACTGTAGCCTCTGAAACCTGGAGTTGAGGTTGATGCAGCCAGTAGTATGTCTGCAGATAATGAGCTGTGTCCACAACATTCCCACATGCCACAGGATAGCCATTTGGCTTGACTGAGTCGCACTACATTTCCTTAACTTATATTTTAAGTTAGGTACTCCAACGTGCTCTTGAATTTAACCTTAAAACTAGAAATTTGTACAAAGTCAAAATTCTTTGCCTTTACTCATAATAAATACCACACTCCTGTGTATATGTGTCATTACTTTCCCTGTGTCAGTTTAGAAATTTGGATGTTTCAACATTACAGGGGTTGAAATACAGTCCTAACAGCAGCTCCTCAGCAGCCAACCAAATTCATAACTTTCCTGGAATGTCACTGTTAGACATTTTCTATCTTCTTCTCAACTTGATTTAGTCAGCGTCCTCTCTCTCACTCACATTGGTGTTGAAGACTGTCTCCAGGTCCTTCCCCTGCCCGCTCTTGCACAGATGTTGTTGACTATCTCTGTTTCAATGGATGGTGTAAGATAGTATGATATATAATGACATGCTCCGTGGAACATGGAATTGAAAGAAAAATGGTTAGTATTGATTAATCATTAGACACGTGTTACTCAGTTAGCCCTTCAGATGGCCTCACATTTCAGCATAAGTCCGGCCTGTTTCCAATAAAAAGGTGTTGCTTACTCCTTTCTCTGTGGGTGCTGCTTTGTCAATATTGAAAGCTTATTATGTAGTTGATTTTTAAATCAATACAGTGAGCTTTAGAATTTGTATTTGTTATAATTTTGCAGAAGCCAGTTTGACTCATGATGTGATCCCATTCTTCTCTTCCCCAATTGTAACACAAACGCAGTTTCCTTGATGACTCTTCACCCTTCCCACATTTTGATACAAACAACCAATCTCACTATTATAACCCAGGAGGCCATAACTATTGATGTTCTGATACTTGCCAGACCTGCACTCTCGCCACATCAAGGCCTCTGCTCTTTAAGGCCTTTTAGTCCCCTCCTCTATCCAACCAGTTCCTATCCTACTATAGTTTATTGCCACATATGACTATGACCATTTCATCAGCTAGCACATATATTCAGGCTATTCACCTAGCATTAGCTTCCCACAGCCATAGCAATACCATGGAAAAATCCAGAATGCTCCAAGAATCATGTTGGATGTACCTGAGTGACTATAGCTCATTCCCCAGACTGATGCGGTATGATGTTCCTCAGTAAAGGGGTAGCAATGCCAGGACGGACTTTGCTTTACTTCCAGGAGTGGGCATGACTCTATCCGCAGACTTGATTTGGATCAAGTGCCTGAGTGACCATAGTCAACAGCACCAACTATTAAATGGCCGCAGTCTTTGACTGATTGTGGCAGTCTAATCTAAATGACTTAGAGTCCATCTCTGTCTCTGTGACCATGCTTCTCCTTATCCATTCACACAAAGCTATGCTTTTCAAGCACATTGCTATACATGCTATGGCAATATGCATCATTTTGGACATTGAGGCAGCCCTGTGCCCTTCAGCCACATGTAACCCCGTTTGACATTGATGCTTCACTTCGTGGGCAAGGGTCTCATGGGCACATCCATTGCTATGGTGAAGACGGCAGTAAATGTGAAAACAATAGACATTGAGAAGGTGTTGATCGAGGCATTAAAATAAACACAATACCTACACACCAAGACTGAGACAGAAAATCAAAGTCAATAGTTAAACACTTGACTTATGAAGTCGAGTGTCTGATGCATTCACTATCTCAATTGGACAGAAGTTAATTGGAAAGGGGAAGCTAAATTCTATTGAGTTATGCAATTAATTGGATACAAGTATATGCTGGTAGCCTACCAGAATATTTTGACAGACTTGCAAACTCAACAGTGTTTGTTGGCATTTATTTGCTGTGAACTGCAGTGTTCATTCAGTCATCATATGACATCTAATAGTGATCTAGAAAACTAAGTGACCCTGAAATGGAATCACACAGCATATGAACCACATCAATTGCAAACATTTACTTGACTTTAATGCGGTCAGCAGCATTCAACTAAAATCATTGAAAATCAACTAACAAGGAATGAAGCTGAAACAAAAGCACTAAAGCAATTTCTCAGCCTCGAAGTGATCAAGGAAGAAATGCTTTAAGCTGGAGATACAAGTCTCACATATTTTTCTAAGTTGTAAATACAATGGCATGAAGTGTATGATTGTTGAACACAGACAAATCATTGCAGTGATTATTGCAGTACTATCCAGTATTAGTTATATCAATTATAATTACTACCTTTATTATATTGTCATATTATTATTGTCCTGTCCTCTCCCTCTCTCACACCATCATTCTTCCACAGTCCCTACTTACCTTCCCCACTCCCCCTACACCTTACCCCTTTCCATTCTACTATTCATCTTCATTCTGAGCTCTCCTGCACTCCTCCCTCTTTTCTACCCTCTCCTCTTCCTATTTTTCTCTACTCTGTCCCCTCTCTCCCCCTTCCTAATCCCTTTTTCTGCACTCATTCTCCTGACCTCAAGATGGGTTGCACTGTTCTAGTTCCTAGCATTTGTTTCTTCTGGCAAACTTTGTTAATTTTAGCATACGAAATTGGAAAATATTTCCACCACTACATTATGAAATAATTTGTTGATGCCGAGATAGAATCTATTAAGGTTACCTTTCTAACCACATGGTAAACCAGTTTACCAAAGTAATACTTGGAAATGAACATGCTGGATCTCCATTTTGAAACAGACAAGGTAAGTCTGGCCAGTATGTGTCATTCACAATTTTTAGTTTTTTTTCCACCCCTTCTTCCGGATTCTTTTTGGACTCCATCATATTTTTGGAAATGCAATAAAGCCTGCTATCAGCTGGTTAACAATAGCTTGTTGCTCTCTCAGCTGTTCTCTGGGAACTAGTTAAACTATTTCAGCTACTCCTTCAGATGTGAAGATCAAGATGTGTACAAGCTCAAAAGCATGAGGATGATTGCGGACATTGTATAGTTATACATTTTCAAATCACTTATATCCTTGTATTGCAGTGATACTCATACCATATCTTTACTCGAGAGTTATTCCACCTAGAACATAGTCTCATCTCTATAGACTGTAACTACTGTTTTTCTTGCAGCCATAAAAATAAAAGCAAAATACTGCAGATGCTGGTTAACTGAAATACAGAGGATGCTGAGGAAATTCAGAGGCCTAGCAGAATCTGTAAGAGGGAAACAATGTGAAAATTGAATACAGTGTGATGCTTCCACAGAGATGTCATACCAGACTTGAAATGTTCACACTGTTTCTCACTGCACAAATGACCTGATGATATTTGATCTAATTGGATAATGATAGGTATCCTTGTATCAAGCATAAAATCAATGAGATTTCTATTGATATAAACAATTTTTGTCAAACTCATGATTGAATACCAATTTCCCCAAATAATGTCTTGGGTATTTTCTCTCATGGTATTTGTGCTACTATTATTGATCTGTGTTTGTGTGTGTCTGCATGTGCAACAATCACCATTTTGCTGCTGTGCAGCTGTGTCCTACTCTTATATATATTCTGGAAAGTTGCAAATGCAGCATTATTTTCTTATAGCAAGGCACTGCTTGGGCCTGCGAGTCTTCTTTGTTCCATAAGGCTAACTCTCTTAGTGTCAATTGTTTCATCCATTGTTTGTGTTAGCTTGTCACCTATGTCTGCACCTTAAAAAGGTGATAGGCTCAGTCGCTCTCCTATGGTAATGCATTTCTTCTCTCAGGATTGGTGGGAGTGTGTTCCTGAATTCTGCTTCAGACTGTGCAATATCATCAGATTGGATGGAGCTGAATATATTCTCCACCATTCACTCTTTTGGAACAGTATGCATCTCCAAAATGTTTGGACGATTGAGGTGACTAACCTAGATCTATTGTTTCACAATCAATAATTTAAAGATAATTATTTACAAAATGGATATCTTAAGCATAATGCATGAATAAATTATGAGAACATAAAAAGTCTTTTTGTTATTGAATCAAAGCAGAAAACTAGGCTACTCAAGGTTATCTATTCCTTCTACATAAATTACAGTGAGGAAAAGCTCACTATGCAATTTTCTGTAAGCAACTTCCTGCTGCATATCAATATTCCCACTGAGCTTGCTTAAACTAAAAGGTATTTTCCCTGCCTCAAAATAGTTAACACAACCATTCTGTTGAACAGTGACTTTTTTCTTATTTCTTTTTTCTGCAATTATTTTGAACAAACCACTTCAAGTGAAGATGTTCAGTTAGTCATTCAGTGGCAGTCAGTCAGTCAAGGTAGTTAAATGAATTTGCCTTTCAAAATCAGTGCAATCACAAACCTCAAAGGCATTAAGTATTGTTATGTCTGCTGGTGATTATCATAAAACACTGCCAATAGGAGTACTGAGCCAAAGATATCTAAGCTTTATATTCTATTTGTATTGTAAAAAAAGAATTACTAGTAGAAACAAAAACAAATTGTGCAAAAATGCTGACAACGTCTTTTGACTGCATAGAGTTTGAGAATTTTCATTGTTAAAACAGTATAAAACAAACATCTGTTAGCTGCACTTAGGGGATTTTATATATAAACAGAATTTTAAACCTTCATTTTACCAAGATTTTGATCTTCATATGTAATGAGATATGCTTATCATCCAGAACTATTTACCTCAGAGCACCGACTAATCCAAATTCCGAGTGTACCCAGCAGTCATCTACAAAATGACGACTTTTCATTAGATTTTCTAATTCCACAGAAAGACCAATATGGACAAGAGATATTGATGTGTGACTGCATTGCCTTACTTTAAAACGTAGTGAATAATAGTTAACCCCGAAGAATTACTTTGTTTAAAAAAAATGAATGCTATTCCTTCATTTCTGCAATTAATGCATTAAGCTTTTCAGCAGTTAATGTTTTCAACATATTAATTATACAGGTTATGGAGATAACAATGTGGCTCAAAAATATTCAAAATTTTAATTCCTTTAACCTTCCTTCGTATTTTCAAATTGCAAAAGTATTTCCATTTTCCTTAGAATGAATCCTGTAATGCCAGCCATTGACACTACTACTTCCCAATCATCTGATTCATTGAAGGGAAGTGTCTGAGCAAGTAACAATGAAGGAAGCTGTGAGCCAGCGAGTAATAGGGCTTACCACTTGATGGTGGCTATCTGGAATGTGTTACTCCAGGTCAGGAAGTCAAATAGAAACTGAAAGGGTTGGCTGAGGCAGAGCACGAAAATGTGTCATCCTTAAAAAGGAGAGGTAAAAGTAAAAGATTTGGCTGTTAGCCAATAAAGTTTGTCTGATTAAAACACCTTCCTGACACATACAGAAAGGTCATGAATCAATTCAAGCAAGCATCTCTTTCACTCCCAATGCCATTTTATCTGCTGACAGAGAGAAGTGGGGGAAGGTGTGAGGCCTTAGCAACAGCATCCCCACCTCTGGGTCAGATGAGCCAGGTTCAAGTTCTATCTGCTGCAGCAGTGTGCAATAACATCTCTGAATAGATTTGAAAATACTTTTTGACATCTCTTGGGGCATAGTGGTAGTGTTTCAACCTCTGTGCCAGGAGGCCTGGGTTCAAATCCCACCTGCTCCAGAGGTGTGTGACAGCATCTCTGAATCGGAAGAAAGTGATCAGTGCAGATGCTGGAGATCAGAGTCAAAGAGTGTAGTACTGGATAAGCACAGCAGGTCAGGCAGCATCTGCAGAGCAGGAGAATCAATGTTTCAAGCATAAGATCTTCATTAGGAATGAGGGGGTGGCCCAACAGGGCGGAGAGATAAATGGGAAGGGAGTGGGGCTGGGGGGAAGGTAGCTGGGAATGTGATAGGTAGATGAAGTTGGGGATGAAGGTGATTGGTTGGAGAGGAGGGTGGAGTGGATAGGTGGGAAGGAAGATGGGCAGGTCAGACAGGTCAAGAGGGCAGTGCTGCGTTGGAAGATTGGATCTGGGATAAGGTGGAGGAAGGAAAATGAGGAAACTAGTGAAATCAAAACTGATCCCGTGTGGTTGGAGGGTCCAAAGGTGGAAGATGAGGCGTTCTTCCACCAGGTGTCAGGAGTTTCCTCATTTCATTTCCTCACACCTTATCCCAGATCCAACCTTCCAATTTGGCACCACCCTCTTGACCTGTCTAACCTGTCCATCTTCCTTCCCCATCCTCCTCTCCGACTTATCACCTTCACCCCCAATTTCATCGACCTATCGCATTCTCAGCTACCATTCCCCAAACTCCCCCCCCCCCACACTTCTGTTTCAGCCCCCTTGGGCCACCCCCTGATAAAGAGCTCATGATCAAAACGTTGATTCTCCTGCTCCTCGGATGCTGCCTGACCGGCTGTGCTTATCCAGCACCACACTCTTTGACACAGCGTCTCTGAATAGGCTGATCAGAAAATATCTGTATTCTGACAGACACACAGCCAGCTTTGTAGAACAGAAACAGTTCCTTGAAAAAGCTAGGAAAAACAGCAATGTTCCTTAGCACACAACAAAAATTTCTACAATTACTGCTCTGAACACACCCTATCCTTTCCTGTGAAATACTCCTGAACTTACCCTAAAGCTCAGTATTGTCAGCCTGGCAGCCTACAAGTCGCCTAATGTTTTCAAATTCCAGGCAACCTCAGGGTGCCATCTGGGCTGCTTAATAAGGCCTGGTCAATCAAATGGGACCGACATCATGATTCATTGTTGTGGTTCTGTTCACCGAGTTGGGAATTTGTGTTGCAAACGTTTTGTCCCCTGTCTAGGTGACATCCTCAGTGCTTGGGATCCTCCTGTGAAGCGCTTCACAGGAGGGTCCCTAGCACTGAGGATGTCACCTAGACAGGGGACGAAACGTTTGCAACACAAGTTCCCAGCTCAGCGAACAGAACCACAACAACGAGCACCCAAGCTACAAATCTTCTTCTAAACTTTGATCATGATTCATCTCCAGGGTCAGCAATATCTGTGGCTGTTCAATAAGAAATTAAAATTTCCCTGTAAATTTTGTTTTGATACCTCCTTACCTTCTAATTTGTCACTTCATCTGGTCACAGGCACATACGTTCAAGACATTTGTCTTAACATATCAAAGGTTGGTCCGAAATATCTCTAGATATCATTACAACCCAAAGCAATACACAATGCTGCAGCTGAATTATTGCACAGGACATTGGATTGATCGACAATTTAGTGGGGATAGAAAGATTTGTGACTGCTATTGACCGAGTCACTATATACACATTTATAACTTCATTCACTTTGAAAGTTCTTCAAAAGAAAGCTAATTTACAGCTCAAGCCCAACTCAAAAAGCTTTTTTTCTCTGGGAAATGCCCAGTTAAAACCAATTTTAAGAAGTTAGTTAAACTGATTACCTCAATGGCCCTCAAGAAGTCACTAGTAAAATAATTCATTCCTAATGATTAACACATTTAGAAGAACTTGCCAATTGTATTTTCTAATCGCAAGTTTTGTTTACCTATTGTTTCTTAATGCTTATAGCCAACACATTCCTATCCCATAAAGAAGTCAGCACATATCAAGCTTTAACATTACATCAGCCTCAAATACTACAGCTGACCTTTGCTAAATTCATATCAATTTTCATCATCCCAGAATAAATGCAGTCAACTCTCTGATTCGTCTCACAAGTCTCAAACTTTTATGGGTTGCCATAAATATAATTGACTGTGTTAAGTTAAACTGCTGGATAATTGCTGCTGCCCGAGGCGAGTGGAGGGAGCATCTCAGGAGTATGAAGACAAGTAACAATCGACTCCTATTTCAGTTCGTCCAATAATGATTTTAATTCTTTTGTCCACACTCAGCAATGATCTTTGTGACCCTCATCAAATGACAAAGCAAGCTCATGTGCTGCCTGACTACCTCACTTGAATTGAATGTTGTATTGTCATTACTAAACTATCGCCCTTTCTTTTCAATAGGTTTCCACCTACATTTTCCTTGTCACATTAAGTCTTTCTCTATGTAAGTTCCTGTCTTTTTGTATTAAAGCTTGCTTCTTCCATCTGTTAGATGCAATGTACCATGCACGTTTTCTGATTTCAACTCATCGTTTACTGTCATATCCTCAAGAATGTGATGTTGGAAAAGCACAGCAGGTTAGGCAGCATCCAAAGAACAGGAAAATCAATGTTTCAGGCAAAAACCCTTCATCAGGAATGAGGCTGGGAGCATCAGGCTGAGTGGAGAGATAAATGGGAGAGGATGAAGGACTTTTGCCCAAAACTTCGATTTTCCTGGTCCTCGGATGCTGCCTGACCTGC
Source organism: Hemiscyllium ocellatum (assembly GCF_020745735.1). Taxonomy (NCBI): domain Eukaryota; kingdom Metazoa; phylum Chordata; class Chondrichthyes; order Orectolobiformes; family Hemiscylliidae; genus Hemiscyllium; species Hemiscyllium ocellatum. The sequence continues at coordinate 56,326,600 of NC_083416.1, forward strand.
TATGCTTTTCCAACACCACACCCTCCATTCTAATCTCCAGCATCTGCAGTCCTCACTTTCGCCTTGTCATGATTATCCTGTTGAGCACTTTTTTTTTCATTTTTCCAACTTTTCTTCTTTGGGGATTGTACGTAGTAATGTGAGAGGGTGAGTTTGATGCCTCAGGAGTAACTATAAACTCAGTAGCAAGAGGGTGACTTGGCATTCTATTTTGTCTGAAGCAGAGATACCTTTCATTGTGAGGCACTTAATTGACTTTGTGAATCGCACAAAAGGTCCATTGAGAGGTTGTATGAAAGTAATACTGGGGTCTCACCAATGTAGGTACTGTGCTTGTCTCCATAATAACAGTCTTCTTTGGATAGAAGTAACAATAGTGATTCAAGTTGATAACCTCATTAGAACCCATGGCCAGAGCTCAGTTTGCTGATCTGCTGAGTATTTTCAATGTTTTCTGCCTTGATTTCCAGCATCTGATGGCACAGAACACTGAAGAAGGAGGCCAAAACCTTGAAGATGCTGTAGGATGCTGTGCCTCATATCCTCGCTCCCACAGAGTCTGCAGGACACAATGGCAGCTGTACATGGAGTACCAGTTGAGCCAAGAGGATGAGCTGATGAGTAACGGTCTACAAGAGCTAGCAACCAAAAGGCACAGTGCGCATGTAAGCAACACCGGATATATGAAGTTTGCATTAGGCATAATTGGGATGAGGAATGAGCAACCCTTAATCCTTACATGTTTATGTTCTCTCCTGTAGATTGGGGTCGAGTCGAAACAAGAAGGGGTCAAAATGCCCCAGACCAGCCATCCATTTCTGTGGGGAGGAGCAACTATCAGAGGGAGAAGCTGTTCTTTTTTGATCAGGGAAATGTGGACATTGCTGGCTCTGACAGCATATTTTGCTCATTCCAAATTGCTGATGAGATGTAGGTGAGTTGCCTTCTTGACGTACTGCAATCGTTGGGGTCCAGTTACACATTCAACACTGTTAGGAAGAGAGTTCCAGGTCTTTGAGTCAGTGGCAGTGAAGAAATACTGATATAATTCTAAGTCGGGATGGTGTGTGAGTTGGAAGGGGTCTTGCTGGTGGTGGTGTTCTCGTGCATTTGCTACCCACATTCTTCTGGGTGATGGAGATTGTGGGTTTGGAAGATGCTGTTGAAGGAACCTGAGTGAGTTGTAGTAACGCATTTTGTAGATGATATGCATTGCTGTGATGGTGGTAAAGGAAATGAATGTGAAGATGGTCCTGGATTAAAGATGGTTGGGCCCAGGACACTAAGCTGAGGACTTCCTGCAGTGATGTCCTGATGCTGAGATAATTGACCTCCAATAACCACAACCATAACTATATGCCAGGCATCATTCCAACCTATGATTCCCAGTCACTGCTGTTTTGCTAGAGTTCTTTAATGCCAGACTCAGTTGAATGCTGCTTTAATGTGAAGAATAATCACTCTCACTTCACTTCTGGAATTCAACTGTTTTCACCAGTTTGGATCAAGGCTGTACTGAGGTTGAAAGCCCAATGGCCATAGCAGAACCCAAGCTAAGTATCAGTGAGCAGGGTTATTCCTTTGCAATGCTGCTTAATAGCACGAGGAGTGAGTGAGGATTGCAGATGCTGGAGATCAAAGTCAAAAAGTGTGGTGCTGGAAAAGCACAGCAGGTCAGACAAAATCTAAGGAGCAGAAGAGTCGACGTTTTGGGCATAAGTCCTTCATTAGCACTGTCAACAACTCATTTCTTCACGTTGCTGATGATTGAGCATAGATTGACTAGGCAATAATTGGCCAGATTGGATATGTCCTGCTCTTTGTATAGGGGACCTCAGCAAAATGTCAGTGCACTCAAAAAGCTTGACTAGGGGCACAAATATTTTGGAACACAAATCTTCAGTATTATTGCTGGGATGTTGTAAGAGCTAATAGCCTTTGCAGTATCCAACGCTTTCAACCATTTCTTGATGCCACATGAAGTGAATGGAATTGGTTGAATGTTGGCACTTGTGATGCTTGGGACCTCAGGAGGATGCCAAGATAGATCATCCATTCAGCACTTCTGGTTGCAGATGGAAGCAAAAGCTCCTTCTAATTTGAACTTGTGTTCTGTGTGACCCCATCATTGAAGATGAGGATATTTTTAGAGTCTCATATCTTTGTTAATTGTTTAAATGTCTACTGCCATTGACAGCTGATGTGAAAGAGCTTAGATCTGATCTCTTGGTTGTGGGATTGCTTAACCACGTCTATTGGCTGACACGTCATTTTCAGGTATGCCTAGTGCTGCTCCTGGCATGACCACCTGAACTTTTCATTAAGCAAGGGCTGACCTCATGGCTAATGGTAATGGTAGATTGTAGGATATGTGGGGGATGAGCTCAAAAACAGGATAAACATGACTTTGGAATTTAACTGTGAATGCAAAAATCTGCCAGGTTTCCTCACGTATCAGTGAAATTAAGGTAGGAACACCAACAATTGAAGAGGCTGAAGACAAGAGGAAAAACAAATCTGTGAGTACTGAAACCCCACTGATACTATCCCAATTGATGTCAAAGTCCCCATCCTCCTCAACCTCTTTGCCTCTGTCACCTTTCAGAGCTCTATTGGAGACAGTTGTAGTGTTTCCCAGTTCATCGCACACAAATGCATCAGACAGGTTACTAACCTTACTTAGGCGGAGGTGAATACTGCAGATGTTGGAGATTAGAGTCAAGATTAGGGTGGTGCTGGAAAAGCACAGCAGGTCAGGCAGCTTCCAAGGAGCAGGAAAGCTGAGGTTTCAGGCAAAAGCCTTTCATCAGGAATGAGGCTGGAAGACTCAGGGTGGAGAGAAAAATGGAAGGGGCTGGGGCTGGGCAGAAGGTAGCTGAGCGTGCAATAGGTGGATGGAGGCGGGGGTAAAGGTAATAGGTCTGAGAGTAAGGGGGAGTGGCTGGTGGGAAGGAAGATTGACAGGTAGGACAGGTCATGAGGATGGTGCTGAGCTGGAAGGTTGGAACTGGGGTAAGATGGAAGGAGGGAAATGAGGAAACTGGTGAAGTTCATGTTGAAGCCATGGGGTTGAAGGGTTCTGTGGCAGAAGATGAGGTGTTCCTTCTCCAGGCACCTGATGGTGAGGGAATGGAAATGGAGGAGGCCCAGGACCTGCATGTCCTCGGCAGAGTGGGAGGGGGAGTAGAAATTTTCGGCCACAGGGCAGTGGGGTTGATTGGTGCGGGTTTCCTGGAGATGTTCTCTGAAGCGCTCTGCGAGGAGCATCTGGTCTCCCTAGTGTAGAGGAGACTGCATCGAGTGCAATGGATACAATAAATGACATGTGAGGAAGTCTGACCCCACTCCGCCCCCACCCCTGCGTCCCCCATCTGCCCCCACACCACCAGTACCCCACCCCCAGCCCCACTTTCACTCCCCCATCTGCCCCCACCCACACCTAATCTGCCCCCAGACCCATCCCAGCCTCACTCCACTGACCACTCCCACCCTGCCCCCAAAACCTGATCAAGTGTATCTTAAAACATTGTGGGAAGCTAGGGAAGAGATTGCGGAGCCCTTTGCTGAGATGCTTGTTTCATCTGTAGCCATGGGTAAGGTGCCAGAAGACTGGAGGGTGGCTACCGTGGTGCCTTTATTTAAGAAAGGCTGCAAAGAGAAAACTGAGAATTTTAGGTCACTGGGTCTGACTTCACTGGTTGGTAAGTTGTTGGAGGGGATTCTGAGATGCAGGATCTACATGAATTTGAAGGGGCAGAGACTGATTAGAGATAGTCAGCATGGCCTTGTTCATGGGAAATCGTGTCTCACAAACTTGATTGAGTTTTTGAAGATATGACCACAAAGATAGATGGGGGCAAAGCGACAAACTCCATGTAGACGGTGTTTCTTTTCAGCAATATCTATATCTAAAATTAATGAAAAAAGACCAAAACTGTCAACTAAATTAATAATATTGAAATGATCATTCTTCCAGTTAAACCAACTCTTCTGTTTGGTGTGTCTCTGTATATGCATGTGTGTGTGTGTGAGAGACAGAACAGAGATAGCACATGTTGGGAATTCTTTTCACTCTACACTGAAATGTCCAAAGTACATGAGGAAAATGAAAAACTCACTAAAACTTTATAGAAATGGATCAAGCTCTAGCTACTGCGATGGAACTCTAGCTGTGAAAGACAGATACAACATGGGCACTATAGTTTAAGTTTAGCTATTGTGACCCATAATATCCAAAATGTGTCAAATCAGAATAAAATATCAGCAATAGCAGTTTAGCAGAAGTGATGTGAATGGTATTGGATTGAAAGTCAAAGTTAAAAATGTTATGGGCTGCACGGTGGCACAGTGGTTAGCACTGCTGCCTCACAGTGCCAGAGACCTGCGTTCACTTCCTGCCTCTGGCAACTCTCTGTGTGGAGTTTGCAAATTCTCCCCGTGTCTGCGTGGGTTTCCTCTGGGTGCTCCAGTTTCCTCCCACAGTCCAAAGATGTGCAGGTCAGGTGAATTGGCCATGCTAAATTGCCCGTAGTGTTAGGTGAAGGAGTAAATGTAGGGGAATGGGTCTGGTTGGGTTGCTCTTCAGAGGATCGGTGTGGACTTGTTAGGCCAAAGGGCCTGTTTCCATACTGTAAGTAATCTAATCCAGTCTCATGTTTATTTTTAGATTTGTTTTCTTCAGAATTTTGGAGGTTGCATTCAATTGAAAATGGCATATTTCTGTAATTGTTAACACTGTAGCCAGAGTCAGTCATCCAGAACTATATGATGGCAATGGTTAATGGTTTTTGCTCTCAGCAAAAGTACTTGATCAGTGCAACATCAGAAACAACTTTACCCCAAGAGCTATTCTGCTCTTGGGAGAAAACTGTCAGGATGTATTTCCATGAATATTCTTCTGATTACTGAACCTATCTTTGATGGATCTGTAGAAATTCCAGAGAAACAGAATGAATGAAGGAGTCGGTAGGTTTTCCAGCAATATTATGGCAATTCAATTCCAATACTTTGTTACAATTATACAACTAACTGAGAAAAAGACATATTTTGAGGAAAGCAGCAAAAGAGTGTAAGTAAAGTACTTGCAGCTTAAGTAAATGCTACAAATCCATTAAACAATAATTAAATATTTTACAATGTAAATAATTGAGGAGCAATAATAAAAATGATTCACATCTTAAACATGATTTGTAAATTGGTACATAAATATTATCACAACCACCATAACAGCGAGAACGATATCCTTCAGTTTCATTAAGTATGTAATATGTGAAACATTGCTTCGTAAATGTGTTTTATTACAATAATGGGCAAGCCAACATGGCTTTTAACCAATAAAGATACAGCATTAAACAGTGAAAATTGCACTCCACATCCTAGACTATCGATAACATATAACAAAACAATCACTTCAAGGTTAATTAATCAATGAACACTATGACTATGAGAAATCCTTCAAGAATCCTTCCTGTGATTGTTTCATTTCCTTATTGAAAAAAAGCAGTTTAAGATAAAGACAAGGCAGTAAGGCAGCAGGGTAATTTTAATTGGTAAACACTTGGTTTTCATCAGATGGAGGGAGCTTAAATCAGTGTCGATATCTTGTTATAAGGTTGAGGCTTATCCTTTACATTAAGAAATAGTATAACGAATGAAATGTGGGAGTATAGCTAATGTTGAGACTCAACAAAGCATTGTTGAAAAAGCGATGGCTGGCAGAACATAGCAAGACAAACTCTAATGGCAATAATAAATAGTGAAATTATAAGAGTGTTATTACATTAGGAACTATTTAGGGTTTAAGCTTTGTTTGACTCATGAAACAAACTCTAGCATATCAAGTACTTGTGATAAAAGAATGTCTTACTACTGCCCAATAACTACACGAAATATACAAGTGAGTTAGGGCTATACAAATTGCTACAAATAACAATTTGTCAATCAAGCTGCCATCATTAATTTCTTTGTGTGTTGTAATTTTAAACTCAACAATCAACATTTCTCCAAAGTGAAGCAGTCACTCAAGGGATATATTTTTGCTCAGCTCTGGGTGCAAATTAAATATAATTTACTTACTTAAATGGGGAGGTTTGCAATGTCAGTTTAACACAGCACATCTTCCTTAATGGATTATTGTTTCTTTTTCTATTATGAAATGGAACCTTCAGTTAAGAGGAACCTTCCTTCTCCTGCTCCTCATTTGTATGTTTGACAAAGTCCATACAAGGGACATACTGACTTCATGCAATGGTCAGTTTCTGTGCTGGAAGATTAAATGTAATCAGAAGTAACAGTGTTTAAATTGTGCCATGATCAAAGAAAAATGTTCCATACTGACATCCAACCTTATGGACAATAGTCCCACCTCAGAAACCTACCTGTCGATGGGAGGCTGGCAATTCTCCAGCGCTTTGAGCATGTGGCGTTGGATCATTTGAACACATCTCGCTGGGTGCCCAGACCAGGAAATGGGGCCAGGCTGTGAGAGGCAATGGGGTGCAGCAAGTTGACAGCGTGATACCTCGGGTGCCTCCTGTGGGCTCAGAGACCCACTACGCTGGACTACCCCTGCCATCTGTAACTAGCCTGCACAGCTAAATCTGCTGGGATGGCTGCTTCTGCAATTACAGAATAATGGAGTGCTGAATAGAAGGAGGCTATTTGACCCATCATGTTTATACCAATCCTGCATCAGTTATTTTGCACCTAAGGTCCATTTTAATGGGTCAGGTTCAGAGGAGATTATGCAAGAAGTGGAGAAAAACAACCAGGGCCACACACAGTTCCTTGTGGTATATTGCTATAATGTTTTAAATGTCTGTGTAAAATAAATCAGGAAGCTCTTTAGCAGGAACTGAAAAAAAAAGTATATAGCATTTCAAATTCAGAAAGAATGTGCTCCCTTCAAAAACTGCTAAAAATGTGGGAAATTGTAACAAATGATTCAATAGGAAACTAATTGCTTCTGGAGGTCAAGGAATGCTTTAAATCTCTGGTTTCAACATTCTAGTGAATGAATATTCAAAATCACCATATCACATATAGAGACTGGCATTAATGCGAATTAATTTCTATAGCACAATTCACACCAACATTCCCATTTTTGGTCAAGCACATGGCGAGATAACTACTGCAAAGAGCCATGGGATGTTGAGTTAAAGGTGCTATATAAATATGTGCTATTGAAATTCAGAATGCTGATTGAGATTATCTGCTTTCCAACTGGGAAAGGAAAGGAACTCCAAGGGTGAGGGATTTTAGAGATAACAGAGAAAGGTCAAATTTAATAACTTTTAAAAGGTTCAGGGAAAATGCTAGAATTAAGAAGTAGGATGCTGTGCAACCAAAAACCATGAAATCCCAGCTTTATCACAAATGGGATTACATGATCAGTAAAGGGAATTATGTCTCTGCAAGTTCCAACTTTCTCAGCGAGCTTCAGTTGATAAGCAATGCTGTTTCTACTGTGTAAATTACAGAGAAGGTTTCCCTCCATGAATGACTCAACTTCATGGCGATGTGCTCATTACAGAGACTCGATTTCCTGACTTCAGGGAAATCTGGACCTTTGTTAAAGAGTGCACCAGTCTTATCTTGACAACTTGCCTTACTCCTGTGTATGTTCCATGCTGGGTTTGAATGACAGGCAGCAGCTGCCCTGGGACTTAAACCTACAGCCATCTGGTATTGAAGCTGGTATCATTTTAGTACAGAAGCTTGTTTATCTTTTAAAAGAAAGGGGAGATATTTTCCATTGTACTTTTAAACTAGATGTACCCATTTTAGACATCAGGCAGAATTTCTTTAGCCAAAGTTAAAAATCACACAATACCAGGTTATAGTCCAATATAGCTGAAAATGTGTTGCTGGAAAAGTGCAGCAGGTCAGGCAGCATCCAAGGAGCAGGAGATTCGACGTTTCGGGCATAAGCCCTTCTTCAGGACCGAAACGTCGAATCTCCTGTTCCTTGGATGCTGCCTGACCTGCTGCGCTTTTCTAGCAACACATTTTCAGCTCTGATCTCCAGCATCTGCAGACCTCACTTTCTCCTTATAGTCCAATATAATCTTGTATTGTGTGATTTTTAACTTTGTCCACCCCAGTCCACCATTGGCACATCTACATCACTTCTCCAGCCTGGTGGAAGGACAAACCAATGTATTGTGAATATTATTGACATTAGGTTAGAATTCCAAAGTTAACCTTGGCTTGCTAATTTCTTTCCAAGTATGGAATCTGAGTCCAGCGGGAAAATCATAATTGATCTGGCAGGAAAGCAATTGACCCTATTAAAATACATTTAAACCTTTTACCCATGAATTCTTTCTTCCCCAGTAGTACACAGGTTCCATTCTGTGTTTGTATCTTGCTCAGCCTACCAAGTAAATGCATGGAAGCACCGCCAGCTGCAAGTTCCCCTCCAAATCACGCACTACTCTGACTTGCAACAATATCACCATTCCTTCATTGTTGCTGGATCAAAATCCAAGAATTCCCTCCATAATGGCACTGTGGTCGCACCTACACCCAAAACACTGCAGCAGTTCAAGAACATGGCTCACCACCAGCTTCTCCAGGTGTACAATGGGTGGGGAAATAAATGCTGGCCTCATCAGCAAACCCATGAACAAATTAACACAAAAAAAACCAGGAAAGGCACTGATCAGTCACATTGAGAAACTCAAGATAAAGTTTTTGAGAGACTGCTCAATAGTGTATATTCTGTCACTGTTTGCCAATGTTTCAAAAGACCTTTCATCAGTCTACCGCTGCACTCATTTCAGTTGAATTTCTCTGCTGTCGATATTCTGCATGGTGTGGTGCAACTTATGTAGCTCCACCATACCACTTTGATGAAGGGCAAAAGCAGAAGCCCCACAACTGTCAAGAGTAACTAAGACCACCAGCTGCGCTCTCCTCAGTCACTTTCATCCATGGAGCAGAGTAGATAGCCATCAAGATCCAGCTAAACAGAGATGAGACCCCAAATACAGGGTCTTGTGGTAGAGATTCTCCTGTTATGGCACTAACATCATGAATTTCTTATTTAAGGACACGCGAGCACATTGCCAATGATTGACAAGATCCTGTCACTGGATCTGCACTGATATCTGCATCAAACATGATGTCTGCTTGATCCTCTAGCACTGAGCAAGAGTAGAGTGGAATGCATGTTGATAAAGGCTTATGGAGATGAGAGAAGGATGCCACTTATGGTTAGAACATGAGATGGGGACTACACCAAGGGATGAGTGTAGAGGACAACAGGCTAAAGATGAATGTAAGGTTGACTGTCCAGTTGATGTAAGGTGTCAACAGAAAAAATGATGAGTGGAGATTCAAGGTGCATTAACCTGAATAAAACTGTAGAGGAGATTGCTAAGCTTGGCACCTGAACTTGTTTTATATTTTGGCTCATTTTCTCCATTGTAATGAGATTGCATTCCTGCTGCATACATCCTTGGCTACTCCATCCACAATTACGTTGTTGGAAAGCTTGTTCTCTTCTTTGTATTCTTAAAAGTCCCTCAAGCCTCATAGCAGAATCTCCAGAGGTGTAAGGGTAACAAGGAGAAAATGTCTTTGGTCCCCGCACTATTTCTACTGTTGCTGCAGCCTCAAAAATCCAAGTGTTAGTTTATCTTTATAACTTAATTGAGTTTTGTTTGATTAGAAATCCTTCCCTTGACTGAATAAATGAGTCATCCACGCACCGTCCCTAATTGGGTGGGAGCCCAAAGGTAGAACGCTAATGGTGTTGCTCAGGGAAAGAGCCTCAGAAAAACTCACCCATTCATCATTCACAGAGTCATAGAGATGTACAGCACAGAAACAGGGCCTTCGGTCCCAACTCATCCATGCCAACTAGGTATCCTACCCTAATCTAGTCCCATTTGCTAGCACTTGGCCCATATCCCAATAAACTCATTCTATTCATGTGCCCATCCAGATGTCTTTTAAATGTTGCAATTGTACTAGCCTCCATCACTTCATCTGGCAGCTCATTCCATACATGCACCATAGGCCCTTTCCTCTCTCACCCTAAGCCTGTGCCCTCAAGTTCTGGACTCTCTCACCTCAGGGAGAAAAACTTGTTTATTTATCCTATACATATCCCACCATTTGAGAGGCTAAGAGTAGACAATTCTGTCTACTAGATCTAGTAGACAGAATTGCTGATGACATGCCCCCTGCAGATCCTGCAGTCACCACCTCTGCTCCCCAACCCCACCCTGATGCCCCAGGGGAGCGTCACTTCCATAAATGACATCACCTCCCAGTCCCTCTACTACCACTCCCCCTCCAGTTACAGTCCCTACCCCCACTCCCAGCTCCACACCTTCACTAGGTCCTAGTTCCCTGCCCTGCCGTGTTTTCACCATTCCCTCACATCTCCCCCTCATTGAGGATGAACAAACAGTCCTCAGCAAAGTCCTTGCCTTCATCCCCCTCTGCTACCAGATCAACAAATTCAACGCACATTGTGACATTGAACACTTATTCTGCTGCCTCCGCCTCCGGGCTTACTTTTTCCACCAAGACTCCTGCCCACCTTTCAAGGACCCCTTTTCCCGCCTCCAACACACCCCATCCACCTTGACACACCGTGCTGGCCTATTACCAGCCCTTGATCTCTTTATTTCCAACTGCTGCTGGGACATTGACCGCCTCAACCTGTCCATCCCCCTCACCCACTCTAATCTCTTATCCTCGCAACATGCAGCTCTCCACTCTCTCTGCTCCAACCTCACTATCAAACTAGCAGACAAAGGGGGGCACAGTGATAGTTTGGTGCACTGACCTCTACACCACTGAAGCCAAGCGCCAACTCGAAGATACTTCCTCCTACCACCCCCTTGACCATGACCTCATGCCCCCATCAGCAAACCATCATCTCCCAGACTGTACATATCCTCATCACCTCAGGGGATCTCCCACCCACAGCTTCCAAACTCATACTTCAGGAACCCTGCACTGCCTGGTTCTACCTCCTACCCAAGATCCACAAACCTGGCTACCCCAGCCGACCCATCATTTCAGCCTGCTCCTGCCCCGCTGAATTCATCTCCACATACCTTGATGCTGTGCTAACCTCCCAGTCCAGGAACTCTCCACATATATTCAGGACACCACCCACACTCTCCACTACCTCCAAGACCTTTCTTTCTCAGGCCCACAATGCCTTATTTTCACCATGGACATCCAGTCCCTATACACCTCCATTCACCATGTCAAGGGCCTCCAATTTCTCTGTTTCTTCCTCTCCTAATGTCCCCACCAGTACCCTTCCACTGACACTTTTATTTGTTTGGCTGAACTGGTCCACGCCTTCAATAATTTCTCTTTTGATTCTTTCCACTTCCTCCAGACAAAAGGGGTAGCCATGGATACCTGCATGGGTCCCAGTTATGCCTGCCTCTCTGTGAGTTATGTGGAACAGTCCAACTTCTGTAGTTACGCCAGCACTATTCCCCACCCTTTCCTCCACTACATTGATGACTGTATCGGCGCCATCTCGTGCTCCCGTGAGGAGGTTGAACAGTTCATCAACTTCACTAACACATTCATCTTGACCTTAAGTTCACCTGGACCATCTCAGATATCTCTCTCCCTTTCCTGGACCTCTCCATCTCCATCAATGGTGACCTACTCAACACTGACATCTTTTACAAACCCACTGATTCCCCATTACATGTATGACACCTTCTCTCACCCTGCCTTCTGTAAAAATGATATCTCTTATTCCTAATTCCTCCACCTCCACTGCATCTGCTCCAAGGAGGACCAGTTCCACCACAAAGCACACCAGATGGCCTCCTTCTTTAAAGACCGCAATTTCCTCTCCCATGTGGTTAATGATGACCTCTATCGCATCTTATCCACTTCGTGCAACAAGGACAGAACCCCCCTGGTCCTCACCTTCCACTCCACCAACGTCCATATACATCACATCATCCTCTACCATTTCCGCCACCGTCAAACAGATCCCACCACCAGAGATATATTTCCCTCTCCACACCTATCTGCTGTCTGTAAAGACCATTCCCTCCACGGCCCCCTTGTCAGGTCCATGCCCCCCACCAACCCACCCTCCGCCTCCCAGTACCTGTCAAAGGGAGGCTGGCAGTTCTCCTGCACTGTGGGTGGAATGAAACCTGGATCCCTGGCACTATGAGGTAACACTATGATAATCACTGAGTCACTGTGCCACCCCGATCAATGTAATAGGCTACAAAAATTCTTTTGAACATGTATGCTGAAGAGCAAAGTCTCATATTAAAGATCACTGCTCCCATAAGTCACTAACTAAATTTAAAAAGATACATATATTGTAGTTTTATATTCCATTTATTTCTTACTGTCTCCCTTTTATGGTAAAACTCCAATTCATTGATAATGTTTAATCTTTTCTAATAGCGAGATGTTCCTTCGTTATTATACAGCAGATGTAAACAAATTACCCAACATAATTATAGGTTGGGATTTTCCAATTTGAAGTTAAATTGCACCCTGGGTTGACTTGAGATCAATGCTCTCAGTCTGCTTGAAGTCCACTCACTGGATCTACTCTCACCAATGCCATCCAAGCTCAGGACAAGGTAAGTAAATGTTTTAAAAAGTTGAAGAAAAATAAAAAGAAAAGCAATCAGCGTGGATGAGCTCTGGCACAGGAGTCCTACTCTGTTACCATCTTGGATCACCATGCACCATCTTGGACCATCATACACGAGAATCCCAGTGCCACTCAGCGACAGCTTTCTGCAATCTCCCTCCATTTAAATAACATGCAGCTCTTCTGTTCTGCCTGCCAAATTACACCTCATGGGAGCAATGATGGAATCTGTCATTTATGACAAGTACCTGGAGGGTTTGTCCTCGGCCCTGAAGAAGGGTTGCACCTGAAACATTGACTTCTCCACCTCCTGATGCTGCCTGGTTAACTGTGTTCTTCCAGCCTCCTATTTGTCTACCTGGGTTTCTCGAAGCCAGGCTACAATATTGAAGTATTTGAGGTGAGAAAAAGCCAAATCACATGTCAGTTTACCATCACATGGAACAGAATTGAGGAAACGGACCAACATAGTAGCCCATAGTGGCTTAAGTATTGTCAGTGAAAATGCATAGGCGTTGCAGGGTTACAATGAAGATTCATCACAGTCAGCAGCCCTGCAGTGACAGTGAGATTGTAATGTATATAAGGAGCAGTCTTAGGATGTGACACAACTTAGTCATTTTTATCAAGGAGAGAAATCCTTGATGTGACTCATATTATTTTTGCACAAAGACCATTTTCGCACTAATGTCTAGGATTATAAGATAATGGAAGTGTTGTTAACACTGTTTATTGCTTCAGGGTAAGGTTTACATACACACTTTTGCTTTCACAGAGGTGAGGAAGATTAGAACCACATTTGGAATAAAAAGTCAGCGTTTATTACATCAATGAATCAATTAGAAAAATTGCTCAATCCTTAAGGAGTGTGGCATGTAGTAGAAAGCTGGAAGTCAACTGTGGAAATGAAATATCACCAAGAGCACAATAAATCTCAAGCTAGTTCAATCACCTTGAATGTGGTTTGCTATGGGATATATCCAGCCTCTGAATCAGCAGACAATATATCCAACTCTTCAATGACTGTCATCACACATCTCAGAATCCTCACCATTAGATTTCATCTCATTCCTGCATTTCCTCCTCAGCCCACATATCTTCCCCTTTGATGACTGATATTGTGGATGTTGTAGCACACCACTATGATGCACCACATTCTGTCAGGTGTACACCTGAGTATCTGAACTCCATTTTTAGTGGCTTCATGGTCTGCCCTAAGGTGTCACTGGCCAATGCTCCATCTCTCAAAGCCTGTGTGAAAGATTATTATTTGTCATTCAGAAGGCCTCTTTATTTGAGCTGAGAGCCTTTGAAAGAGCCAGCTCCTATAAGTAGTCCAGGAGATATGAATCATAACGGCTTCTTGGACACATGTCTGTGGACACTGTCTGGGTGGAGTTTGCACACCATCTCCGTTTGCGTAGGTTTCCCCCAGGTGTTGTGGCTTCCTCCCAAAGTCCAGAGATGCACAGGTTAGGTGGATGAGTCATGCTAAATTTTACCCCCACACCCCCCCCCCCCCCCCCCCACCCCCAACAGGGTCCAGGGATGTTCAGGCTCAGGGGATTAATCATGGGAAATGCAGGATTACATGGATAGGGTAAAGGGATAGGTCTGTGTGAGATGCTCTTCAGATGGTCGGTGTAAATGTCTATGGGCGGAAGGGCCTGTTTTCACACTGTAGGGATTCTATTCTATTCTAGATATGCAGCACAGAGCTGCATTATCTGGTGTTGTGGTCACCAATGACTGACAAATAGAGATTGGCACAAATTTCTGACTGTGAAGACTGCAGGTTTGTTGATACAGAATTCTGACAGCTATGTGGTTGCAATCTAATGCACTTGAACCTGTGGGAAAGCAGTGATGTTGGAGAATTCTAATGCCCTCTGACTCCCTGTACCAAAAAGAAAGAGATTACTTGGTGAGCTCTCATTAAAAGAGTATCAGTGGCACCGCCGGTGTAGTTCTATCGTGAAGACTGTGCAATGTCACAGAAGTCCCCAGTAGCTCCCTGAAGCAATCCACTAGCAAAGAAATTGGGCAGCTGTTACCTTTAGGACTTCCAGAATGGAATTAATCCCAGTACATGTGGCATAGGTGTGACATGATGGTTCAGACAATTCTGTTGCACCTTCTATCCTGTTTCTCAAAAAGCTGCACCTAAGTCTATCAACCTCTTTCATGCAAAAGCCCTCCTGCGCCAGATGCTGCTTCTCCCTCTACTGGCTGTGCAGCAGCTCCCAGTGGTTAGAGCTACTGCTCCTGCTACAGCTACAACATCTCTGCAGCCTCGGTGGCAAATCGTTCCTTCACAGTAATACACTTATAATCAAAGCTGCTGCACTGTTATCTGACATGCTTCATTCAGTTTCAGGAGAAAGAGATGCTGGGGATCAGAGTCAAAAAGTGTGGCACTGGAAAAGCACAGCATGTCAGGCAGCATCTAAGGAGCAGGAGAATCGACACATTCTTGATGAAAGGCTTATGCACGAAACATCGATTCTCCTGCTCCTCAGATGCTGCCTGACCTGCTGTGATTTTCCAGCACCACACTTTTCAACTTCATTCAGTTTCAGCAGATTTTTCAGGGTGGCACAATGGCACTGTGGTTAGCACTGCTGCCTTCACAACACCAGAGACCTGGGTTTGATTCCAGCTTTGAGTGACTGTCTAAGTGGACTTTGTACATTTCCCCTATGTCTGTGTGAGTTTCCGACAGGGGCTCTGGTTTCCTCTGACTGTCTAAGTTGTATGGCTATGTGTACTGCCCATGCTAAATTGTCTGTAGTGTCCGGGATGCTATGTGGGTTAGGCATAGTAAATGCAGGGTTATGGGAATAGGGTGGGTCTGGCTATGTCCAGGTGGGATGGTGAAGACTCAATGGGCAGAATGGCCTCTTTCTGCTGGTAGGAATTCTACGATCTATGAGAACAGTAAGTGGAAGTTCACAGTCTTAGTAAAGGGACATGTTAGCTCTGACATCTTTTCATATGAAGCCCCATGAAGGTTAAGCCTTCACTGCGGTTAGTTTTGTACCTAGCCAAGTCCCCAAGCAGTAAGCTGCATTGCTTCACAGGTCCTTGTCACCAGCTGCTTGGAGGCATCTGCTACTTTCAAATAACCTTCCAGCCTTAAAAAACTCCACCACATGCATATTGGTTACCCCAACTTCATTTAACGTGGCCCAAACAATTGTCAGTGTGGCCTTCGTATGAAACAGCTTCCAGGCTGGTTTTTACTATAGTCCCCTCAAACCTCCTGAGGTGCTGTCTCCTAGAATTCCTCGTCCTCAGTGTAACAGTATGCAGTGGCAATGTTAATGCTTGTAGTCCTCAAGCAAGTTTCTGGAGTGTAACACTGTGACTCCTTCAAACTGTGATTTAAGTCAGGGCAGATTGAATTATTATACATTTGTCATTATTCCCTATATTCCCAATGTGAATTTTTCTATTTTCTACAATGGCCTTCTCTATGATTGCCAATGTAAAACAAAGAGAAACTTTCATTTTTGTAGAATTAAATCACATTTCCACAAAATTGTTCTGCAATACAGTATTGATTGCTGTTGTATAACCAAATGTAACAGCTACTCAAAATAACATTTTAGTTACTGTGGGTGGGGGAGGGGGGAGCAGTTAAAGGAAAACTGCTGATTAGAATATCAAGAAAATTGCATTGGTAAAGATAAACTCAGTGAAGCCTAAGTTCCTCTCCTTTCTTGCCATTGTTACCCAAGTCTTGTTATAACCGCTGTTAAAATTGATTCTGTAGCTACATGCTCTGAACAGAAATTCTCATAAGATTAGGAATCTCTGCACAATGGTGTTTTGTGACTAAAGGGAGATATATCAGTGGAACCAGTGCTTCAAAGCAATACTGAGGAAGAGGAGGAAGAAACCAGCAGTACTTGAAAGGGAAAAGTTGGAAGTGGCATTTTGGAGTAGGATAGGACAAAACTCCAGCCTTTGACTTTCGAGGACATCTAGAACAATTTTTTTGTGGCTTGGAGAAGGCAGGAACTGAGGTTTAGTGAATTTAAAGATGAGTGATACACTGAACTAAGAAATTGGTGGTAGAATAGGGAACCTGTTGAAACTAGAGGAAGGTAGAGAGAGGAAGGTAAGAATTGTCTAAGGGGCGAGGTGGTGAAAGGGAGTAACAACATTAGCTGGTGGGGGAAATGTGCCCGTTTTCCTGGGTGGAGAGTGCAAGTGGAAATGGGCAGATGAAGAGTGAAGTGGAGCTTTCAATTTTGAATTGGAGCCAGCGTGAACTAAAGGGAGAGGAAGGAAAATGTTAACTTGAATGAAACAAAAAGGCAGTATAACGTCATTGAGGATTACGGGTGGGGGCAAAGGAAGGATGAGGGCTGACTGGACTAGAAAATTGCTAAATAGTGATGGGGTGATCCTGAAGAGTTGAGTGATGACAAAATGAACCCAATAATCTATGAAGGTTTCTTAGTCTCCTGCATCATCCCAACAGAGGGCCAATGGAACTCCCAGTAAAGGCAAAGGAGATCTGGATTATCCTTGTTAAAGCAGGTTGTTCTTTGTGTTTGATGGTTCCTATTTTATACAGGCTCATTAGATGTGCCATGATTATGGTGATTTATGCAAAATCCCATGCAACGTAAGTCGAGTGCCTGTGAAGCTGTCCAATGTGAACGCTGTCCAGAAGCAGAAACATGTTTCTATGAAATTGGCTGAAGAATATTGTCAGTTGTGAAATGTGGAAGCATTTAAAATTAACTGTTGAAATGGAGAACAGTTAATGGACAGGTCAGCTATCAGTTAGAAGGTATGTGAAATTTCACATTTTACAATTGCTTCCACTTTCCTGATTGCAATGCTGAATAAGATTGGGTTTAAGGCCTCTATTTATTATTGAACATTTTATTTTTTAAAAAGGAACTTTTCTCCGATGAATATAAAGAAAAATGATTAATTTAAAATAGCCAATAGATTTGTACACAAATGAGCACGTACTAGATAATGCAGACAGTTAGATATGAGCCATTAACCCCTGGTATTGGATTCTAATTAGTTCAAATGATAATTGTAAATATTTTATGTGAAGTGAATTTGGATGTTCTTCCCAGTGGCATAAAGGGAAGTAGGTAAGACACGAAAGGGGAAAGTGGAGAGAGATACGACAAAACTGGGAAAACAGGAAGCCATTAGGTAAAAAGGGTTTTCAGGAGGGAAGAGGAGATATCTAATGCTGTAGTGTAAGTGCAAGAAAGAAATCCATGCTGAAGTTCTTGGGGGGGATCCATAGATGCAAGAAAAAAGCAATGGGGTAAAGTACTGACATGGAGAGGGACACAGTCAAAATAAATGAAGCAAGTCAAATTAGTCTATTAAATATTCTTTATTTAATCACTGACTTTAATTACTGTTTATCAGATTTTAAGGTTGTCAGTTCTTATTCTTTCATAGTGGGTGCAAGTGATAATCTCAAATATCTGAGGGCAACATATGAGGGAGAAGGAAATCCATTCAGAGATGCCCTCAAGGGCAATTAGGAATGGTCCAGTGCTGGCCACGTCCCATGACTGAATAAAACAGTTAATGTTTCAGCTAGCCTGCTGAGAGAAGGCATCAAGAATGTGGTTAAAAGCAGGCAGGGATTCATTAAATGCTTCCTAAAAATCAGAACATTATCAGCATGAAAGCCAGTTTGTCCTGGAGCCTAAGATAATGTTACAAGCAAACTAAATATCCCTTCAGCTACACTCAAATGGCTTCACAAGAAGTTGGAATATTTACTTTGATTTCTTGACCTTGAAAAGTGTTCTGATGATGTGCCATGGGCGGTGTCCACTGAACACTTAATATGATAAAATTATCCTATAAGCTCAAACAAAATATGACTCACTGAAAGAGAGATAACAAAACAAAATTTATGGGCAAAGATTATATTTTCCAGAAATATACTGTATATGCTCATGTAAATGTTGACTTTTGGAGCTGAAACTGTAAGGCAAAACATAACACTCAGTGTTATGTACAACTAATGGTCTTGAGCTGTTGGAAACCATACGTGTTGTTAGATGTTATGATATACCTTATGATTAACCTTTGTTTCATGCCTGGACAGACAAAGGTTGAATGAATTCATCAATGCCCGTTTAGCAGCAGCCTGTTCTACTCCCCGAGACCCTCTCCTGCTTGCAGCTTCCCTCTCATAATCCTCATACTCACCACTCTATACTCAACTCTCCCATTTACAGTTCATTTCACTTGTTATCTTGCTCTCATCAGCTCTGTTCTGAGCCTTCGCACAAAGCAAGGTTTTGGGAGAGAAAGCAGCAAGCAGGAGAACATTCCAAATTGGCACCTGAGATTGAACTTCAGAACTTCTTTGGCATTGTTTCTTGGTTGGTTCTTCTTCAGCTGTTGTGGAGCACTTTGGGTTTCATTGGACATTTGAATTGCTAACACATTTTAGCTCCATGTTCTCTTACAGAACATAGCTTATGTATGTCACTAAATTCTAGACATAGTCTTGGTGGATGAGACATACCATTTCTCATACACTCACAGAATCATAAAAATCTGCAGCAAAGAAAAAGGCCCTTTAGCCCAGTGAGTCTGCACCAGTCAAAAACAATCACCTAACTATATCAAACCAATTTTCCAGCCTATCATCTTGTATTTGGATTCACAGAATCTGCTGATGGCTATGACAATCGTTCCAGAATCAAGCTCTTGATGAAGCTGCCAAACACTACAAATATTGGTGTCCTTCTAGTAGAATGTCAGTGGTATGTTCTTTGGGTTTAGTTAGAAATGCTATTCTGAATAACCTCTTGGGTACAGAGGCAAGGATCAGTTCAATAAGCCTTGCAGTTAAGTTAGCTTGTTGAAATCACATCCCATATCTTTGTGTCA